>NW_023425344.1:140487096-141103868 GCF_014108415.1 Molossus molossus
CGGAACAGAGGCTAAAACAGCAGCAGCCACTTAAATTGGGCTCCAGCAGAGAGAGGGCAGACTGGACTGGAACTGTGTGGGGTCACTTGGGATTTGGAGGGCACTCAGAGCTTTTGCTGAGTTGCAGCCATGCAGGACTGTGGTCATCTTACTCCTTCCCAGGGCTCTGGGGAGAGGCGGTGGCCCCTCCCTCAGACATTAAACCCTACTCAGTAGCCATCGAAAAGCTAATTGAGACCCATTAACAACCAGAGTCTGCCCCACCCTTGGAAAATTCTCTTACATTGAGCACCTGAGGGAGTCTTTCATTGAACTGAGAAGCCAAGGTACGTCAGATAATGACTACTGATAGCCTCCAGGCAAAAAGCTAGAGGATAACTGAACCATTACTTGGGCTAGCAACTTTAACCAGGAAAGTAAGACTTGACAATGGTGTGTAACGTGGGTCCTCCCTGGCTTATACAAACCCAGAAGAGGGAACCACAGACAGCAGAATACCAACACCCACAGGAAAAATTTGGCAGGCTCCAAAGCCTACTGTGATAGCCAAAATTGTGAAACACAAAAACAAAAGCCAAATGAAAGAACAAGAGACCTCTAGCAAAGAGGAAATAAATGAAGTGCAGTTAAGCAAGTTAACAAAACTAGAATTCAAAGCCATGATATTGAGAAAGCCCAACAATATATGCAAGGACATGAGCTCCATGACTAAAGACATAGAAATGTTGAAAATCAACCAGTTGGAAATTAAAAACCACGAAAAAAAAAGAAGAATAACATATCAGAAATAAAGAACACATTGGAAGGTCTAAAGAGGAGAGTAGAGGAAGTTGAGGACAAGATCAGTGAATTCGAACATAGGGTAGAAAAAATCAAATAATCATAAAACCAAAAAGAAAAAACAATTAAAAAGCAGGAAGACAGCTTAAGAGAACTGTGGGACAATTGGAAACGTAAAAACATTCGCATCATAGGAGTCCCCGAAGAAGAAGAAAATGAGCAAGGGATAGAGAATATATTTGAAGAAATAGTGACAGAAAACTTCCCTAATTTGGTGAAAGAAGAAGGCATTCAAGCTCAAGAAGCACAGAGAGCTCCAAGTAGAAGAACCCAAACAGGCCCACACCAACACACATGGTAATCAAAATGCCAAAAATTAAAGACAAAGAGAGAATCCTAAAAGCAGCAAGAAATAAGCGACAGGTTACCTACAAAGGAAACCCCATAAGGATCACAGCTGACTTCTCAACAGAAACACTACAGGCCAGAAGGGAATGGCATGAGGTAATCAAGGTCATGAAAAACAAGGATCTGAATCTGAGACTACTCTACTCAGCAAGGCTATCATTCAATATAGAAAGTCAAATAGAAAGTCAAAATTAGCAAGGAAACAGAGACCCTAAATAAATCACTGGACCAAATAGATTTAAAAGATATCTGCAGAGAATTACACCCCAAAACTACAGAATTTAAATTCTTCTCTACTGCACATGGGACATTCTCAAAGATAGACCACATGTTAGGACACAAACTAAGTCTCTACAAGTTCAAGAAGATTTAAATCATATCCCAGACAAAAAAAAAAAAAAAAAAAGGCTAAGGGAATATATTAGCACTAAACTAGCACCGCAAGAAATGTTAAAAGGACTGCTGTAATTAGCAGGAAAATAGGAAGAAAAATAGAACCACACTAAACAAAAATGGCAATAAATAAATACATATCAATAATCACCTTAAATGTAAATGGATTGAATGCTCCCATAAAAAGACACAGAGTAGCTGATTGGATAAGAATGCATGACTCATCTATATGTTGTTTACAAGAGACCCGCCTCACAACATATGACTCACATAGGTTGAAAGTGAAGGGATGGAAAAAAACTTCCAAGTAAACAAAAAGAAAAAAAAAAAAAAACGCTGAGTTAGCAATACTAATATCTGATAAAATAGATTTCAAAATGAAGGCCATAACTAGAAACAAAGAAGGCTACTACATATTATTTAAAGGATCTATCCAAAAGGAAGATATGACCTTGATAAACATATATGCCCCAATATAGGAGCACCAAAATATACTAAAAATCTTCTGAAAGACTTCAAAGGAGAAATCGATAGTAATAAATCATAGCAGGGTACCCCGACACACTGCTGACATCAATGGATAGATTCTCTAGGCAAAAAATTAGCAAGGAAACAGAGACCCTAAATAAATCACTGGACCAAATAGATTTAAAAGATATCTGCAGAGAATTACACCCCAAAACTACAGAATTTAAATTCTTCTCTACTGCACATGGGACATTCTCAAAGATAGACCACATGTTAGGACACAAACTAAGTCTCTACAAGTTCAAGAAGATTTAAATCATATCAAGCATCATCTCACATCACAATGGCATGAAACTAGAAATCAATTGCAACATGAACATGCAAAGACATTGGAACACATAGAAGCTAAAGAGCATGTTATTAAATAATGAATGGGTCATGTGGAGATCAAGGAAGAAATTAAAAACTTCCAGGATTCCAATGAAAATGAACACACAACAACACAAAACCTATGGGATACAGCTAAAGCAGTTCTGAGAGGGAAGTTCATAGCAATACAGGCCTACCTCAAGAAGGAAGAATAATCTCTAATAGACTACCTAACTTCACAACTTCAAGAACTGGAAAGCAAACAAAAAGAAAACCCTAGATCAAGTAGAAGTAAGGAAATAGTATAGATCAGAGCAGAAGTAAATGAAATAGAGATGAAGGAAGATATTCAAAGGATCAATAAAACAAAGAGCTGGTTTTATGAAAAGATAAACAAGATTGATGGACCCTTAGCTAGACTCACCAAGAGACAAAGAGAGAGAACCCAAATACACAAAATCAGAAATGAAAGAGGAGAACAACTGACACCAATAAAATACAGAAGATCGTTAACAACTACTATGAACAATTATATGGCAACAAATTTGACAATCTAAGCGAAATGGACCAATTTTTTGAAACACATAGTCTCCCAAAAGTGGACCAGAAAGAGATAGAAAACTTGAACAGACCAATAAAAACACAGAAAATTGAAGATGCGATCAACACTTTCCAAGCAAACAAAAGCCCAGGCCCAGATGGCTTCACTGGGAAGTTTTACCAAACATTAAAAAAAAAAAAAAAAAAAAAAAACTTAACACCCATTCTCCTCAAACTATTTAAAAAATTCAAGAAGAAGAAAGACTTCCAAACTCATTTTTGAGGCCAGCATACTTTTAATTCCAAAACCAGAAAAAGACACTATAAAGAAAAAAACTACAGGCCAATATCCCTGATGAACATAGACGCCAAAATCCTGAACAAAATACTAGCAAATCCGATCCAGCAACACATCAAAAAATTATTCATCATGACCAAGTGGGATTCAACCCAGGGATGCAAGGCTGGTACAATATTCACAAATCAATAAATGTGATACACCACATAAATAAAATGAAGAATAAAAACCACATGATCATATCAATAGAAGGCGAAAAAGACTTCGACAAAATCAAGCATCCATTTCTGTTAAACACACTCAGCAGTGTAGGAATAGAGGGATTATATCTCGACATAACAAAGGCCATATATGAATGACCTACAGCCAACATCATACTCAAAGGGCAGAAACTAAAAGCATTTCCCTTAAGAACAGGAACAAGAACAGGATGCCCACTTTCGCCACTCTTATTTAACATAGTACTGGAAGTCTTAGCCACAGCAGTCAGACAGGAAGAAAAAATAAAAGGGATCCAAATTGGAAAGGAGGAATTGAAACTGTCATTATTCACAGATGACATGATACAATACATAAAAAACCCCAAAGACTCCATCAAAAATTTACTAGACTTAATAAATGATGTTGGCAAAGTAGCAGGATACAAAATCAATGTCAAGAAATCGATGGCATTCTTATATACCAATGATGAACTCATAGAAAGAGAAACTACCATCGCTGCAAAAAAAATTAAGATACCTAGGAATAAACTTAACCAAACAAGTAAAGGACTTATTCGCAGAAACTACAGGTCATTGAAAAAAGAAATAGAGGAAGATATAAAAAAGTGGAAGCACATACCTTGTTCATGGATTGGAAGAATTAACATTATGAAAATGTCCATACTATCTGAAGCAATTTATAGATTCAATGCAATCCCCAACAAAATACCAACAACATTACTTCACAGAACTAGAACAAATACTTCAAAAGTTCACATGGAACCAAAAAAGACCTCAAATAGCCACAGCAATCTTGAAAAAGAAGAGCAAAGGAGGAGGGATCACATTATCAGATTTTAGGTTATACTGCAAAGCCCCTGAAATTAAAACAGCTTGGTACTGGCACAAGAACAGGCATATAGACCAGTGGAACAGAACAGAGAACCCTGAAATGGACCCAAGGCAATATGCTCAATTAATATTTGACAAAGGTGGCAAGAGCATACAGTGGAGTAAAGACAGCATATTTAATAAATGGTGCTGGAAAAATTGGACAGCTACAAGCAAAAAAATGAAACTAGACCATCAATTTACACCCTACACAAGAATAAACTCAAAATGGATAAAAGACTTAAATGTGTACTCAGAAATCCATAAAAATCCTAGAAGAAAATGTACCCAACAAAATTTTAGACATCATACGCAGCAGAATTTTCACTGACACATCACCTAAGGCAATAGAAACAAAGGAGAAAACGAACACAAGGGACTACATCAAACTCAAAAGCTTCTGCACAACAAAAGATAAAATCATGAAAATGCTACCCACTGTATGGGAGAGCAGAATGGCCAATGATATATCAGACAAGGGGTTAATTTTAAATATATAGAGAGTGCTCATACAACTCAACAAAGGGAAGAAAGAACCCAATGAAAAAATGGGCAGAGGAACTAAATAGACACCTCTCCAAACAGGACATACAAATGGCCAAAAGACATATGAAGAAATGCTCAACATCACTAATCATCAGAGAGATGCAAATTAAAACAACAATGAGGTATCACCTCACACCTGTCAGAATGGCCGCCATCAACAAATCATCAAACAACAAGTGTTGGCGAGGATGTGGAGAAAAGGGGACTCTAGTACACTGCTGGTGGGAATGCAGACTGGTTCAGCCACTATGGAAAACAATATGGTGTTACCTCAAAAAATTAAAAATTGACTGCCATTTGACTCAGTGATGCCACTTCCAGGAATATACCCTATGCAGCCTAAAACACCAATCAGAAAGAATATATATACCACCCATGTTCATAGCAGCACTATTTACAATAGCTAAGATCTGGAAACAGCCCAAGTGTCCATCAGTAGACGAATGGATAAAAAAAGCAGTGGTACATATACACAATGGAGTACTACGCAGTTGTAAGAAAGAAAGAAAGATCTCTTATACTTTGAGATGACATGGAGGGACCTGGAAAGTGTCATCCTAAGTGAAACAACCCAAACAGAGAAAGACAAGTATCATATGATCTCACTTATTTGTGGAATATAATGAACATAACAGTCTGAGGAATGGGGTAACCACAGAGATTTAAAAGTGAGATACAGACTGACTATCCCCATAAAAGAGTGTGAGGGGAAAAGATAAACCACAGAACTTAGATGCATGTATGCATGAACAACGGACATAGACCACAAAGCTCGGGACAGGGAAGGGAGGGAGAGGGAGGGGTGAATCAGTGGGGGGAAAAGGAGAAACATCTGTAACAAAAAATAAATTAATTAATTTAAATTAAAAAAAAAGAAAACAATAAAATGAGATTTATTAAAAAGGGAAGTAAGTTTATAACTTTGACTAGTAAACACTCCTTTACTTTTTAAAAGGAATTGAACAAAATGTTTTTATTAATTTATTCTGTCAGTGGAAGATAAGGGATTATTTTAAAAGATGAATATGGATACATAATTGAACATGATTAAATTTCACATTTTTAATTTTTACCATTTTGTTGTGGAAACTGCTTTAGAGTATAGGGAATCTGTATCTGCAGGGCATCTTGGGGCTTGTGCATATTTTATCATTAAATTAAAACAAAAGCCTGAGTTGATTTGTTTAGCTTAGCACAAATAAACTGCAGCACATAAAACATAAAACTAGTTGAGAAATAGGTTATAAATGAAAAAAAAAAATTATTTTAGTACGTGCCCCTGGCCGTTAGGGCCTAGTGGGAACTGAACCCCGGACTCTCTGGTCCAAAGGCTGATGCTCCAACCTCTGAGTCAAACCAGCCAGGGCCATAAATATAAATTTTTACTGTATTTCTATACAACATTTTTTTTAACTTTACACTAAATGTAGACCAAAGTCACTAATTATTAGAATGACTTATTTTTCTGGCATTTATTTATTTATACTTTTTTTTCAACCACAGTTCATATTCAGTAGCATTCTGTACCAGTTTCAAATGTACATCAAAGTGGCCGGAAAACCATGCACTATACAGAGTGGTCCTGTACTATCCCAAGCACCCACCTGGCCCCATACACAGTCAACATTATTGCCTATTCTGCAAACTACATCCCTGTGGCTACTCTGCAACTCTGAATTTCTACTACTTAATCTTTTTTCACCCAGACTCCCAAACCCCTCTATTCTGACAGCATCAGTCTGTTCTCTGTATCTACAAGCCTGTTTCTATTTTGTTTCTTTATTTTGTTCTTTAGATTCCACATATAAGTGAAATCATATGGTATAGGTCTTTCTCTGATGGACTGATTTCACTTAACATAATACTCTTCAGGTCCATCCATGCTGTCGTAATATAATGATACAGAAACTTAACAAATTTTGTGTTGAGGGCAAGGCAAACCATTTGATTTTGGTTAGCTTTATTGAGATATGACTTATACATTATACAGTTAACCAATGTTCAGTGTATAATTTTATGTTTTTGGCAAATTTGTTCAGTCACATATCCATCACCACTATCATATCAGAATTTTCTATTACCCCAAAAAGTTGCTTCATGCTATTTGCATTCAATCTCCTTCTCTGGACCCTGGCAACTACCAAGTTTCTTTCTATCACTATAATTCTTCCAGAATTTCCTATCAAAGCATTATGGTGTATAATGTTTGCTTCTGTATTATCACATTCATAATAATTTTATAATTAGCAATATCTGTTCTACTCACGTATGCATGCTTCTCTGAAGATTTTTTGTGTATGTCATTAATTTGCTGTCTTTTTTTATTACTAGTAGTCTTCTGTTTTTAGATCTTCATTAATTCCTTTAAGCAATACATAGTTTGTAGTTTTAGCATAAAGATTTAGTACATATTTTATTAAATTTATCCCTACATGTTTTGTATTTCTTGAGGATAATGAAAATTTTATGTTTTAAACTTTAATTTTCAATTGTCTGTTGCTAATTTATAAAAATGGAATTGAATTTTGTACATTATCCTTGTATTTTGATTCAACTTACTAATTATTATAGCTTTTTTTAGATTTGTTATGTTTTTTTCATAGATAATCACATTATCTGATAATAAATACAATTCAATTTCTTTGTTTTTATTCCATATTTTTTTCTTTCTTCTTGATTTCTTTATTTTCTTTGCTTTTTATATTTATGCTTTTGACATTTACCAAGAACTTTAGTACTATGTGGTGAAAAAGACAGGCTTAGTCCTGTTATTTATCTTAGTAGGAAATTATTCAACGTTTCATCATTTTAACTGTGGGCTTTATCGACTTTATTTTTCAGTGCAAGAATGATTCATTATACCCTGACCAGTTTGGCTCAGCAGTTAGAGCATCAGCCTGTGGTTCAGAGAGACCCTGTTTCGGTTCCCGCTAAGGGCACATGCCTCGGTTGCAGTATGTCCCTGACCCTGGTTGGTCGTGCGGGTGGCAGCCACTTGATGTGTCCCTTTCACATAGATGTTTCTCTCTCTCTCTCTCCCTCCCACTCTATCTTAACAAGAAAAAAATGGAAAAATGTCCTCGGGTGAGGATAAAAAAAAAAAAGAATGATTCATTATATTACTAGTTTTCTGAAAGTATTTTTTTTTTACTAAATTATCAGTGAAATTTATAAAAAAAATTTGCTGAATTTATTGAATGATATATATTTTTTTCTTTTCAGTCTGTTTGATATAAAAAAATATTATTTTTTAATGTTAATCCAATCTTGTGCCTTGTATCCTTGATAGAATCCACATTTGATTGTGACCTATTAATAATCTTTTTATGTATGAAGATTCAATTTGCTAAAATTTGAAAAAGAGTCTTGCATGTATGTTCATGGGAGACATTGTAATATAATTTTTAGTGTCTCTGATTTTGGTACAAGTATAATGCTGAACTCCTAAAATGTAAAGAGAAGTGTTCCCTCCTTTTCTGTTTGGACAAGTTTGTTAAGAATAGATTAGTAAGACCATCTTGGCCCAAATTTTCTCAGTGGGAATGTTTTTAACTTTGTATTTATTTAACCATATAGGCTATTTATGAAATAAATATTTCCATTTCCTTTTTGGGAAACTAAGAAAATACATCATTATTGATGTATATGGTTTATTATTGATGTATAAAAATGCAACTGATACTGGATATTTATTTTTTTATCCTGCTACATTAGTGATTTTATTGATCAGTTCTAGTAGTTTTTTGATAGAGCCTTTATGGTTCTCTATATACAGTATCCAGTCATCTATAAATAATGACAGTTTTACTATTTCCTTTCAAATTTGGATGCCTTTTACTTCTTCTTATCTTATTGCTGTGGCTAGGATCTCCAGCACTATGTTGCATAAGAGTGATGAAAGTAGCCCTGGCTGGTTTTTATCAGTGGTAGAGCTTCAGCCCATGGAATGAAGGGTGGTGGGTTCAATTTCAGTCAAGGGCATGTACTTGGGTTGCAAGTTTGAGCCCTGTCCCTGGTTGTGGTCATGTGGGAGGCAACCAATCGACAAGTCTCTTTCATATCAATCTCTCTTTCTCTTCCTCCCTCCCTTCCACTCTGTCAAAAAAAAATCAATAGAAAAATATCTTCAGGTGAAGATTAACAGTAAAAAAGAAAGAAAAAAAAAAAAAGAGTGATGAAAGCAAATATCCCTGTCTTATTCCCAATAATGAAAGTGCTTTTAGTTTTTGCCCATTAAGTATGATGTTGGCTGTGGGTTTATCATATATGACCTTTATTGTGTTAAATTATGTTCCTTTATTCCCATTTTTCTGAGAGATTTTATTATAAAAGGGTGCTGGATTTTATCAAATGCTTTTCCTGAATCTATTGATATGATCATGTGTTTTTTATCCTTTATTTTTTAAATGTGGTACATCACATTTATTGATTTGTGGAGATTATACCAACCTTGCATCCTTAGAATAAATCCCACTCGATCATGGTGTATGATATTTTTTATTATATTGCTGGATCTGATTTAATAATATTTTATTGAGGATTTTAGCATCTATGTTCATCAAGAATATTGGCCTATAATTTTCTTCCTTGGCAGTATCTTTTTAAAAAAATACTTTTTTTATATTGATTTTAGAGAGAAAGGAAGGGAGAGAGAAATAGAAACATCAATGAGAGAGATCATCGATTGGCTGCTTCCTGCATGCCCCCACTAGGGATTGGGCCCACAACCTGGGCATATGCCCTGACTGGGAATTGAACCTCTTGGTGTATAGGTCGATGCTCAACCAGTGAACCACACCAGCTAGGCCCTTTGCAGTATCATTATCTGGTTTTGGAATTAGGATAATGCTGGCCTTTGTAAAAGATTGGGAGTCTTACCTCCCCTTGAATTTTTTAGAATAGTTTGAGAAGAATAAATGCTAGTTCTTTAAATTTCTTTTAAACTCATCTTTATTGTTGAATGTATTACAGATATTTCTCCCTTTTTTTCCCCATTGACACCCTCCTCCCCATTCCCGCCCCCTCCTGCCTTCCCCGCACTATTGTCAGTGTCCATTGGTTATGCACATATGCATAGAAGTTTTTTGGTTTATCTCATCCCACCCTTCCTCCCCCTTTCCCTTTGAGGTTCATCAGTCTAACAACCAATTTGTACTTCTAATTCCTTCATCTTTTTCACCCATCCCCCCAGCCTCCACCCATCTGGCAAGCAACAAAATGCTCTCTGTATCTAAGAGTCTGTTTCTGTTCTGCTTGCTCATTTTGTTTGTGGATTCAATTGTTGATAGATATGGATTATTTGTCATTTCATTATTCATATTTTTGTTTTTCACTTTCAAGAAGACCCTTCAACATTTCATGTAATGCTGGTTTGGTGGTGATGAATTCCTTTAGCTTTTTTCTTGTCTGGGAAAATCTTGATATGTCTATCGATTCTAAATGGTAGTTTTGCAGGATAAAGTAATCTTGGTTGTAGGTCGTTGCTTTTCATCACCTTGAATATCTCTTGCCACTCCTTTCTGGCCAGCAAAGTTTCTTTTGAGAAATCAGCTGACAGTCTTATGGGAGCTCCTTTGTAGGTAATGGACTGCTTTTCTCTCACTGCTTTTAAGATTCTCTCTTTGCATTTAACCTTTGGCATTTTGATGATGATGTGTCTTGGTGTGGACCTCTTTGGGTTCAACTTGTTTGGGACTCTCTGTGCTTCCTGGACTTGTATATCTGTTTCCTTCACCAAGTTAGGAAAGTTTTCTGTCATTATTGTTTCAAATAGGTTTTCAATTTCTTGCTCTCTCTCTTCTCCTTCAGGCACCCCTATGATGCGAATGTTGGCACTCTTGAAGTTGTCCCAGAGGCTCCTTACACTATCCTCATTTTTTGGATTCTTTTTTATTTTTGTTGTTCTAGTTGGGTGTTTTCTGCTTCCTTATATTCCAAATTGATAGTTTGCTTCTTGGCTTTACCTACTCTACTTTTGATTCCCTGTAAATTATTCTTTATTTCAGGTAGTGCATCCTTAATTTCTGACTGGCCCTTTTTTATGTTGTTGATGTTCTCAGTAAGTTCCTCAGAGGTCTCCTTAAGTTCCTTGAAGGTCTTACTAAGTCCCTTGAATGTCTCACCAAGTTCCCTGATCAACCTTATAACCTGTGTTCTGAACTCTGCATATGTTAGATTGCTTATCTCCATTTTATTTAGTTCTTTTCCTTGAGTTTTGTAGGATCCAGTGGTACAGTCTCCCTGATCACCCCAGCTGGGCCCTCGCGGTGTTCCCCTTGTGTGGACTGCGCACCTTTCTCTTGTAATTGAGTCTTGATTGCTGTTGGCACATCAATGGGAGGGGTTTACTCAGGCTAGTCAGCTGCAAGGACTGGCTGTGCCCACTAGCCACTACCTTGGAGGATCAGCTGTGTAGGGGCCCACTACACAGAGCAAGACTTACTTCAGCAGGGCTCTGGTACCCACTGAGTCTGCTCATTGAGTTCCTCACTTATGGAGGTGGTTGGGTGGTGATGTTTTGATGTGGTCTGAAGCTGTCCACTGAGTGTGCTGGTTCTGGGACAAAATCAGCCACTGCCTGTACTCTATCCAGGACCACCTGGCATAAGCTACAAAGTCAACTGCAAATGGCTGCTGCTTCTGCTGAGCTTGGAGGTGTCCAGGAATGGCGAAGTTGTGAACCAAGGCTAGCTACTTCTAGTGCCAGGCCTGGGGCCACTTAACAAGAGGTATGGGGCTTGCTGAGACTGGCCCCTCTCAAGCCCTGGCTCCACACCGCTCTTGTGGGCCACTGGGTTGCACAGGGCCCTATGGAGCCCTAGTGCGCCACTGGTGGCTGGGGAGTGCTGCTGCCCAGTGGGGCTCAGCTCCTGCTTACCCTTTGCTGTAGTTTTTTGTGGGGAGGATAGTTCTCTGCTGCTGGTCTGTGCTTCTGTTGCCTGGGAATGGAAGTCTGCTCCCCAGCCTCTGTTGCTGAGGGTATATCTTGACTCTGACTAGGCTGATACTGCATGGGATGGTGCTGGGCCCCCGGCTGTTTGTGGTTTCTGCAACCGGCACCTTGACAGCTCCACTACTGTGCAGTGGTCTGTGTTGACACATGGTGTCCACTGGCCCAATGGTGCCAGGTGCACTGGTTGGCTCAGATACCAGATGCTGCTTGTTTGAGAGATTTTAGGAAACTCTGAATTAGGATCCAAAACAGACCAATCCAATGGTAAAGCCTTTGGAAACAGCTTGGGTGGGCCCTAAAGTTGGGTGGGGTGGGGCCTCAGTGAGTCACCAGGGCAGGGTCAACATTGTGAGCCAGGTTGTTGGAGTTCCAGATATGGTGGCTGTCTTCCTGCCCTGTGGGGGAAGGGCTCTGCAAAGGAAAAACGGCCTATACCAGCACATCTGTCCAGGAGAAAGCTGCCCCTCCAGCCCTCATCCCTAGGCCAAACAGCTCAGTTCTTCCCTGTTCTCTGGCGCCCCTCAAGCTGCCTCTCCTCAGAGCTCAGAGGGAGCAGGTCTGAGTAAGACTGTGTATGGGCCCTTTAAAAGGAACTGCTGGGGCGTCCGAAGCCACAGTCTCCCTCTGCCTCAGTTCCTGCTGGTTTTATAGCCAGAAGTTATGAGGACTTTTCTTCCTGGCACTGGGATCCTGAGCTGGGTGCCTGGTGTGGGATGGGAACCCCTCACTTCTCAGGGAGGGTCTTCCCAGCTGGATTTTTATCCGCCACACGTGGATGTGGGACCAGCCTGTCCTCGCCTCCGCCCCTCCTACCAATCTCGATGTGGCAGCTTCTTTAATTTCGTAGTTGTAGGACTTCCATTCAGCTGGATTTCAGGTGGTTCTGAATGATGGTTGTGTTGCAGTTTTGTTTTAATTTCGATATGGTTGTGGGAGGATGTGATACTGCGTTTACCTACCTGCCATCTTGACCCACCTTCAATCCTAGTTCTTTAAATTTTTTGTAAAATTTACCTCTGAAGCCGTCCAGTCCAACACTTTCGTTTGTTGGGAGTTGTTTGTTATTAAATTAGTGCTTCAATTTCACTAGTTATAATCTGTCTATTCAAATTCTATGATTCTTTTTTATCCAGTTTTGGAAGATTATATGTTTTTAGGAATTTATCCACATTGTCCAGATTGCTTAATGTTGGCATATAATTGTTCAAAATATTTTCTTAAAATCCTTTGCATTTGTGTGTGGTTATTACTTCTCCTCTTTCATTTCTGATTTTATCTGTTTGACTCCTCTCACTTTTTTCCCTTGATAAGTCTAGTTGAAGGTACATCAATGTGTTTATCTTTTCAAAGAACCAGCTCTTGGTTTCATTAATCTTTTTTTTTTTTTTATTTTTTTTTATCTTCACCTGAGGACATTTTTGCATTTATCTTCAGATAGAGTGGGAGGGAGAGAGAGAGAAACATCGACGTGAAACATCAAGTGGTTGCCACCCACATGACCCCAATCGGGGCTGGGGACAAACTGCAACCAAGGTATGTGTCCTTAGCGAGAACCGAACCAGGGACTCTCTGGTCCATGGGCCGACGCTCCAACCACTGAGCCAAACTGGCCAGGACTTATTAATCTTTTGTATTTGTTTTCTGGACACTATATTTTGTTTATTTCTGCTCTGTCTTTGTTATTTTTTTTTCTTTTACTCAATTTGGGATTTGTTTGTTGTTCTTTTTTAAGTTTCTTCAAGTGTAAAGTTAGATTGTGTAGTTGAGATTTTTTTGTTTTTGTTTCATGAGATAGGCCTATAATGTTATGAATTTGCTTCTTAGGACTGCTTTTGCAGTGCCCCATGGATTTTAAGTACTGTGTACTAATTTTTACTTGTTTCAAGGTAACTTTTGATTTCTTCCTTCATCTTATTGGTAACCCATTCATTGTTTAGTAAAATGTTATTTAGCTTCCATGTCTGTGTGTTTTTTCAGTTTTTTCTTGTGAATGCATTCTAGTTTCATATCATTATGGTCAGAGAAAATGCTTGATATGATTTAAATTATCTTAAATTTATTGAAACTTGTTTTATGTCCTAATATGTGGTCTATCCTAGAAAATATTCCATATGTGCTTAAAAAGAATATATATTCTGTTGTTCTGAAGATATGAGCTAAATGCTCTGAATATATCAACTAAATCTATCTGGTCTAGTCTGTCTGGAAGATCTATCCACTGAGGTCAATGGGATGTTAAAAGCCCCTACTATGAGTTTATTACTCTCTCTTTATGTCCGTCCAGATTTGCTCTACATGCCATAGTGGTTGTGACTCAGATGGTTGTAGCATCACCCTGTACACAAAGGGGTTGCAGGCTGGATTCCTGGTCAAAGCATATATCCAGGTTGCGGGTTTGATCCCCAGTCAGGGCAGGTTATGGTAGGCAACCAATCCATGCTTCTCTCTCTCAGCTATGTTTCTCTCTCTAAAATAAATTTTTTTATAAAAAGCATATTTACAGGTGAGGATAAAAGATGGATTTGCTTTACACATTCAGGTGCTCCTATGTTGGATACGTGAATGTTTACAAGTGTTATATCCTCTTGTTGGATTGCTCCCTTTATCATTTGTGGTAGCCACTATATTGATAATTTTTGTCCTTATCTTTTTTGCAGTCAGTCTGGCTAAAGGTTTATTAATGTCATTGTCTTAAAAAAATATATATTTGTGTATAATGATTTTTATTATATTTTCTACTCTGTTTTTCCTTTTTTTTAAAAAAAAAAAAATTACACTCTTCCTTCTACTTATTTAGATTAAATTTAATCTTCTTTGTTCAGTTTCTTAAGTTTGTTTCAGAGGCTTAATCATTGATTTGCAACTTTTCTTTTTTTTTAATTTATAAATGTTTACAGTTACAAAATTTTCTCTAAATAACGTTTTGTAGTGCATAATTTTGAAGTGCTTTATTTTTATATTAGTGAAAAATATTTACTGTTTTATATTTACTGTTTTATATTAGTGAAAAATATTTACTGTTTAATTTTTCTATCATTCATAGATTACTTAAAAGCATATAATTTAATTTCCACATACTTGTACATTTTTTAGATACTCTGTTAATGATTCCTATTTTAATTTAGATGTCATTAGAGAACATATTTTATTATTTCAATCCTTATTACTTTAGTTTTTATAGCCTAGAATATGATCTATTTTGATTAATGTGCACTTTAAAAAAATGCTATTCTTGTGTTTTTAGGTGGAGTATTCTATAAAGTTCAGTTAGGTCAATTTGATAGTGTTTTTCTTCTATAGTCTTACTTATTTCTGCTTACTTGTTTTGTTAGTCATTGAAAGAGAGACAGATGTATGATAATCAATTTAAGACAACATTAATATAAATCACAATTTATAGATAATAACAATGAAAATTCAATTTATTGCCAAACACATCACTTTTAAATCATAATTGTAATATTGATAATTCAGAAACTTTTCAGGAAAACTGATTTTCCCAAATCAGGAGGTAACTTAAATTATTTGTATTCAGAGAAATTTAAGTAGAATTTGTAGAAAATTTTGAATTATGCTATAAGTACCTTCTAGAACACCCATATATTCTTGCATTTTAGAATAGCACAATAGAAAATAGTTTTCTACTGTATTTACAGAATAATATACATAATACATTTAAGGTATTTTTTAAAATTATTTTATGAGTAACTCTGTTAATGGAAACAGGAGAAAAGACCAGATCATCCAGGATTGTACAAGCCATATAAAGATCTGGAGTCTTGTTCTCAATATAACAGGAAGCCATTATTGTGTTTGGAATAAAGAAGTGATATGTTATGATTTTTATTTTAGAATACAGGCTAACTGTAAACAAAATCCCTTGTACTCGTGTAGTAATGTAGAAGCAGTGTAGGGAGTATGAAGTGGTTGTATGTGTCATGTTTTCAAAGGCATTTTTCAGAAATTCTGCTAATGGATTGGCGAGACTATAAGAAAAAAATACAAGTTAATGGTGAATTTCTTAGTAAACATTAAAAACATCAAAATAGATAATGTATTTGTGAGATTATTATTTATGGGTTAGAGATATATTTTTGAATCATCTGCCTATAAACATTTTCAGAGACATAGTACGGCAATGATATATCCTAGAGATTAAAAGAATATTAATCTGAGAAGATGGTGTAGGGCTCTAACTTAGATGTTTTTGAAGAGGTATATTTGTTAAAAGAAGGGAAAGCCAGTAAAATGAGATGGAAAAAAATAATAATATAATATCTTAGAAGCAAGAGGAAAATAGTTCTTTTAAAAAAATTAGAAGATATGTCTTTTGTGTTAAATGATGCTAGTATGTTAAGTATGATTAGTACTGGAAATTAACTTACATTTTTGTGGACAAGAAGGTCTTTGTCCTTCTTTGGTAACATTTGTAAGAGTGGGCTCAACAGAGCATATATTCAAAGTCTGAGCAGGTGGGAAAGCACAGAGACAGAACTGTGAATAACTTTTCATAAAAAATCTCTGAAGCGTGACACTTATGAAATGTAGTGGTAGCTGAGGACAATTGTCTAAATATTTCTGGTTGGCTTCCACTTCTAGGCCGAGGGCGCTCATCTTTGTGAATAGTGTTGTGAGTAGAGAGCAATAAAGCCACGTCGAGATGGACATAAAGTCTGCTTGTCACACCTACTTGGTAATGCCCATGCTTCTTCATAGCAGCTTTTTGTGCACATGATTGAAACATTTGTGTCAGCAAGAGCACAAGCTTTTACATTCCATGGATAGTTGAACTTATTTATGATTATTAGAAACATCATTTTAAAATCAAGACCACTGGGAATTTTTTTAATTACTAGCACCAATGACACTGTTGAAAACAAGTTCTGCATAACATGGTGTGTATCTGCATGGCCCACGAGGACTGTTTAATTTTGCTTTGCTTCGGTGTAAGAACAGGCACCACAAGCCACCTACATTTTAGTTTGAGATTTGTTTGGATCAAGTATTAAGCAAAGATATATTAATAAATGTGTTCTGCTCTCTTGATTCATTTGTTTCTAAGAAATGCATTCAGCTTAAAAAACAGCTACTTGGGGGATGGAGTAGAAAAATAAGGTTACAGAAAATAGATGAAGAGGACAACTATTTTTCATCCTAAACTTTTGCTTAAGGAAACTAAAAAAGAAGAGTGTACTACATTCCCTCAGAAAATTGCCCTGGCCAGTTTGGCTCAGCGGTTAGAGCGTCGGCCTGCGGTCCGGAGAGACCCGGGTTCGGTTCCCGCTAAGGGCACGTAATTCGGTTGCAGTTTGTCCCCGGCCCTGGTTGGTCGTGCGGGTGGCAGCCACTCAATGTGTCCCTTCACGTCGATGTTTCTCTCTCTCTCCCTTCCTCTCTCTCCCTCCCACTCTATCTGTACAAAAAATGAAAAAATATCCTCGGGTGAGGATAAAAAAAAAAAAAAAAAATTAGAAAACTTAGTGACTATTGGCACTTTTAAAAAATTCAGAAACTCCCCCTTTAGGGCTTAGACATGCATGTGCATGTTCACATACATCAAAAGAGTGACATATTTTGTTCAAAAGAAAAAAACTATTATAAAGGACTATAGGATGAGTGCAAGTCAAGAAATATCATATACATAAAGAGATAAGCAAAGGAAGCATGATAGCATTTCAGTGAAAATTTAAGAAATAAGAAACAGAAGTGATGCTCTTGAGGATACATCATAGACCACTCAGGAATATAAAAAATCTAATGGCATCTATATGATGTATTCAATTTGCTGAATTGTCACTAATTTCAGAGTATTGTTCTATCATATTAGGTATTAATTGTTGGAAAGAATGAAGAGGGTAAAAGTAAATTTGTATGGATACTGCTCAGGGAGAATGCATTCTAACAGGAAAAATAAAATTTTATTTTGCTTTGTGTGTGTGTGTGTGTGTGTGTGTGTGTGTGCTTGTGTGTGATATTGGTATAACCTGGCATAGAAGCAAGATAACGTAGTGATAAGACCTCTTTAGACATCTGTTGGAAGTATTATTTTGCTAAAAGCAGACAATGTGCTAAATGCATTCTTGATATCTCTTTCTGAGAATTTCATCTGTTTAAAGTATTGGGAGAGTGGGGAGGGAAAAGTTTATCCCTAGTTCTTACTTTGAGTAGCAAGAGCATGACTGAAAATAAAGGGAAGTATACAGTATAGTCTAGGCACTAGTCTTGGTTCTACTCATAAGGAACTATGGTTAAGGCATACATGACAGGAGGGTGAACAGCCCAGGCAGAAGATAGGCAGGTGTCCTTGGAGTCATAATGAATGACACTCAGTATTTGAGGAAGGCTGTCTGGATGTGAAGATGGGCAATCTGAGTCTCTGAGGACAAATAAGTTAAACATGTGAACAGAGTTGATAGGTATGAAAGCACCGGTAGTTGAGTATTACCACATGTGAAGTTCAAGACCAATGTAGATCAAGACAAGGTCGTTAAACTATGCTAACAAATTGAATGTACCTCTCACAACAAGTGAGAATCCATTAAAGACATTCAAGTAAGGGGGTCATGTGCTCAGTACAGTGTTTCAGATAGGTCATATTGGCTACCCTTTAGATAATATTTTTGAGGGACCAAGACTAAGTATATAAAAAGAATCCAGTGTAAGGAGAGAGGCTCTCCCTTGGTTATATAATATTGTTAAGAGAGAAATAATCAGTAACAGAAGTATGCAGATACCCTCTCCTCATCTCATTAAATAGGACGTGATTATATGCTCATAATCAAACCTGCCATTATAAAGAGAAATAGGATAACAATAATTGCCATAGACAGTTCAGGACTTGGCCTTGAACCTGACTAAAGGGTCATTCCTCTGGGAGTCATTGAAGAAAAGAGTGGAGCCTTGAACAAAGTTGGGTTTTTGTCAGTAAAAAAGTATAGGAAAATATTTGGTAGTATAGTCTTCATCTATCTATCTATCTATCTATCTATCTATCTATCTATCTATCATCTATCTATCATCTATCTATCTATCTATCTATCTATATCTATCTATCTATCTATCATCTCTCATCCATTGATCTTAAATAAAGCATTTGTTTGCATATTTGCAATGTAGTGAAAGTAATTTTGCCCTTTTAATACATAGCAGTGGTAAGTCAGAGATAAGTTAGTTGCCTGGCTCACAAAAATCATCAGTTAACAAAGCTAGACTCCATTTTTTTTTTTTTTTATTCTTTCTAACATATGGCAGATAGTGAAGAAAAGTCAAAGTCAGATATTATCCAAGGCTTTAGGAATTTTGTGTGTGTGTGTGTGTGTGTGTGTGTGTGTAAAATATCTCACGGAGAGAGATTTTGGAAGAGCTATAAATGCAAAAGAGATTGGATCCTTTCAAAACTTAAATTCTCACAGTACAACTATTTGTAAATAATAAAGATGGAAGGTATCCAAACAATGATGTCAGGAAAAAAAAAAAATTGTTCAATTGGCTCTACAATAAGAGGATCTCTATAGAGTGTCAAAAATGTTGAATTACAAGGTTTTGGGGGCAGAAGAATTTGGGGAAACAGGGAACCTGAAGGTAAGTTCAACTGCTCTGCTGAGGTCTAAAAAAGTGAGAGGCAAATGGGGACTCAGGGTCTGTGGGAGTCACATTTAGGAGAACTGGTATGGGGACCTGTCTTTCATGGGTTAAATGAATGCATCTCTCTCTCTCCTTTTATATGTCTCAAAACTGTATTGTGGTTTGAAATCTCTTATCACTTAGTCCTGCCCCAATTTCTTTTCTCCTTCACAGTTCTCCCCAACAAATGCGTTCCATATCTTAGTGTCTACTTCTCAGAGAATATAAATGAAAACCCCAATTTTACATGATATATAATAACATACTGAGTTAAATTGGAGACATAAATGTAAAAAATAAAATACAACTTGGTAATAAAACTGCACATAATGATTTGATATATGTGTACACTGTGCAGTGATTACCACAATCTAGTTAGTATACACATTTTTCACTTCACAGCTACCTTTTATTTTATTTTGATATTAAAAATCCTCTGGAGGATTTCAAAGGAGAAATCAACAGCAATAAAATCATAGCAGGGGACTTCAATACCCTGCTGACATCACTGGAAAGATCTTCTAGACAAAATATTAAAAAGGAAACACAGACACTAAATGAAGCACTAGATCAAAAGGATTTCATAAATACCTACAGAGAATTACACCCCAAAACTGTATAATACACATTCTTCTCAAGTACACATGGGACTTTCTCAAAGATAGACCACATGTTAGGGTACAAACTAAGTCTCTACAAGTTCAAGAAGATTTAAATCATATCAGGCATCATCTCAGATCACAATGGCATACAACTAGAAATCAATTGCAACAAGAACATTAAAAGACATTTGAAAATATGGAGGCTAACTAGCATGTTATTAAACAATGAATGGGTTACCATGGAGATTAAAGAAGAAATTAAAAACTTCCTGTAAACCAATGAAAATGAACATACAACAACACAAAATCTAGGGGATGCAGTGAAAGCAGTTCTGAGAGGGAAGTTCAGAACACTACAGGCTCACCACAAGAAGTAAGAAAATTTCTAATAGACTATCTAACCTCAAAATTTAAAGAACTACAAAGCAAACAGAAAGAAAACCCAGAGCAAGTAGAAAGAAGGAAATAGTAAAGATCAGAGCAGAAATAAATGGCATGGAGTCTAAAAAAATTTTCAAAAGATCAATGAAACAAAGAGCTGGTTCGTTGAAAGGATAAACAAGATTGATGGACCGTTAGCTAGACTAACCAAGAAACAAAAAGAAAGTACCCAAATACACAAAGTCAGAAATGAAAGAGGAGAAATAATAACTGACACCACAAATACAAAGGATTGTTAACAGATATTATGAACAATTAAATGGCAACATATTTGACAATCTAAACGAAATGGACAAATTTCTAGAAACACATAGTTTCCCAAAAGTGAACCGGGAACAGATAGTAAACTTGAACAGACCAATAACAATATAAGAAATTGAAGATGTAATCAAGACTCTCCTAGCAAACAAAAGCCCAGGCCTGGACAGCTTCACGGGGAAATTTTTCCAACATTCAAAGAAGAACTAACTCCCATTCTCCTCAAACTATTTCAAAAAATTCAAAAAGAAGGAAGACTTCCAAACACGTTTTATTAGGTCAGCATAATTTTAATTCCAAAACCAGAAAAAGACATAGCAAAGAAAGAAAACTACTGGCCAATAACCCTGATGAACATGGACGCCAAAATCCTGAACAAAATATTAGCAAATCAGATCCAGGAATATACCAAAAAAATTATTCACCATGACCAAGTGGGATTCATCCCAGGGAAGCAAGGCTGGTATAATATTCACAAATCGATAAATGTGATACACCACATAAACAAAATAAAAGATAAAAATCATATAATCATTTTAATAGATGCTGAAAAAGCATTCGACAAAATCCAGCACCCATTTCTGATAAAAATGCTCAGTAGTCTGGGAATAGAGAGATCATATCTCGACATAATAAGGGTCATATATGAAAGACGTACAGCCAACATCATACTCAATGGGCGAAAACTAAAAGCATTTCCCTTAAGAATAGGAACAAGATAAGGATGCCTACTTTCACCACTCTTATTTAACATAGTACTGGAAGTCTTAGCCACAGCAGTCAGACAAGAAGAAAAAATAAAAGGAATCCAAATGGGAAAGGAGGAAGTGAAACTGTCATTATTTGCATATAACATGATACTATACTTAGAAAACCCCCAATGTCTCCTTCAAAAGTTTACTCAACTTAATAAATAAATTTGGCAAAGTAGCAGGATACTAAATTAATGTCAAGAAATCGATGATACTCTTATACACCAGTGATGAACTCACAGAAAGAGATACTAAAAAAACAATCCCATTTACCATCATGGCAAAAAAAATTAAGATACCTAGGAATAAACTTAACCAAAGACAAAAAGGACCTATTGCAGAAAACTACAGGTCTGTAAAAAAAGAAATAGAGGAAGATATAAAAAAGTGGAAGCACATACCTTGTTCATGGATTGGAAGAATTAGCATCATGAAAATTTCTATACTATCCAAAGCGATCTATAGATTCAATGCAATCCCCTTCAAAATACCAACGACATACTTCACAGAACTAGAACAAATACTTCGAAAGTTTATATGGAAACAAAATAGACCCCAAATAGCCACAGCAATCTTGAATAAGAAGAACAACGTTGGAGGGATCACAGTACCAGATTTTAGGTTATACTACAAAGCCACTGTAAACAAAACAGCCTGGTACTGGCACAAGAACAGGCATATAGACCAATGGAACAGAACAGAGACCCAGAAATGGACCCAGGTCAATATGCTCAAATAATATTTGACAAAGGTAGCAAGAGCATACAGTGGAGTAAAGACAGCCTCTTTAATAAATGGTGTTGGGAAAATTGGACAGCTACATGCAAAAAAATGAAACTAGACCCTGAAATTACACCATACATAAGAATAAACTCAAAATGGATAAAAGACTTAAATGTGACTCATGAATCCATAAAAATCCTAGAAGAAACTGTAGGCAACAAAATTTCAGACATCATACGCAGCAGAATTTTCACTGATACATCACCTAAGCCAACAGAAAAAAAGGAGAAAATAAACACATGGGACTACATCAAACTCAAAAGTTTCTGCACAGCAAAAGATACAATCATCAAAATGGAAAGGCAACCCACTGTATGGGAGAGCATAATTGCCAATGAAATATCAGATAAGGGGTTAATATCCAATATATATAAAGTGCTCATAGAACTCAACAAAAGGAAGACAAAGAACCCAATTAAAAAATGAGCAGAGAAACTAAATAGACACCTCTCCAAACAGGACATACAAATGGCTAAGAGACATATGGACAAATGCTCAACATCACTAATCATGAGAGAGATGCAAATAAAAACATCAATGAGGTATCACCTCACACCTGTCAGAATGGCCGCCATCAACAAATCATCAAACAACAAGTATTGGCGATGGTGTGGAGAAAAGGGGACTCTAGTACACTGCTGGTGGGAATGCAGACTGGTGCAGCCACTATGGAAAACACTATGGTGTTACCTCAAAAAATTAAAAATTGAACTGCCATTTGACCCAGTGATCCCACTCCTAGAAATATACTCTAAGTAGCCTGAAACACCAATCAGAAAGACTATATGTACCCCCATGTTTGTAGCAGCACTATTTACAATAGGTAAGATCTGAAAACAGCCCAGATGTCCATCAGTAAATGAATGGATAAAAAAGCCGTAGTACATATACACACTGGAGTTCTACGCAGCTGTAAGAAAGAAAGATCTCGTATCCTTTGAGATGACGTGGAGGGACGTGGAAAGTGTCATCCTAAGCGAAACAAGCCAAACAGAGAAAGACAAGTATCATATGATCTCACTTATTTGTGATATATAATGAACATAACAGTCTGCGGAATGGGGTAGCCCCAGAGACTTGGAAGTGGGGTACAGACCGACAATCCCCAGGAGAGGGGGTGGTGGGGGAGAGATAAAACACAGAACTTATATGCATGTGTGCCTGAACAATGGTCATGGATAACAAAGCTGGGTACAGGGCAGTGGGGAGGGGGGAATCAGTGGGGGGAAAAGGATAAACATCTGTAACAAAAATAAATTAATTAAAAAAATATAATCAATAAATAAAAATTAAAATAAATAAATAAAGCCCTGACTGGTTTGGCTCAGCAGTTGGAGTGTCGGCCTGCGGTCCAGAGAGACCCGGGTTTGGTTCCTGCTAAGGGCACGTACCTCGGTTGTAGTTTGTTCCCAACCCTGGTTGGGTCATGTGGGAGGCAACCACTTGGTGTTTCCCTTTCACATCGATGTTTTTTTTGCTCTCTCTCTCTCTCCCTCCCACTGTATCTGAACAAAAAATGGGAAAAAATGTCTTCGGGTGAGGATAAAAGTAAATAAATAAATAAATAAATAAATAAATAAAGTCATCTTATACAAAATTATTTATTTAATACGTATGTATGCCAGATACTTTTCTAGGTCTGGAGAACAGCAGTGATTAAGACAGACTTATGAAGTTTTTTTGGGTTTTTTAGTATGTCATGCTACAAGGCTGTCTTCTTTATCTTCAATTGGTCAAATTTTTATAAAGATTAGGTTAAGAATACTCATGAAACAGGATGGGGATAGTTTCTTGACAGAATCAGGTTTCATGAATGTCTCAATGGATTTTTATAAATTCCACTAAAAGAATAACTTGAACTGATTAACAAAACGGTCCCTTTTTTTGTGAGAAAAATATATTACTCAAAAACAGAATAGTGATGGCTTTCTAATACTACAAACAAACTATTTCAAAGCTTTAGGTTACTAGAATCTCAGTGGTACTTAGTAATAAGAAATGATTTTAGGGAAGATGAAAAATTAAATTATTACCTTAATAGAACTTTAGTGTGCAGTTGAATATAAAATACTTTTTTTTTCCATAAGATTTTTAGAGAGACAGGAAGGGAGAGGGAGAGAGAGAAATATTGATGAGAGAGAACATTGATTGGTCGCCTCCTGCATGCCCCCCACTGGTGATCAGGTCAGCAATCTGGGCATGTGCCCTGACCAGGAATCGAACCAGCGACCTCTTGGTGCATGGGTCCATGCCCATCCATTGAGCCACATCAGCTGGGCTGAAGTTGAATGTAATATGAACATAAGGCACCTGCATTTGTGTTATATATTATGAGATATTATAAATAAAGTAAACTCTGACTATGGTAATTAACTCTATATGCAAAACTATGTTATTTTTTAGAGGTTTTATTTATTTTTATTTTTTTATATCATTATGGTTGAAGTAGTAAGATGAGTGGACAAAACTACATTATTAATGGAAATGGAATAAAGAGTATCCAGAAAGATACACTCTTAAGTGGTGAATAGAATCAAAAGATACTTTAATGAGACGTCATTGGGATGTTTAATCTGAAGACCTATCTTCACACATTTCAAGTTTTCTAAGATGTGTGAGATATATGTTAAATCTTCATCTCAATTGATAAAATAGTCATATTTGTCTGTAACATGATGATGCACAAATTGTTCATAAGATTCACAAATAGGATGCCATGCCTAAGTAGGTTGTTAGTTTTTCATCATAAGGAACATTTAAGATGTAGATGCTAAATAATCACTTTCGTAGATGCCATAAAGGGAATCATGAATTGGTTGCAGAGCAGAAGGAATAAGTTGATTTCTGAGGTCCCTTCCAATTCTGAGAGTCTCTGTCAAGAAAGAAGGAAAGAGAGAAAAGAGCTACAAATGGAAAGGTACAGAATCAAAGTGGAGAAGGTGCCTCAGCTGAAGCCTCAAGTAAAGAGAGCTTGGTGGGTGCCCTGGGAAAGTGCCCCATCCAAGGTCCCAATAAGAACTTCAAATAGAAGTGCCTAGACCAGGAATGTAACTGTGTGTATGAGCATGGATGAACTGGAGAACTGGGAACTGATCCTTGATTGAACTCCCTCCAGGAAACAGTAATGCACTGCTGGGCCCTAAGTCTGGTATGGGAAAAACAGCTGCCCCTCACAAAAACTGCCGGGTAAGCAAAACCGTGCCATTGCCTCTGAGCGGGCCTAAAAGATCACACAGTGGTTTTTTGGCCTGAAACGGCTCCTCAGATAAATCTTAAACAAATAATAAATACATATAAATATGTATTTATATTTTATATATTTATAATTATGTATTTGTATATATTTATATTAGCAGAAATTAATTTATCAAGTGTTACAATAGGTTACTTCATGCTTAATCACTAATGATAAACTTAACAAGAAATATACACTAGCCACATTTTTAAAAAACTATATAATCTTCCAAAGGACATAAAACATTATAAATTTATTAATTTTTCTAAATTTAATCCATTATATATAAGTAATTCCAATCAACATTATAGCGGATGCTTTGGAACATGATAACTTAATTCAAAATTTCTCTGAAATAATACAGTGCTTCCAGAAAGCCCCAAATTTGCTTTCCTTTATTTATAAAAAATGCTTTAACACTTTAATACACCTTTGATATATTTGATGTTTGGGAGTTTGTTTTTTATCAGAAAATCATTAGGTAGAGTTCAAGAACCCAGCTACCTTGAAAAAAATTAAAGGGTTGTATGATTATGACTAGGAGAAAAGATTAGAAATCAGCCCTAAATAAATATATGAAAGATGGTGAGGATTTAGTTGTTGGAGTGTTTGTAACTTTCCTCAAATTTCATGTTTTTAGAAAAATTTATTTTTAGAGAAGAAACTCTTGTCATTGGTTTTGCCCTGTTTTTATTCTCTATGTGAAGCTATTATGTATTATAAAAGATGTACTATATCATTTTAGCATTTAGTTAACTTTATATTTTCCATTATGAAGTATTTCAAATACAATAAAAAGTAGGTGAAGATTAAAATAAACTCAACATTAGGAAGTATCAGTATGTTTTCTTCCTTTTTGGAATCACATTTTAAACTAAATTAACATTTATTATTACATAAGCATGTGTATTATAAGAAAATACATATAAAAATGAGAAAGTTAAAATATGCTTTCTTATTTAAGATGATCACCATTCTGAATACCTTATTGTAAAGATTTTCTTCTCTTTTACATATATTGATTTTTATATAACCAAAATGAGATCATTTAGTATATGCTCTTTTGTAACCTGCTTTTTTTTACAAGTAATGATTTTCATTTCTTCTTGATAATATGTCTTAATAGTATTTTAACAGTTTGTTGAAACCAATCTCTAAGAACCACAATTGTATCTTACTGTCATGCCACTCAAGTTTCTTCCATATATGAATATATATATATATATAAAAATTGATTTTTAGAGAGAGAAGAAGAAAGAAAGAGAAACATTGATGTGAGAGTGAAACATTCATCAGCTACTTCTTGCATGCCCCCTACGGTGGATCAAGCCTGCAACTGGGGCATGTGCCAAACCGGGAATTGAACCGGCAACTTTTCGATGCATAGAATGACATCCAATCCACAAAGCCACATCAGCCAGGACTCAAGTCTCTTCTAATCTAACACTCTGGCACAGTCCCCTTTTATTATTTACATAAAATAGGTAAAATAAAAAGTTAAATTAATTAGAAAGTATTTATTAGTTTTATATGTATATATACTTAATGTACTAATAAGAGGAAATAAGCACAGTGAAGAGAAACATAGCAAAATCAGGAGAGAGTGTTTAATGAGCTGCTGGTTAAGAGGTAGTGATCAGGGGACTACTAAAGAGATGGCACTTGAGCAGACACTTCCATTTTATTAATGCCATGATTTTGTAAGTTAAATATTTGAGAATTTATAGTTATAGGTTACTCATATTTTTTATTTTTTCCAACCTTACTTCAGAGGCTATAACATGAGAATGTTTAATCTGATCTCTTAATACCCATAACTAGTGTCATGAGACACTATTTCTAAAAACAGATCTTGACCCACATAAGAGAAAGGATAAATATTAGCCTCCTAGGACTAACTTTCAGGAAAAGTAATTAGATTATTCCTGCTTTACTTTATGAGAGCTCATTCCATGACTTAAACAGGCTATCTGTATAATTTTATGGTTAAAGAATTAAAGGAAACTATGTAAGAATTTTTAAATGAAAATGTGGATTTAAAAGTATTTTAAAATATAAAAAGTTAAAGGCTTTAAATCATAAAAAGTTAAAGGTTTTAAATCATAACTTTTTTTTTATATATGTAATGCCTCAATTCTAGGAGCCAAAAAAAAAAACAAACAAACAAACAAATTCCCTTTTGCTTTATAAAACAGCTTTCTCATAGAATTAGCTTGACACCTTGGAGTTAAAATGACCTGGTAGTTTTATTCTCAATATCAGGTTGCCTTTAGCATCTTTTCCTGAAGAAATTGGATCAACTGAAATAAGGTAACTTTCTTTGTTGGTCCTAACCATTTCAACATCTATTTTCATTCAGAAAGTAAATGGAAGTAAGCCAGCAGCCACTGCTTTTGAGGCTGGATTAATATTTCCTGCAGGCTGTGGAGTCCAATTCCCATAGAGATAAAGGTTTGGATTCTTGAAAACAGGAGACAGACTTTAAACAGTGTGGGCATCTACTACTGAAAATATGTACAGATATGATTTCAAGTTCACAAGGTAGGAGTGGTTGAATAATTTGATCTGATGAGTTTCCCAGTGTGATATAAAAGTTTATGGGTCAGAAATAAAACTTTCTTGCATTTAGAGTAAAGGATATTTGATATAGTGATCCCTCCAGCATTTTTGTTCTTATTCAGGAATGATGTGGCTATTTGGGATCTTTTGGGGTTCCATATACATTTTTGGAGTATTTGTTCTAGATCTGTGAAATATGATGTTGGTATTTCAATAGGAATTGCATTGAATCCATAGATTGCTTTGGGTAGTGTGGCCATATGTTAATTCTTGTAATCCATGAACACAGTATATTCTTTGACTTGTTTATATCTTCCGCTATCTATTTTTTCAGTGTCCTTTAGTTTTCCGAGAACAGGTCTTTTACCTTCTTGGTTAAGTTTATTCCTAAATATCTTAATTTTTTGTTGCAATGATAACTGAGATTGTTTTTTTCTTTTTTTAGTTTCTCTTTCAGAAAATTCATTATTAGTGTATAAAAATGGCATCGATTTCTGGATATTAATTTCATATTCTGCTACACTGCCAAATTAATTTATTAACTCTAGTAGTCTGTGTGTGTGTGTGTGTGTGTGTTGTATCTTTAAGATTTCTATGTACAATATCATGTCATCTCTGATATCAAGTTATACTACACAGCCATTGTAACCAAAAGAGCCTGGTACTGGTACAAGAACAGGCATAGAGATGAATGGAATAGAACAGAGAACTCAGAAATTGACCCAAGGCATTATGATCAATTAATATTTAACAAAGAAGGCAAAAGCATACAATGGAGTAAAAACAATCTGTTCAATAAATGGTATTGGGAAAATTGGACAGATACATGTAAAATAATGAAACTAGACCACCAATTTACACCATACACAAGAATAAACTCAAAATGAATAAAAGACTTAAATTGTAATTCATGAAATCACAAAATTCCTAGAAGAAACCACAGGCAGCACACTCTCAGACATTTCATGTAGCAGATTTCTTCACAGTAAATTGCCTAGGATAAGAGAAACGAAGGTAGAAATAAACAAATGGGACTACTTCAAAATTAAAAGCTTCTGCACTGCAAATGAAACCAGCATCACAATGAAAAAGGAGCCCACAGTTTGGGAGAACATATTTTCCAATGATATATCTGATATATATATTTCAAAAATATATAAAGTACTCATATACTCAACAAAAGGAAGACAAACAATGCAATTAAAAAATGGTAAAGGACCTAAATAGACACTTCTCCAAAGAGAAGATACAAATGACCAAGAGACATATGAAAAACTACTCAAAGTCACTAATGATCAGAGAAATGCAAATTAAAATGACAATGACACCTGCCAGAATGGCTGCCATCAATAAATCAACAAATAAGTTATGGAGAGGATATGGAGAAAAGGGTACCCTAGTACAAGCTAGTGGGAATGCAGACTGGTTCAGCCTCTGTGGAGTTTCCTCAAAAAATTAAAAATGGAACTACCATTTGACCCAGTGATACCACTTCTAGGAATATATCCTAAGAATACCAAAACTGCCCAGCTGGTGTGGCTCCGTGGTCGAGCCACATGCACCAAGAGGTTGCTGTTTCAATTTCCAGTCAGGGCATATGCCCAGGTTGTGGGCCAAATCCCCAGTGGGGGGCATGTGGGAGGTGGCCAATCAATGTTCTCTCTCATCACTGTTTCTCTCTCTCTCTCCCTCTCCCTTCCTCTCTCCTAAAATCAATAAAGACAAAAATAAATAAAAAATAAAACAAAATACTGAAACAACAACCAGAAAGAATATATGCACCCATGTGTTCATAGCAACATTATTTACAGTAGCTAAATTCTGGAAACAGCCTAAGCATTCATCAGTAGATGAATGGGTATAAATGCTGTGGTGTATTTACACAACGGCATACTATGCAGCTATAAAAAAGAAGGATCTATTACTACTTGGGATAGCCTGGAGGGCCTTGGAGACTTTTATGCTAAGTGAAATAAGCCAATAAGAGACAGACAAATATCACATGGTCTCACTTATATGTGGAATCTAATGAACAAAATAAGCTGATGAATAAAGTAGAACCAGAGACATGGAAACATGGAACAGACTGACAAATCTCAGAGGGAAGTTGGGAGGGGAACTGGAAGAGATTAACCAAAAAATTTATCTGCATATATTCATTGCTCAGGGACACAGACTATTGGGTGGTGAAGGCCAGGGGTAGGGTAGTAACCAGATGGAGAGGTCAATGGGGGTTTAAAAGGGGCAAGGCATCTGTAATATTCTCAACAATAAAGATTTTAAAACATTTCAGTAGTGGAATACGGGCATCTACTGACAATGATATAAGGAGTTCTTAATGCTTTCTAAGAGGCCAGAAAAACATAAAAACTTTCTGTTTATTAAATTTTAAAAGCTTTAATATACTTAGTCTGCAATTATATAGTCTCTTGAGAGATCACAGAAAACTGGCATTTTAAAGCTTGACTTTAATAATTACAACTAAGAGTAGAAACATTTTCATTCTTCCTAAGATTGAAGTCAAACATTGACTGTATAGTCCTTATTTGCTGACTTTGACAGGTCAACTTCACAGAATGCAATTGCAAGTAATTTCTCTAAAGTTTAGTTCTGGAGACTTAACACTGTCTTCTCATTTATATGTTCCTATATTTTTAAATACATTTTAATTAAAATTTGTTATTAGAGGATCATATTAGACTTTTATCAGCCTATACATTATTGAAGAATGAGAAATACATTATAATATATTTTTTTCAGATTAATAACATGAAAGTGAGAGCAGTAGTAATAATAATCTCAAGACCTGAAACTTTGACTGTGTACCCTGCTTTAAATTTTTTCTCTGAGATGTAAATTCTAACTTTATCCATGGTCCTTGTTGCTTTATTTCACAAGACTGGGGAAATTGCTGGTTGAATGCTTCCCAGAAGTTTTTAACAACAAAAATGTTTTGATAGCAATACTGGATTTGTCTTGCTATAATATATATTTTCCCCCTTAAAAAAACAGAAGCCCAATTACTTTACTATATGTACTGACAACCTACATTTGTTACACTCTAAAAACATTGTAGTCAATCAATCATGAATATAAGTGATATTTTCTTTAATATTTGAGATTATGGAAAACAACTAAAAAATAATTTTGTCAAATTAATGCAAAATTACAACATAAATATTACCCAGTCAAATGTTCTATCCATACTTGGAATCATTCTGAACTTGATTTAAAGTAATTATAATTCCTGTTGCATGTTTGCTTAAAACAATGTGCTTATTATTGAAATTCAAATGTTAGGTCTCAGAATTTTTTAGTAATTATAATTTCATAAGAGAATATTTTCAACAGTCAAAGTGAGAATGTTAATCAAGGGAAAATTCATAGCTTTATAGTATCACGAGACTTGATATTTAGGATTCCTTTAGCTATTCTATAAGCCAAAGGGATTTGATGATAATATGACCTCCATTTTGCTTTATGGTACTAACCCATTCCAAAATATTAGGCTCTCAGGAAGGTTGAGGTACATATTGTAAGCCTGTAGCTCTAGGATTTAGAAATACTTGGTTATGGAGAAGCATAGATTAGTGGCTTGTGGTTGGAACCTGTGTAACTTCTGTGTTTACAACTTGAGCTATTACAAAGTAGGGTGTCTCTTGTACTCATTGTGGGAAATAATGAAAGGTATTTCTCAACCCTCTTTTCTTCTCTAAAGTGCTTCTGGATCTTTTCCAAATAGTTAATGCCTATTGAGCATATACAAACTGCTAAAAGACAGATGAATATCAATGCCAAGAGAGAGAGACATAGCCAAGATCCAAGAAGAGAAATGGAGGGAGGTCCTTAATTGACATTTCTCATCATATTCTATTAGATGAGTCTTAATATTTTACACAAAGCCTTAAGGGAAATAATCTCTTCCTAGCTTATTGAAATTGTCTCCTGCCATCATTCCTCAGACATACTAAAGTTTTCCATTTACTCACTTATTCAAAAAAATGTTTATGAGCCATTTATGTCTGTCCTAATGGCATTTATTTTCTAGTTTGGGAGGAGGGTGGGCCAGATATAAATTAAAATATAAATTACTAAATAAGATAACTTCAGGTAGTAATAAATGCTAATAAGGAAATAAGTATAGGATAATTAAATAATGAATTACTGGATTGAGGAAAGCATGTGTGCCTCTCAAGGAGATGACTTATGATTAAAATCTGAAGAGGGGAAGAGGCAGCCTTTGGATGTGTGAGCAGAATATACAGAAAGAGTAAAAAAGCAGAGAAAAGTCCTAATAGTGAAATAATGTTTCCACATCCAAGAAATAGGGGGAAAAAAGGCTCCTTTGGCTTAAGTATAGGTGGGTCTAGAGAGTTTGAAAAGACACATTATGCAGATACAGGTAAATGGGGCATGGATGTTGGCATCGGTGTTGTCTGAGAACGTATTCTTGGTCTTCACTCAAGACCTACTGAATTACAGTCTCTAGGGCTGTTCCCAGAAATCTATGTTTTAACAAGTTTTCCAGGAGATTTGAATGCATTCTAAAGTTTAAATTAACACTGGTATATGTAGAATTATAGGAGTAATTATTTAGGTGATGGTATTGATTTGGTGTTTACTCCAATTTATTTCTTTTTTAATTAATATATTTATTTTTGTTACAAATGTTTCTTTTCCCCCCACTGATTTCGCCCCGCCCCTCTGTCCCCACCTGTCCCCAGCTTTGTTGTCCATGTCTAATGTCCATGCATACATGCATATAAGTTCTGTGGTTTATCTCTCCCCCACCACCCCCTTTTCTGGGGATTGTCAGTCTGTACCCCACTTCCATGTCTCTGGGACTACCCCATTCCTCAGACTGTTATGTTCATTATATTCCACAAATAAGTGAGATCATATGAAACTTGTCTTTCTCTGTTTGGCTTGTTTCGTGTAGGATGAAACTTTCCAGGTCCCTCCAAGTCATCTCAAAATATACGAGATCTTTGTTTCTTATAGCTGCATAGTACTCCATTGTATATATGTACCATAGCTTTTTTATCCATTCGTCTACTGATGGACATGTGGGCTGTTTCCAGATCTTCGCTATTGTGAATAGTGCTGCTACAAACCTGGGGGTATATATATTCTTTCTGATTGGTGTTTCAGGCTTTTTAGGGTATATTTCTAGGAGTGGGATCACTGGGTCAAATGGCAGTTGAATTTTTAATTTTTTGAGGTAACACCATAGTGTTTTCCTTAGTGGCTGCACCAGTCTGCATTCCCACCAGCAGTGTACTAGAGTCCCCTTTTCTCCACACCCTCACCAACACTTGTTGTTTGATGATTTGTTGAGGGCTGCCATTCTGACAGGTGTGAAGTGATACTGCTGTTGTTTTCATTTACATTTCTGTAATGATTAGTGATGTTGAGCATTTCTTCATATGTCTCTTAGCCATTTGTATGTCCTGTTTGGAGAGGTGCCTATTTAGTACCTCTGGCCATTTTTTAATTGGGTTCTTTGTCTTCCTTTTGTTGAGTTGTATGAGCACTTTATATATTTTGGAAATTAACCCCTTATCTGATGTATTATTGGCAATTATGCTCTCCCATACAGTGGGTTGCCTGCCATTTTTGTGGTTGTTTCCTTTGCTGTGCAGAAGCTTTTGAGGTTAATGTAGTCCCATGTGTTCATTTTCTCCTTTGTTTCTGTTGCCTTAGGTGATGTATCAGTGAAACTTCTGCTGCGTGTGATGTCTGAAATTTTGTTGCCTAAAGTTTCTTCTAGGATTTTTATGGATTCATGAGTCACATTTAAGTCTTTTATGCATTTTGAGTTTATTTTTTGTCTATGGTGTAAATTGAGGGTCTAGTTTCATTTTTTTTGCATGTAGTTGTCCACTTTTCCCAACATCATTTATTAAAGAGGCTGTCTTTACTCCATTGTATGTTCTTGCCACCTTTGTCAAATATTAATTGAGTATATTGCCTTGTGTCCATTTCTGGGTTCTCTGTTCTGTTTTCCTGGTCTATATGCCTGTTCTCGTACCAGTACCAGGCTGTTTTGATTATAGTTGCTTTGTAGTATAACCTGAAATCTGGTAATGTGATCCCTCCTACATTGTTCTTCGTTTTCAAGATTGCTGTGGCTATTCAGGGTCTTTTTTGGTTCCATATGAACTTCTGAAGTATTTATTCTAGTTCTGTGAAATATGTCATTGGTATTTTGATGGGGATTGCATTGAATCTATAGATTCCTTTGGGTAGTATGGACATTTTAATTATGTTAATTCTTCCAACCCATGAACAGGGTATGTGCTTCCAATTTGATATATCTTCCTCTATTTCTTTTTTCAATAAATAGACCTGTAGTTTTCTGTGAATAGGTCCTTTATTTCTTTGGTTAAGTTTATTCCTACGGATCTTAATTTTTTTGCCACTATGGGAAATTGGATAGTTTTCTTAGTTTCTCTTTCTGTGACTTCATCATTGGTGTATAAGAACGCCATCAATTTCTTGACATTAGTTTTGTATCCTGCTACTTTGCCAAATTCATTTATTAAGTCTAGTAGATTTTGGATGGAGTCTTTGGGGTTTTCTATGTACAATATCACGTCATCTGCAAATAATGACAGTTTCACTTCCTCCTTTCTAATTTGGATCCATTTCATTTTTTCTTCCTGTCTGATTGCTGTGGCTAAGACTTCCCGCACTATGTTAAATAAGAGTGGAGAAAGTGGGCATCCTTGTTCTTGTTCTTGTTCTTGTTCTTGTTCTTGTTCTTGTTCTTGTTCTTGTTCTTGTTCTTGTTCTTGTTCTTGTTCTTGTTCTTGTTCTTGTTCTTAAGGGAAATGTTATCAGATTTTGCTCATTGTGTGTGATGTTGGCTGTAGGTCTTTCATGCGTGGCCTTTATTATATCGAGATATGATCCCTCTATTCCCACATTGCTGAACGTTTTTATCAGAAATGGGTGCTGAATTTTGTCGAATGCTTGTTCAGTGTCTATTGAAATGGTCATATGATTTTTATTCTTTATTTTATATATGTGGTGTATCACATTTATTGATTTGCGGATATTGTACCAGCCTTGAATCCATGGGAAGAAACCCACTTGGTCATGGTGAATAATTTTTTTGATGTATTGCTGGTTCCAATTTGCTAGTATTTTGTTCAGGATTTTGGTGTCTATCTTTATCAGGGATATTGGCTTGTAGTTTTCTTTCTTTGTAATGTCTTTTTCTGGTTTTGGGATTAGAATTATGCTGGGTTCATAAAACAAGTTTTGGAGTCTTTCTTCTTGAATTTTTTTAAAGAGTTTGAGAAAATGGGTGTTAGTTCTTCTTTGAATGTTCAGTAAAACTCGCCCATCCGGGCCTCGGCCTTTGTTTGCTGGGAGAGTATTAATTACATCGTCAATTTCCTGGGTTGTTATTGGTTTGTTCAAGTTTTCTATCTGTTCCCGGTTCAGTTTTGGGAGACTATGTGTTTCTAGAAAGTTGTCCATTTCGCTTAGATTGTAGAATTTTTTGCCATATAATTTTTCATAGCAGTTGTTAACAATCTTTTGTTTGTCTGTGGTGTCAGTAGTTACTTCTTCTCTTTCATTTCTGCTTTTGTGTATTTGGGTTCTATCTCTTTGTTTCTTGGTGAGTCTAGCTGAGGGTCCATCAATCTTGCTTATCTTTTCGAAAAACCAGCTCTTTGTTTCATTGATTCTTTGAATTGTTTTTATTGGATTCTATGTCATTTATTTCTGCTCTGATTTTTACTATTTCCTTCCTTCTACTTGCTCTGGGGTTTTCTTTTTGTTTGCTCTCTAGTTCTTTAAGTTGTGAGGTTAGATAGTCTATTAGAGATTGTTCTTTTTTCTTGAAGTAGGCCTGTAGTGCTATGACCTTTCCTCTCAGAACTGCTTTTATTGCATCCCGTGTATTTTGTGTTGTTGTGTGTTCATTTTCATTGGATTCCAGGAAGTTTTCAATTTCTTCTTTGATCTCCTCGGTAACCCATTCGTTGTTTAATAATATGCTATTTAACTTCCATGTGTTCAAATGTCTTTGCATGTTCTTCTTGCAATTGATTTCTAGTTTCATGCCATTGTGATCTGACATGATGCTTGATATGATTTCAATCTTCTTGAACTTGTAGAGACTTAGTTTGTGCCCTCACATGTGGTGTATCTTTGAGAATGTCCCATGTGCACTTGAGAAGAATGTGAATTCTGTAGTTTTGGGGTGTAATTCTCTGTAGATACCTATTAAATCCATTTGGTTAGTGCTTCATTTAGAGTCTCTGTTTCCTTGCTAATTTTTTGTCTAGAGGATCTATCCAGTGATATCAATGGGATGTTGAAGACCCCTGCTATAATTGTATTGCTATCTATTTCTCTTTTGAAATGTTCCAGGAGATTTTTAATATATTTTGCTGCTCCTGTATTGGGTTCATATATGTTTATCAAGGTTATATCTTCCGGATGGATAAATCCTTTCAATATTATGTAGTGGCCTTCTTTGTCTCTAGTTATGGCCTACATTTTGAAATCTGTTTTATCAGATATGAGTATTGCTACCCCAGCTTTTTTTTTTTTCCGTTTGCTTGGAAGATTTTTTTTCTATCGCTTCAATTTCAACCTATGTGAGTTTGTTGTGAGGTGGGACTCTTGTAAACAACATATAAATGAGTCATGCTTTCTTATCCAATCAGCTACTCTGTGTCTTTTTATGGGAGCATTCAATCCATTTACATTTAGTAATTATTGATATGTACTTATTTATTGCCATTTTTGTTTAGTGTGGTTCTATTTTTTTTCCTATTTCTCCTCCTAATTACAGCAGTCCTTTTAACATTTCTTGCAGTGCTGGTTGGCTGGGAAGCTCTTTATTTGACTTTCTATGTTAAATCATAGCCTTGCTGGTAGAGTAGTCTCGGATTCAGATCCTTGTTTTTCATGACCTTGATTTCCTCATGCCATTCCCCTCTGGCCTGTAGTGTTTCTGTTGAGAAGTCAGCTGAGAGCATTATGGGGTTTCCTTTGTAGGTAACCTGTTGCTTATTTCTTGCTGCCTTTAGGATTCTCTCTTTGTCTTTAATTATTGTCATTTTGATTACTATGTGTTTTTGTGTGGGCCTGTTTGGGTTCTTCTTACTTGGGGCTCTCTGTTCTTCTTGAACTTGAATGCCTTCTTCCTTCACCAAATTAGGGAAGTTTTCTGTCACTATTTCTTCAAATATATTCTCTAACCCTTGCTCATTTTCTTCTTCTTTGGAGACTCCTATGATACGAATGTTATTATGGTTTAAGTTGTCCCACAGTTCTCTTAAGATGTCTTCCTGTTTTTTAATTTTTTTTTTTCCTTTTGGTTTTATGATTGGATGATTTTTTGTACCCTATGTTCTAATTCACTGATCCAGTCCTCAACTTCCTCTACTCTGCTATTTAGACCTTCCAATATGTTCTTTATTTCTGATATATCATTCTTCCTTTCTTCTTGGTAGTTTTTATTTTTAAATTGGTTGATTTTCACCATTTCAATGTCTTTACTCATGGTGCTCATGTCCTTACACATGCTGTTGAGCTTCCTCAAGATCTAGGTTCTGAATTCTAGTTCTGTTAAATTACTTAACTCTTCCTCATTTATCTCTTCTTCGCTAGAGGGCTCTTGCTCTTTCATTTGGCTTTTGTTTCTGTGTTTCACCATTTTGGCTATCTCAGTGGTCTTTGGTGCCTGCCATATTTTCCCTGTGGGTGTTGGTGTTCTGCTGTTTGTGGCTCCCTCTCCTGGGTTTGGATGAGCCAGGGATGACCCATGTTACACACCACTGTCAAGTCTTACTTTCTTGGTTAAAGTTGCTAGCCCAGGGAATGGTTCACTTATCTTCTAGCCTTTTGCCTGGAGGCTATCAGTAGTGGTCACCTGAAGAACCTTGGCTTCTCAGTTGAATGATAAACTACCTCAGGTGCTCAGTGTAAGAGGATTTCCCGAGGGTGGGGAAGATGCTGGTTGGTAATGGGCCTCAATTAGGATTTCAATGGCCACCAGGTGGGATTGAATCTCCGAAGGAGGGGCTGCTGCCTCTCCCCAGGGCCCGGGGAAGGAATAAGATGACCACAGTCCTGTGTGGCTGCAACTCAGCAAAAGCTCTGAGCTCCCTCCAAATCCCGAGTGTGCCCACACAGTTCCAGTCCAGTCTGCCCTCCCTCTGCTGGAGCCCAAGGTGAGTGGCTATGGCTCTTTTAGCCTCTGTACTGGCTCTGCACTGTGGAGCCACTTGGGAGTTTAACCCCAGGGCACTGCTCACAGCTAAGGCTGCTGCTCCCAGCCAAGGTCACTGCTCACAGCCAAGGCCCCTGCTCCCGGCCAAGGCCCCTGCTCCCGGCTAAGGTCGCTGCTCACAACTAACGCCACTGCTGACAATGGGCTCCCAGCCCCCTTCTCGTGCCTGCACAAGCCTACCAGGATTGAGTCAGTGTCCCTGGTTATGTGGTTCTTCAAGCTGCTTTTCTGTTGCTTTTTTCTGACGATTTGTCTTTATTTTTGTTGTAATTCCAGTTTGGTCCTGGGAGATGGTCTGTGTAGCTTCCATTCACTTCACCGCCATTTTGGAATCCCCGGCTTACTCTAATTTAAATATAGCAGCCTTTCAGGAGGGGTTACAGCAAGAACATTGGGTGACTTCAAGAAACACTGGTTTCTGTGGAGAGGGAAGATGAAGCAGAGAGACCAGTTTGAAGGCTGTAAGGTCATTTAAAAATGATTTGGGCTCAGACTCGGTTGGATTTAGTAATGCAAAAAAAGTTGGCTTGTTTTTCTTGAAGATACTGGAGAATGCATTAAATGTTGAATAAGAAAAATATTAGAAACAGAAACATTTAAGCAGCTTTAGTTAGTTGGATTATCTGATGAATGAGATAGAAATGATTAGAATATGAACACATTTGGTAGAAACCAAAAAAGAAAAGAAAAGCAGATAACCAAGGGTACAATTATGGGCCAGTTAAGTTTGAGATGACTATCATAGTATCCAAGATATATCAAGAATTCTTACAACTCAATAACAGGAACCCAAGAACCAACCTGATTTTTAAAAGGGTAGAGAATCTGAATACACATGTCACCAAGGAATTTACATGCATGGTAAAAATACATAGAAAAAGAAGCTCCCAGTCCTCAGTAATTAGGTAAATGTAAAGCAAACTGATAGGTCATTACTGACCCACTATTAAAGACTAAAAAGTATTCTTATGATAACAATGCTACCTTTTGGTAAGGATATGATGCAAATGGAACTCTCATATTTTTAGTGTGAATGCAAAACCTCTAAAGAGGAAGATTAAATTATCTTCAAAGAAAACTGAAAACTATATCAGATTTTAGAAAAAATTGAATTACCTTTTAATATTGAGCCACAATTATTTAAACAAAACATTAATATATTTAGTCAAATGGACAATTAAAAGTGGTGACTATCAAATATAAAGACAACTTTTTAACATACAGGGTTTTAGAAAATCTGGTGTCTGCAGTCCTTCCCTAGAGAAAAGAATTTCTTCAGATGCTCCTTTACTCATGATGGGGTTATAACCTAATAGACCCATTGTAAATTGAAAATATCTTAAGTAAAAAATGCATTTAATCCACATAACTTACTGAACATCATAACTTAGCCTAGCCTACATTAAATGTGCTCAAAACACATTAGCAGTGGGCAAAATCATCTAACATAAAGCCTATTTTATAATCAACTATTGAATATCTGATATAACCTACTGAATACAGCATCCAAGAAATGCTGTCAGCAGAGTACACTGGAGTATGGGTGGTTCCCCCTCATGATTGCAGGGCTGACTGGAGCTGGCGTCTGCCCTGCCGAGCACCGCATAGAGCACCTGCCCGGACGTCGGTAGCCGGGAAATGAACAAAATTCCAAAATTGAAGTATGGTTTCTACTGAATATGTATCACTTTTGCACTGTGATAAAGTAAAAATAATAATAATAATAATTTGTAAGTCAAACCATCATTAGGTTGAGGACTGTCTGTATTTGTAGTTTAGCAAACCAAGTTTTGTAGTTTAGCAAAACAAAACAGAGGAGCGTACGCGGGTCTAAGAATGACTAACATTAGCAATCAAATAAAATCCTGTGGTGACAGACATGGTATAGCCTGGAATATGTAAGGACTCAAAAGAGCTCCAGAAGACTGTCCTAAGGAAGAAAATGAAAAGGGCCCTCAAAAACCTGCATTGTATTATGGTGGAAGTTGTATCCAAAGAGGGGTGGAGGAAAGAAAGTACTTTTTTCCACTATGATTGAGAGAAACAAACAAGCTTGGAATCTAAAAACCAGAAATATTAGTTATGTGACTTTATCAGCAGCATGGAATTTTTTCCTTGATGATAAGTAAACTAAAATAATAATTTAAAGAATAATCACCATATGTTGCCCTTCCTACCATTTCCTCCCATTTTCAAGTATTGGTCTCCTTGAGCATACTTAATAACAAAGTGATATCTGTGTGTCCAATCACAGTACTTAATTTCACAGGAGATAATATGTAATAGAAATGTCTAAAATTGAATGAATTTTTAGAGAAAACTGGGAATTCAGTTATTGTTATAGAATAGAATACAAATTCTATAGTATATAGTAATATTTGGGAATAAAGATATTATTCAAGGCTCAGAGAAGCAGTAAAACATACACACACTGGTGTGTGTGTGTGTGTGTGTGTGTGTGTGTGTGTGTGTAATTTATTAAGGAACTGGCTAAGCAAGGCAGAAGTCCAGAGGGCAAGGCAAGGAAGAGGGAAGATCATAAGCAGTCTCAGACCTCATGAGCATAAACTCAAGTTTGGGATCTGTTCATGGTAGTAAGACAGAGCCTTATATGTACCTCTCATAAGGTAACTACTGCAGTATCATAGAATTATCTTTGCCATATTCTATTAATTAGAAACAAAACATAATTTTGTGATAGTTTTTAAATTGAAACACCCAGTTAAATATGAAATCATGTGAAAGTAAAACAACCAGTTAAATATAAAGTTATTTCAATTCTTTTAAAAAATATTTTTTCATTTTAGAGTCTATGTACTATATCTCTTATATCTATAATTTAAAGCAGAGAAAGATATGGTTCAATAATGGAAACTACCAGTACAATTACTGATACTGGAAAATAAGCACCATAAAAGTGTAGAAATCTAATTTTGCTATTGGAACATCTTTTTAGCAGCTATTCACTCCTAATTAGCCTCAAGTTGTAATGAATAGAATAATAAGCACCATTAGAATAATTCACTATTCATCAAGAATAATAAACCACTTAGTATAACAAGGCTAAAATAATAAGCCAATGCTTAAATCCTGAAAAAGGATTGGGGGGAACAAAGGGAGATTCTCGGAGGAGCTGGGATTATTGCTGTTGTGAGCTACTAAGCTCCCTTTATGTATTGACCTACTCAGCCATCCACCCTGCTCAATATCGCTCGATGTGGTACTTTGTAGACCACCTGTATCAGACTCACCTAGAGTGCTTGTTAAGGCAGAGAGAGAGAAGAGATTTTCAAGGCTCCCATCTAACTGGAATGATTCCTATTTATATATCCACCTTGATGCCATTTGCTTCTGCTGGCCTTTCCACCTAAAGTGAGCTTGATTTCTAACTTCACCTGTTAAAGATCTGCTCATCCTTTAAGGCTCAGATCAATAGCTATTTTCTTCTTTAACCTCCCTGCATCCAATTCCCCACTCACTTACCCACCCTGACCAAAATGGAAGTAGAATTTGGAGAATGATAGCAACAAAAGAGTTTAAAGATTACTTAAACCAACTTCTTGTTTTACAAATGAGGATTATAGGAGAGAGAATTTTAACATCTTCACTTAAAGAGAACTCCTATCTAGACAACTAACATTGAAGTTGCTCTTAACAAAGGAATTAAATGGACTTATGTAAGAGCATGACTTATGTTAACTATTATAAAGACAGGAGAAAAATGTCACTTTTAATAAGAGATATGCTGATATAAAATAGAATTACATATGTTTTATCTTTATGCTATGTGATGAAGGAATATGAACTTCAGGAAGATGCTGAAAATAGAGGAAGGATTTTTAGGTTCTTTTCCAAATCTGATCATCTATGGATTGATAATTTTCAGCTTTAGGACCATTCCCCTTTCAGCAACTGTGCAAATCAATTGACTTCTCTGTGGTCCTCTTTCTAAGTTTCACTAAATGAGAATTTGCATAAATGAAGTGACTTTAGCAATGCATCTTGAATATGTGTTCTGAATGACTGTGCACAAATATTAAATTTTAATAAAATTAACCTTCTCTTCCGCGTCAAATATTTGAGTTTCTTTCAGCATAACAGTGTGGTAAAATTGCCAACATTAATTTGGTAAAAAATTTTTGCCTCATTTTAATTATACCATGTTTGTATTCCTGAAAAGATATTTGATTTATACTCACCATAGGTATTTATATAAAATTTGGACATGTTTATTTATATAATACTTACGAACTAATGATATTTTTATTAAAGGCAGTGTTATTTATAATAGTTAAGTACTGGAAACAGCCCAAATGCCCATCAGTAGATGAGTGGATAAAAAACTGGAGTACATTTACATAATGGAATACTATGCAGCTGTGAAAAAAAAAGAATTTCTTACCCTTTGCAACAGCATGGGTGGACTTGGAGAATATTATTTTGAGTAAAATAAGCCAGTCAGAAAAATGCAAGTATCACATGATCTCTTTTATATGTGGAATCAAATGAACATAATAAAATGATAAACAAAATAGTTTCAGAGGAACAGATGCATGAAACAGACTAAAATTAATCAAAGAACTTATATACATAGCCAATAGACACAGACAATAGTGTGGTGAAGGCCTGGGGTGGGGTAGGAGCTTGGGGGAGGAGGAGTGTAAGGGGGAATATTGGGGGACATTTGTAATACTGTCAACAATTTAAAAAATAAAATAAACTCATAGATAATTTTATCCAATGAAAACTTTGATTCTCTGGGAAGGAAGCTCTTTCAGTATCTTTCACATGGCTCAATATGTAGTGAAAAAGTACATTTACCAGGCTGTCCTTGGATAGAAAAAGCAAACAGCTTCCTTTGGCAGACTTGATCAATTAAGCAGGACCTATTTCTGCACAGTTTCACACAACATAGACTCTATTTTTAATCAAAGGGAGCAAAGAAAGAACATTTGGTAGATTTAAATTAGGAAAATATCTCCCATACTTGAAACTGGTTCAAATACCAGTCTTATTGTAAATTCTTACCTACTCTTTTTTTTTCTTTCTTTTTTGGTAGCTTCATGCATTAGCGTGCCAGAAAAAAATATGTGTTTCCAAAATATTGTAGTGAGTGCATGGATTCCAGAAAGATATTTAAAAACCTGGTAATGAAATGAAAACTTTTTGCAAACACTACAATTAGCAAATAACAAATAATGTCGTTATCAGATGTCAGCATCTGATGTGACCTAAAAATGTAAAACATGAGTCTGTTCCTAGATTCTCATTGTTGGAATCTAGTTTTAGTTAAATAAATCATTGTCAGAAAGTAAAAATGTATACTCAATGATATTCATCACTATTGCCTCCAAATTCTTAAGTAGAGCCTTTCATCCCTATTAGCAAATATGGAAATTTCTTAAGAAGAAGATTCTGGAAAATAAAGCACACAAAATATTTGCATCTATAAATAGAGACAAGAATAGGTGCCTAACCTTCCTTCCTCCCTCGCTCCCTCTCTTCCTTCTTTCCTTCCTTCCTCCCTCCCTCCCGCCCTCTCTCCCTCCTTTATTTCTATAAGAATACTATGTGGTTCTGTGTATTCTAAGTGCAGTCAGAGGAAAGGGTAGAACCCTAAGTAACAAAAGCAGGACCTGTACCAGCCAGCATCTTGGGGATGGCAGAAGTTTGAGGGACAGTGACTGAAACAGAGACCCTTTTGGGCTGTCTGCTAGGCTCAGCTTCTGTTTTGCCCATTCAAAGGTAAAGTTGTATGGGAGATACAAGCTAAATCTGTCTGGGGTTAGAAGTTCACAGGAAATGGGATTTGAGCTTGATCTAGATAGATCAGCAGGAATTTGATTAAAAGAAAAAGGTGAAGAATCTTATATAGAGGAAATATTGTCAAACACAAGAAAGAAGAATAAATCTATAAATTTAGTGCGTTTGAACTTTGGGTTGTGTCGCACTGAGTAGTAGCAGACGGGATGGCATCCAATCAGAAAGGACATGGTATGCTGAGATGAAGAGGTAGCCCTGATTCTTCAAGTGATGCAGAGCACTTACACATTTTTGAGGAAGAGATTAATGAGTCCATAATAAAGGTGTTTTTGTTTTTTTTTATTGATTAATTTTTGTTACAGATGTTTCTCCTTTTTCCCCCACTGATTCCCCCCTCCCCCTCCCTCCCTGCCCTTTCCCCAGATTGTTGTCCATGTCCACTGTTCATGAATACATGCACATAAGTTCTGTGGTTCATCCCTCCCCCACCTCCCCCTTCTTTAGGGGATTGTCAGTCTGTACCCCGCTTCCACGTCTCTGGGACTACCCCATTCCTCAAACTGTTATGTTCATTATATTCCACAAATAAGTGAGATCATATGAAACTTGTCTTTCTGTTTGGCTTGTTTCATTTAGGATGATACTTTCAAGGTCCCTCCATGTAGTCTCAAAGGATAAGAGACGTTTCTTTCTTACCGCTGTGTAGTACTCCATTTTGTATACTCCATTGTGTATACTCCATGTACCACAGCTTTTGATCCATTTGTCTACTGATGGACACTTGGCTGTATCCAGATCTTAGCAATTGTAAATAGTGCTGCTACAAACATGGGGGTACATATATTCTTTCTCATTGGTGTTTTATGCTTCTTAGGGTATATTTCTAGAAGTGGGATCACTGGGCCAAATGGAAGATCAATTTTTAACTTTTTGAGGTGACACAATATTGTTTTCCATAGTGGCTGCACCAGTCTGCATTCCCACCAGCAGTGCACTGGAGTCCCCTTTTCTCCACACCCTCGCCAACACTTGTTGTTTGATGATTTGTTGATGGCGGCCATTCTGACAGGTGTGAGGTGATATCTCATTATTGTTTTAATTTGCATCTCTCTGATGATTAGTGATGATGAGCATTTCTTCATATGTTTCTTAGCCATTTGTATGTCCTGTTTGGAGAGGTGTCTATTTAATTCCTCTGCCCATTTTTTAATTGGATTCTTTGTATTCCTTTTGTGGAGTTGTATGAGCACTCTATATATATTGGAAATTAACCCCTTATCTGATATATCATTGGCAATTATGCTCTCCCATACAGTGGGTAGCCTTTCCGTTTTGATGATTGTATCTTTCGCTCTGCAGAAGCTTTTGAGTTTGATGTAGTCCCATGTGTTCATTTTCTCCTTTGTTTCTATTGACTTAGGTGATGTGTCAGTAAAAATTCTGCTGCGTATGATGTCTGAAATTTTGTTGCCCACAGTCTCTTCTAGAATTTTTATGGATTCATGAGTTACATTTAAGTCTTTTATCCATTTTGAGTTTATTCTTGTGTAGGGTGTAAGTTGATGGTCTAGTTTCATTTTTCTGCAAGTAGCTGTCCAATTTTCCAAGCACCATTTATTAAAGAGGCTGTCCTTACTCCACTGTATGCTTTTGCCAACTTTGTCAAATATTAATTGTGCATATTGCCTTGGGTCCATTTCTGGGTTCTCTGTTCTGTTCCACTGGTCTATATACCTGTTCTTGTGCCAGTACCAGGCTGTTTTGATTATAGTGGCTTTGTAGTATAACCTGAAATCTGGTATTGTGATTCCTCCAACTTTGTTCTTCCTTTTCAAGATTGCTGTGGCTATTCGAGGCCTTTTTTGGTTCCATATGAACTTTTGAAGTAATTGTTCTAATTCTGTGAAGTATGCCGTTGGTATTTTGATGGGGATTGTATTGATTCTATAGATTGCTTTGGGTAATATGGACATTTTAATGATGTTAATTCTCCCAATCCATGAACAGGGTATGTGCTTCCACTTTTTTATATCTTCCTCTATTTCTTTTTTCAATGACCTGTAGTTTTCTGCAAATAGGTCCTTTTTGTCTTTGGTTAAGTTTATTCCTAGGTATCTTAATTTTTTTTGCCACAATGGTAAATGGGATTGTCTTCTTAGTTTCTCTTTCTGTGAGTTCATCCTTGGTGTATAAGAATGCCATCGAGCCCCGGCCAGTTTGCTCAGCGGTTAGAGCGTTGGCCTGCGGTCCGGAGAGACCCGGGTTCGGTTCCCGCTAAGGGCACGTACTTCGGTTGCAGTTTGTCCCCAGCCCTGGTTGGTCGTGCGGGTGGCAGCTACTCGATGTGTCCCTTCACGTCGATGTTTCTCTCTCTCTCTCCTTCCTCTCTCTCCCTCCCACTCTATCTGTACAAAAAATAAAAAATATCCTCGGGTGAGGATAAAAAAATAACATAAAATAAATTAAGAATGCCATCGATTTCTTGACATTAATTTTGTATCCTGCTACTTTGCCAAATTAATTTATTAAGTCTAGTAAACTTTTGATAGAGTCTTTGGGGTTTTCTATGTACAGTATCATGTCATCTGCAAATAATGACAATTTCATTTTCTCCTTTCCATTTGGATCCCTTTTATTTTTTCTTCCTGTCTGATTGTTGTGGCTAAGACTTCCAGTACTATGTTAAATAGGAGTGGCGAAAGTGGGCATCCTTGCCTTGTTCCTGTTCTTAAGGGAAATACTTTTAATTTTTGCCCATTGACTATGATGTTGGCTGTATTTCTTTCATATATGGCCTTTATTATGTCGAGATATGATCCCTCTATTCCCACACTGCTGAGCGTTTTTATCAGAAATGGATGCTGGATTTTGTCGAAGGCTTTTTCAGCATCTATTGATATTATCATGTGGTTTTTATTCCTCATTTTATTTATGTGGTGTATCACATTTATGGATTTGTGAATATTGTACCAGCCTTGCATCCCTGGGATGAATCCCACTTGGTCATGGTGGATAATTTTTTTGGTTTATTGCTGGATTCGATTTGCTAGTATTTTGTTCAGGATTTTGGCATCTATGTTCATCAGGGATTGGCCTGTAGCTTTCTTTCTTTGTTGTGTGTTTTTCTGGTTTTGGAATTAAAATTATGCTGGCTTCATAAAACGAGTTTGGTAGTTTTCCTTCTTCTTGAATTTTTTGAAATAGTTTGAGGAGAATGGGTATTAGTTCTTCTTTGAATGTATGGTAAAACTCCCCCGTGAAGCCATCCGGGCCTGGGCTTTTGTTTGCTGGGAGTCTTGATTACATCTTCAATTTCTTCTGTTGTTATTGGTCTGTTCAAGTTTTCTATCTCTTCCTGATCCAGTTTGGGGAGACTATGGGTTTCTAGAAATTTGTCCTATTCACTTAGATTGTCGAATTTTTTGCCATATAATTGTTCATAGTAGTTGTTAACGATCTTTTGTATTTCCGTGGTGTCAGTTGTTATCACTCCTCTTTCATTTCTGATTTTGTGTACTTGGGTTCTCTCTCTTTCTTTCTTGGTGAGTCTAGCTAAGGGTCCATCAATCTTGTTTATTTTTTCGAAAAACCAGCTCTTTGTTTTATTGATCCTCTGAATTGTTTTTTTCGTCTCTATGTCATTTATTTCTGCTCTGATCCTTACTATTTCCATCCTTCTACTTGCTCTGGGGTTTTCTTTTTGTTTGCTCTCTAGTTCTTTAAGTTGTGAGGTTAGATAGTCTACTAGAGATTTTTCTACTTTTTTGTGGTAGGCCTGTAGTGCTATGAACTTTCCTCTCAGAACGGCTTTCGCTGCATCCCATAGATTTTGTGTTGTTGTGTCTTCATTTTCATTGGTTTCCAGGAAGTTTTTTTATTTCTTCCTTGATCTCTTCAGTGACCCCTTCATTGTTTAATAACATGCTATTTAGCTTCCATGTGTTCAAATGTCTTTGTATGTTCTTCTTGCAATTGATTTCTAATTTCATTCCATTGTGGTCTGAGAAGATGCTTGATATAATTTAAATCTTCTTGAACTTGTAGAGACTTAGTTTGTGCCCTAACATGTGGTCTATCCTTGAGATGTTCCATGTGCACTTGAGAAGAATGTGAATTCTGTAGTTTTGGGGTGTATTTCTCTGTAGATATCTATTAAATCCATTTGGTCTAGTGCTTCATTTAGAGTCTGTGTTTCCTTGCTAATTTTTTGACCAGAGGATCTATCCAGTGATGTGAGCGGGGTGTTGAAGTACCCTGTTATGATTGTATTGCTATCAATTTCTCCTTTGAAGTCCTTCAGAAGTTTTTAAATATATTTTGGTGCTCCTATATTGGGTGCATATATGTTTATCAAGGTTATATCTTCCTGTTGGATAGATCCTTTCAATATTATGTAGTGGCCTTCTTTGTCTCTAGTTATGGCCTTCATTCTGAAATCTATTTTATCAGATATAAGTATTCCTACCCCAGCTTTTTTTTCTTTTCCATTTGCTTGAAAGATTTTTTTCCATCTCTTCACTTTCAATCTATGTGAGTCTTTTGTTGTGAGGTGGGTCTCTTGTAAACAACATATAGATGAGTCATGTTTTCTGATCCAATCAGCTACTCTGTGTCTTTTTATGGGAGCATTCAGTCCATTTACATTTAAGGTGATTACGTATTGATATGTACTTAGTTATTGCCATTTTTGTTTAGTGTGGTTCTATTTTCCTTCCCATTTCTCCTGGCAATTACAGCAGTCCTTTTAACATTTCTTGCAGTGCTGGTTTGGTGCTCATGTATTCCCTTAGCCTTTTTTGGTCTGAAAAGCTCTTTATTTGACCTTCTATTTTGAATGATAGCCTTGCTGGGTAGAGTAGTCTTGGATTCAGATCCTTGTTTTTCATGACCTTGATTACTTCATGCCATTCCCTTCTAGCGTGTAGTGTTTCTTGTGAAAAGTCAGCTGAGAGCCTTATGGGGTTTCCTTTGTAGGTAACCTGTTGCTTATCTCTTGCTGCTTTAGGATTCTCTCTTTGTCTTTAATTTTTGGCAGTTTGATTACTATGTGTCTTGGTGTGGGCCTGTTTGGGTTCTTCTTACTTGGGGCTCTCTGTTCTTCTTGAACTTGAATGCCTTCTTCCTTCACCAAATTAGGGAAGTTTTCTGTCATTATTTCTTTGAATATATTCTCTAGCCCTCGCTTATTTTCTTCATCTTCAGGGACTCCTATGATGCGAAAATTATTTCGTTTCCAGTTGTCCCAGAGTTCTCTTACGCTGTCTTCCTGTTTTTTAATTGTTTTTTCCTTTTGGTTTTCTGATTGGTTGATTTCTTCTAGCCTGTCTTCTAATTCACTGATCTGGTCCTCAGCTTCCCCTACTCTGCTTTTTAGACCTTCCATTGTGTTTTTCATTTCTGATATGTCATTCGTCATTTCTTCCTGTTGGTTTTTCATTTCCAACTGGTTTATTTTCAACATTTCTATGTCTTTACTAATGGTGCTCATGTCCTTACACATGCTGTTGAGATTCCGCAACATCATGGCTCTAAATTCTAGTTCTGTTAACTTGCTTAGCTGTACCTCATTTATTTCATCTTCTGTAGAGGTCTCTTGTTCTTTCATTTGGCTTTTGTTTCTGTTTCTCACCATTTTGGCTATCACAGTGGGCTTTGGAGTCTGCCAAATTTTCACAGTGGGTGTTGGTGTTCTGCTGTTTGTGGCTCCCTCTTCTGTGTTTGGATGCACCAGGGAGGACCCACTTTAAACACCGCCGTCAAGTCTTAGCTTTTCTGGTTAGTGTTGCATGCCCAGGGAATGGTAGTTATCCTCTAGCTTTTTTTTTGCCTGGAGGCTATTAGTAGAGGTCACCTGATGACCCTTGGTTTCTGAGTTGCCTGAAAAACTCCCTCAGGTGCTCAGTGTAAGAGGATTTCCTGAGAGTGAGGCAGGTGTTCGTTGTTAATGGGCCTCAATTAGCATTTCAATGGCCACCAGTTGGGGTTGAATCTCTGAGGGAGGGCCCTGAGAAGTAAAATGACCACAATCCTGTGTGGCTGCCCTCAGCAAAAGCTCTTAGCACCCTCCAAAACCCGAGTGTCCCCACACAGTTCCAGTCCAGTTTGCCTTCCCTCTGCCAGAGCTCAAGGTGAGTGGCTGCTGCCAATTTAGCCTCTGTCCAGACTCTGCATCATGGAGCCGCCTAGGACTTTTAACCCGAGGGCGCTGCTTCCAGCCAAGGGCGGCTCTGGCTGTGGCACCAGCTGAGGGGATTGCACTCAGCAGACGCCCCAGGACTGAGCGGCGGTAGCAGAACACTGCAGAGGTGGCAATAGCGTCCAGCACAGTCCCCTGGTCCCAGCGAGTCCGCGCGGCACCAGTCTGAGGGCTTAGCACGCAGAGTTCGCGGGACTCAGCCTTGGTAGCAGCGTCCCACCGAGTCCCCTGGTGCCCGCGAGTCTGTGCAGCACCAGCCGAGGGCTTAGCAGGCTACAGAGTTCCCAGGGACCATGCAGGGTGGCAGGGGAGGTGGTAGCAGTAACTTCCCGCCAGTTCCCTGGTCCCTGCCCAGGCCGCTGCGCACCCTGGGCTCCTGGCCCCCTCTTGCGTCCTCGAAAGCCTACCAGGATTGAGTGGGTGTTTCTGGTTATGTGTTCCTCCAAGATGTCTTTTGGCTGCCCTTTCCTGAGGATTTGCCTTTATTTTCGTTGTAAATCCAGTTTGGTCCTGGGAGATGGTCTGTGTCGCTCCATTCACTTCACCGCCATTTCCTCAATCTCCAATAAAGGTGTTTTTGTTAATGAGTTTCTCCAATTTTCTTACGGGCAACAATGAGAAAAATAAATACTGGTACCACCTTTCAATTATTAAAAAAATATTTAACTTATATTTAACTGTTCTTTAGGTTATGTGATAAATACTCAGCATCTAATGCCATGATGACTCCTGCCTATAGTAGAGGAGACCAGCAAATGATGACGCAGTGAGTGTCGGGCCGAGTGCTGCTCTAGGTGCTGTGATAGCACATAGAAGGGAATTGGATGTGATCTTGTGGGGCTGCGGAAGGCTTCTGCAGTTTCATCCACTGTGAAACTCCAGGATTGGCATGAATTGTTTATAATTGTCTGATTATCTATATAGAATTTTTAAAAGTCTCATAGTGTACATTTAATCACTCCTACCACTGTCCTTTAATAGAAATCTTTTCACATCCCACATAAGAGAAATTCTACAAGACTTGGTATAGACAAACATATGGAAAGGTGGTCTTTAGAGTTAAGATCAAACTGCTTACTTTTGCTAAACCAGATGATCAGTGGCTCTTATAAAAACAGGAAGTGAATGAGGTTCAGTCTCACCCGAGTGGGCTACAGCTTGCAACCAGTGTTTTCCTTTCTTCAGCATGCGGTCTGTTCAAATTTTTATAAAAAGAATGGCATTGTCGAAAGGAAAACATACTCCTCCCATATGTCTACACTCAGTGCTCTACAACAGCACTGTTTCACTTCACTGCTGACCCCTCTGGTCCCCAAATGTCTGGGAGGAGTGTTCCCCACACTGAGCAGTTCTGTGGCACTGACTGGGTGGCCTACAGTTTAATTCAAATCTGCCCTGGCCGGTTTGGCTCAGCGGTTAGAGCGTTGACCTGCGGTCCTGAGAGACCCGGGTTCGGTTCCCGCTGAGGGCACGTACCTCCGTTGCAGTTTGTCCCCCGGCCCTGGTCGGTCGTGCGGGTGGCAGCCACTCGATGTGTTCCTTTCACATCGATGTTTCTCTCTCTCTCTCTGTTCCTCTCTCTCCCTCCCACTCTACCTGAACAAAAAATGGGAAAGTGTCCTCGGGTGAGGATTAAAAAAAAAAAAAAATCTGACTTTCTCCACCTGGAGAGAGTGTCAGATCCCACAGGTTAACAGCCCAGCCCCCCAAGGCACCCCTGATGGTGGTAATCATTTTACAAAAAATATGTGTATCAAATCATCATGTACACTTTAAATATATACAATTATATATGTCAACTATACCTCAATAAAACTACAGACATAAACATTTTAATTAAATACATACACACACACACACACACACACACACACACACACACACGAGCTTCCATGTCCTCTCCAGGTGCGCCACTCATCCTGCATCACCACATGTTTACCAACCTGGAATTCTCTGAACCTCATCCTTTGGAGTTATTATGGGGGCTTTATTATATACACATGGTTGATTACATCACTGGCCACTGAGGAATGATTCAACCTCTAGCCTCTTCCTCAGAGTTCAATAGGTAGGACAGAAAATCCCACCCCTCTGATCATAGTTGGTTCCCCTGGGGTTTTCCTAAAGTTACTCATTAATATAAGCTCAGGCATAATTGAAAGGGACTTATGATGAATGGTAAAAGATTCCTTTATTGATGCCATCACTTAACAAATTTTTTTATTTTTTTATTTTTAAACTTATCTTTATTGTTGAATGTATTAGAGATGCCCCCCCTTTTCCCCCATTGACCCTCTTCTCCCCACTCCTTTCCCCCTCCCCCTTCCCCAAACCATTGTCTGTGTCCATTGATTATGCATATATGCATATAAGTTCTTTGGTTTATCTCTTTCTGCCCTCCCTCCCCCTTCCCTTTGAGGCTTGTCAGTCTAACAACCAATTTGTACTTCTTAATTCCTTCAACTTTTCACCCATCCTCTCAGCACCCTTCCATCTGGCAACAACAAAAAAATTCTTTATCTATGAGTCTGTTTCTGTTCAGCTTGCTCATTGGTTTATAGATTCAATTGTTGATATATATGCATTTATTGCCATTTTATTGTTCATATTTCTGTCCTTCTTCAAGAAGACCCATCAACATTTTATATAATACTGGTTTGGTTGTGATGAACTCCTTTAGTTTTTTCTTATCTGGGAAACTCTTGATATGTCCATTGATTCTAAGTGATAGCTTTGCAGGATAGAATAATTTTGGTTGTATGTTGCTGCTTTTCATCACTTTGAATATTTCTTGCCACTACTTTCTGGTCTGCAAAGTTTCTTTTGAGAAATTAGCTGACAGTCTTATGAGAGCTCCTTTGTAGGTAACTAACTGCTTTTCTCTTGCTGCTTTTAAGATTCTCTCTTTGTTTTTAATCTTTTGCATTTTGATAATGATGTGTCTTGGTGTGGACCTCTTTAAATTCATCTTGTTTGGAACTCTTTGTGCTTCCTGGACTTGTATGTCTCTTTCCTTCATCACGTTAGGGAAGTTTTTTGTCATTATATTTTCAAATAGGTTTTCAATTTCTTTCTCTCTCTCTTTTCCTTCTGGAACCCCTATGATGCAAATGTTGGTATGCTTTAAGTTGTCCCAGAAGTTCCTTACACCATCCTCGTTTTTGGATTCTTTGCTTTGATTGGGTGGTTTTTGCTACCTTATATTTCAAATTGATGGTTTGCTTCTTAGTTTCATCTACTCTACTTTTGATTCCCTGTAAATTATTCTTTATTTCAGTTAGTGCATCCTTCATTTCTGACTGGTCCTTTTTTATACTTTTGAGGTTCTCACTAAGTTCCTTGACATTCTCACTAAGGTCATTGAGCATCCTTATAACCAGTGTTTTGAACTCTGCATTTGTTAGATTGCTTACCCATTTCAGTTAGTTCTTTTCCTGAAGTTGTGTTCTGTTCTTTCATCTGGGATATGTTTCTTTGTCTCCTCATTTTAAAAGCCTCCCTATGTTTGTTTCTATATATTAGGTAGAGTTGCTATGACTCCTAGGCATCCTTAGGTGGCCTATTATAGTAAGTGTCCAATAGAGTCCAGTGACTCCACCACCCTGGTCACCCCAACTGGGCCCTTGAGGTGCACCCCTCGTGTGAACTGTCTACCCTTCTGTTGTAATTGAGTCTTGATTGCTGTTAGCATGTAAGTGGGAGGGATTTAACCAGGCTGATCAGCTACAAGGACTGGCTGTTGCCCCTGATCACTGACCTCTGACCACATAGAGCAAGACTTACTTCAGTAAGGCTCTGGTACCCATTGAATCCACTTCTTGAGTGTGTCACTTGTGGAGGTGCTTGGGTGGTGGTGCTTTTCCATGGTCTGAAGCTGTACACTGGGTGTGCTTGCTCTGAGGCAAGGTTAGCCTCAGCCTGTGCTCTATTGGGACCACCAGGAATAAGCTACAAAGCGATCTTCTTTTGCTGGTCTTGGAGGGGCCCAGGCAAAGCAAGCTGTGACCCAATACTGGCTGCTTACTAGTGCCAGGACTGGGGCCAGTTAGCTAGAGGTATGAGGCTCACTGAGGCCAGGTGCTGTTTGTTTGAGAAAATTTAGGAAAATCTGAAGCAGGAGTCACGACAGGCCAATCCTATGGTAAAGCCACTGGAAAAAGTTTGGGTGGGCGTGAAAGTTGGATGGGATGGAGCAAACAGTGTGATCCAGGGGGCTAGAGTCCCAGATATTGCCCATGTCTGACTGCTTTGTCGGGGAAGGTCTCACCAAAGAAACAATAGTTCCACCAGCATGTCTGCCTGGGAGACAGCTGCCTCTCCAGCTCTAATCCCAATGCAAAACAACTCAGTTCTTACTGTTATATCTCTGGTGCCTTTCATGCTGCCTCTCCCGTGGTGAAGCCAGTAGGGAGCTGTCCAAGTGAGTCTGTGCATCGGCCCTTTAAGAGGAATTGCCTGGGACTGTAGAGGCCTCGGCCTCCCTCAGCCTCAATTCCTATTGTTTTTTTTCAGCCATAAGTTGTGGAGACTTCTCTTCCTGGCATTGGAACCCTGAGCTGGGAGCCTGGTGTGGGATGGGGACTCCTTGTTTCTCAGGGAGGATTTCCCAGCCGAGATGTCCCTCCTAATTTTTATCCTGCACACGTGGGTGTGAGACCGGCCCTTCTGCACTTCCAGCCCTTCTATCAGTCTCAATGTGACTTCTTTAATTTTATAATTGTAGGACTTCCATTCGGCTCAATGTCAGGCAGCTTAGAATGATGGTTTTTGTGTAGTTTATTAATTTTGATCCCATCACTTAGCAAATTTCAAGGGTTTCAGGAGTTCTGTACCAGGAACCAGATTGGAGACCAAAATTATTTTTATGAATCACAATATCACATTGCTTTCTGCCCTATCTCCTTAGTCTAGTCACTAAAAGATAGAATATTGTTCTTTCTTTTCTCCTTCCAGAGTTCATTGTATTTTAACAATCAAGACACTATTTCATAAGGGGACTTACTGACTCAAGAACCTTCTTTGATGATTCAAATGCTAGAATAATGCAGCATCAGTAACAGTAGGTAAGCTGTATAATTTTTTACCCAAGCAACCTTATTGATATTATTTCTTTCCCTGGCCCTATCCTTTCTTCATTGTTCAGTTAAGCATGAAACAAAAGGAGATTGTTCAGATTCACTCCCGATGAGTAGCAAATGATTAAAATCTCCAGAATTAAGGATAGCTGCTGTGTTCTTGTTTCTGCAGCTTTGACCAGCTGCTGTCACAGGTAATGGTAGTGCCTGCAGTGGCAGAAACACGGGAGCCTGTATGGAGCTCTGATCTGTGTAGTACCAGTGGTCTGGTGAAGGTGAGGAGACTCTTAGATCACATTAATTATCAATGACTGAAGAGAAGAACAGATTGATTTGTGGACCTTGGTTTTCATAACAAACAATTCACTCCAGAGGGTTCCAGTGAGGAGACTATGGAAAGGACTGTTTATAGAAGTATGGGCCAGAGCAGAGGATGTTGAGGTATTATCATGCTGAGAGCTACAAAAACAAAGGGATAAAATAAGGATGTCAGAGTTCATTGAGAGTGGAAGTCATGGGGAGTGGCTGTCTGGTAGGAGCTATCGCCCCAAAGAATTGAAGCTACTGCCAAAGACATGGCCTGAAGTTAGGAAATAAATACCCAGGCTTCTCTCCCCTACTGCCCTCAAATCTCTTGCAGATGCCTCTGTGTCCGCTCTGTCCATCAGGAAGACAGCCCACAGGACAGCCCAAAGGGTACAGTTTGCATTGTCACTCTCCTAACAACATGGACATAAGAATGGGAGATTCTCTGTCTTAGGCACCTCTTTTCTTTTCAAACTACACTGTGTTCCAAGATGAGGCCACTCAGGCCTTGGCATCTAGACTCTTTCTGGAAAGGATTTTTAGTGCAGGATCCACAGGTAAATCCTCTCCTATGAACTACAAACCTATATATCATAGAAGCAGGATATTATATACTTTATATTACATTTGTAACAGTTCTTAACTCTCCTTTATTTTTTTAAACAACTGTCAGTAGAAGAATCTCAAAAAGACAAAGACAAAATGTTTCTTTTTCTTACGACTACAGAAAAATATTCTATTTTGTGTCATAAACTCATTATAATAAAGTTATAAATTGAGATAATTCAATTCTTGGATCAATAGATAAATCTACTTACTTTATTCAGTGTAGTGGTGTGTGTAAAATATGTCACCATATTCCATTTTCTCTTAGTTTTGTCCTTGTAAGTCATATTGGTTAGAAGGAAATCTTTTTAGACACCTAGACATCAGAAATAATTTCTCTGTTCTATACAATATGACAATAACTTTAAAAACTCTGTTTTTCTCAGCATTTTCTATAATTAATAAAATCTTGGCCAAAAAAATAATATTTAAAATAATATCAGTGATCTTCTGAAAGTCTAAGCTGTAATCATTTTTTTAGAGAAGAAAAACAATTGTTATTTTTTCTTTTAGCTGTAAGTACATAACATATAAATTAAGAGTATGCCGAATGCCCGATTTTAGCAAAGGGATTAAGAAACTTCTTATTTACCAGTTTCCGTCAACCATAAATAAAAAAAAAAAAATCTTGCCATTTGCAACAACATAGATGAACCTTGATGACATTATACTAAGTGAAATAAGTCAGAGAAAGACAAATACCCTATGATCTCACTTCTAAGTAGAATCTAACCCCTTGGAATGCCCCCTTCCCCCCCCCCCCAATATGCTCATAGGTAGATTGATTGGTGGTTGTCAGAGGCAGGGGATGAGGTTGAGCAAAATGGATGAAGGGAATCAAAAAGTGCAAACTTTCCATTTAATAAATCATGGTATGTAATATGTAGCGTAGTGACTATAGTTTATAATATTACATTGTATTGAGAAAGTTGCTAAAGAGTAGATCTTAAAAGTTCTCATCAGAAGAAATAAATTCTAATTGTGTGGTGATGAGTGTTAAGTAGACTTACTGTGGTGATCATTTCACAATATATAAAAATATAGAATCATGTTGTACATCTGAAACTAATATAACACTGTATGTCAGTTACATCTCAATTTTTTATAATGAACAGTTTCGGGTTGCCCACTTGACATAACACTGGAAGTCTAAATCAGAGCTTAGAGGTAGTGCTCCCTAAGAGAATCCATCCTCTTCTCCACAGGCATCTCCTTCTCAAAACATTTTAAAGTGGTTTTCTACTGCTCTTGAAATTAAAAACAAAAATCCTTACCTTGCCTACAAGGCTCCATGTCACTTCTCAAGTCTTATCTTCTAGTCACAACCATTCTTAAATTTTGTCAGCAATACTGTATACTTTCAGCGTCCAAGCTCACTGCGTTTTCTGTAGCTTCCGGAATTAGCTTTGCAAAGGCTGTTTCTTCCGTCTCCTTTCTCTGCCCTCTATCCTATGGCTCAATGAATTTTACTAATCTCCTCAATCTCGGCTCAAAATTTATTTTCTCCTTGTTTCTCTAAAATCTCTAAGTTAAATACTTCTATGTTTTCTTTCATGACAATTATCAGTTTTAATTAAATATTTGTCAAATAATGCTTTTTCTCTCCTAAAATATATTCTCAAAGAAGACTGTTCATGTCTTAAATCTCAATAAACTAATACAGTTATTAGAAGGTAATTAAAATACTGAATGCTTTAAGAAATTCATAAATAATGTGTATTACTGAGTCAAAAACCGACCTGGCCTTGGTTGGCACAGCTATCATCCCAAGCAAAGTGAGGAATGGTCTTTATAAGAATTTTTTCCTCATTAGATTCTTATTTTTATGAACTCCTAAAATTATTTCAAAATAGTTAATTTTGCTAACATTCTCATTTTATTAGCTCAAAATATACTCATGTTATGAATTTCTTAGTCATTATCTTGCTAAATACTATAATAGTACATTTATTATTTGCTAGTCAACTCAAGTAATGGGAATGAATGAGTTCCTTGCCTGTGTGAGTATGTAGACTAGTCCCTCCTTATCTGTGGTTTCACTTTTCACACTTTCAGTTATCTGAGATCAACAGCAACCCAAAAGTATTAAATGGAAAATTGCTGAAATAAATAATTTATAAGTTTTAAATTGTACTTTGTTCTGCGTAACCTGGTGAAATGTAGGGCCATCCTTCTCAGTCCCACCAGGACATGAGTTATCGTGTTGTCCCATGTATCCAGGCTGTACACACGCTGTCTTGGTTATCAAATCTGTTATCAGGTATTTTGAGAGAGAGAGTGAGAGCACATTCACACAACTTTCACCACAGTATATTGCTGTGATTGTTCTATTTTGTTATTACTTACTACTGTTAAATTCTGACCATGCCTAATTTATAACTGAAACTTTTATCATGGGTAGATATGTATAGGAAAATATACTATAAATGTGTGTGTGTGTGTGTGTGTGTGTGTGTGTGGTTCAGCACTATTTGCAATTTCAAGGATCCACTGGGGGTGTTGGAATGTATCTCCCACAAATAAAGGGGAACTACTGTATATTGATCATTAGATTCTTCTATCTAGTTTTTATGAGCAGATAAATTAAAATAGGGAGCTACCTCTTTATAAAACTAATATGGTCCAACACTTTGCTTCTATTTAAAACACCACTCAACAACTCACATAGTAAACAAGCTTATTATACACTATGCAGTTAAATTGAAAACTAAATTTTTGTCTCCCTAAGTGGAACAAAGATTTGAATATATTTGTCATATAATTCACAAATCAGTAAACTTTGAATTGGAAGGCATATTAGAGATGAGTAGCCTATTACCTTATAGAGGAGGAATATGAACTCTGAGAGTATTAAATGCCTTGCCCAAAGTCACCAACTATTTAATAATAGAGGTCTAGACCCAACACTTCTAATTCTTAGTCTTTTGTACTTTCTACTGGATATTATTATTTATCTAAAATTTTAATTGTGCCAGAACATCATAGACACTTTCCTTAATTCACTTCACCAGTTCATGAAGTCATGGTTTCCATTCTTATGTCTAGAGTCTAGATTTAACCATCGGGCATACAAAAGTGTAATAAAAAATTGTCAAATACATCTTAATTTGAGACTTATTTGGTTATTTTATAAAAACAATTAATTTGTCTCAATTTTTAGCATATCATTAGAGTAGATTCAAGGTGCAAAGGGAGAAATGAGGGACATCTGTAATACTGTCAGCAATAAAAATAATTATAAAAAGTGGACCTAGTACTTAATGAGAGAAAAAAACACAAGTTTTCAGTCTTCAAGTACAGAAGTCCTGAGAGAACTGAGAGGCAGCTATGTTGAAGCTAATAAGATAACCACAGGGTGTCGGACATAAAGGTACAGAATGGGAGGAGAATAAAATAGGGTAAAAATTAGAGAATGGTATAAAATGAGAGAAGAAATCAAGATAAATGAAAAACAAAGCAACATACTTTTATGATTTTGATAATAAAATTACTAGGACAATTTATCTTCCTGCAGTTTGCTTTGCCTTGTGTAATGAAATGGGCCTTAGCAGCTTCCATTAAGAGCCTCTCTTTTCTCCAAACTTCTGTTTTCTTCTTTTCATGCATAATTTTTAAGTAGATGGTAGGGTATCTGACAGACTATAAATAGGTTGGAAATTCTAGAATGAGAATTTAATAATAGCTTTAAAATATTTTGATTTTTACTTAGTTTTTTATAGCTCTGTCATATAATTAAACCACTAAATGCCATGACTATGGCATTCCTTAGCTACAGAGAAATAAGTCTGGTGATTGGATTAATATACTGCACTAGATTTTATTTATTTGGCAATAATAAAACAGTAGGCATAAGGTTGTTGAGTTATACCACACAGTGATTAAGGAGACAGTGCTACCCGTAAAAAAAGAAAACAAGCATATTTTCCTCTTCCTATAGGTAAAAACCAATAGCAGGTAATTCAATGCTAACAGATATCTCTTTCCCTAAGCCCTGTTAGATACTCAGTAATTCACAACTGAATTTTCTGAGTAACAGGCAACAAGACTAAAACAGCAAGTGCCTCATTTGTTTTCTAGCCGGAGTCAAAACCAAGCAGCTCCATGCTGGCACAGTTTTGTAAAAATAAAAAACAAAACATAAAAACTATAACATATTTCTTTCCAAGGAGTTTGGAACTTCCTATGGATTACTGGGTTTCTGACATAAAGAGAAAGGCATCATCTAAGCTGGAGAATCAAGTCTCCATTTTATAAAGCAAATATACATTTTAAGAAATACATAAAATGGTAGGCATTTCCAAAATATACTGTAAGTTTATGTCAAGAAGAGTTCTACAGTGTTTTCTGGGCTATTCTACAAATGCCTTTCCTTGTAGGCAATCTTATAGGCTGTGTGTGTGTGTGTGTGTGTGTGTGTGTGTGTGTGTGTGTGTGTAGATACAGATAGATAAGACAGATAAAGAGAGGGGCTCACACAGGTTTTGGGGGTTGTTTCTCTGTGGTTGTGGTGGGTTTAACAGTTCTTTTGTCGCTTGCAATATTAGTGCCTATGTTGGAACTCAGTGCCATCTGAGCTGCCCAGGAACACATGTCTATCTTGGATTAGGCATTTGGGAAGACGAGGCTCAGTGGAATCAGGGAGACATTACTTAAACATGGTAGATACTGATTTCTTGATTCAAATGTGTGCTTCATCATTTCTATGTGTGTGATCTTGGGCAAGTTCTTTAACTTCGTCTTGGTTTCTTCAGACTCCAGGTTAAGTAAATATTCCCTGTGAGAGACAGAATACTGTGACTAAATGGTGTATAGCATTTTCTGTACACCTCCTATCATGCTGACCAGGATTCTTTCATTAAAGGCTAAAAGGACCCCAAGGAAGAGGCAACTACCACCTGTCCTATGAGGCTAATGCACGTTAATGCGGGGTAGGCTTGATCATGTCTGCTGATTGCTGCCCTCTCCTCCTTATAGAACTCAGACTCAGCCTCTGTTCAAATAGATGCAGACTTAGTAATGCAGTAAAACTCGTCTTCTTGCTCATGCTCCAATTATTTAATTGAGTTATTTTATCTTTTGATTGTTGTCGACTTCCTTCTCCCCAGCTCCTTGGCAGCAGGGTGGCCTCGGGCAGTTGTGCAGGTTATTCCCTGAGCAAAGGGATGGCCCAAGGGAGCAGCTGGAGACTGAATTCCAACCTGCATTCCTTTTACCAAGCAATGTTCCCAGGAGGGGAGACGTCTATTCCAAAACTGCACAGTTAAATAAAGCAGAAACAGCTCATGAGACAACTTGAACATTTTTTTACATAGTGGTAGGAAATAATAAGCAATACATACGATTTTCAAATGAAAATTAAAAAGACATCTTAAAATTCCAAAGGAAAAAAAGGGCTAATTTGTGTTTGTATATACATACATATATATATATTATGTAGCTTTCCATTCCATAGAATTATAGACCTTCAACCTCAATTATCCCATTCTCTTTTTCATAAAGAGCCAAGTGAGGCCTAGGGAAAGACCAAAGCTCACAGGCCAATTTTAGCTAAAACCCAATCTCTCGGGGCCTCTGCAAAATGTTGCTTTTTATGCATGTCCAGTTTTTGATGGACACCAGAAGTACTTTTGCAAAATTTCCTGTCAGACCTATGCATATACTATAATGAAAGTAAAATATTAAAAGCTTTAGCTGTGGTGAGCTCTCTTCTTGAATTAACTGGTAGAAATTCCATAAAGATATTTCACACATTCATAAAAAGAAGAAAAGTATGCTTGGGCCATTTGATATTCTGAAATGGGATATTTGGCTTGCAAATAAGATCTTTTTAATTCAAGTCATGAAACCTCTTATATAGAGTCAAAGACTAATATCTGATTATTCTTATCTTTGGCTGTATTTTTAGTTTCTTTTTCTTTCTTTTTTTTTTTTTTTTTTTTTTTTTGGAGCAGCAGAGAAAAGCATTTCCAGACACTAACAGCTCTAAGAAGCAGGAGTCATCATTTCCCCCTCACACTTTGGTTTACAGGGTACTTTCTTCCAGCTGCAAGTAGAAAAGGGAATTTTAACCATAAATCATTAAAAGTCAGACTCCAGCACTCAGATTCCTACCAATTTATTAAAGATTTTCTCCTTATGCATTGTTGCCACCTTCATGGTTCTCATGCAGTGACTTCAGAAAGAATGGGTAACACCAGTGAAGGAAATACACTGGCCAAATTACAGGGTCCCTCACTCTTTATTTCATAATCACTGATTGATTTGTAATGTGTTTAAAGTAGAGGCTGCCATTTTCTTTTTAAGATTTGTGATATTGATATTGTCGGCCATTTGACATGGCATTGTAAGACCTAAAGATATCAAGGACTGAGGCAATAATTACAGCATGATGCTAGACACTGGAATACTTAGATGATTTACACTTTTCATATAGCTTCAATATTGAGACAACTAAGTAGGTAATGCATCCAAATATTTTTAAAGAAAAGTTGTCTTTGAAAGATGAGAGGAAAAACCTTTCACTAAACATCTACAATAAACTCCTCATTATATTGTTGTGCCAAACCTTATATTTTTTAATATTTGTGTTGTTAACCACAAATTGTACTTATAGTATAGCATGTGTACATATTTCATGGATGTAAAGGTAAACACTTTCACTTTAAAAGTGAAAAGTAAAAATTAAAAATGTCTGGAATGGCTTTGTTTTTACTTTTTTAATGTATATTTCAGAGGAAGATAATGGATACTGTTAGAGAATCATTAACATGGATGCTGTTTTATAAAAGGTACATACACATTGTTTTATTTTTCTAAAAGAGTGATATTCGTATATTTCTTTAAGAAAACTCAAGAGGCATTTGGAATTGTCAAATAATTAGGGTATTTTCCCAATTTATTATTTCATGAGATAAATGAATCCTTTATATTTTTAAAAATAATTTTAATATTTGTATTCATTTAAAAACATTGTACTGTATTGTTACATGAATGTGTAACAACAAGTGTTCAATTATGAACATATATTTTATTAATAGCTATTGCATTGATCATTTATCCCCAGAAATATGCTCTAATCCTTTACAAATATCTTGATTATGAGTAAATATAAAACTGATGATAAAGACACATGGTACAGAAGAAAGAGATATAAAGCGAACAGAGTAGCCAAGGTCCTCAGCACTATATAAAATAGATTGAACTTACTTGATTGTTGTCAATTACGTACAGAGTCCCCTACTAGAGGACTTTGTGTGAAAATTCAATTCTAGCCCTGGCCAGTGTGGTTCAGTTTGTTAGGCATCATCCCAGGCACCAGAGGGTTGCAGGTTCAATTCCCTGTCAGGGCACATGTCCAGTAGGGTGCGTGCAAAAGTCTCTATCCCGAGGAGGGGGTGTACAGGAGGCAGCAAATTCATGGATGCTGTGCTCTCACATTGATATTTCTTTCTCTATCTCTTCTTCTCTAAAATTCAATAAAAATGTATTATAAAAAGTCATCTCTACTCTCTAAATTATAAAAATCCATTAGTCTATAACAAATTTTCCAAATTTTGTGGAAGACACTTTTTGACAGATTAAATGAGTAAATTTCAAACAAAGAAGATTCTGAGGAAGAGAGCAATTCAACTGTACAAAAACTATTATTCCCTGATACAAATATAGAATGTGTGACTCATGAACTTCACTTGAAACAGAATTTCTCAAATTCTATAATTAAACTAGAATATCATTATTACAATCTATTTTAAGCCTTCTGTAAATACAATTTTGGATTAAAACGCTTAACATTTCAAACAAGCTGTGTAAAATGGAAAAAATAAATGTTAATATTTATCCACCTATGAACTGACTTAAATATCTAAATCTGATAGGTCAAGAATCAAATGCAAATTTAGCTAATTATAAATAGCCTGAGTAATTTATTCCCACTCATATACAGCATGAATAAAACGTCATGATATAATGACTTGTTCATGGATTGGAAGAATTAACATCATTAAAATGTCCATTCTACCCAAAGCAATCTATAGATTCAATGCAATCCCCATCAAAATACCAACAGCATACTTCATAGAATTAGAACAAATAATTCAAAAGTTCATTTGGAACCAAATAAAACCCCGCATAGCCACAGCAATCTTGAAAAAGAAGAACAAAGTTGGAGGGATCACATTACCAGATTTCAGGTTTTACTACAAAGCTGCTGTAATCAAAACAGCCTGGTACTGGCACAAGAACAGGCAGATAGACCAGTGGAACAGAACAGAGACCCCAGAAATTGACCCAAGGCATATGCTCAATTAATATGTGACAAAGGTGGCAAGAGCACACAGTGGAGTAAAGAGTGTCTTCAATAAATGGTGCTTGGAAATTTAGAAAGCTACATGCAAATAATAAAACTACAACACCAACTTACACCATACACAAGAATAAACTCAAAATAGATAAAAGACTTAAATGTAACTTGTGAATCCATAAAAATTCTAGAAGAAAATGTAGGCAACAAAATCTCAGACATCATACACAGCACAATTTTCACTGATAACACATGTAAGGCAAGAGAAACAAAGGAGAAAATGAACAAATGGGACTACATCAATCTCAAAAGCTTCTACATGGCAAAAAAACAACCATCAAAACGGAAAGGGATCCCACTAGATAGGAGGCCATAATCGCCAATGATGCATCAGATAAGCGGTTAATTTCCAATATATTGAGAGTGCTCATACAACTCAACAAAAGGAAGACAAAGAACCCAATTCAAAAATGGGCAGAGGAACTAAAAAAACACCTCTCCAAACAGGACATACAAATGGCCAAGAGACATATGAAGAAATGCTCAACATCACTGATTATCAGAGATATGCAAATTAAAACAACTATGAGGTATCACTTCACACCTGTCAGAATGTCTGCCATCAACAAGTCAAACAACAAGTGTTGGCGAGGGTGTGGAGAAAAGGGGACTCTACTACACTGCTGGTGGGAATGCAGACTTGTGCAGCCACTGTGGAAAACACTATGGTGTTACCTCAAAAAGTTAAAAATTGAACTGCCATTTGACCCAGTGATCCCACCTCTAGGAATATACCCTAAGAAACCTGAAACACCAATCAGAAAGAATATATGTACCTCTATGTTCATAGCAGCACTGTTTATAATAGCTAAGATCTGGATACAACCCAAGTGTCCATCAGTAGATGAGTAGATTAAAAAGCAGTGGTACATGTACACAATGAAGTACTATGCAGCTATAAGAAAGAAAGATCTCTTGCCCTGGCCGGTTTGGCTCAGCGGTTAGAGTGTCGGCCTGCGGTCCAGGGAGACCCGGGTTCGGTTCCTGCTAAGGGCATGTACCTCCGTTGCCGTTTGTCCCTGGCCCTGGTTGGGTTGTGGGGGTGGCAACCACTCAATGTGTCCCTTTCACATCGATGTTTCTCTCTCTCTCTCTCTCCCACTCTATCTGAACAAAATATAAAAAAAAGAAAGATCTCTTATCCTTTGAGAAGGCATGGAAGGACCTGGAGAGTATTATGCTAAGCGAAACAAGCCAAGCAGAGAATGTCAAATATCACATGATCTCACTTATTTGTGGAATATAATGAACTAAACAAACTGCTGAACAAAATTAACCCATAGACATAGAGGTGGGGTACAGATTGGGAAGCCTAGAGGAGGGGGGGTTGGAGGAGAAGAGATAAATCACAGAACTTACATGCATGTATGCATGACCAATGAACATAGACAACAAAGCTGGGGATGAGGCGGGGGAGAAGGGAAGGAGGGTGTCAATGGGGGAAAAATGAGAAACATCTGTAACAAAAACAAATTAATAAAAAATTAATTAATTTAAAAAGTCATGATATAAGAATTCAGATAAATCTTGTGTGTCAATTAATCCTAATTTTTGTTGAAAAATATTTAATAGGTGCTATGTTCCTAGAAGATTGGAAGGTTCAGAAAAAGAACAAAACAAAATCTAACTTTAAAGAAATTGGAGTTTTGTTTATGATGTCAGAAGTTTGCTGGGGTGTTTCCAAATTATATTCAGGCATGTATGGTAATTAAGCACTGTCAGAGTCAGTTATGTGTCATCCCAGAAATCACGATTTGCCTGAGACATTCAAGGCATTGCATTTTAAGATTATTGCCCCTTGAAATAAAGTAGAACAAATGTGTTGTCTACATTTTAGTGATGTGAATAGACTAGTTTACATACTAATTGTGAACCATTGTGTGATAATTTTATGTCTCAATTTTGCTGGCCTCTGGGTGCCCAGATTAAACATTACTTCTAGGTTTGTCTGTCAGCATGCCCCTGGATTCAATTAGCATTTGAATCAGTGAGTAAAGTAGATTCCCCTCCTCAATGTTGGCAGACCTTATTCAATCCTTTGAGGGGCTGAATATAGCAAAAAGTAGAGGGAGGAGAAATTGGCCCCCTGTTCCCTGCCTAATTGATTTGGGACATCTTATCTCATCTTCTCCAGCTCTTGAATTAGGTTTTACACCATTGGCCGCCCTGATTCTCAGGTCTTCAGATTCAGATTGAGTTATACCATTGGCTTTCGAACAACTCCAACTCATAATAAATAAACTCCTCATTCATAATAATCAATCAATAATTTCTTCTCTCTCTCTCTCTCTCTCTCTCTCTAAATATAAAAACATATAGATACCAATATAGTTATAAATATAGACATAGATATTCCACTGGTTCTGTTTCCCTGGAGGACACAGATTAATACATATTGTTTATGCCGAAACTCATCAGTTGAAACTGGGCCAAAAATGTCATGCCTTTTATCTTCTAAAAAGCTCATGTTGGCCCTGGCCAGTTTGGCTCAGCGGTTAGAGCATCGGCCTGCGGTCCGGAGAGACCCGGGTTCGGTTCCCGCTAAGGGCACGTACTTCGGTTGCAGTTTGTCCCCGGCCCTGGTTGGTCGAGCGGGTGGCAGCCACTCGATGTGTCCCTTCACGTCGATGTTTCTCTCTCTCTCTCTCTCCCTTCCTCTCTCTCTCTCCCACTCTATCTCTACAAAAAATGGAAAAATATCCTCGGGTGAGGATAAAAAAAAAAATATTTAAAAAGCTCATGTTGGACTATCCTAAATGAATTTCATCTGTAAAATAGTGCAGCTAGTATTGTCTTTCCTAATTTATTCAGCTGCTTTTTCTTATAGAAACTAAGTAGAATAACACATAGATTTTTCCTAGGAAGTTCATAGGAGAAAAATAGTGTTGAGGCCTCAACGAATACCTAGTCTAGAGGCTCAAGACACCCATGTTAAAAAGACCAACACGTTTTACTTTCTTACTCAAATTATGCTCACAAAGAAATTTTGTAAATAAGAATTCAGTGTACAATTTCAAGGGAACAATTTCAATTGATCATTATAATGTTAGCTATATCCTTGTCCTTGTGTGTAAACATTCATTTAATCTTGGTGTGTGGGTTCCCCCCTCCCTTCCTGTCTTCCCTCTTTCTTCCTTTGTTCCATCCTCTCTGTTGGCTAGATAGACACCCTTCTTCCTTCCTTGCCTTTCTCTTTCTTTTTCCTATTCTTTCTGGATGGGTAGACACTTTCTGTTTAGTTTTCCGTATACAATAATAAAAAAAGGTACATCAATTTGGGATTTAAATTCTTGTATTTTTCTGCCCTTTAAAATAGCTTAAAGTTTGTCACTTCCAGGATTTTTCTTCCTGAAATATTTCATTTTGGAAACATCACATAAATTGCACCTTAAGTGTATATTACAAAATTCTTTACTTTGAGGTGCCACCTCCTCCCTACCTGTAGTATAGGGTTATTGTGAAAATCAAATCAAAAAATGTTTGTGCTAGTACCTTCTAAAGTATAAAATACTGTCCTCTCACCTAGTTATTTTGTTGTGATTTTTTTGTGTAGCATAGGGTGTATTTTTGATGGAAAAAAATACCCTTCAATTAGGTGTTAGAAACAATAGAGTCTTGTTATAGTTTTTTGCTACACTTAACACTCTCATTTTGGGTGATTCCCTTTCTTTATTAGCTTTCATGGAAAATAGTTATGGATTATTTGCATTACGTTGTGAAAATAGAGTTGCCAGGGTTTGACCCAAAGTTTTGATTGACTTATGTTGCATGAGGGTAACTGCCTGTGTATGAAGCAAACACGTACCTGAGGTTGAGGTTGGTTTCAGTGTGACCTTACTGCTGAAGCAGAATGGTTTCGGTGTTCAGGAACACTCAGATCTTTTGCCTCTGAAACTCCCTGAGGGAATACCACACACAGACCCAGGTTCGTTTCCTGGCCTTGCTGGAGACACAGTGGATGAATTGGTCAAATCTGGGCTCGTGCCTTCAACTCAAATATTATCTAAACATTGATGACTAAGTAATTAAACATCGGGACCATTTTCAGATATTAAAGAGCTCAGTAAAGCAAACATTATGTTAAGACATATTTGAAAAACTACAGGCTTTAAAAGCATACTTTCAACATAGAAATTTAAAGAGGCACAAGCTGTAGTCCTCCTTGCAGAAATAAATGATATGCTGTAGCTGCTGACAAGAGATTGTTAAATTCTCAGGAATTTTATGATCCAGTAGTAAAATAGTTTGTAGCCTGAAATTTTTCATGAAGGCAGTATTTTCACCGTATAACTCGGCAAACATTACAATCAGGACTTTCTTTTTTTTTCCTTCCCTTTTTCAGTGGGGGAAGGGGTTGCTTTATTTTGTTTTCTATTTTTCCAACGATTTGGTTGTTAAACATTTACCAGCAAACTACTGTATTTAAGTCACCTCTTCAGTAATAGTCACTTTCTTGAAATCTAAAATCAACTTCTGCATATGACCGATGTTCACTGGGTGCCTTCTAAATGCTTGGCACGACCAGTTGTCCTTGATTTCATTCGACTTCTGTATCTATGCATATATATTTTTTGAAAAATAAAACAGGATGACTTATTTTATAAAATACTTTAGGGAAAGAAAAAGGTCAGCTTTCGGGAACAAGGCAAGATAGGAGAGACATTTACAGGCTTTGCTTGGAAGGCTGCATCTCTGTCCTGCTTATTGAGAAGAACATTAGCTTACTAAGTCACATGGCTTATATCCACCATTTTTCTAATTTTAGGGATATTTTGTTTTCCTTCTTTCTATTCTTGTTGTTCCAGTTCAGTTTATTGTGTCTTTAGCAATATGTTGTGCTATAGATAATACAACATATTCTGTGCCCCAGATAAACTCATAATCTACTGGAAATATCAAATGCACTCACAGTGACTTATTTACATGTAGGGATGATGTTTGAAAATATATATAAATGACTTTATACCTGATTATTCCACCATGCTTTAAAAATGTAGGGAAGATTGTCTAAGCAACTGTACCTATTCCACAGTTATAATACAAAGAAATATTCTAAGGCACATAAATTTGTTATTATTAAGATGCTAAGAGTAATTGCTAACACCTTACAAAGAGAGCAGAAACGTGGTTCTGGTACTAGGTCATGTAACAACTAAAGGTTCACATCTGCACAGATCCAGGCAATCTGTTTGTTTGTTTGTTTGTTTGTTTATTCTGCTCTGCTCTTCTTAACAGGTAGTTTTTATTTAAGGCTTAAGATGGTTGTTTGAACTCTGAACTTTGTTTTTATTCTGCTCAGTTCAAAAGAGAAATGGAAAGGACAGGACATGTGCCCTTCCTTTTAAAGAAACTTCTCACAAATCCCTCTGCATATATCTCATTGATCAGAACTTAGTCATGGGACCCACTTGGAAGTCAAAGAAGTACAGTATTATAGCTAATGGAATGTATAAAGAGATTTAAAAGTAGCTTTCTATTCCTTTCTTTCTAAAATCAATAAAACATATTAAAAAAAAAAAAAAGCCCTGGCTGGTATAGCTCAGTTGGTTGTGCATCGTCCAGAGCACCAAAAGGTCACCAGGGATTCCTGGTCAGGGCACATGCCTGGGTTTCGGGCTTGAGCCCCAGTAATGGGTGTGTAGGCAGCAGCGGATCGAGGTTTCTCTCACATCAATGTCTCTCTCTCTCTCTCCCTCTCTTTCCCTTTCTCTATAAAATCAATAAGAAACATATATGGATTTTTTTAAGTAGCTTTCTGTTATGAAAGGAGACGGGGACAGCGAACAGTGGTTTCAGGGGATTGGCTGTAGTGGGAATGGTGCCATAGGGCCCAGGGGATGGCTACGTGAGCAAATCAAAATGCTGTAGCACCTGAGGCAGGGCATTTAGTCACAGAGCAGCCGTCACTAAATGGAATACTGAAGAAAGAAGTGTTTTCTGTCCGTTCCTGATGAAACACAGCTGTCCGGGACAGTGAACCAGAGGCTGCAGCAGGCTCTGTAAAGGGCATGGTCCTGGGAACAGGTAGAGCCAGTGGCACAATAAAGGCCACATCTCAGCGGGTTCCTGAGCTTCAGCGAGAGCAACACAGACCCCTGGCAGCCAGCAGGCAGTAAGTGGAGCACTAGATCAAGAAAGGAAGTAAAAAAATCTTAAATGCATTCCTTCTGGCAGTGGAAACAGCCCTCTCCCAGAGCTGTCCATGCTGAAAACAGCCTTTGAGGACTCTCTTGGCTGTGGGAACAGATCCAGTCCTATTTCACTCGCAAACTAGCCTTGCGGGGAGGTCAGCGTCTAAGGCAGGTGCCTAGGAGAGCAGCTAGGGGAGGAGAGGGCTTTTCCTCATTTGGCAGCTAAGGGCTCAGAGTGAGATAAATCGGGTTATTAAAGTAAGTGTTACTTTGTTTAACCTGAATTGGTGAAAGTTGAGCATAGTAATTGCAGTAGATTAGAAATTCCAATCTCTTGAGAACATGAAGGGATTATATCTTTCTTTTTTCCTGCCCTCTCTTAATTTCCTTTTTTGTTGTTGTTCTTATTATAAATGGAAAATATTGCCAATTGAAATTGAGAGGTAAATCTCCTCCGAGTAGACATCGGTGCAAATATAAGAATTTCAGATTGTATCATATCTCTTCTCATTTAATAAAGTGTTACACAAATACTATAAACTTTAGAGAAAGAGCTTGAAGTCTCCTGATTTTTCTTGGAATAGAAAATCTTGTGAAAAAAATCAGGTATCTGGTCTGAGTATAAAATCAGTTTTCCATCTACTACTGTACTGAACTTCAAAGCACCGTAGAAGGTACTATGATACTCTGTATAGATATATGAATAGCTTTGAGGAATGATACCCCTAATTTTGAATTCCAACTAACATGTTCACTAGCTATGTGATTAGCAGCAAGTTGGTGTGCCTTTTCTGTTTCCATGTCTAAAAGTGAGACTTGGGATGGAGAAAAATAGCGGCGGAGTGAATGGAAGCTACACAGACCATCTCCCAGGACCAAACTGGAATTACAACGAAAATAAAGACAAAATGTCAGGAAGGGGCAACGAAAGGAAGCTTGGAAAACCACATAACCAGGGGCACTGACTCAATCCTGGTAGGCTTGCAAGGACACGAGAGGGGGCCTGGAGCCCACGGTCCGCAGGGGCCCGTCTAGGACCAGCGGCCTCCACTGGAAGCTGCACCCTCAGCTGGGAACAACGGCTGCCTCGGCTGGGACCTGAGACCTCCGCTGGGTGCTACGCCCTCTGCTGGGAGATGCCACAGCCTCAGCAGCCCTTAGCTGGGAAGCTGCACCCTCGGGTTAAAGTCCCAGGCAGCTCCACGGCACAGAGCCCACACAGAGGCTAAATTGGCAGCAGCCACTCACCTTGGGCTCTGGCAGAGGGAAGGCAGACTGGACTGGAACTGTGTGGGGACACTCAGGATTTGGAGGGTGCTCAGAGTTTTTGCTGAGTGCAGGCATGTAGGACTGTGATCATCTTACTCCTTCCCAGGGCCCTGGGGAGAGGCAGCGACCCCTCCCTTGGAGATTCAACCCCACCTGGTGGACATTGAAATGCTAATTGAGGCCCATTAACAACCAGCATCTTCCCCACGCTCAGGAAATCCTCTCACACTGAGCACCTGAGGGAGTTTCTCAGTCAACTCAGAAACCAATGTTCTTCAGGTGACCTCTACTAATAGCCTCCAGGCAAAAAAGCTAGATAGTTAAGATTCACTGGGTTAGCAACTCTACCCAGGAAAGTTAAGACTGGACAGTGGTGTTTAAAGAGGGTCCTCCCTGCCTCATTCATACCCAGGAGAGGGAGCCACAAACAGCAGAACACCAACATCCACAGGGAAAATTTGGCAGACTCCAAAGCCCACTGTGATACCAAAATGGTGAAAAACAGAAACAAAAGCCAAATGAAAGAACAAGAGATCTCTACTGAAGATGAGATAAATGAGGTGCAGTTAAGCAAGTTAACAGAATTAGAATTCAGAGTCATGATCTTGAGAAAGCTCAACAGCATGTGTAAGGACATGAGCACCATGAGTAAAGACACAGAAATGTTGAAAATCAACCAATTTGAAAATAAAAACGACCAAGAATAAATGAAGAATGACATATCAGAAATAAAGAACATATTGGAAGGTCTAAAAAGCAGAGTAGGGGAAGCTGAGGAACGGATCAGTGAATTAGAACATAGGGTAGAAATAATCAACCAATCATAAAACCAAAAGGAAAAAAAAACAGGAAGACATCTTAAGAGAACTGTGGGACAACTGGAAACATAATAACATTTGCATCATAGGAGTCCCCGAAGAAGAAGAAAATCAGAAAGGGTTAGAGAATATATTTGAAGAAATAGTAACAGAAAACTGCCCTAATTTTGTGAGGGAAGAAGGCATTCAAGTTCAAGAAGCACAGAGAGCCCTAAGTTAGAAGAACCCAAACAGGCCCACACCAAGACACATAGTAATCAAAGTTCCAAAAATTCAAGACAAAGACAGAATCCCAAAAGAAGCAAGAGAGAAGCAACAGGATACTTACAAAGGATACCCCATAAGGCTCTCAGCTGACTTCTCAACAGAAATACTGCAGGCGAGAAGGGAATGGCATGAGGTAATCAAGGTCATGAAAAACAAGGATCTGAATCCAAGACTACTCTACCCAGCAAGGCTATCATTCAAAATAGAAGGTCAAATAAAGAGCTTCTCAGACAAAAAAAAAAAAAAAAAAAAAGGCTAAGGGAATACATTAGCACCAAACCAGCACTGCAAGAAATGTTAAAAGAACTGCTGTAATTAGCAGGAGAAATAGGAAGAAAAATATAACCACACACCAAACAAAAATGCAATAAATAAGTACATATCCATAATCACCTTAAATGTAAATGGATTGAATGCTCCCATAAAAAGACACAGAATAGCTGATTGGATAAGAAAGCACAACTCATCTGTATGTTGTTTATAAGAGACCCATCTCACAAAATAAGACTCACATAGGTTGAAAGTGAAGGGATGGAAAAAAATCTTCCAAGTAAACGGAAAGGAAAATAAAGGTGGGGTAACAATACTCATATCTGATGAAATAGATTTTAAAATAAAGCCCATAACTAGAGACAAAGGCCACTACATGATAGTAAAAGGATCTATCCAACAGGAAGATATAACCTTGATAAACATATATGCACCCAATATAGGAGCACCAAAATATATAAAAAACTTCTGGAGGACTTCAAAGGAGAAATCGATAGCAATACATTCATAGCAGGGGACTTCAACACCTTGCTGACATCACTGGTTAGATCCTCTAGACAAAAAAAATTAGCAAGGAAAAAGAGACTCTAAATAAAGCACTAGACCAAATGGATTTAATAGATATCTACAGAGAGTTACACCCCAAAACTACAGAATTCACATTCTTCTCAAGTGCACAAGGCACATTCTAAAAGACATACCTCATGTTAGGACACAAACTAAGTTTCTACAAGTTCAAGAAGATTGAAATCATATCAAGCATCTTCTCAGATCACAATGGCATGAAATTAGAAATCAGTTGCAACAAAAATATGCAAAGACATTTGAACACATTGAAGCTAAATAGCCTGTTATTAAACAATGAATGGGTTACCGGAGAGATCAAGGAAGAAATTAAAAACATCCTGGAAACCAATGAAAATGAAGACACAACAACACAAAATCTATGGGATGCAGCGAAAGCAGTTCTAAGAGGGAAGTTCATATCACTACAGGCCTACCTCAAAAACTAAGAAAAATCTCTAATGGACTATCTCACCTCACAACTTAAAGAACTAGAGAGCAAACAAAAAGAAAACCCCAGAGCAAGTAGAAGGAAGGAAATAGTAAAGATCAGAGCAGAAATAAAGAACATAGAGTCCAAAAAAAAAAAAAAAAACAATTCAAAGGATCAATGAAGCAAAGAGCTGGTTTTTGGAAATGATAAACAATATTAATGGACCCTTAGCTAGACTCACCAAGAAACAAAGAGAGAGATCCCAAATACCCAAAATCAGAAATGGAAGAGGAGAAGTAACAACTGACACCACAGACATACAAAAGATTGTTAAAAACTACTATGAACAATTATATGGCAACAAATTCGACAATCTCAAAAGCTTCTACACAGCGAAAGATACAATCATCAAAATCGAAAGGCTACCCACTGTATGGGAGGGCATAATTGCCAATGATATATCAAATAAGGGGTTAATTTCCAAAATATGTAGAGTGCTCATACAACTCACCAAAAGGAAGACAAAGAACCCAATTAGAAAATGGGCAGAGGAACTAAATAGACACCTCTCCAAACAGGACATACAAATGGCTAAGAGACATCTGAAGAAATCCTCCACATCACCAATCATCAGAGAGATGCAAATTAAAACAACAATGAGGTATCACCTCACACCTGTCAGAATGGCCACCATCAACAAATCATCAAACAAGTGTTGGCGAGGGTGTGGAGAAAAGGGGATTTTAGTACACTGCTGCTGGGAATGCAGACTGGTGCAGCCACTATGGAAAGCAATATGCTGTTACCTCAAAAAATTAAAAATTGAACTTCCATTTGACCCCGTGATCCCACTTCTAGGAATATACCCTAAGAAGCCTGAAACACCAATCAGAAAGAATATATGTACCCCCATGTTTGTAGCAGCACTACTTACAAAAGCTAAGATCTGGAAACAGCCCATGTGTCCATCAGTAGACGAATGGATAAAAAAGATATGTACATATACACAATGGAGTACTATGCAGCTGTAAGAAAGAAAGATCTCTTATCCTTTGAGATGACATGGAGGGACCTGGAAAGTATTATCCTAAGTGAAACAAGCCAAACAGAGAAAGACAAGTATCATATGATCTCACTTATTTGTGGAATATAATGAACATAACAGTCTGAGGAATGGGGTAGTCCCAGCGACGTGGAAGTGGGGTGATTGACAATTCCCAGAAGAAGGGGTGATTGGGGAGAGATAAACCACAGAACTTATATGCATGTGTGCATGAACAATGGACATGGACAACAAAGCTGGGGACGGCAGGGAGGGAGTGTGAGGGTCGAATCAGTGGAGGAAAAGGAGTAACATCTATAACAAAAATAAATTAATTAATTAATAAAAAAAGACGTAAAAATATAAAAAATAAATAAAAATAAAAGTGAGACTTGCACTAGTAGCCGTCTGGTAATAAATGAATGCATTTATTTGCTTACTCAGAAATATTTATTAGGATCCTTCTATATTCAAGACAGTCTTCTAGGTATCAAGCAAACAAAACAGCATCAAACACCTGCCCTTATGAGGCCTACTATCTAAGTGGAGATTTGAGCTGAGATATGTGTTTAAATCACTTGGCATATATCCTGGAATATAGGGAACATTCTCTAAGAAGAGTAGCTGCCATTTTTCCTGTTATTTGTGGAATAACTACATGATTCAGAATGTTGCTGCATTCAAGTCCTGCATTCATCCTAACATTATATTTGCTTTGGAGCAGCTGATATTCTCCAGCTAACATAATATTCATTCATAAAAATGTGAGATACATTAAACTCAATTCGCTCAAAGTTCATTATTATTTGTTCCCTCATTTTTTATTTGTGGGATAAATACAAATGTGTAGTACATATTTTAATTTTTCTGCTGAAGATAATATTTGCAGAGTGTCATGTACTTTCCCCTTCAGAACTACTTAGTACTAATACTGTATTCAAGTGTCTGTTGCATGGTATTGATTAAGAATAAATTTTTTCATTTATGTTTCTATTAGCAAAAATTATATACTTTATTACTTTCATGCTATTTTACTTGTTATCAGAATTAGATTATATGTAACTGAACCAAGTAATTTTATGTTAACTTAATGAAATTAGTTTATAGAGTATATTAAAAGTACACTATATCCCATGAGCTACCTTGGATTCTTTGTTTAAAAAATATTGCCTATATTTATTATTTAATTTCTCTCTTTTGAGATTTAGGAAGTAATATTTATTTGCTATGTATATAGCTCCTATTTTATTTTACATGTTAAAAATGACATATCTGGTTTGTAACATAGTCTAATATCTGGATAAAGCTTGTAGGAGAAAGCACATAAAGGATACAAATAATATTTATACACTCTATAATCTGCTGTTCAGAAAAATGTCTTAGTAGGAAATAACTGATGATATGTTTGTATATAATCACACAAAACAGAATCATAGTATACAGTTATTGTATGTGAAAAAATATAGATGAACTAAATTTTATTGCTTAATACATTTGTGATATTCCTCATAATTATGATACATCTTACTTTAAATAGTCATGAATAACATTTTATAGTAAAAATTCCAAAATGTTTTATTAGGAAAATTTAAATGAAATGGTCTTTTCTCTCCTAATGCAGTAGGCAGCTGATGGGGCAGCAGCTGGCCTAGAGTGATTAATGCTAGAAGAGCCACCGCCGTCTGGGCATTTGTGGGTTAGCACTTCCTTATTTCAGACTTTGAAACTCAAAATTGTTTAAAAATATTTCACTGAGTCCAGCCGGTGTGACTTAGTGATTGAGCATCAACCCATGCACCAAGAGGCCACCAGTTTGATTCCTGGTCAGGGCACATGTCCAGGTTGTGGGCCTGATCCCCAGTGGGGGACATGCAGGAGCGTGGCCAATAGATGTTCTCTCTCATCGATGTTTCTATTTCTCTCTCCCTCTCCCTTTCTCTCTCTCTCAAATCAATAAAGAAAATATATATATATATATATATATATATATATATATATATATATATATATATTTCAGAGCACAACATGATAAAAATTTAAATTAATCACATATCACAAAGTACTAAGTTTCAGTCTCATTTATCCAGTTATTCTTAACTACAGAAATGTTAATAGCTTATTGGCATCCAATAGTACTTGCTATTTTCACTTTAGATCATTTTAAATTAACTTTACCAACATTAAATTATTTCATTAGGAAAGTAGACATAAACGAATGAATTAGGAAAACCCGAGTATTCACGTTATAATACTTATTGATGTATTGAGCTTTTTGATAGATGCAAGAATGATTGTTTCCAGTTATGTGAAGATTTTGTTTAATCTCTAATCTTGCCTTATTAAGAAATTGGAGAGCTCATGAGAGACATCAGCAAACTGAAAGAGAATCAGAGTCCTAGCCCTAGTCCCAAATAGCTCTTCTTTTTAATAGTTTTATAGGTTTCACATTTGTCCTATTCTGTTGAATAACCTTTTCTAGGCAGTTAAATTCCGTTTTGTGTTGTTTTTTTTTATTTTAAATTACTTTTATTTTTTAAATTCAATATATTTTTACATAAGTTCCATTTTATTTAATTTTTTTAAAAAAATTTATTACTTTATTTTTGTTACAGATGTTTCTCTCTCTTTTTTTTTTTCCCATTGACACTCTCCTGTGATCTCCACCCCTCCCCTGCCCCATCCCCAGCATTGTTGTCTATGTTGACTGGTTACGTATACATGTATATAAATTCTGTGGTTTATTTCCTCCCCACACCCCTCTTCTGAGGTTTGTCAGTCTGTACCCTCCTTCTATGTCTCTGAGTCTATTTTGTTCATCAGCTTTTTTTTTATATATATATTCAACAAATAAGTGAGATCATGTGATATTTGTCTTTCTCTGGTTGGCTTGTTTCACTTAGGATAATACTCTCCAGGTCCCTCCAAGTCATCTCAAAGGATAAGAGATCTTTCTTTCTTACAGCTGCATAGTACTCCATTGTGTATATGTAACATTGCTTTTGTATCTACTCGTCTACTGATGGACACTTGTGCTGTTTCCAGATCCTAGCAATTGTAAATAGTGCTGCTATGAACATGGGGGTACATATATTCTTTCTGATTGGTGTTTCAAGCTTCTTAGGGTATATTCCTAGAAGTGGGATCACTGGGTGAAATGGCAGATCAATTTTTAACTTTTTGAAGTAATGCCATAATGTTTTCCATAGTGGCTGCACCAGTCTGCATTCCCACCAGCAGTGTACTAGTGTCCCCTTTTCTCCACACCTTCTCCAGCACTTGTTTGATGATTTGTTGATGGCAGCCATTCTGACAGGTGTGAGGTGATATCTCATTGTTGTTTTAATTTGCATCTCTCTGATGATTAGTGACACTGTGCATTTTTTCATATGTCTCTTGGCCATTTGTATGTCCTGTTTGGAGAGGTGTCTCTTTAGGTCCTCTGCCCATTTTTGAATTGGGTTCTTTGACTTCCTTCCATTGAGTTGTATGAGTACTCTATATATTTTGGAAATTAACCCCTTATCTGATGTATCGTTGGCAATTATGATCTTTCATATAGTGGGTTCCCTTTCCATTTTGATGGTTGTTTATTTTGCTGTGCAGAAGCTTTGTTAGTTTGACGTAGTCCCATGTGTTCATTTTCTCCTTTGTTTCTCTTGCTTTAGGCATGTATCAGTGAAAATTGTGCTGCATGTAATGTCTGAAATTTTGTTGCTTACATTTTCTTCTAGGATTTTTATGGATTCACGAATCACACTTAAGTCTTTTATCCATTTTGAGTTTATTCTTGTGCATGGTGTAAGGTGGTGGTCTAGCTTTATTTATTTATTTTTGCATTTAGCCGTCCAATTTTCCCAAAACCATTTACTAAAGAGGCTGTCTTGACTTCACTATATGCTCTTGCCACCTTTGTCAAATATTAATTGAGCATATTGTCTTGGGTCAATTTCTGGGTTCTCTGTTCTGTTCCATTGATCTGTATGTAGGCAGTGAAATTTCTATGCTACATGAAAGGATTCCCTTGGAGACTAGCTGCATTTATTTAAGTAATTTGCTAATGTAAACAGTTTCTGAATGTACTACTTTATTATATTCCTTTGTTCTCACATCTTTAAAAAAAAAAAAAAGCAGCAAACTTTTTCCTGTGTCTCTCGCATTTATTCTAACTACATTTAGACATAATGACCCATAAATAAACCAAATTCCAAACATAAAATTTGAACTTGAATTTTGTTTTATAATCTTTTACTTATTTATTTTTTAAATTTATCTTTATTGTTGTCTTTTAAATCTACATGTCTTCTTAAACTCATAGCATTCATAAAAAGACAATATAAACTTGTGCTCGCTTCGGCAGCACATATACTAAAATTGGAATGATACAGAGAAGTTTAGCATGGCCCCTGTGCAAGGATGACACACAAATTCGTGAAGCGTTCCATTAAAAAAAAAAAAAAAGACAATATAAACTTAAAGGAAGAGCAATTGTAATACATCTGAGCCAAAGCATAATTTTTGGGTATGAGTAAGAATAAAGGTCCAAAATAGAGTAAGAACTTTAATGATAGTTGAGGATACATCCTAAATACAGGTCAAGAAGTAGCTAGGCTTGCTGTAGGAAATACTTACATTAGATCATTAAACAATAAAACCTTATAGATAACGATGCCTGACTTCATACCAGGAGTGTGGTGGAGGAGGCTCACATGGGTTTGCAAGAGCCTATTATGCAAGCTGTTTTCAACTCTTTCAATAACCTTATATTAGTTGCTTGAAATCAGCTATGGTGAGAGTATTTATACCACAGAAATTAGCAAATATCTCAAATCAGAGCTTTCTGAGTATTACTTCCAACCTGCCATCAGCTTGACATTTCCATCTTTCCCAACCTGATTCCAGGATGCCTTGGAAACCAGAGGAAGTCAATCCAAGTAACTCTTATTCAGTCAGGTCTATAAGGACCAAAACTCTTGGTAGTGGAAGCCCATGTCTTCTCGTCATTGCCTCGGATCCATTTTAGGTAGTTGGTTGGATGAGAATCTGAGGAAAATTAAAGGTCTGCTAAAGCATAGCATCAAAACCAAGAGCTCCTGGGCCCCTGTGAATGTCGCCTCTTAACAATGACAATTATGTCAGGCGGTATGCAGGAAAAAGTTAACAGAGTTTGGGTGCTTACTGTGCTCTAAAGGGTTTGGAATTAGGTTGTTCAAACCCTGTACATTCCAAACAAAGGACTGGGCTATGCTATACTGGTTTAATCTTTGGAGAGGCTGGAGATCCAGTAGCTCAGATCAGTCATGCTTATACTCTATGCCTTCATGACTAACCTGCCCCACCCCTAAAAATCTCTGTACACCACTGCTCAGGTGAGCTTCCCTTTTTGGCAGTTCTGCAGGCTGCCATATGTCATTGCTGGAAGAATTAAGCACAGTCTGTATGACTTTGCAAGGAGAGGACATTAAAAGCTCAGGCTGGATTTTCCTGGACTCTGCCCTATTTACCATTTTCTTTGCTGAAATTAATCTGTAGCTTTTCACTATAATTGTGAAGGTCCTTCTAGTGAACAGTTGAATCTGAGGTTGGTCTTGGGGACTCTGAGGGTGGTGACGTTCAGGAATGAATACTGACCAGGAAGTCAGGAGTCCTGCAGTCCATTCTGCCCTCTGCCAGAATGTAACTGTGACCTGAGGCATCTGCTCCCTTTGCTAGATTCTACCTATATGTTTAATGTATGTGATTTCTGTGTTCAATTCCATGTCTGATATTTTGTGATTCTTAATATGCATTTTACATTTTATGTTTCTGTCTCGTACTTCAAAGATAGTAACACCCTCAAGTCCTGGCTCTTTGAACAGAAGTATGTGAAAATACTTTAGTGCTAATGCTAGGTTGGTTTGTTTGGTCTCCCTCCTATCGTCTACCATTCAGAGGTGGCACTACTCAAGAAATCAGCAAAATATTTGAAATCCCCTGTAAGGGTAACACTGTGCTATGTAGGCACTGTGGGCAATGGAAATTTTTACATGAAGTCATAATTATATTCTTCATTGTCATTATTGGAAAGCATAAATTTTAAAATATTGTATTATTTCCCCCAAACATGAAGACGACAAAGGTTTTAGGGGAATGGAACATATCTTTTAGCAGAACTTTGAAAAGTCTCAAAAACCTATTTATTAGAGTGTCTAATGAATACTCTATGGATACTCTATGGATAATAAATAATATACTCAGAATACAGTGTCTGTTTTCCAGGTTACCATATTAACTGATTCACACTACCTACACTAAGGTAGGAGGGGGTACTTGCTTGCTACAGAGATATCACCAGTCTTGTTAATAGTTATTAACTTTTCCCCTACAGAGGTTTTTCAGGTTCAAAGAAGCAGAACCAGTTTCAACCCCAGCTGGGTGGGTAGAAACAATATAACAACATAGAAGATTAAACAAACACAATTATCTAAAATCCTTAAATATAAGGTTTTCTAAGTTGTCCAGTTGTATGAAAGAAAGGCAAGAATAAATAGGAACATCAAAAGTTAAAAGAGGCAGTTGATTTTACCTATAGTTCTTGTGATAACAAGTTCACGTATTTTAAAAAGCTAGAATTTCTTGGAGCTTCAATTTTTAACATTTTTTTTCTTATATGAATAGTGAAAAAAGAGAGTAGGCTCTTTCTGATGATTTTTATGTAAAATTAATAATGAATTTATTTAACTGTCTGGATAATCTTAATTAGAATTAGCAATTTGGATTTTGGCCAAAGGAGCATAGATTAAAATGTGGCCTTTACCTTGGGTAAATTAGATCATTTGGCCCTTAATTGTATCTTTCTCATACTTTGCAGAACTTATGATGGATATCAAAAAATCCTACTGCCCACAAAATTATTAACATTTTTTAAATTAATTAATTAATTATGTTACAGATGTTTCTCCTTTTTTGCCACTGATACCTCCCTCCATTTTCCTCCCCACCCTGTCCCCAGCTTTGTTGTCCATGTCCATTGTTCATGCATACACGCATGTAAGTTCCGTGGTTTATCTCTCCGCCACACCCTGACTTCTGGGGATTGTCAGTCTGTACCCCATTTCCACATCTCTGGGAAAACCCCGTTCCGCAGACTGTTATGTTTGTTATATTCCACAAATAAGTGAGATCATGTGATATTTGTCTTTCTCTGCTTGGCTTATTTCACTTAGGATAATATTCTCTAGGTCCCTCCATGTTGTCTCAAAGGATAAGAGATCATTCTTTCTTACCGCTGCATAGTACTCCATTGTATATCTGTACCATGGCTTTTTTATCTATTCATCTACTGATGGACATGTGGGCTGTTTCCAGATCTTAGCTATTGTAAATAGTGCTGGTACGAACATGGGGGTACATATATTCTTTCTGATTGGTGTTTCAGGCTTCTTAGGGTATATTCCTAGAAGTGGGATCACGGGGTCAAATGGCAGTTCAATTTTTAATTTTTGGGGGTAACACCATATTGTTTTCCATAGTGGCTGCACCAGTCTGCATTCCCACCAGCAGTGTACTAGAGTCCCCTTTTCTCCACATCCTCGCCAACACTTCTTTTTTGATAAATTGTTGATGGTGGCCATTCTGACAGTGTGAGGTGATACCTCATAGTTGTTTTAATTTGCTTCTCTCTGGTGATTAGTGATGTTGAGCATTTCTTCATATGTCTCTTAGGCATTTGTATTTCCTGTTTGGAGAGGTGCCTATTTAGTTCCTATACCCATTTTTTAACTGGGTTCTTTGTCTTCCTTCTGTTGAGCTGTATGAGCACTCTATATATTTTGGAAATTTAACCCTTATTGGTTGTATCATTGGCAATTATGCTCTCCCATACAGTGGGTTGCCTTTCCATTTTGGTGGTTGTTTCATTTGCTGTGCAGAAGCTTTTATTTTATGTAGTCCCATGTGTTCATTTTGTCTTTTATTTCAGTTGCCTTAGGTGATGTATCAGTGAAAATTCTACTGTGTATGATGTCTAAAATTTTGTTGCCTACATTTTCTTCTGAGATTTTTATAGATTCATGGGTCATATTTAAGTATTTTATCCACTTTGAGTTTATTCTTGTGCATGGGATAAGTTGATAGTCTAGTTTCATTTTTTTTCATGTAGCTGTCCAATTTTTTCAACATCATTTATTAAAGAGGTTGTCTTTACTCCACTGTATGCTCTTGCCACCTTTGTCAAATATTAATTGAGCATATTGCCTTGGGTCCATTTCTGGGTTCTGTATTCTATTCCATTGATCTATCTGCCTGTTCTTGTGCCAGTACCAGGCAGTTTTGATTACAATGGCTTTGTAATATAACCTGAAATCTGGTAATGTGATCCCTCCAACTTTGTTCTCCTTGTTCAAGATTGCTGTGGCTATTCAGGGTTATTTTGGTCCCATATGAACTTTTGAAGTATTTTTTTCTAGTTCTGTGAAGTATGTCATTATTATTTTGATGGGGATTACATTGAATCTATACATTGCTCTTGGTAATATGGACATTTTAATGATGTTAATTCTTCTAATCCATGAACAAGGTATGTGCTTCCACTTTTTTATATCTTCCTCTATAATTTTTTCAATGATCTGTAGTTTTCTGAGAATAGTCCTTTATTTCTTTAGTTAAGTTTATTCCTAGGTAACTTATTATTATTATTATTATTATTATCGCTGTGATTGTTTTTTAGTTTCTCTTTCTGTGTGTTCAACATGGTATATAAGAATGCCATGGAATTCTACGTTAATTTTACATCCAGCTACTTTGCCAAATTTATTTATTATGTCTAGTACATTTTTGATGGGGTCTTTGGGGTTTTCTATGTGTACTATCATGTCATCGGCAAATAATGACAGTTTCACTTACTCCTTTCCAATCTGGATCCCTTTTATTTTTTTCTTCCTGTCTGATTGCTCTGGCTAAGACTTCCAGTACTATGTCAAATAAGAGTGGCCAAAGTGGGTATCCTTGTCATGTTTCTGTTCTTAAGGGAAATGCTTTTAGTTTTGCCCATTGAGTATGATGTTGGCTGTAGGTCTTTTATATGTGGCCTTTATTATGTCGAGATGTGATCCCTCTATTCCCAGATTGCTGAGCATTTTTATCAGAAATGGGAGCTGGATTTTGTCAAATGCATTTTCAGTGTCCATTGATATGATCATATGATTTTTATTTTTCATTTTGTTTATGTGGTGTATCACATTGACTGATTTGGAAATATTGTACCAGCCTTGCATCTCTGGGGTGAATCCCACTTGGTCATGGTGAATACTTTTTTTGATGTATTGCTGGATTTGATTTGCTAGTATTTTTTTCAGGATTTTGGCATCTATGTTCATCATAATATTGGCCTGTAGTTGTCTTTCTTTGTAGTGTCTTTGTCTGGTTTTGGAATTAGAATTATGCTGGCCTTATCAAACAGGTTTGGAAATCATCCTTGTTCTTTAATTTTTAAATATAATTTGAGGAGACTGGGTGTTAGTTCTTTATTGAATGTTCGGTAAAATTCTTCCGTGAAGCTGTCCGGGCCTGGGCTTTTGTTTGCTGGGAGAGTCTTGCTCACAATTTTAATTTCTTCTGTTGTTATTGGTCTGTTCATGTTTTCTATCTTTTCCCAGTTCAGTTTTGGAGACTGTGTATTTCTACAAATTTTTTCATTACGCTTAGATTGTTGAATTTGTTGCCGTATTAACTGTTCATGATATTTGTTCACAATCCTTTGCATTTCTGTGGTGTCAGTTACTATTTCTCCTCTTTCATTTCTGATTTTGTGTATTTGGGTTCTTTCTCTTTGTTTCTTGGTGAGTCTATCTAAGGCTCCATCAATCTTGTTTATCTTTTCAAAGAACCAGCTCTTTGTTTCATTGATCCTTAGAATTGTATTTTTGGTTTCCATGTCATTTATTTCTGCTCTGATCTTTACCATTTCCTTCCTTCTACTTGCTCTGGGGTTTTCTTTCTGTTTGCTTTTTAGTTATTTAAGTTGTGAGGTTAGATAGTCTATTAGAAATTTTATTTGCTTCTTGAGGTAGGCCTGTATTAGTATGAACTTCCCTCTCAGAACTGCTTTCACTGCATTCCATAGATGTTGTGTTGTTTTGTGTTCATTTTCATTGGTTTCCAGGAAGTTTTTAAGTTCTTCCTTGATCTCCATGGTAATCCATTTATTATTCAATGACATGCTATTTAGCCTTCATGTTTTCAAATGTCTTTGCATGTTCCTGTTGCAATTTGTTTCTAGTTTCATGCTATTGTGTTCTGAGAAGACGCTTGACATGATTTCAATCTTCTTGAACTTGTAGAGGCTTAGTTTGTTCCCTAATATGTGGTCTGTCTTTGAGAATGTCCCATGTGCACTTGAGAAGAATGTGAATTCTGCAGTTTTGGAGTGTAATTCTCTGTAGTTATCTGTTTAATCCATTTGATCTAGCACTTCATTTAGAGTCTTTGTTTCCTTGTCAATTTTTGTCTAGATGATCTACTCAGTGATGTTAGTAGGCTGTTGAAGTCCCCTGCTATGATTGTATTGCTGTTGATTTCTCCTTTGAAGTCCTCCACAAGATTTTTGATATATGTTGTTGCTCCTATATTGGGTGCATATATGTTTACCAAGGTTATATCTTCCTGTTGGATAGATTCTTTCAATATTATGTAGTGGCCTTCTTTGTCTCTAGTTATGGTCTTCATTTTGAAATCTTCTTTACTAGATATGAGTATTGTTACATTAGTGTTTTTGTTTTGTTTTGTTTTGTTTGTTTGTTTGTTTTTTTCTGCATGCTTGAAAGATTTTTTTCCATCCCTTCACTTTCAACCTATGTGAGTCTTTTATTGTGAGGTGAGTCTCTTTTAAATAACATATATATGCATCATGCTTTCTTATGCAGTCAGCTATTTGGTGTCTTTTGATTGGAGCATTCATACCATTGACATTTAAGGTGATAATTGATATGTACTTATTCATTGTCAGTTTTGTTTAGTGTGGTTCTATTTTTCTTCCTATTTATTCTACAAATTATAGCAGTCCTTTTAGGATATCTTGCAGTGCTGGTTTAGTGCTAATATATTCCCTTAGCCTTTTGTTTTTGTCTGGGAAGCTCTTTATTTGGCCTTCTATTTTGAATGATAGTCTTGCTGGATAGAGTAGTCTTGGATTCAGATCCTTGTGTTTCATGACCTTGATTACTTCATGCCACTCCCTGTGGCCTGTAGTGTTTCTGTTGAGAATTCAGCTGAGAGCCTTATGGGGTTTCCTTTGTAGGTAACCTGTTGCTTATCTTTTGCTGCCTTTAGGATTCTGTCTTTGCCTTTAATTTTGGGAATTTTAATTAATATGTGTCTTGGTGTGAGCCTGTTGAGTTCTTCTTTCTTGGGTTTCTCTGTGCTTCTTGAACTTGAATGCCTTCTTCCTTCACCAAGTTAGGAAAATTTTCTGTCATTATTTCTTCAAATATAATCTCTAGTCCTTGCCCATTTTCTTCTTCTTCGGGGACTCCTATGATGTGAATGTTATTACATTTCTAGTTGCCCCACAGTTCTCTTAAGCTATCTTCTTGTTTTTTTATTTTGGTTTCCTGATTTGTTGAATTTTTTCTACCCTGTCTTCTAATTCACTGATCCAGTCCTCAGCTTCCTCTGCTCTGCTGGTTTGTCCTTCCAATGTGTTCTTAATTTCTGCTATGTCATTCTTCATTTCCAGTTGGTTGGTTTTCAGTGTTTCTATATCTTTACTCATGGTGCTGATGTCCTTACTAATGCTGCTGAGCTTCCTCAAGATCATGGCTCCGAACTCTACCTCTGATAATTTGCTTACCTGCATTTCATTTATCTCATCCTCAATAGAGTTCTCTTGTTCTTTCATTTGGTATTTGTTTCTTTGTTTCACCATTTTGGCTATCTCAGTGGGTTTTGGAGCTTGCCAAAGTTTCCCTGTGGGTGTTGGTTCTACTGTTTGTGGCTCCCCCTACTGGGTTTTTAAGAGCCTATATGGGTCCTTGTTAAACACCACTGTCAAGTCTTACTTTCCTGTGTAGATTATCAAGTCCAGGAAATGTTCAGTTATAGTCTAGCTTTTTCCTCGAGGCTAATCACTTACTCAGTGTCTTGAAATGTAACCTTGGTGTTCTGCATAAGAGGATTTCTAGAGGGTGGGATAGATGCTGGTTGTTAATGAACCTCCATTTGCATTTCTTTGCCTCACCTGGGAAAGGTTGAACCTCCACGGAGGGGTCTGCTGCTTTTCCCCACAGCTCTTCGAAGGATCATACTGGCTACCGTCCTTTGTGGCTGCAACTCAGCAAAAACTCTGAGTGCCCTCCAAATCCCGGGTGTCCCCACAGGTTCCAACCCAGTCTCTCCTCCCTCTTCCAAAACCCCCAGGTGAGTGGCTGTGGCTATTTTAGCACTGTGTCCAGGCTCTCTGCACTATGGAGAGTGCTTGGTCTTTATTCCCCAAGGGCTCTGCTCACAGGTAAGAGTGCTGCTGCCTGTGGGTTCCCAGCTTGCCACAGTCTGGGGCCTCTGCAGATCCTACCAGTGTCTCTGGTTATATGGTTCTGTCCTGCTTTTCTGTTGCTTTTTTTCTGAGGATTTGTCTTTATTTTAGTTGTAATTCCCATTTAGTCCTGGGAATTTGCTTGTGTAGCTACCATTCACTTTGCCTCCATTTTAACATCCTCTATGCCTATCTTGTGTGCAGCTGGGTTGCACAGGCCTCTCTGTTGCCCCTAAACTTTGCAGATCCCGTGGGTAGTGGATCACACAGCCCCTTTGGGGCTCCAGCTCTATGCCTATGTTATGGGCTGCTGGGTTGCACAAGCCTCTCTGGTGCTTCAACACTCCACAGGTCCCATGGGTAACTTGATCCCACAGTCCCTGCTGGGTCACACAGGCTTCTCTTGTGCCCCAGCATCCTGCAGGACCCAAGGGCAGCTGGATCGCACCAGTCCCTCTCGGGTTTTGGCTTCCCACTGCTCCTGTGAGCTGCTGGACAGCACATGCCTCTGTGGAGCCCCAGGTTCCTCTGCTGGTGGAGGGGAGTGCTTTGCCTCTTGGGGCTCATCTCCTGCTCAGCTTTTGCTGTAGTTTTTTGCAGATGGGTCTCAGTTATTGGTCTGTGCTTCTGTTGCCTGGAGATGGATGTCTGCTCCCCAGCCTCTGTTAATGGGGGTATATCTTGACTCTTATTGGGCTGCTACTATGGGGAATGGTGCTATGTCCCAGCTGTTTACAGCTTCGATGACAGGGACCTTGGGAGCTCCACTACTGTGCACCAGTCTGTGTTAACACAGGGTGCTCACTGGTCAGATGGTGCCAGGTGCACTGATTGGCTCAGGTTGCTGGGCTCTAGCTGCTCCCACTGCCTCCTATCAGGGAGGACCTGGGATCTTCTGAAATGGTGGACCTTCTCACAGCACAGGCAGAAGTGCCCTGAAAAGATGCTTAGTGAGGTAGCTGGTTGCCCCCGTCTACAGCACAGGAACCTTCTACTCTGTGTCTCTGAACTGCATAAGTTTGGTCATCCACCTTCACGTCCACTCACACACTCACACTCTCTCATACAGTAACCCTCCCTTGGGTCCTACCTGCCGCCACCTCCCCCCCCCCCACACACACACACACTGCACCTTTCTAAGATAAGGTAAGAAGGAAATGTATCTTTATTTTACAGACAGACACAGGAAGAAGAAACAAGGGAAAATACAGTTTTGATTTACTTTATTTTGGAAAAAAATACAACATGAAATCTACCCTCTTAACAAAATTTTAAATGTACAGTATATTATTGTTGACTGGGTTTTACAGCAGATTTATAGAGCTTGTTCATCTTCCTTGACTGGAACTTTATGCCCCTTCATTAGTAATTATTTTCCTCAAGCCCCAACTACCTGCAACCACCACTTCCCTCTGATTCTGTGAATTTGACTATTTTTTTTCAAATCAATAAAGAAAAAAAAATTTTTAAGATGATTTATAAATCTATATATATTTGAAATTTTGCTAAAAATATTTATAGATGAAGATATTGGATAAAACTCATTTAGCAACTATTTTTTGTACTTTTTTTTTTTTTGTCTTTATTGATTTTAGAAAGAGAAGAGGGGAGAGGGAAAGATAGATAGAAATATCTGTGAGAGAGAACATAAATTGGCCACCTCCCGCGTGCCCCCCACTGGAGATTTGGCCCACAACCTGGGCATGTGCCCTGACCAGTAATTGAACCAGCAACCTCTTGGTGTATCGGTTGATGCTCAACCACTGAGCCACACTGGCTGGGCAGCAACTATTCATTTTAAGCATTCATAGTTAAATTCTTGAAAAATATTTGTATACAAATATAGAAGTTAAAATAATATTTCCTTAAATCAAAAATAGTAAAAATGTTGTAAGAGCAAAATGTAACAAAGTTCAGTTATATGGCTTTGTATGCACCTAAAACCAACTGTACTAGTTTAATTGCATGTATTTCCAGAAGGTGTCATTGGGTGGAAATTCCAAGAATCTATTTTAGCCCCAATTTATAGGAAGGTTTTCTTATGATTAGAACTATTCAAAAATGAAATGTGCCACTTTGGGGTTTTATTTTCACTTTTACAATTGTTTCTGTTTCTTTCCTTTCATTTTTCGATATCTATGTCTAATCTCCTGGGATATTGTACATGAGGTTTTTCTTTTGGTTGATTCATTAGGCTAGAAAAGTTCTAAAGTCCCTCCTAAGCCTAATATTTTGTAGATTTAAAGTCAAATCTAAAGGTATAAAATATCACAGTAGAGTTAGTTTTGAATAAGCAAAACAGATGAGTTTGACTGTTTTAGATAGCTCATATAAGTGGAATCATGTAGTAATTGTCTTTCTGTGATTAGCTTATTTTTCTTAGCGTAATATCATTAAGGTTCACATTAGCTGTATTATACAAAATTTCTTTTTTAAAAGTCTGAATAGTATTCCACTGCATATATATACCAGTATTTTTATCCATTCATCCTTCAATGGATACGTAGGTTGTTTTCATATATTGGGTATTGTAAATAAAGCTGCAGTAGACATGGGAGTGCAGATACCTCTTTGAGATCCAAATTTTAATTCTTTTGGATAAATACCCAGAAGTGGGATTGCTGGATTATGTGGTATTTCTATTTTTAATTTTTTGAGGAACTTCTATACTGTTTTCCATGGTGGTTATACTATTTTACATTTGCACCAGCTGTGTGAAAGGGTTTCATTTTCTTCACATTCTCTCCACATTTATGTCCTTTGAGTTTTTTATAATAACCATATTGACAGTTGTGATGTGATATCTCATTGTGGTCTTGATTTACATTTCCCTTATGATTAGTGACATTGAGTACTTTTTTTATATGTTGGCCATCTGTATGTCTTCTTTGGGGAAATATCTCTTAATGCTCTTAGCCTATTGCAGGTTATTAGGTTATTTATTGAACTATTAAGTTGTACAAATGCCTTATATATTTTGGATATTAACCACTTTCAGATGGGTGGGTTGCAACTATTTATCCTATTTTGTATTTTGACTTTTCACTTTACTGATGATTTTCTTTGCTGTGCACCTTTTTAGTTTCATGTTTTTATTCATGTGCAGCTTGTTATTTTTGTTTTTATCACCTGTGCTTTTGGTGTCATAGCGATCAAATTTTTGCCAAGTCCAATGTCATGAACCTTATCCCTATGTTTTACAGTTCTAGGTCTTATGTTTTAAGAGTTTATTTATTTTGACTTGATTTTTGTGTAAATTGTAAGATAAGTGTAGAAATTCTTTTTTTAAATGTGGATATCCAGTTTTCCCTGCATCATTTGTTAAACATTGTCATTTCTCCATTTCCTTTATACCCAGATTTTTGAGAATTATATCATAAAAGGACGTTGGATTTTGTCAAATGTGTGTTATACACCTAATGAAATGATCAAATTATTTTTATCATTTATTTTGTTAGTGTGATGTATCACATTGATTGATTTGCAGATGTCAAATCATACTCCCATCCCTGGAATACATCCCACTTCACTATTATGTATAATCCACTTAATGTACTATTATAATCTGTTTGCTAATATTTTGTTGAGGATTTTGTATCTATGTTTATCAGGGATGTAATTTTGTTTTTTCTTATAGTGCCCCTGTCTGGTTTTGGCACCAGGTTAATGCTGACCTGGTAAAATGAGTTTGAAAGTAAGTGGTCACTCCTCTTCTATTTCTTGAAAGAGTTTGAGAAGGAATAATATGAATTCTTCTTTAATGTTGGTAGAATTTACCAATGAAGCCATTAGGACCTATGCCTTTCTTTGTGGCAGGTTTTTGATTATTGATTCAAAATCCTTACCAGTAATTGATGTTTCAGATTTTCTATTTCTTCATGGTTTAGTCTTGTTAGGCTGTGTATTTAGGAAGTTATCTATTTCTTCTATGTTGTTCAATTTGTTGGTGTATAATTGTTCATAGTAATCTCTTTTGATCCTTTGTATATCTGTGGTATATGTTGTAATGTCTTCTCTTTCATTTATGATTTTATTTATTTGAGTGCTCTCTACTTTTTGGTGACTTTGCATACTCTGTTTCTTTAAGAAAACACAGCTTTTAATTTCATTGATTTTTTTTATTGTCTGTAGTATCTATTTCATTTATTTTTGCTCTGCTCTTTGTTATTTTCTTCTGCATACTAACTGGAGGCTTAGTTTGTTCTTCTTTTTCTAGTTCCTAGAAGTATAAAATTAGATTGTTTACTTGAGATCACTTTTTTTTTTTTTTTGATGTACATGTTTATTGCTATGAACTTTCCTCTTAGAATTCCTTTTATATCATTGCTTGGGTGTTGGTATGTTTTATTTTGATTTTTATTTGTTTTAAAATATGTTTTATTTCTCCTCTGATTTCTTTGATTCATTTGTTGTTCAGGAGCATGTTGTTTAATCTCCATATAGCTGCAAATTTTCATTATTTTCTTAAAATGGATTACTAGTTTCATACTATTGTGGTTGGAAAATATGTCTGATCTGATTTCAAACTTTGTAAATTTATTAAGACTTACCATGTGACCTAACATAATTTATTGTGGAGAATGTTTCATGTGTGCTTAAGAAGAGTCTCTATTCTGCTGCTTTTCTGATGGAACATTCTGGTAATATTTATTAAGTTCACCTAATCCAATGTCTCATTTAAGACCAGTCTTTTCTTATCCATTTTCTACCTAGATGATATATTTATTGATGAAAATGGTATATTGAATTCTCCTACTCTTATTGTTGTTGTCTATTTCTCTATGTCTGTTGAATATTTGCCTTATATATCTAGGTGCTTCTATGTTGGGTTCATAAATATTTACAAATGTTATATCCTCTTTCTTGTATTGATCCCATTGTCATTTTATAATGACCTTCTTTGTCTATTACAGTCTTTGTCTTAAAAAGCTTATTTTATATAAGTTTAGCTAATCAGCTTTTTTTGGTTTCCATTTTTATGGAGTATTTTTTTCATCCTTCATTTCCCGTCTGTGTGCATCTTTAAAACTGTAGTGAGTCTCTTGTAAGCAGCATATAGATGGGTCTTGTGTTTTTACTCTATTTAGCCACTTTATGTAATAAGACCATTAATTTTTTTTTCTTTATTGATTTTAGAGAAAGAGAAAGAGAGAGGAAGAAAGAGATAGAAACATCAATGAGAGAGAACATCTATTGGCCACCTCCTGCATGCCTCACACTGGAGGTTGGGCCCACAACCCTGGGCATGTGCCCTGACCTGAAATCAAACTGGTGACCTCTTGGTGCATGGGTTGATGCTCAACCACTAAGCCACACCGGCCAGGCTAATGAGACAATTTTTAACACAAAACTATTTTTAATGAATTATAGTTGTCTTTTTACCAATATTTTTTGAGACTCGATTCTATGTTAGGAAATGAGTTTGGTTTGGTTGATGTAAAGATAAAACAATACTTAGTTGATATCTTTAAAGGGCATATAGAACAAAAGTAACCCTTATTTTGATGTGTGTATTAGGATTCTCCAGAGAAACAGTACTAATAGGTGTGTGTGTGTGTGTGTGTGTGTGTGTGTGTGTGTGTGTGTGGTGAATGGGAGGGTAGAGAAAGAGACTGATTGATTGATTTTAAGGAATTAGCTGGCAATACCAAAATCTGCAGGGTGGGCCAGCACACAGAAGACTCAGAGAAGGGCCTATGTTGTAATTCTACTCTAAAAGCTGTCGGCTGTCAGAATTCCCTTTTGCTAAGAGGAAGTCAGTCTTTTTGTTGTTGTTCTATTCAGGCCTTCAATTATTTGGATGCAGCCCATTCACATTATGAAGGATCATTTGCTTTACTCAAGATTTAAATGTCAATCTCATTCAAAATGTCTTCCCATAAAGATCCAGAGTAATGTTTAAGCACACATCTGTGCACTGTACCCAGCCAAGTTGACTTAAAAGTAATCATCACAATGTGTCACAGATGCTGTGGTGTACTTTTCTGCATCCTATTAAAACTGAATTTTAAAGTGATTACTATATCTAGATGTGTATCCATCTCCTGTGCTCTGAATTTCATTGTATTAAAACAGAAAAATTTTAAATATTTTTTTCATAATCAAAATTCTTATATTTAGAAGGAGAATTAGTTCAAATACTTACTGATAATATATAATTAGAAGTGGAAAAATTAGAAGATGTCTTTAGAATTTAAGGTAGAGAATCTATACAAAACATTGTTGGTTAAATTTCTTTAAATGTACTCACACTATTTTTAAGATTCTTCAGTAATGACAAAATACATTTTAAAACTGTGTTTATGCATCATGGGGAAAATAAGAGAAAGTTCTAAATGAATACCCAGCAAGTAGCAGATGTTAATTGCAGCATTCCCTATATCTATACCTTAGTATCTCAGTCCGTTGTTTCTAATCAACACAAATCAAATGTAGATTGTAATCTAAATTAGCAGGATAAATATATCTATAAAATGTTTATTTATCCAGAGAGAGTGAGAGAGAGCCATGTGTTGTTTAACAATGATGACACATTCTGAGAAATGCATCATTAGGTGATTTCATTGTTGTGCACACATAGACTGCACTTACAAACAGCTAGCTGGTTAAGCCTGCTGCACACCTAGGCTATATGGGATAGGATAGCCTGTTCTCCTAGGCTGCAAACCTGCACAGCATGTTACTGTGATAAATACTGTAGGCAATTATAGCCTAATGGTAAGTATTTGTGTATCTGCACATATCTAAACATAGTATGCTACAGTAAAAACATGGTATAAAAGATTAAAAAGGAGATACCCATACAGGGCACTTAGCATGAATGGAGCTGCAGAACAGGAAGCTGCTGGGTGAGTCAGTGAGTGAGTGGTGAGTGAATGTGAAGGCCCAGGACATTACTGACCACTACTGTTGACTTCATAAGCACTGTACTCGTAGGCTAAAGTAAATTTATAAAAGTAGTTTTTCTTTCTCCAATAATAAATAAATTTTGATCTATGGTAACATTTTTACTTGATAAACTTTTTAATAGAAAAAAATTTCAACTCTTGTAATAACACTTAGCTTAAACCACAAACACAATGTACAACTCGACAAAAAGATTTTCTTTATATCCTTATTCTGTTAGCTTTTTTCCTGACTTTAAATTTTTTATTTTATTTTATTTTTTTTACTTCTTAAACCTTTTTGTTAAAAATGAAGACAAAACACAGGGTTAGGATCATCATCACTGCCTTCCACCTCCACACGCCCTGGAGGATCTATAGAAGCAATAGCACACAGGGCTGCCACCTCCTAAGATAACAATGCCTTCTTCTGGGAAAGCTCCTGAAGGACTTGCCTGAGGCTCTTTTTGAGAAGTTGTCACTCTTTAGAAGTATGTCCATGGTGGTTTGCTTGGTTTGTTTCTTTTTCTCATCATAGATTTGCTTCTAAGCAGAGAATGCACCAAGAACATTCCTCTCTATTAATGAAAACTGTTTAGTGGTGGAGCCAACGTTTTGAAACTCTTTATGAGATCTGCAAAACTTTCTGCCAAACCATTCACTGTAAATTCTCCTGGGGGTTTGTCTTCTTTTTCTTCTCCTGTTATGAGTAAAGACATAGAAATGTTGAAAATCAACCAATTGAAATTAAAAACCACCAAGAAGAATTGAAGAATAATATAGCAGAAATGAAGAACACATTGGAAGGTCTAAACAGCAGAGTAGAGGAAAAAGAGGACTGGATCAGTGAATTAGAAGACTGGGTAGAAAAAAATCAACCAAACAGAAAACCAAAAGGAAAAAACAATTAAAAAACAGGAAGACAGATTAAGAGAACTGTGGGACAACTGGAAACGTAATAATATTCACATCATATGAGTCCCCAAAGAAGATGAAAATGAGCAAGGGTTAGAAAATATATTTAAGGATCGAAAAATGGCGGCGGAGTGAACGGAAGCTACACAGACCGTCTCCCAGAACCAAACTGAAATTACAACTATAACACAGACAAATTGATGGGAAAAAGCAAAAGAAAAGCAGCTGGCAAGGACCATATAACCAGGGACACTGACTCGATCCTGGTAGGCTTGTGAAGGCGCGAGATGGGGGCTGGGAGCCCACGGTCGGCAGCTCAGCAGTGGCCATAGGTGGGAGCAGAGCCCTCGGGTTACACTCCCAGGTGGCTCCACAGTGCAGAGCCGGACAGAGGCTAAAACAGCCACAGCCACTCACCTTGGGCTCCAGCGGAGGGAGGGCAGACTGGACTGGAACTGTGTCGGGACACTCGGGATTTGTAGGGCACCCAGAGCATTTGCTGAGTGCCAGCCAAACAGGACAGTGGCCACACTGCTCCTTCCCAGGGCTCTGGGGAGAGGCAGCAGCCCCACCCTTGGAGATCTAACCCCACCCTGTGGGCCATTGAAGTGCTAATTGAGGCTCATTAACAAACAGCATCTGCCCCACCCTTGTGAAAAGCCCTTGTGCTGAGCACCTGAGGGAGTTTTTCAATGAACTGACAACCCAAAACTCATCAAGTAACCTTGACTACTAGCCTCTAGGCAAAAAGCTAGAGGATAACAGTACCTTTCCTGGGCTGGCAACTTTAACCAGGAAAGTAAGACTTGACAGTGGTGTTTAACGTGGGTCCTCCCTCGCTCATCTAAACACAGGAGAGGGAGCCACAAACAGCAGAACACCAACAGCCACAGGGAAAACATGACAGGCTCCAAAGCCCACTGTGAGAGCCAAAATGGTGAAACACAGAAACAGAAGCCAAATGAAAGACCAAGAGACCTCCACTGAAGATGAGATCAATGTGGAGCAATTAGGCATGTTAACAGAGCTAGAATTCAGAGCCATGATCTTGAGGAAGCTGAACAGCATGAGTAAGGACGTAGAGACACTGAAAATAAGCCAATTGGACATTAAAAACCATTAAGAAGAGATAAAAAAAAATGACAGCAGAAATGAAAAACACATTGGAAGTTTTAAAAAGCAGAGTAGAGGAAGCTGAGGACCAGATCAGTGATTTAGAAGACAGGGTAGAAAAAATCAACCAATCAGAAAAACAAAAGAAAAAAACTATTAAAAAACAGGAAGACAGCTTAAGAGAACTGTGGGACAACGGGAAAACTAATAATATTCGCATCATAGGAGTCCCCGAAGAAGAAGAAAATGAGCAAGGAATAGAGAATATATTCAAAAAAATAGTGACAGAAAACTTCCCTAATTTGGTGAAGGAAGAAAGCATTCAAGTTCTAGAAGCACAGAGAGCCCCAAGTAAGAAGAACCCAAACAGGCCCACACCAAGACACATAGTAATTAAAATGCCACAAATTAGAGATAAAGAGAGAATCCTAAAAGCAGCAAGAGATAAGCAACAGGTTACCAACAAAGGAAACCCCATAAGGCTCTCAGCTGACTTCTCACAAGAAACACTACAGGCCAGAAGGGAATGGCATGAAGTAATCAAAGTCATGAAAAATAAGAATCTGAATCCAAGACTACTCTACCCAGCAAGGCTATCATTCAAAATAGAAGGTCAAATAAAGAGCTTCCCAGACAAAAAAAAAGGCTAAGGGAATACATTAGCACCAAACCAGCACTGCAAGAAATGTTAAAAGGACTGCTGTAATTAGCAGTAGAAATGGGAAGAAAAATAGAACCACATTAAACAAAAATGGCAATAAATAAGTACATATCAATAATCATCTTAAATGTAAATGGATTGAATGCTCCCATAAAAAGACACAGAGTAGTTCATTGGATAAGAAAGCATGACTCATATATATGTTGTTTACAAGAGATCCACCTCACAAGAAAAGACTAACATAGGTTGAAAGTGAAAAGATGGAAAAAATTTTTTCCAAGCAAATGGAAAGCAAAAAAAAGCTAGGGTAGCAATTCTCATATCTGATAAAATATATTTCAAAATGAAGACCATAACTAGAGACAAAGAAGGCCACTACATAATATTGAAAGAATCTATCCAACAGGAAGATATAACCTTGATTAACATATATACACGCAATATAGGAGCACCAAAATATATTAAAAATTTTCTGGAGGACTTCCAAGGAGAAATTGACAACAATACAATCATAGCAGGGGACTTCAACACCCCGTTGACAGCACTGGATAGATCCTCTAGGCAAAAAATTAGCAAGGAAACAGAGACTCTAAATGAAGCACTAGACCAAATGGATTTAATAGATATATACAGATAATCACACCCCAAAACTATAGAATACACATTCTTCTCAAGTGCACATGGGACATTCTCAAATATAGACCACGTGATAGGACACAAACTAAATCTCCACAGGTTCAAGAAGATTGAAATTATATCAAGCATCTTCTCAGATCACAATGGCATGAAACTAGAAATCAATTGCAACAAGAACATGCAAAGACATTTCAACACATGGAGGCAAAATAGCATGTTCTTAAACAATGAATGGGTCACCGAGGAGATAAAGGAAGAAATTAAAAACTTCCTGGAAACCAATGAAAATGAAGACACAACAACCCCAAATCTATGGGATGCAGCGAAAGCAGTTCTGAGAGGGAAGTTCATAGCACTGAGGCCTACCTCAAAAAACAAGAAAATTTTCTAATTGACTGTCTAACCTCAAAACTTAAAGAATTAGAAAGCAAACCAAAAGAAAACCCCAGAGCAAGTAGAAGGAAGGAAATAGTAATGATCAGAGCAGAAATAAATGACATAGAGCCCAAAAAAACAATTCAAAGGATCAATGAAACGAAGAGCTGGTTTTTCGAAAAGATAAACAAGATTCATGCACCCTTAGCTAGTCTCACCAAGAAACAAAGAGAGAGAACCCAAATACACAAAATCAGAAATGAAAGAGGAGAAGTAACAACCAACACACGGAAATACAAAAGATCGTTAACAACTACTATGAACAACTATATGGCAACAAATTCGAAAATCTAAGTGAAATGGACAAATTTCTGGAAACACACAGACGCCCAAAACTGGACCCGGAAGAGATAGAAAACTTGAACAGACCAATAACAACTAAGGAAATTGAAGAGGTAATCAAGACTCTCCCAGCAAACAAAAGCCCAGGCCCAGATGGCTTCACAGGGGAGTTTTACCGAACATTCAAAAAAGAACTAACACCCATTCTCCTCAAACTATTTCAAAAAATTCAAGAAGAAGGAAGACTTCCAAACACGTTCTATGAGGCCAGCATAATTCTAATTCCAAAACCAAAAAAAAAGACACTACAAAGAAAGAAAACTATAGGCCAATATCCCTGATGAACATAGATGCAAAAATCCTGAACAAAATATTAGCAAATCGGATCCAAAAATACATCAAAAAAATTATTCACCATGACCAAGTGGGATTCATTCCAGGGAAGCAAGGCTGGTACAATATTTGCAAATCAATAAATGTGATACACCACATTAACAAAATGAAGAATAAAAACCACATGATCATATCAATAGATGCTGAAAAAGCATTCGACAAAATCCAGCATCCATTTCTGATAAAAATGTTCAGCAATGTGGGAATAGAGGGATCATATCTCGACATAATAACAGCCATATATGAAAGAGCTACAGCCAACATCATACTCAATGGGCAGAAACTAAAAACATTTCCATTAAGAACAGGAACAACACAGGTTTGTCCACTTTTGCCACTCTTATTTAACAGTGTACTGGAAGTCTTAGCCACAGCAATCAGACATGAAGAAAAAATAAAAGGGATCCAAATTGGAAAGGAGGAAGTGAAACTGTCATTATTTGTCGATGACACGATATTATACATAGAAAACCCTAAGGACTCTAGCAAAAATCTACTAGACTTAAATGAATTTGGCAAAGTAGCAGGATACAAAATTAACGTCAAGAAATCGATGGCATTCTTGTACACCAATGATGAACTCACAGAAAGAGAAACTGAAAAAGCAATCCCATTTACCATAGCGCCAAAAAAATTACGATACCTAGGAATAAACTTAACCAAAAAAGTAAAGGACCTATTTGCAGAAAACGGCAGGTCATTGAAAAAAGAAATAGAGGAAGATATAAAAGAGTGGAAGCACATACCCTGTTCATGGATTGGAAGAATTAACATCATTAAAATGTCCATACTACCCAAAACAATCTATCGATTCAATGCAATCCCCATCAAAATACCAACGATATATTTCATACAACTAGAACAAATACTTCAAAAGTTCATATGGAACCAAAAAAGACCCAGAATACCCACAGCAATCTTGAAAAAGAAGGACAAAGTAGGTGGGATCACGATACCAGTTATCAGGTTATACTACAAAGCAACTGTAATCAAAACAGCCTTGTACTAGCACAGGAACAGGCATATAGTCCAGTGGAACAGAAGTGAAAACCCAGAAATGGATACAAAGCAATATGCTCAATTAATATTTGACAAAGCTGGCAAGAGCATACAGTGGAGTAAAGAAAGCCTCTTTAATAAATGGTGTTGGGAATATTGGAGAGCTACATGCAAGAAAATGAAACTAGACCATCAACTTACACCATACACAAAAATAAACTCAAAATGGATAAAAGACTTAAATGTGACCCGTGAATCCATAAAAATTCTAGAAGAAAATGTAGGCAACAAAATTTCGGACATCATATGCAGCAGAATTTTCACTGATACATCACCTAAGGCAACAGAAACAAAAGAAAAAATGAACACATGGGACTACATCAAACTAAAAAGCTTCTGCACAGCAAAATAAACAATCATCAAAATGGAAAGGCAACCCACTGTATGAGAGAACATCATTGCCAATGATGTATCAGATAAGGGGTTAATTTCCAATATATATAGAGTGCTCATACAACTCAACAAAAGGGAGACAAAGAACCCAATTCAAAATTGGGCAGAGGAGCTGAATAGACACCTCTCCAAACAGGACATACAAATGGCCAAGAGACATATGAAGAAATGCTCAACATCACTAATCATCAGAGAGATGCAAATTAAAACAACAATGAGGCAACATCTCACACCTGTCAGAATGGCCACCATCAACAAATCATCAAACAACAAGTGTTGGTGAGGGTTTGGAGAAAAGGGGACTCTAATACACTGCTGGTGGGAATGCAGACTGGTGCAGCCGCTGTGGAAAACACTATGGTGTTACCTCAAAAAATTAAAAATTGAACTTCCATTTGACCCAGTGATCCCACTTCTAGGAATATGCCCTAAGAAGCCTGAAACACCAATCAGGAAGAATATATGTACCCCTATGTTTTTAGCAGCACTATTTACAATAGCTAAGATCTGGAAACAGCCCAAGTGTCCATCAGTAGATGAATGGATAAAAAAGCAGTGGTACATATACAGAATGGAGTACTATGCAGCGGTAAGAAAGAAAGATCTCTTATCCTTTGAGATGACATGGAGGGACCTGGAAAGTATTATCCTAAGTAAAATAAGCCAAGCAGAAAATGACAAATACCATATGATCTCACTTATATATGGAATATAATGAACATAACTATCTGAGGAATACAGTAGACCCAGAAACATGGAAGTAGGGCACAGACTGACATCCCTCAGAAGAGTGGGTGGGGGGGTGGGAAGAGATAAACCACAGAACCTATATGCATGTATGCATGACCAATGGACATGGACAACTAAGCCAGGGATGGGGTGGGTGTGGGGTGGGGAGGGGGGTGCCAATGGGGTTAAAAATGTAAAATATCTGTAACAAAAAAATAAATAAAAAATTAAAAATAAATAAATAAATGTTAAAGATGGACCAAAAAAAAAGATTTCATTTTTTATGACTAATATTCCAATGCATCTAATATCGTGAAAGTCTTAAAAATATGACTTTGTCTCAATATTTATGTGTGACATTTTCTTTCAAAATATTTTTGCTAAAATTAGTCTTGATTATTTGAATACTTAAACTACTAGTGAATAAACCTATTTCAATTGTTTTTGTAAACAAAAAAAAAAAGGAAAGAAAATATATTTAAAGAAATAGTGACAGAAAACTTTCCTAATTAGGTGAAGGAAGAAGGCATTCAAGTTCAAGAAGCACAGAGAGCCCCAAGTAAGAAGAACCCAAACAGGCCCACACCAAGACACACAGTAATCAAACTGCCAAAAATTCAAGACAAATAGAGAATCCTAAAAGCAGCAAGAGATACGCAACACTTACCTACAAAGGAACCCCCATAAAGCTCTCAGCTGACTTCTCACAAGAAACACAACAGGCCAGAAAGGAGTGGCATGAAATAATCAAGGTCATGAAAAACAAGGATCTGAATCCAAGACTACTCTACCCAGAAAGACTATTATTCAAAATAGAAGGTCAAATAAAGAGCTTCCCAGACAAAAAAAAAAAAAAAAGGCTAAGGGAATACATTAGCACCAAACCAGCACTGCAAGAAATGTTAAAAGGACTGCGGCAATTAGAAAAAACAGGAAGAAAAATAAAACCACACTAAACAAAAATGGCAATACATAAGTACATATCAATAATCACCTTAAATGTAAATGGATTTAATGCTCCAATAAAAAGACACAGAGTAGCTAATTGGATAAAAAAGCATGACTCATCTATTTCTTGTTTAAAAGAGACCTACCTCACAACAAAAGACTCACATAGGTTCAAAGCGAAGGGATGGAAAAAAATCGTCCAAGCAAATGGAAAGCAAAAAAAAAGCTGGGGTACCAATACTCATATCTGATAAAATAGATTTCAAAATGAGGGCCATAACTAGAGACAAAGAAGGCCACTACATAATATTTAAAGGATCTATCCAACAGGAAGATATAACCTTGATATACATATATGCTCCCAATATAGGAGCGCCAAAATATACTAAAAATCTTCTGGAAGACTTCAAATGAGAAATTGATAGCAATATGATCATAGCAGGGGCATTTAACACCCCCTGACATCACTGGATAGATCCGCTAGTCAAAAATTTAGTAAGGATACAGAGACACTAAATGAAGCACTAGACCAAGTGGATTTAATAGATATCTACAGAGAATTCCACCCCCAAACTGCAGAATTCACACTTTTGTCAATGCACATGGAACATTCTCAAAGATAGACCACATGTTAGGACAGAAACTAAGTCTACAAGTTCAAGAACATAGAAATCATATTAAGCATCTTCTCAGATCACAATGGCAATAAACTAGAAATCAATTGCAACAAGAATATGCAAAGATATTGAACACATGGAGGCTAAATAGCATGTTATTAAACAATGAATGGGTTATAGAGGAGATAAAGGAAGAAATTAAAAACTTCATGGAAACCAATGAAAATGAACAGACAAAAACCCAAAATCTGTGGGATGCATCAAAAGCAGTTCTGACAGGGTAGTTTATAGCACTAAATACGTACCTCAAGAAGCAAGAAAAATTTCTAATAGACTATCTAACCTCACAACTTAAAGAACTAGAGAGCAAACAGAAAGAGAACCCCAGAGCAAATAGAAGGAAGGAAATAGTAAAGATCAGAGCAAAAATAAATGACATAGAGTCCCAAAAAAAAACAAAACAAAACAAAACAATTCAAAGGATCAATGAAACAAAGAGCTGGTTTTTTGAAATGATTAACAAGATTGATGTACCCTTAGCTAGACTCACCAAGAAACAAAGAGAGAGAACCCAAATACCCAAAATCAGAAATAAAAGAGGAGAAGTAACAACTGACACCACAGAAATACAAAAGATCATTAACAACCACTATGAACAGTTATATGGCAAAAATTCAACAATTTAAGCGAAATGGACCAATTTCTAGAAACACATAGTCTCCCAAAACTGGACCAGAAAGAGAAAACTTGAACAGACCAATAACAATAGAAGAAATTGAAGATGTAATCAACCCACTCCCAGCAAAAAAAGCCCAGGCCTGGATGGCTTCACAGGGGAGTTTTACCAAACATTCAAAGAAAAACTAACACGCATTCTCCTCAAATTCTTTAAAAAATTGCAAGAAGAAGGAAGACTTCTAAATTCGTTTTATGAGGCCAGCATAATTCTAATTCCAAAACCAGAAAAATACATTACAAAGATAGAAGACTGCAGGAAAATATCACTGATGAACAGAGATACCAACATCCAGAACAAAAGACTAGCAAATCGGAACCAGCAATACATCAAAAAAATTATTCACCATGAGTAAGTGGGATTCATCCCAGGAATGCAAGGCTGGGGCAATATTCACAAATCAATAAACGTGATACACCACATTAACAAAATGAAGAATAAAAACCACATGATCATATCAATAGATGCTGAAAAAGCCTTCAACAAAATCCAGCATCCATTTCTGATAAAAACGCTCAGCAATGTGGGAATAGAGAGATCATATCTTGACATAATAAAGACCGTATATGAAAGACCTACAGCCAACATCATACTCAATGGGCAAAAACTAAAAGCATTTCCCTTAATAATGGGAACAAGACAAGGATGCCCATTTTCGCCACTCTTATTTAACATAGTACTGGAAGTCTTAGCTACAGCAATGAGACAGGAGAAAAAATTAAAGGCATCCACATTGGAAAGGAGAAAGTAAAACTATCATTATTGGCAGATGACGTGATACTATATGTAGACAATCTCAAAGACTCCATCAAAAATTTACTCAACTTAATAAATGAATTGGGCAAAGTAGCAGGATACAAAATTAACATCAGGAAATTGATAGCATTCTTATACACCAATGATAAACGCACAGAAAGAGAAACTAAAAAAACAATCCAATTTACCATTGTGGCAAAGAATTTAAGATATTTAGGAATAAACGTAACCAAAGAAATAAAGGACCTATTTTCAGAAAACTAAATGTTATTGAAAAAACAAATAGAGAAAGATATAAAAAAAGTGGAAGCATATACCCTGATCATGGATTGGAAGAATTAACATCATTAAAATATCCATACTACCCAAAGCAATCTATAAATTCAGTGAAATCCCCATCAAAATGCCAACGACATACTTCAGAGAACTAGAACAAATACTTCAAAAGTTCATATGGAACCAAAAAAAAACTCAAATAGCCACAGCAATCATGAAAAAGAAGAACAAAGTTGGAAGGATCACATTACCAGATTTCAGGTTATACTACAAAACCACTGTAATCAAAACAGCCTGGTACTGGCACAAGAACAGGCATATAGACCAGTGGAACAGAACAGAGAACCCAGAAATGGACCCAAGGCAATTTGCTCAATTAATATTTGACAAAGGTGTCAAGAGCATACAATGGAGTAAAGACAGCCTCTTTAAAAATGGTGTAGGGGAAACTGGACAGCTACATGGAAAAAATGAAAGTGGACCATAAACTTACACCCTACACAAGAATAAACTCAAAATGGATAAAAGACTTAAATGTGATTCAGGAATCCATAAAAATCCTAGAAGAAACTGTAGGCAACAAAATTTCAGACATCATACCCTGCAGAATTTCCACAGACACATCACCTAAGGCAACAGAAACAAAGGAGAAAATAAACACATGGGACTACATCAAACTTGAAAGCTTCTGCACAGCAAAAAATACAGTCATCAAAATGGAAAGGCTACCCACTGTATGGGAGAGCATAATTGCCAATGATATATCAGATAAGGGGTTAATTTCCAATTTATATAGAGTGCTCATACAACTCAACAAAAGGGAGACAAAGAACCCAATTCAAAAATGGGCAGAGAATCTAAATAGACACCTCTCCAAACACCACATACATAATGGCTAAGAGACATATGAAGAAATGCTTAACGTCACTAATCATCAGAGAGATGCAAATTAAAACAACAATGAGGCATCACCTCACACCTGTCAGAATGGCCACCATCAAAAAAATCATCAAACAACAAGTGTTGGCGAGGGTTTGGAGAAAAGGGGACTCTAGTACACTGCTGGTGGGAATGCAGACTGGTGCAGCCACTATGCAAAACAATATAGTGTTTCCTCAAATAATTAAAAATTGAACTTCCATTTGACCCAGTGATCTCACTTCTAGGTATATACCCTAAGAAGCCTGAAATACCAATCAGAAAGAATATATTTACCCCCATGTATGTAGCAGCACTATTTACAATAACTAAGATCTGGAAACTGCCCAAATGTCCATCAGTAGACGAATGTATCCAAAAGCTGTGGTACATATACACAATGGAGTACTATGCAGCTGTAAGAAAGAAAGATCTCTTATCCTTTAAGATGACATGGAGGGACCTAGAAAGTATCATCCTAAGTGAAACAAGCCAAACAGAGAAAAACAAGTATCATATGCTGTCACTTATTTGTGGAATATAATGAACATAACAGTCTGAGGAATAGGGTAATCCCAGAGACGTGGAGGTGGGGTACAGACTGACAATCCCCAGAAGAGGCAGGGCGGGGGAGACATAAACCACAGATCTTATATGCATGTGTGCATGAACAATGGAAATGGACAACAAAGCTGGGGACAGGGTGGGGAGGATGGGGGACAGGGGAATAAGCGGGGAGTGGGGGAGGAGAAACACCTGCAACAAAAATAAATTAATCAAATTAACAAAAATTCAGTAAATCTGTGGTTAAGATGGCAAACAGATTTAACATGGGCCTGGATGAGGATGACAGTGAGGAGCTCCTTGTGGTGTTTCATGAGGAACTGACTAGTTAGGGGCTGTGGGGACGTCAGGAGAAAAGGTGCTCTTGTCTTTACACATGCTGTTCAGCTTCCTCAAGATCGTGGCTCTTAATTCTAGTTCTGTTAACTTGTTCAACTGTACCTCATTTATCTCATCTTCAGTAGAGGTCTCTTGTTCTTTCATTTGGCTTTTTTTTTTTTTTTTTTACCATTTTGGCTATCACAGTGGATTTTGGAGCCTTCCAAATTTTCCCTGTGCGTGTTGGTGTTCTCCTGTTTGTGCCTCCCTCTCCTGGGTTTGGATGAGCCAAGGAGGACCCACGTTAAATACCACTGTCAAGTATTATTTTTCTGGTTACAGTTGCTAGCCCAGGAATGGTTCAGTTATCCTCTAGGTTTTTGCCTGGAGGCTATCGGTAGAGGTTACTTGAAGAGCCTTGGTTTCTCAGTTGAATGAGAAACTCCCTCAGGTGTTCAGAATAAGGAGATTTCTGGAGGGTGGGGCAGATGCTTGTTGTTATTGGGCCTCAATTTGCATTACAATGGCTACCAAGTGGGGTGAATCTCTGAGGGAGGGGCTGCCACCTCTACCCAGAGCCCTGGGAAGGAGTAAGATGACCACCATCCTGTGTGGCTGCAACTGAGCAAATGCTCTGAGTGCCCTCCAAATCCCAAGTGTCCCCACACAGTTGTACTGCAGTCCGCCTTTTTTCTGCCAGAGCCCAACGTGAGTGGCTGTGGCTATTTTAGACTCTGTCCGGGCTCAGCGCTGTGGAACCTCTTGGGAGTTTATCCCAAAGGCGCTGCTCACATCTAAGGCCACTGCTGTCTGTGGGCTCCCGGGCCCCTCTCATGCTTTGCAATCCTACCAGGATCCAGTCAGTGTCCTTGGTTATATGGTCCACCAAGCTGCTTTTCTGTTGCTTTTTCCTGACGATTTGTCTTTATTTTTGTTGTAATTCCAGTTTGTGGGAAATGGTCTGTGTAACTTCCATTCACTCCACTGCCATTTTGGAATCTTCTCACAGCTTTATTGATTTTTGCAACCTTTGTACTACAATGTTATGAGAACTATGACATCACTAGGAAATCGAAAATTTTCAGAGCCATTTAATTTTATGGGAACACCATCTAATATGAAGTCCATAATTGACCCAAAACATTTTTTCACATATATCCCTTTTAAAATCAATTTTGAAGTTCCAAAGAGATACAATTTTAAAAGTATAAAAATTAAGGTCTTACATGGAGAACAAAGCTGGGGATAGGGTGGGGAGGGAGGGGGCGGGGGGAATCAGTGGGGAAAAAAGGAGAAACATATGTAACAAAAAGAAATTTAAAAAATAAATAAAATTAAGGTCTTTTTTTTCATTTTTTTGGGGAAATGTTCAATTTTTCTGGATTTATAAAAAGATGAGACAATTTTAATTAGTATATATTTAAAAGTGTTTTTTTAAGAGTTGTATTTTATTTTAGTTCATAAAATAAATTTTAATGATTTACAGAGTCAAATGTTTGCCAGATATAAAACAGGCAAAGATTGTTTCTTACTCCATTTCCATCAGACTGAATGGGAATTTGATATATCTGTGAAAAAATATAGTTCTAATACGTTGGTATAGAATAAGGTAAGCGTGATTTTTAAAGAAAATTTTGCTAAGCATGAAAAAGTGACCACATTTATCCCATTTCTTTAATAATGACTGTTTCTGTTATAATAACCATATATTAAACTCTCAAAATTATCATTTCTGCTTTGTGTTTGTTCTTCCTAGACCTCATTGGAAGAAGGACCTCTTAGAGGTTCAAGAGAAATCCATTACATTTTCCCAAAATATTACAAAAAATAAAACTTTATAGACTTTCAAGGGTAAAGAGAAAAAAATTATATTTAAAATAAGTCATAAGTCTCTTGTTTTATTTCTTAGAAGAAAAAAAAAAAGAGCAATTGGTCCTTTTAAAAATCTTTAATAGACTTTACTTGAGTCAGATACTGGGTGCCTTAGATTTTCTTTCCTTTTTAAAAATTTTTTCAAATTCTTTTTGTGTAAAAAGTTTGGGTGGGAATAACTCACCTTCTTATTAGTTGACCAATGGAAAATTGAGCATGAAGAGAGCAAGTAATTGTACACTTGGTCTCCCCCTTTCATTAAAACCTCTCTCAAATATAAAAAGCACAGAAGAGTCGATTTATGTCTATGGTATTCTATACATAGAAGCAATTATAAAACCTAGAGTACAATTATATTCAAAGTATTCCTCATGAAAACATAATGCTGAATCCTAATCATATAATTATGAGATTGAGGTAAATTTACAATATTGCACATGGATAAAAGTTCTTCAGTGAAGTGAGAAATCCTAAGTGCCAGATAAATCAGTATTTTAATGTTTGTTTCAATAAGTATGTCTGATGCTTCACATTTATACTATGCTTAACCATTTCCTTTTCTTCCTGTTTACTTTCCTTAAAATTCTATTATAAAAAAAGAAATATCTTTCTCCCAAATCATGGGACCTCTGCTCAAGGGTTACTATACAAAGTCTTATGATTTTTAAATGTATGGAACGGAGAATCATGGTTAGAAGCAATGTGGTTTTCAAACAGTCAATACCCAAGCTGATAAATAGTTTGTAATGACATATTAGATAACTCTTGAGAGAGGAAAATGAAACAGAAAACCAACCACACAACAGTAACTAGTTGGCAAGAATTGTATCTGCCTCACTCATCATAAATAATAGGATATCCACATTTTTTTTTTTCAAAAATATGTTTTTATTGATTTTTTTTTAGAGAGAGAGAGATAAAAACATTGATGTGAAAGAGAAACATTGATCAGCTGCCTCCTGCATGCCCCCTACTGGGGATGGAGCCCACAACCCAGGCATGTGCTCTGATTGGGAATCGAACTGGGACCTCTCTGTCCATGGGATGATGCTCAGTCCTCTAATCCACACCAGCCAGGCGATATCCACATTTTGGGGTTTTCCATGAATGCTGGTCTACATTCGTCTACAATAAAATAATTTTGATTTTAGAGGAAAGTAATTAAAATGGGGGCGGGGGGAGAATTAGTGTGTTGAATAGTTTCCCTGGTTAAATTTTACACATTGAATAGAACAATCTGCCTTTGCAACTAGGTAGTTGAAATATGTCACTTTTTGTCATTGTTATTTTGACTTCTGTTGTCCATTGTTTGTTTTGTATCCTTGTAGCCACTTTTACTCTATTACATAAATAACACAGGTAAAAAGAGTTGTCTGTGTTTTTAATTAGATTATGCTAATTGTATATTGAATTCTAGTTTAAAAACTTAAGCATATATATAAACATTATTATATGAAATGTTTGTAAAATTATATGTTAATAAAGGCAAATTTGGTGTTTAGAAAAATACATTGATATAGGTAACTGTTTTAATCAGTTTACACTGCTATAACAGAATACAAATGGCTGGGTGAGTCAAACAGGAACATATTCCTCACAGTCCAAGATCAAGGGTCTGGCATATCTAGCATCTGGTGAATCCACTCTCCCTGGTTTGCCGACAGCTATCTTCTAATTGTATCCTCACATCAGAGAGGGGGCAGGAGATGGAGAAAAAGAGAGAGATACAGCTCTGGTCACTTCCCAATCATGAGGGCTCTAGTCTCATAACCTAATTACTTCCCAAAGGCCCCACCTCCCAACACAATCACATTAGGTTTTAGGATTTCAACATATGAATTTTGGGAAACACAAACTAAATATATCTGACTCTAAATACAGGTTAACCTTGAGAAGAATTCTGCCCATAGTTTGCATAGCAAATATATTTCTATATGTACAAAAGAGAATAAATATTAATATAATTAATTAAGACTATCTATCTATCTATCTATCTATCTATCTATCTATCTATTTTTTTAATCCTCAACCGAGGACATTTTTCTATTTTTTTGTTCAGATAGAGCGGGAGGGAGAGAGAGGAAGAGAGAGAGAGAGAAACATCAATGTGAAGGGACACATCGAGTGGCTGCCACCCGCACGACCAACCAGGGCCAGGACAAACTGCAACCGAGGTACGTGCCCTTAGCGGGAACTGAACCCGGGTCTCTCTGTACCGCAGGCCGACGCTCCAACCGCTGAGCCAAACCGGCCAGGGCTATATTTTTTATATTATATATAATTATATATGATATATTAATATATATTAGGTTTTAAGTTAAAAATGATTATATTATGTACCTATTACTTTTTATGATTTTCTGCTTTTGGTTATAAATCAACTGACCAACATAATTTCTATTGTCTCTATGTTTTCGTTTTATGATTAAATCAGTATATATATATATATATATATATATATATATATATATATATATATAATACCCCCATGTATACAGAAGATAACTTATTGACAATAGTTATAAATGTATGTTCATGAAGATATATTCCTCTCATTTTTACTTTTTTAAATTGCAAAAAGTCTCATGGGCACAATTTTTCAGTTCTTCATCAAATGTGTACTAGAATGACAAAAAAAATATTTTTATCATAGAAGTATATTCTGGCCTTCTTAATTAACTTAACATTCCATTTCACTTTTCTTTATCAATTCAAATAATAATACTAATGCAAATACTAACAACAACAATAATAAACTGTTTTTAGTTGGTCCATTTACCTAGAAATGTATTTTCAATGTTCTCAAATAGCATTAGCAGTTGACCTTCTTAAATAGAGCAGGTCCTCGAATAACATCATTTCGTTCAACACCATTTCATTATAACATTGATGAGATGCCTTAGGAACCTGAGTCCCATTTATATCAATTAGCCTGTGGTAAAATTGGTTTTGCTATATGTCGTTTTGCTTAAAGTAGCAGGATCTATCGATGTTAAGTGAGAACTTATTATGTAAGAAATTAAATTCATTGATGGGCAAGTGCTTTTCTCCTACAGTCATGCATTAATCAGATCCTGGACCTTTGTCAAGTGAAATAAAAGTTTTGTCTTCATTCTGCCTGAGGCAGCCATGGAAATATTTCATCATGATCAGGAGTCAGACTGCATGGCTTGTGTCCTCCAGAAGGGTGCTGGGCTGATTGGGGGACTATTGCAGAACCAGGCCCCTGGTACTGGGCCAAGCCTGCACCAAGGAGGGAAAATTTGTGTTTTCAGTTAACAAAGGGTACTGATGAGTTAGCAGTATCCCTACAGGAGGCAATGATTTCATTATTTCTGGGTGATTGAAAACCTGTTTGGGCCGCTTATAATTACAGGCATCTTAGTAGTATCATTATTTGTCCGTGAAATACGAGTACTTGGGTTTCTTCTTCATCCCTACTAGGACATACTGCTCACGTGCCCTTGTATAGTAATATCTTTTAAAACTGTATTTCTCGAGGAAGTACCATTTAAAATTCTAGAGGGAAAATGACTCATTTGTTTTTCATTGCATGAAATTTTCATTCATAAGCTTTTATATAGAAGTACTCTTTTAGGACTTTGATTAAAGGCTTGTAAACACAACCGTATCTCAGCACTTGCGCTTACATTGTCTAGAGAGATACTTTCTAAGTATGGTTACATTTAACTGACAGATATTTGCAAGATCTAATTCTCAATTTTTCCTGAATTGGAAACAGATCAGATGATCAGATTACTCTGGCAATCTTTCTGACCTTTTCAAAACCAATATCTTCTGTTTATTTTGGTTCTTATTTATTGTTTTACTGTGCACAATGTTGGTCTTTACTTGAAATTCGTAGTTCCCCAATTGCCCATATTTTAAAGGTCTCACACAAACAGAAAAATCGTATTCACACTAGATTGGCTAAAATTCTGCAAGGTTCATATGGCAGAATATATTTCTCTGAAAAGAAAAGTGGACTATGGACATAAACGATGCTTTGTCTGATGATCTGTACTACCAGGATCTGACTTAAGTTGTATGTCTCTCAGAAGGACAGTTTTCTCCTTCCTCTTTTACCTCTCTGACTTTCTTTTTCATTTTGTTAGTTCTTCAAAGTTTGTAAAATTTGTACTTTATAGCTTCCTATCCTTTGATATTCCAACTGACCAAGTTTACAAAGGAAAATTAAAATCCTTGCATACACACAAATGCTCACAGACCCATTTGGAAGGTATTGCTTGTAGATTGTGCATTTTTCTGTGTCAGAAAAGTTTTTTGTCAGAGCCCACATGGACCAATAGCACCAACATCTCAAGATTCTTCCCAAATCAGGCCAGACCTAAGTAGAGAATGTAACTGAGCATGGGGTAAGTCTCTCAAATAATTAAGCTGCGCACTGGTGCTAAAATCTTTGAAATTCAATTATCTTTGGTAATGGGAGTATGAGGCCTATATGAATCCAGGAAGAAGTAACATCTCTTTTTTATATTGACTCTTATGGCCTTTTCATTATTGTTGTATTTTTAAATGACTATTTTGGAGGATTGTCTACTCTAAATTACTGCTCAGCTGATGATTTTTGTAAAACAGTTGGTTTTCTGATTTATTTTAGGATTTTGTGGATTTACCTTTCTATATACAAAGTATACAAAGAATTTGGGTCTTATTAGAAAACAGTGAACAGAGACCAGAGACACCTTTTCTTTTCTTTTCTTTTTTTTCCATTTTTAATTATTTTTGTTACAGATGTTTTTCCTTTTACCTCACAGATACCTTCCTCCCTATCTCCGCCCCCCCCCCTCCCCTGCCAACCATTGTTGTCTATGTCCATTGGTTACACATACATGCATATAAGTTCTTTGGTTTATCTCATCCCTCCCCCCACCCCTCTCCTCCGATGTTTGTCAGTCTGAACCATACTCCCTTCTATGCCACTGGGTCTGTTCTGTTCATCAGCTTCTTCTGTTCATTATATTCCACAAATGAGATCCTGTGCTATTTGTCTTTCTCTGATTGGCTTATTTCGCTTAGCATAATACATCTTTTGTTTTCAATCATGCTGTGTCAACAGTAGTTCTGCTGAAGATGTTTGATGTTTATACCACCTTCAGAGTTAAATATTCACTAGATGGGAGGTTCAGTCTTCTTCAGAAGAGACAGGGAGTCCAAGAAACATATTGACTCTCTTTATCTAGTAAATGTTTAGTGGGCATCTATTCTGCATTTACTGTGAAAACACTGGAAAAACAATAGGGAACAAACTCTGAGCTGTTACCTTTATGAGATTACAATCCAGGGGAAGAGTTACACATTAATCAATACTTGCAATGTCTAATCATTGACTTGATGAAGTAAATGATTTCCATGGAGATGAGAGTGCTGACTAGTCTAAGGGCAGGAACTCTTTCTGAGGAATTGGAAGGAGAAAGCATTTACAGTTAGTGGGGTGAGAGGACCGTTCCAGGCCCAGGGAAGAAGACATGTACAAGTTCTGTTATGAGAAAGGTGTGGCTTCTTATGAGGAAGAAAAAAAATAGGATGATATAATCCAAAAGGAAAACATTTACCCAAAGAAAAACATTTTTTTTTTCTGATTCCAACACTAAATTGGAAGAAATGTAGAAAAAATCATGAGAGGAAGAAACTTGTTAATTTTCATAAACTTTCAATTATAGGGTCAGACAGATATCTACCCACAAGATCCTTGTAAAATTCAATTGTTCAAATGCTGCATCAACCTGATTTAGTAAACTTTGTGTTTCCACAGACTTTGTTGCTTTGACTTCTCTAATTGTTAAAGTGCATTTAAACTTCCACATTTAGCAATCTGAAGTTGTTCCTCTTAATGGCTTGTCATACACTTCAATATATTACAAACTAAAAGCTAAATCAATTGTATTTAATCTGTTTCTTTACAAATTTGCCATCAAAATAAGGTGGGAAAGTTCTGTTTCCATAACATCTGTTCTATTTCCTTTCTCTTTCATTATCTTCTACTAAATATTCTCATATATCAACATTGCCTTCAGTTTTCACATGATGTTTCTGCTAATGACTCTTGACTTTGTCAAGTCTGCTATTTATTTATGACTCTGTTCTATTAGCTTCTCAGATCATCCTGGAGGGAAGGAATGTTTCCAACTCCTCTTGTTGTCCCTGATGCTTAGCAAAATGTCTGGGGCATGTTACATATTTAATAAATATTCACATTTTTTCCAGAAATGTTGATGAGAATGCTTCCTTTTTCCTATTTTCTTTTGGGAGGGTCATTTAAAGGAGGCTCTATGAAGGCAGGGATTTTTTTTTGTTTTATTTTCTGCATTATATCTACTCAGACTAGTATCTGACATATAGTAGACAGCACATAAACATTAATTGGATTAATTGATGATTTGATTAATTTGATGTTAATATTTTCCATAGCATTGAATATTGATAGCAATGCAATACAATTATATAGAAAAATGTAAGGCAAAAGCTAAAATGACATACAATTTACTTTCACATACTTTCTTATAATTTGGCAAACTCTATCGTGCAACTTGTTAGTATTGCTATATAAATTTTATATAGTTGCGGTTATTGTTGAGTCATTAAAATATACATGAATAAACAATATTTTAATTCAAGATTAGGCTGCTATGAGATCTTTAAGTGACTACATTTACTAATGATGTTGGCTATGGTCCAAATGCAAAATATCAGGGTTAATAAATGTATTTGTTAACATTTAATCTGCTAATTATTGTTCAAAGAAGAAGTCCTTGACATTTCAAGAGTTATTTCCAATCATTACTGTTAAGGTGTGCTACACTTTTTTTCTTGCCATAAGTAAATAAATAAATAAATAAATATCACATAATGCTATGACAGCAGAAACTGAATAAATATTATCATTTAAATAGAAAAATGTCCTATGGAATCGCAGCCCATGCTGGTAAATGCAGCTCAAGAACCCCTATGTCATAAGAATCACTATTACCTTATATAGGGGCTCTGCACTCTTGTAGGTAATGCAATCTGGATGACAATCACAATGCATGAGAGATAGATTGTTTAGTAAGAAGTTATAGGTTATTTAGTTCAAGCTCTCATCTACAAACCAATGAAGAATGACTTCTTGCGAATTCTTATTATGATATCTTAATTCTCTAGCTTTAGAAATTTAACATATAGCAATAAAAATATTCTTAAGGCAATATTAATCAATTTCAAATCTAAAGACTTTTTTCGCCCTGGCCGGTTTGGCTCAGTGGTTAGAGCATCGGCCTGTGGTCCAGAGAGACCTGGGTTTGGTTCCCGCTAAGGGCGTGTACCTTGGTTGCAGTTTGTCCCCGGCCCTGATTGGGTCGTGCGGGTGGCAACCACTTGCTGTGTTTCTTTCACATCAATGTTTCTCTCTCTCTCTTCTCCTTCCCTCCTGCTCTAGCTGATCAAAAAATGGAAAAATATCCTCGGGTGAGGATTAAAGACTTTTTTCAAGTAAAATTACTATAAAAAATAAGACAACTGTGACAACATGAATACTGAGTAGATTTGCATGATGTTAAAAAAGTATCGTTGTCTTTATATAAATGTGATAATGACATTCTTGCTGTGTTTTTTAAATGGTTCATTTGTTTAGTAATATGCAATGATATATTTACAAATAAAACCATATGATATTTGAGGTTGGTTTCACAGTGATCCAGTAAGGGAATGGAGGGAGTAGGTACTGGTATGAATGAAAAAGGATTGGTGTTGAGGCCATAACCATTGAAACTAGGTGTTGGGTCCATGTGGTTCATTATAGCAATTTTTCTTCTTTTGTATGTGTTTTACTTTTCTATAATAATACTTAAAACAAAAAATAGAAGCAACATTCTCTTATGTATGAAAGAGAAGACTGAGTAAGAAGAAAATATGCCCTTCACTGTAAAGGTAAAGAAAAAATAAATCAACCTACCTAGAGTTTTCTCTTCTCAACCTATGTTGCATATGGTAAGGAAACAACTACTTTGAGGCAAATATTCTTATATTTCTTCTGTAATTTTTTCTGTAAAACTACATTTTCAGTTAATTAAAGGAAGCTACTTGCTCATAAAATGCTTTGTATCCTCTACAATGTAAAAAAGTAAAAACCATATAATTAGGATTGAAAAAGTACAGTTTAATTTATTAATTTTTAAATATTTTTTATTAATTTATTTTTGTTACTAATGTTTCTCCTTTTTTCCCCATTGACGTCCTCCCCACCCCACCCCACCTCATCCCCAGCTTTGCTGTCCATGTTCATCAGTTATGCATACATGCATAAAAGTTCTGTGGTTTATATCTTACCTCTCCCACACCTCTTCTTTTGAGGGTTGTCAGTCTGTACCCTACTTCCGTGTCTCTGGGTCTACCCTGTTCCTCAGACTATTATATTCATTATATTCCACAAATAAGTTAGATCATGTGATATTTGTTTTTCTCTGCTTGGCTTGATTTGCTTAGGATAATACTCTCCAGATCTTTCCATGTTGTCTCAAAGGATAAGAGATTTTTCTTTCTTACAGCTGCATAGTACTCCATTGTGTATATGTACCACCACTTTTTTATCCATTTGTCTACTGATGGACACTTGGGCTGTTTCCAGATCTTAGCTATTGTAAATAGTGCAGCTATGAACATGGGAGTACATATATTCTTTCCCAAATATATAGAGTGCTCATACAATTCAACAAAAGGAAGACAACTCAATTCAAAAATGAACAGAGGAACTAAATAGACACCTCTCCAAACAGGACATACAAATGGCTAAGAGACATATGAAGAAATGCTCAACATCATTGATCATCAGAGAGATGCAAATTAAAACAACTATGAGGTATCACCTCACACCTATCAGAATGGCCGGCATCAACAAATCATCAAACAACAAGTGTTGGCAAGGGTGCTGACAAAAGGAGACTCTAGTACACTGTTGGTAGGAATGCAGACTGGTGCAGCCACTATAGAAAACACTATGGTGTTACCTCAAAAAACTAAATATTGAATTGCCATTTAATGTTTTTTCATTGACATTTTAGAGAAGGAAGAAGGGAGAGAGAGACAGAAATATCAATGTGAAAGAGAAACATCAATTGGCTGCCTCCTGCACAACTCCCACTGCCGATTGAGCCTGCAACCCGGGCATGGGCCCTGACTGAGACCTCTCAGTCCATGGGAGTACGGTCAATCCACTGAGCCACACTGGCTGGGCAAGTTTATTCATTTTTTAATTAGAAGAAGTAAAGTAAAATAGAAATTTCTGTTTTCCATAACCATAGTATTCAAATGAAAACTCAGGATAGTGTCAGTGGGATGAATACGTTAAGCAGATGAAAACTCAGAAAGGATTTTATTTTAGAAACTACCCCCAATCGGAAAGTGGTAAACAGAACAGAAATCTTAAAAAGAATGGTAATTGGTCAAAGAAAGAAATGTAAGCAAGGTAAGAGAAAATTAAGTGGAGGGCATGAAGAGATGAGACAAAACACAATTGGAGAAATGAAAAAAGAAAAGAATGAAAATAATTTAATTCCTATGATGTGCTAGGCACTGTGATAAGAAGTAGGCCTAAAGGAGCAAATAAAACAAAATTCCTGTCATCATGGAACCTCTTCTTTTTAGATTTATTGAGGTGTAATTGACAATATTGTAAGATATTTTAAAAATACAGCATGGCATTTAATATGTGTACACATTGTGAAAGGGCTTGCCCCATGATGTTAACACACCCATCACCTCCTATATTTACCTTGTTGTCCCTCTTGTTGAGATCATTTAAGACTGACTCTCAACAGATTTCAATTATATAATACAGTATTATCGGACATGGTCATCATGTTATACATTACATCCTCAGACCTCATTCATCTTATGTCTGAAAAGTTGCACCCTTTTATGACGTCTCTATTTCCCCCACTCCTTGGCAACCACTTTTCTACCTTCAGGTTCTATAACTTTGACTTTTTAAAATATTCCATGTATAAGTAATACCATGCAGTGTTTGTCTTTTTCTGTCCGGCTTATATTACTCAACATAATGCCCTCCAAGTTCATCCATGTTCTTGCAAATTACAATTTCCTTTTTTTATAAAAGCTGAATATTTCAATACTCTACCCAGGAAAGTTATCATTTAGAACAGAAGGGCAGATAAAGAGCTTCTCAGACAAGAAAAAGCTAAAGGAGCTCATCACCACCAAACCAGTATTACATGATATGTTAAAAGATCTTCTTTAAAAAATATATGAACAATAAAATGGTGATAAATGCATATCTATCAACAATTGGATGTAAAAATCAAAATAAATGAACATGTAGAACTGAAACAGACTCACAAATACAGAGAACATGTCGACAGTTGCCAGATGGGAGGGATTGGGAGATGGGTATAAAAAAAAAGTGAAGGATTTTAAAAGTACAAATTAGTAGTTATAGTATAGTAGTGGGGGTATCAAATACAGCATAGGGAATATAGTCAGTAATATTCTAGAAACTAGGTATAGTGCTAGATGGGTATGAGATTTCTGGGGGATGATTACTTAGTAACTTTTATAATGTCTAATCACTGGAGTATATACCTGAGATTAATATAATATTGTATGTCAACTGTAATTGAAAAATATAAAATGCTTTAAAAAATAATAAGCCCTGGTTGATGTTGCTCAATGGCTAGAGCATCACCTACACACAGAAGAGTCATGGGTTTCATTATCAGTCAAGGGCATGTACCTGGGTTTCAGGTTCAGTCCCAGGCCCTGACCGGGGCATGTTGGGAGGCGACCAATCAATATGTCTCTCTCACACTGATGTTTCTTTCTCTTTCTCTTTCTCTCTCTCTCTCTCTCTCTCTCTCTCTCTCTCTCTCTCTCTCTCCTCCTATCTTCCCCCTTCCTCCTACTCTCTCTGAAAATCAATGGAAGAAATACCTCTGGTGAGGATTAACTAAATAAAAATGATAATAATAAATAAAAGCTGAATATTGCAGTGTGTGTATACACACATATATAATCCCCTTTTCTGGATCCATTCATCCATTGATGGACACTTAGGTTGTTTCCTTTCCTTGGCTATTGTGAATAAAGCTGTAATAAACATGGGAGTATAGTTCTCTAGTTGAGATAATGATTTTATTTCCTTTGATAAATTCTGAGAACGGTGATTGATGGATCATATAGTAGCTCTATTTTTTAAATTTTTTTATAGAAACTCCACCCTATTTTTCATAGGGATTGTATTAGTTTGCATGTCAATCAATAGTTCCCTTTTCTCCATATTCTCACTAGCATTTGTTATTCTTTGTCTTTTTAGTAAGAGCCATCCTAATAAGTATAAGGTGTTATATCTCATCATGATTTTGTTTGCTTTACCCTGATAGTTAGTGATGTTGAACAACTTTTTGTGTACTGTGGGCCATTTAAATGTCTTCTTTGAACAAATATCGATTGAGGTTCTTTACTATTTAGGTAGGTTATATTCTTTACTATTAAGTATATGAGTCCCTTGTATATTTTAAATATTAACTCCTTATTTTATATGTGGCTCAAAACTATTTTCTTCCATTACATAGGTTACCTTTTCTTTTGTTAATGGTTTCCTGTGCTCAGCAGAAGCTTTTTAGTTTGATATTATTGTTCTTGTTTATTTTTACTTTTGTTGCCTTTGCTTTTCGTGTCAAATAAAAAAAGTCATTGTCAAAGCCAATATCAAGGAGATTATCTCCTATGTTTCCTTCTAGGAGTTTTACAGTTACATTCAAGTCTTTAATCTAGTTTTACTTCATTTTTGTGTACAGTGTAACATAGGGGTCCAGTTTCATTCTTTTGCATATGGCTGTCTGGATTTCCCACCACCATTTCTTGAAGAGACTATTCTTTCCCCATTGTATATCTTGTTTCCTTCATCAAAAAGCAATTTATGATACATGTAAGGGAAAACATCTGGGCTCTAAATTCTGTTCCATTGATCTCTGTATCTAGTTTTATGTCAATATAGCACTATTTTGATTACTATAGCTTTGTATTATAGTTGAACATCAGGAATGATGCCTCCAGCTTTTTTATTTCTCAAGATTATTTGCCTCTCAAATGTTACAAACCTAATAATTGTAGGAGTGAGGATTAATATTTTATCTTCAATACCAATGACATTCTCTTTTCCCTTTTGAGGTTTTTTTCTGAAGGTGGCTCATTTGTCCATCTTCTATGTGCTAACATGTACACGTGGTTTGTCGTCCTTTCTTTTGTGTCGGACTTGGGTGAGGGAGGCAAGAGGAGCAATGCTGAAACAGTAGACCCAGCCATACAGGGACATGCAAGCAAAAACATATTTCAATAGTGGTGGATTGACTTGGTGTTTCATTATTTATGGGAGCATTGCTTTTCAGCTATGAAGCCATGGCCCATTCACTGTACCTGTCTGTTCACTTATCTGTAAGATAAGCAACCTTCAAGCTTTGGATTGTTTGAATCAATACTATTTTCCACAACTCCCTGTGTCAGGCCTGCTCATGTAATTTCAGTATGTGTTTGGTCTGTCTCTTACCTATCAGATTCTGCAAAGTAGAAATAAGGCCTCTATTCAAATAAAATGGTAATAATGATTAATCTAGATTATTACAGAATAACCTACATCACAACATTCAGTTTTCCCCTGAAGATAGACCTCTTTATGGGGAGCACATACTACTATATGAAAAGTGGGCAGGAAGTAGTTCCTTGTGATCATAGTGTATGCTTTCTCCTGGTGTGGTGGATACAACGATGGTATGTGAAATCAATGTGACACATCAGATAACCTCTTTGCTTCTCTTTGAGATATAACTGGTATATTTGGTCAGTTTATTGGGGAGAAAAATGATGATGAAAAAGAGGAGATGATTTCTAAAACTTGTAAAACTTGACTATACCATAGAGTCAACTAAGTAGGTTTTTAAACCTTGATGCCCTGGGACTACCACAGATCAATTGTATTAGAAATTTTTATGGTAGAACTCAGGGACCTTGTGTAAGTCAAGTCAGAGAACAAATGACATAAACAGCCCATTCACAAACTGTTTCTACTTCTCAGTAAGCTTCAAGTAGTGTGTCAGGATCAGCTGAAATACCATGCTTGTTATTTGTTCTCTTACCACCACTTACTGTCTCTATGAAACTTAGGCAATTTATCTCACCATTCTCAGCATCAGCTTCCCAGTCTAAGATGATGCCCCAGGGTAGCTTTGGGCATCAAATAAGTGAATGCACACATAGTGCCTATCACATTATCCAGAACATGTTAATCACCAATAAGTAGAAACTAATAAATTAACTTATATGCATGTAGAATGGCCCAGTTTATACCTTAGGAATATTGAAAAAAGGTCTCTCAATTTTTTATATTCTGTATTCAGCTAATGAATCCAGGTTAAAAAGTACTGTTATGGATCATTTTTCCAGACACAGGAATCAGCCAGTCCTAGATTTAAACCAACACCTCCATTTACTAGCTTTGTGTCCTTGAAAGAGTTGCTTAACTTTTCTGAGCTTTAGTTAGTTCATCTATAAACTGGAGATGATAAGACTCTCAGGGATGTTATAAGAAACAAATATACGACAAGTTCATAACATAGTACAAACATATAGCAAGTTCCTATGACATGATAACTATTATTTTTTAAATATTACTACTGTTTGTATACTTAAAAATTATTTTGGCTGACTAATGAAGTTAGTGTTATTGTATTAAAAGAAGATTTGACAAAAACATGATAGGATACAGGAAAAGGATGATAGTCCAAGTTGTGGCTTTGTGTTTATTTTTTAACACCTAACATTCTGATTTTCCTATAATTTAGAAAGTATAGGTGGTTTGAAATGGCGATTAATAAATTAGACAAAAAGAAATGTCTAATGCTATCATACAAATTGAGAAATACACATCATGAATGAGATTATTCACTCCATAATAACAATTAGTGCATAATCCAAAATACAGAATTTGTTGAACTGACATGTATATAGATATGAAAATATTCTTAGAAGATATAGATATGACTAGTTATTTTTAATTTTTAAAAGTTACCTAGATGTTTTCCTTTCTGAACACTAAAGCTTTTTCTCTTCCTTTGAAGCCCCATCTAGTTGTTTTAAACATAAAAGGTTTTATTACAAGTAATTAAGAGCTTCTCTAATTTTTAATTATGATTGATTGATTTCTTATACATTAAAATTAGTTATATTAAGAATGATTTACAGGGTAAAGATGGCAGCGGGCAGGACCTGAGGGAGGGTGAGTGTGTGAGAAAGTGAGCAAGTGTGGGAGAGAGTGTGAGTGGACTTGAAGGTGGATGACCAAACCTGAGCAGTGCAGAACCACAGAGCAGAAGGATTCTGTGCTGTGGATGGAGCAGCCAACTACTATGTTAAGCGGCTCTTCAGGGCATTTCTCTCTGTGCTGCAGGGAGGTCCCACCATTTGGGAAGATCCAAAATATTCCCTGGGAGGAGGCAGTGGGAGCAGCTAGGGCCCAGCAACCTGAGCCCACCAGTGCACCTGGCACCATCGGACCAGTGGACACTCTGTGTCAACACAGACCAGTGCACAGTAGTGGAGCTCCCAAGGTGCCGGTCACGGAAACCACAGACAGCCTGGAGTCCAACACCATCCCCCATGGTATCAGCCCTATTAGAGTGGAGATATACCCGCAGCAACAGAGGCTGGGGAGCAGACATCCATCCCCAGGCAACAGAAGCACAGACCAGCAGCTGAGACCCATCCCCAAAATTACATCAAAAGCTAAGGAGGAATTGAGCCCCATGGGGTAGCAGCATTCCCCAGCCACCAGCTTCGGGACCTGGAGCTCCACAGAGGCCTGTGCGGTCCAGCAGCTCACAAGAGCAGTAAGAAGCCAGAGCCCTAGAGAGTCTGGTGCGATCCAGCTTCCTGCCTGCAGGAATGCAGAGTACAAGGGCACAAGAGAGGCCTATGCTACCAAGCAGGAACTGTGTGATCCATTTACCCTTGGGAATTGCTGGGTGCTGAAACACCAGAGAGGATTGTGTGACCCATCAGGGAATGTGCAATAGAGTTACCTGCAGGACCTGCAAGGCACTGAAGCACCAGAGGCCTTTGCAACCCAGCAGGGACTGCGCAATCTAGTTAAGCACAGGGCCTGTGGGGTGCTGAAGCACCAGAGAGGTCTGCGTGACCCAGCAGGGACTGTGCCATCCAATTATCCAAGGGACCTGCAGGGTGCTGAAGCATCAGAGAGGCCTGTGCAGCCCAGAAGCCTATAACATAGGCATAGAGCCAGGTCCCCAAAGGGGACCAGTTACCCACGGGACCTCCAGAGTGCAGGGGCACAAGAAAGGCCCTTGCAATTCAGCTGCACACAAGATAGGCTTAGATGATATGAGAAAAGGAGGCGGAGTGAATAGAAGCTACACAGATGATCTCCCAGGACCAAATGGGAATTACAATTAAAATAAAGACAAATCCTTGGAAAGAAGCAACAGAAAAGCAGCAAGACAGAACCATATAACCAGGGACACTGGTAGAATATGTGGAGGCATGAATGGGTTTCCATGGAGATCAAGGAAAAAATTGAAAACTTCCTGGAATTCAATGAAAATGAACACACAACGACACAAAAATCTATGGGATGCAGTGAAAGCAGTTCTGAGAGAGAAGTTCATAGCACTACACACCTACCTCAAGAAGCAAGAAAAACTTCTAATAGACTATATAAACTCACAACATAAAGAACTAGGAAGCAAAAAAAGAAAAAGAAAAAGAAAACCCAAGAGCAAGTTGAAGAAAGGAAATAGTAAACATCAGAGCAGAAATAAATGACATGGAGACCAAAAAACAATTCAAAGAATCAATGAAACAAAGAGCTGGTTTTTCGAAAACATAAACAAGATTGATGGATCCTTAGCTAAACTCACCAAGAAACAAAGAGAGATAACCCAAATACACAAAATCAGAAATGAAAGAGAAATAATAACTGACAGCACAGAAATACAAAGGATTGTGAACAAATATTATGAACCTTGATATGGCAAAAAATTCAACAATCTAAGCAAAATAGACAAATTTCTAGAAATACATAGTCTCCAAAAACTAAACCTGGAAGAGATGGAAACTTGAACAGACCAATAACAACAAAAGAAATTGAGGATTTTATCAAGACTCTCCCAGCAAATAAAAGCCGAGGCCCGGATGGCTTCATGGGCGAGTTTTACCGAGCATTCAAAGAAGAACTAACACCGATTCTTCAAAAACTATTTCAAAGAATTCAATAAGAAGGAAGACTTCCAAACTTGTTTTATGAGGCCAGCATCATTATAATTCCAAAACCAGAAAAAGACACTACATAGACAGTAAACTACAGACCAATATCCCTGAACATGGATGTCAAAATCCTGAACAAAATACTAGCAAATTGAATCCAGAACTACATCAAAAAAAGTATTCACTGTGGACAAGTGGGATTCATCCCAGGGATGCAAGACTGGAAAAATATTTGCCAATCAATAAATGTGATACACCACATAAACAAAATGAAAGATAAAAATTATATGATTATATCAATAAATGCTAAAAAAGCATTTGACAAAATCCATCACCCATTTTTTATAAAAACGCTCAGCAGTGTGGGAATAGAGGGATCATATCTCAACATAATAAAGGCCATATATGAAAGACCTACAGCCAACATCATACTCAATGGGCAAAAACTAAAAGCATTCCCCTTAAGAATAGGAACAAGACAAGGATGCCCACTTTCACCACTGTTATTTAACATAGTACTGGAAGTCTTAGCCACAGCAATCAGATAGGAAGAAAAAACAAAATGGATCCAAATTGGAAAGGAGGAAGTGAAAGTGTCATTGTTCGGAGATGATATGATACCTAATGTAGAAAACCCCAAAGACTCCATCAGAAATTTACTAGACTTAATAAATGAATTTAGCAAAGTAGCAGGATACAAGATTAACATCAAGAAATTGATTTAATTCTTATACACCAATGATGAACTCACAGAAAGAGAAACTAAGAAAACAACGCCATTTACCATTGCAGCAAAAAAAAAATTAAGATACCTATTAATACACATAACTGAAGAAATAAAGGACCTATTCGCAGACAACTACAGGTCATTAAAAAAAGAAATAGAGGAAGATAGAAAAAAGTGGAAGCACATACCTTGTTCATGGATTGGAAGAATTAACATCATTAAAATGTCAAATCTACTCAAAGGAATCTATAGATTCAATGCAATACCCATCAAGATGCCAACACCATACTTTCCAGAACCACAAGAAGTACTGCAAAAGTTCATATGGAACCAAAAAAGACCTCGAATAGCCACAACAATCTTGAAAAAGAACAAAGGAGGGATCACATTACCAGATCTCAGGTTATACTACAAAGCCACTGTAATCAAAACAGCCCGGTACTGGGACAAGAACAGGCATATAGACCAGTGGAACAGAAAAAAGAACCCAGAAATGGACTCAAGAAAATATGCTCAATTAATATTTGACAAAGGTGGCAAGAGCATACAGTGGAGTAAAGACAGCCTTTTTAATAAATGGTGTTGGGAAAATTGGACAGCTACATGCAAAAAAAATGAAACTAGACCATCAACTTACACCATACATAAGAATAAACTCAAAATGGATAAAAGATTTAATGTGACTCAGGAATCCATATAAATCCTAGAAGAAACTGAAGGCAACAAAATTTCAGACATCATACGCAGCAGAATTTTCACTGATACATCACCTAAGGCAACAGAAACAAAGGAGAAAATGAACACATGGGACTACATCAAACTCAAAAACTTCTGCACAGCAAAAGATACAGTCATCAAAATGGAAAGGCAACCCACTGTATGGGAGAGCATAATTGCCAATGATATATTAGATAAAGGGTTAATTCCCCAATTTATATAAAGTGCTCATACAATTCAACAAAAGGAAGACAAAGAACCCAATTAATAAATGGGCAGAGATACTAAATAGACACCTCTCCAAACAGGACATACAAATGGCTAAGAGACATATGAAGAGATGCTCAACATCACTAATCATCAGAGAGATGCAAATTAAAACAACAATGAGGTATCACCTCACACCTGTCAGAATGGCTGTCATCAACAAATCATCAAACAACAAGTGTTGGCGAGGGTGTGGAGAAAAGGGGACTCAGTACACTGCTAGTGGGGATGCAGACTGGTGCAGCCACTATGGAAAACAATATGGTGTTACCTCAAAAAATTAAAAATTGAACTCCCATTTGACCCAGTGATCCCACTTCTAGGAATATACCCTAAGAAGCCTGAAACACAAATCAGAAAGAATATATGTACCCCCATGTTTTTAGCAGCACTATTTACAATAGCTAAGATCTGGAAACAGCCCAAGTGTCCATCAGTAGACAAATGGATAAAATAGTGTGGTACATATACACAATGGAGTACTATGCACCTCTAAGAACAAAAGAGCTCTTATCCTTTGAGACGAAATGGAGGGGCCTGAAAAGTATTATCGTAAGCGAAACAAACCAAACAGAGAAAAACAAGTTTCATATGATCTCACTTATTTGTGGAATAAAATGAACATAACAGTCTGAGGAATGTGGTAGTCCCAGAGACGTGGAAGTGGTGTACAGACTGACAATATCCAGAAGAGTAGATTGTGGGGGAGAGATAAATCACAGAATTTATATGCATGTATGCATGAATAATGGACATGGACAACAATGCTGGGGACATGGTGGGTAGGAAGAGGGAGGGGGAATCAGTGGGGGAATAAGGAGAAACATCTGCAACCAAAATAAATGAATTAATTAAAAAAAAATGATTTCCAAATAATGTTTGGCTTTAGAAATAACAGACTTGCTAAATTTTCTAAATAGTCATTGTTTAACACATTATTTTCAAATTTGCTAGTCAAGTATGATAATAACTTCTCATTTGGGGAAATTTAATTGCATCTTTATTTGTTATAAGATTGCGCGAAATGTTTCCTGATATAGTGCTAGGAGCTAAGTTAAATAGTTCTGAAAGGTTCTATTAATTTTACTTTAAATTTCTTTTATTTTTCAGTTACAGTGGACATACAATATTAGTTTTACTTGTACAGCATAACAAGTAGACATTTATACATGTTATTTAATGATCACCCTGGTAAGGCCAGTGCCCACTTGACACCACATGTGCTAATTGCATCGTTACTGAATGCGTTCCTTCTGGTGTGCTTCACATTCATGACTATTTTCATAACTGGCAATTTGTACATCTGAATCCCTTTCACCTTTTCACATATTTTTTCTCCCATCTGGCAATTCATTAGTTCTCACTTCAGTTCTCTTTGTTCATTTATTTTGTTTCATAGATTTCACATATAAGTGAAATCACATAGTATTTATCTTTCTCAGATTGACTTATTTCAATTAGTGTAATACCCTTTAGGTCCATCTATTTTGTCACATATGGCAAGATTTCATTCTTTTTTTTATGGCTAACATTCCCTGTATATATGTATCTTATAACCTCACCAAATTTTGTACTTTTAAATGTTGCCAATCTGATTAGTGAAAGTCAAAGGAAAACTTTTGTTAGAATAGTCTCCAATTTTACTTCTCTGGTAAAATATTACAAGGATTCAGACTATTTTCAGACATCAGATGCCTAAATTGTAATTTAATATTTAATGAATTAAATATTTAAAAGCAACTTTACCAATAATTATGTATCATTTTCTACTTTAGAAAGTTAAACTATAGGCCATTGTCGTATTCTGTCTACTCTCTACCTGGATAGTATTCATTTCTTATATGTACCTTCTTCTCTGAGTTTTCTAATGATTTTTTTTTCCTCTGTGAACATTGGTACTCTAAGTTAAAAATTCTGTCTGGAAAAGTTAATTCTTCATTCTGTAGAACACTATTAAAGCTATGTTGGGGAAAGCCAACACTTGTGTTTTTGATGTGTCCTTTGAATCATAAACAGCATATTATCCTGGCCCTTTTCTGGGGTTTACAGTAAATGGTAGAACTAGGACCTTTCCTGTTCATCATCCATATGGCTGTCTACATTTGTAAATTATATTTAGAAAATGTAATAGTTAACTTTTAATACTTCATTGCTAGATACTTTGCTGAATTCTTTATGTTCAGAATCTCATTTAAACCCCTACCATCATTATATAAAGTAGTTTTTATGTTTAAAAATAAACTATGCTTATTTTTCAAGGATCAGAAAAGTTAAAATATTCCTCTAGGGTCACATAGCTATTAAGTGTCAGAGCTGAGATCTAGCAGAACCCTTTCTTACCTGGTAATGAAGAATTAACACTGACTGTACCACTAAGCAGTTCTGCAGACCCACATTTGTGGGTTGGCAACAGTTAATGTATTTAAAACAGCAATAAACTTCAAGCTAGCTGAAGATGTGCCTTTGTTTTAAAATCACATTGTCAATGACAGTAAACTCTTCAGGGATAAAAAGTCAGTAAAATCCTAATCACACAAGTTTGAGTGATGGGGGTAAACCAAAATTATAGGAAGTAAAAGCCAAACTAAGAAAAACTCTGAAGAATTTCCCAATACAAAACTGTACAATCTAGCACTGGCTGAAACCCAACACACAGGAGTCTTCTCTCCATGCTATGCTCATGTTAACTACATATAATACGTATATAGATTAGGCTTCATATTTATAGACAAATCATTTAAAAATAATACTGCAAGTATGATCAGAGTAAATTTATAAACCTTAGGAATAATTTTATTAGCAAATAAAGGCACCCATGTTACAATAATATCACTGAAATAAATGTGCCTCTGAGTCATGCTCCATGATTGATTCTGTTACACTTCAGTGGAGCTGAAATCAGACTGGGCTATTTTAATCTTTCACATGGTTGTCTTCACAGGCATGTCAAGTATCCTCAAACCTTAGATTCATCAGTCTACATGTCTTTTGTAGTAGTTGTTCATTTTAGGCCTTATAAGCTAACAGAGGTGTACCTGTCACAAAATATAAATGGATGCTACTTTTATTATCCTTTTTTTTTCTCATTGCAGCTGTTATTTCTGAAAACTTGATTCATTCAGGATATCTATTGCACTGACTCACTTCCTACAGAAGCTGATTTCATGAGTAAAAAAGCAAAAGGCTTTCTTTAAAATATAAGTGGAATGAAATTACAGCAAATTATAAATGCTTTCATTATAAAGAATATATACCTGTCTTGCATCTCAAAAATAAAATCCATAATATTTTCTTTTTTAAAAAACAATGCAAACTGTTCATGAAACATGACAGGCAGGAGAAAAATGCAATCTCACTTCTATAGAATAAAATGAAAAAGAAAATATTTTTATAGTGGATTTTGTACCCATGCAATTCACCACAGACACCTCTTTTGGGCATTTAATTTAAATTTTCACTGTCATTGTTTTTAAGCCTCTTTATGTAGAAAATTATAACCTTGCATATCCTATAAGAGATAGATTGCTAACGTTTCTGAAAGAAAATTCAGAGACTAGTCATTCTCAAGTATAGTTGGAATTCTGTGTTATCTAAACATTTATTTTAAAATACCATAACGTTTATATGGTTGAAATCAAGTAAATTTGAATTTTCTTAATATAAACAAATACTTATAAAAAATCCACTTAGTGTAAGGAATGGCAGCTTAACGATTTGTGTACAGGGTGAGGCATAAGTAGGTTTACAGCCCAGCCGGTGTGGCTCAGTTGGTTGAATGTTGTCCCATGCACCAAGAGGTTACAGGTTTGATTACCGGTCAGGCATGGGGGCACATGCCCGGGTTTCAGGCATAATTCCTGATGGGTGGCATGTGGGAGGCAGCCGATCAATGTTTCTATTTCTTTCTCTCTAAAAAAATCAATAAAAATATATATATTTTAAAAGTAGGCTTCCAGTTGTGAGTATACAGTTTATTCTTGTATTATTTATTAATTGCTGCATTATTTCCCATATGAACAACTGTAAACTTACTTTTTCCCACCCTGTGTTTACTGTACACAGATATATTTTATGTCAGCATTATTTTAGAAACATACAAACTCTCCTTAAAGAGATACCTTCCCCATTTAGTCCTAAGTAAGCAGAAGATACTGCTTTCTCCTTCATAACTGAGTAGCTGATGGGAAGATTTCCATAAAGCTTTGCTTGATTAGTGAGTAAAACATTGATATGGGGAGTCACAAGTTAGAAAAAAATATGAAATAAATAGTACTTATTTTTAGTTGCCATTATAATACAAATGGAACATATTTGCCCTTTTATCCACACATGTCTTCATTATTTTTAGTCATTTGTTCCTTTTGAGTTCCTACAGTTGTATGTAGCCTTTCTTTAGGATTTAATAATTAATAATTTAGTTTTTTTCCACAGCAACACAGATGAATTATCTTATATTCAAGATATTATTATCTTACAGTTCTGGAGGTAAGAGGTCTGAAATGGGTCTCACTGGGACAAAATCGAGGTGTCTGCAGAGCTGCATTCTGTCCTGAAATCTTCAACTTTTGGAGTGGCATTGGGGACAAAAAATCCGTTCAAAATGGTCACCTTAATTGGGTTTTTGTAGTAGAAATGTCCAATCCTATAGAAGCTACACAAAAGAAAACGAGAAAGGAATCTAAGCATACCACTACAGAAACTCATCAAATCACAAAGGGAAAAGAGCAAAGGAAGAAATAAGCAAGAAAATTACAAAAAGCTAAAACACTATTAACAAATGGAAATAAGTACATAATTATCAATAATTACTTTCAATGTAAATGGACTAAAATATTAAAAAACATAGAATGACTGCATTGGTTTTTTTAAAAAATGACCTATCCATATGCTACCTAAAATAGATTTACTTCAGATGTAAGGAACACACAGTCTGAAAGTGAAGGGATGGAAAAACATATTCCATGTACATGTAAACAAACAAAAGCTGGATAGCTGTTCTTATATTTAAAAAAAAATAGACTTTATTTTTATTTATTTATTTTATTTTATTTTATTCTTCACCTGAGGATATTTTTCTACTTATCATTAGATAGAGTGGGAGGGAGGGAGAGAGAGAAACAGAGGGAAACATGGAAGTGATAGAGCCACATCAACAGGTTGCCTCCCGCACAACCCAGCCAGGGCCAGGGATAAACCACAACTGAGATACATGCCCTTGACAAAATCAAACTCGAGACTCGTTGGTCTGAGGGCTGACGCTCTAACTGCTGAGGCAAACTGGCCAGGGCAAAAAAAATAGACTTTAAAACCAAGACTTCAATAAGAAACAAATAGGGTAACATATATTGATTAAGATGTCAATCAACTAGAATACATAACATTTGCAGATATTATGCACCCAACATATGTGAAACAAATACGAATATATAAAGCAAATATTAACAGAGGTACATGAAAAAAATAACAATAGTAGGGGACTTTAGTCCTCCAGTTTCACCAATGGTTCTTCATCAAAAGATAATATTGGCTTTTATTTGTTTTTTATTTTATTTTATTTTCTATTAATTAATTTTTGTTACACATGTTTCTCCTTTTTCTCCCACTGATTCCCCCTCCTTCTCCCTCCCTGCCCTTTCCCCAGTTTGTTGTCCATGTCCACTGTTCATGCATACATGCATAGAAGTTCTGTGGTTTATCTCTCCCCCACCACTCCCTCTTCTGGGGATTGTCAGTCTGTACCCCACTCCCACGTCTCTGGGACTACCCCATTCCTCAGACGGTTATGTTCATTATATTCCACAAATAAGTGAGATCATATGAAACTTGTCTTTCTCTGTTTGGCTTGTTTCACTTAGGATGATACTTTCCAGATCCCTCCATGTAGTCTCAAAGGATAAGAGATCTTTCTTTCTTACAGCTGCGTAGTACTCCATTGTGTATATGTACCACTGCTTTTTTATCCGTTCGTCTACTGATGGACACTTGGGCTGTATCCAGATCTTAGCTATTGTAAATAGTGCTGCTACAAGCATGGGGATACATATATCCTTTCTGATTGGTGTTTCAGACTTCTTAGGGTATATTCCTAGAAGTGGAATCCTGGGTCCAATGGAAGTTCAATTTTTAATTTTTTGAGGTAACACCATATTGTTTTCCATTGTGGCTGCACCAGTCTGCATTCGCACCAGCAGTGTACTAGAGTCCCCTTTTCTCCACACCCTCGCCAAAACTTGTTGTTTGATGATTTGTTGATGGCGGCCATTCTGACAGGTGTGAGGTGATACCTCATTGTTGTTTTAATTTGCATCTCTCTGATGATTAGTGATGATGAGCATTTCTTCATATGTTTCTTAGCCATTTGTATGTCCTGTTTGGAGAGGTGTCTATTTAGTTCCTCTGCCCATTTTTTAATTGGGTTCTTTGTCTTCCTTTTGTGGAGTTGGCTTTTAAAAGACACTGTAGACCTCGGAAACTGTGTGCATGTATATGTAACCAATGGACAGAGACAACAATGCTTGGGGTGGAGGGTAGGGAGGAGAGTGTCTTCAGGGGAAAAAAAAAAAACATCTGTAACAAATAAATTAATTAACAAAATTTTTTAAAAAGACACTTTAGACCAGATGAGATTAATAGACATATACAGAATATTCATTAAAAAAGAAATGTAAAACACATTCTTCTCAAGTACATATGAAATATTGTCCAAGATAGATAGTATGTTAGACGATAAAACAAGTCTTAATGAATTAAAGATTGAAATCACATTAAGCATCTTTTCTAAATACAATGTAAAAAACTAGAAATCAGTTACAATAAGGAACCTGGAGAATTTACAAATATGTGGTTATAAAGAACATACTACCAAACAATAAATGGGTCAAAGAATAAGTCAAAGAACAAATTTAAAAAATACCTTGAAATAGAAAACAAAAATAGAAAATCACCATACCATAGCCTAACCTATGGAATGGAATGAATGCAGTTCTAAGGAAAACTTCATAGCAATAAATACCTGAAACAAAAAAACAAGAAAAATATCAAATGCACAATCTAACTTTACTACTCAATGAAGTAGAAAGAAGAACATACAAAGCTCAAAATTAGTACAAGGAAGGAAATATCAAAGATCAGAGTGAAAATAAATGAAGTAGAAACTAAAAAGATAATAGAAAAAATCAATGAAACCAAGAGTTGGTTGTTTGAAAAGAAACAAAATTGACAAACCTTTAGCTGTGCTCACCAAGGGAAAAAGAGAGAGAAAGCAAACAAAATCGCAAATGAAAGAGAAGGCGTTACAGCAAATACCACAGATATACCAGGGATCACAAGAGACTACTGTGAATTATGCACCAGCAAATTGGAAAACCTAGAGATGGATAAGTTCCTAGAAACATGCAACCTACCAAAACTGAATCACAAAATGATAGAAAATCTAAACATATCGATGACTAGTAAAAAGCTTGAATCAGTATTAAAATACCTCCTGACAAACAAAAGTTCAAGACCAGATGGCTTTACTGTGACTTCTACCAAACACTGAAAGAGAAATTAATACTAAATTCTTCTCAAACTCTTCCAATAAATAGAAGAGGATGGAGCATTTCCAAACTTATTTTACGAAGGCTGCATTACTCTGGTACCAAAACCAGACAAGAACACCATAAGAAAAGAAAATTGCAGGCCAATATTTCACATAAACTTAGGTGCAGAAATCCTTAAACAAATGTTAACAAACCATATTCATCAAGATGTTCAACGAATTATACACCATAATCAAGTGGTATTTTTTCCAATATCAAAGAATGACTTGACATCTATAAATTGATCATTATGATACACATCATTAACAAAATAATGGACTAAAGTTATATGATCATCTAAACAGATTCATAGAAAGCATTTGGCAAAATTCAACATCTGTTTTATGATAAAAACTCTCACTAGTCTGGGTAGAGAGGGAATGTACCTCAATGTAATACTTTCATAATTAAGTCCTGGTCCTGCTCCTCAGCTTTCTCTCCCTCCAAACTGCAGAAAATAAAAACTCTGTATGCAACCAAGGAGTCCCTTTGCCATTGCAACTTACCTTTTACCTGATTAACTAGTCCCAACTTCATAAAAAATACATTTTTCAAAATATTGATCGTGTTTAATAGTGACTCTCAATTTCATTTTTTCTGTAGTTAAATTTTTCTCACCTTGCCGGTGTGGGTCAGTGGTTGAGTGTGGACCCATGCACCAAAAGGTCATGGGTTCAATTCCTAGTCAGGGCATATGCCCAGGTTGTGGGCCAAATCGCCAGTGGGGGGCATGTAGGAGGTGGCCAATCGATGTTCTCGCTCATTGATATTTCTATGTCTCTTTCTTTTTCCCTTCCTCTCTCTCTAAAATCAGTAAGGAAAATATTTTTTAATTAATTTTAATTAACTCCGTATTTCCCAAACTTTAGATCTATGTTATCAGCACAAGCATTTCCTTCTCTCAGAATACCACTGCAGTTCAACCCCTGTGAAAGTTTAACCATTGGACTTCTACCTCATAAAATCCATTTGGCTTTCCCCTACTTCATATACCAAGGATACAGTCCTCACTGCAGATGATCCAGCTCCAAAATCCCATCCCCATTGCACTACTCTTCCCACCAACTGTTACAGGTTAGGATCTTTGGAAACAGATACTGAGCTGGAGATTACCATGTAGCAGATTTGTTGAGGCATGCTCCTGGAATCAGCAAAAACTGGCCAGAAAGAAGCCAAGAAAGAAGCAAAACTGGTCAGAAGAAAAGCAGAGATTTAATGCAGAAGCTTTAGACTAACTCTTAGGGGAGTTCTGAAAATTATGTGATTCTTTGAATCTTCTCCAAGTGGGGATAAGGAAGTCAGGCCTTTAAATCCCTAAATGGATCAGTTGCTGAATGTATGAAAGTCCAGACAGGTCCCTGAAGGGGGCTGGCATCTAAGAGCTATCTATAGCCCTCTCAGCAGCTGTGGTACTAAATCCTCCTTTCTGGAAAGAAATGTGAGTGCCCAACACAGCATCTACCACAGTGTTATATCAGAAACTGATAAAACAAGGAAGAAACACAAGTAGAAAGGATATAAATAATTGAAGTAACATTTATTACTAGATATTTAATTGATATCAATAGATGACTGTACCTAACAACTGCAGAACAAACTTTTTTTTCAATTCCTTTCAGAATATTCATCCATATTTATTTAACTATATTGTTTTAATACTTGGCAAATTTCTATACATTTTAAAAGACTGAAATTATTCAAAGTGTTCTCTGATCACAGAATTAGCTATTAGCTATAAGTTAAAAACAAAACTATGGCCATTCATATGTCTCTCTCACATCGATGTTTTTCTCTCTCCTCCTCCTCCCTCTCTCCCTCCCGCTCTATCTGAAGATAAATACAAAAATGTCCTAGGGTGAAGGTAAAAAAAAAAAAAAATGACCAAAAAATTCACATTTGCTAAGCTAATATACATGTAAATAACCCAACAGTGAAAGAATAGTTTAGATAAAAAGTGGAAATTGGTCATATTTTGAACTAAATATAGTAAAAATATGACCTATCCCAACCATTATGATGCTGTTGAAATTATCCTTATAGGGAAATGTTCAGTCATAAATGTAATAAAAGCAGTCTGACAAAAGACCCATCTCAAAAAATTTAAAAAAGAGCAAACTAAATTTATTTTTATAAATGATAACATTGTGGTTATTTTAAAAGAACACTTTGTCTTTTACAGATATGTACTAAAATATTCGTAAATAAATAAATATGATTTCTTGGATTTACTTTAAAATAGCTCTCAGGGATAGGGAGAGTAGTTCTATTAGAAATATGCATAGGGAGATACAGATGATGCATGATGGGTCATATTTATTAAGCTGTTTGAAGGGTATATGTAATGATTATACTGTCTATACTGTGTTTAAAATTTTTCATAATATAAATGTTTAAAAATTAGAATAAATCCAATTCTTAAATTCCAATAAGAAAATGATAAACATATTAATAGTAAACTGGCAAAGGGCACAAATATGTAATTGAATAGCAAGGGGGAGTAATGAGCAATAAAAATTATAGTTAAAGTGAAATATTTTTAATATTGGGTTATAAATTAAAGGCAATATGTCAGAAACTAGCTATAAAACAATTTTACTGAAATTAACAGGAACTTTAATAACTAGTTTATAATAGACAGTATTTTTGCTTTGAATATATACTCATAGCAAATAAAAGTGATAATGTCAGTGCTTTTAATGGAAATGACATTCTGAAGCTTGTTAATGTTCATGCTTCATGAGGACATGTTGAAGATCCATGTGTTATATTTGACTCAGGTGCATGAAGGTTTGAAAGAAACTAGACCACCTAATAGTGTGTGTCTAGTTTATTTTAATGCTGTGCTAGAATTCATATTCAGAACAATAGGTGGAAAAGGTTAAGAAAGTTCCAGAAAATAAATACATCATTACAGTCATATGCTGCATAACAATGTTTTATCAACAATGGACCACATATATGATGGTGATCCCATAAGCTGATAATAGAACTGAAAAAATTCTATTGCCTAAGGATGTTTTAATGTCATAGTATCATGCATTACATGTTTGTGGTGATTCAGTGCACACTCTATAAAGTCTACAGTAGTGTACAGTACTGTCCTAGACCTTCACATTCACTTACCACTCAGTCACTGACTCACCCAGAGCAATGAAGTCTTGCACACTCCATTCATACGTGCCCTGAACATCTGTACCATTTTTTATATTTTATATTGTATTTTCACTGTACCTATTTTATGTTTAGATACACTAATACTTACCACTGAGTTACAACTGCGTACAGTGTTCAGTACATGCTGTACAGTTTTGTAGCCTAGGAGCAATAGGCTATACAATATATGTATATAGCCTAGGTGTGTAGAAGGCCATACTAAGTGGATCTACACACATGACAAAATCACTTAATGACACATTTCTCAGAATGTATTCTCATCATTAAGTGATGTACAACTATGTTCATAAGTGGTATGTCTGGGTTCACAGAGATTCAAAAATACCTATAAATTATTACTATTTAGCAAGGTCCATGGACACAGATCGACATACAAAAATCAATTGTAGCCCAGCCAGTGTAGCTCATTGAGTGTTGTCACATGGATTGAAGAGATCCCACGCTCAATTCCTGGTCAGGGCACATGCTCAGGTTGCAGGCTTGATCCCCAGTAGTGGGCAGGCAGGAGGCAGCCAATAGATGTTTCTCTCTCATATCCATGTTTCTCTCTCTCTCTCCCTACCTCTCTCTCTAAAAAATCAGTAAAAACATATTTTTTAAAAATTAATTGAATTTAAATACAACAAAAACAGAAAATTAGAAAATAAAATTTAAAATGAACATTTTATTGCATATCAAAAATAAAACTGATAAAAAGAAGACAAATAATCCAATTAAAGTGGGCAGAGGATCTGATTGGAAATGTCTCCAAAGAGGACATACAAATGGCCAAGAGACATGAAAAAATGCTCAAAGTCACTAATCATCAGAGAGATGTAAATAAAATGACAAGATACCACCTCACACCTGCCAGAATGGCTACTATCACAAATTGTCAAACAACAAGTGCTGGTGAGGATATGGAGAAAATGGAACCCTAGTGCACTACTGATGCAAACTAATACAGCTACTATGGAGTACAGTATGGAATTTCCTCAAAAAAATTAAACAGTGAACTACTATTTGACCCAATGATCCCACTTCTAGGAATATATCCTAAGAATACCAAAACACCAATCAGAAAGAATATATGTACCCCAGTGTTCATAGCAGTGCTATTCATAATAGCTAATATCTGGAAACAGCCCAAGTGCCTATCAGTAGATGAGTAGATAAAAAAGCTGTGATACATTTACAGGATGGAATACTATGCAGCTGTAAAAAAAGAATGACTTCTTATCCTTTGAGACAGCATGAAAGGACCTGGAGAGTATTTTGCTAAGTGAAATAAGCCAGTCAGAGAAAAACAAATATCATATAATCTCACTTATATGTGGAATCTAATGAACAAAATAACCTGATGAATAAAATAGGAATAGAGGCATAGAATCATAGAAAACAAAGAACTTGTATGTATATATGCATTACCCATGGACACAGACAATAGGGTGCTGAAGGTCTAGGGCAGGGTGAGAACCCGGAGAAGGGGGGCAATGAGAGAAAAAGGGGAAGACATCTTCAATACTCTAAAAAATAAAGATAAAAAACATAAAAAATTAAATAACCAGGTAAAAAATCTAATATGACTTGTAAGACCTCTTCAAAGAAACTATGAAATATTGAGAGAAATCAAAGACCATGTGAAATGGTTAATAATGTGTAGCCTACAAAGAATGGCTTGAAAGTCAACAAGAGTGGGAATAGAGATATCAGTTCATTCAGTTTAAAGGTGATATGCTTTTGGACTAGCATAATGACAGTAGAGATAGAAATAAATCAACCAATTTAAGAAACAGTTTAGAGATAGAACAATCAGAATCTGTTAATGAATTAAAACTGAAAGATGAATATGAAGGTAAGGGAGAAATAAAAGAAAATCAAGGTTTTTGTTTTGTTTTGTTTTGTTTTTTCCTGCAAAAGATGAGTACTAGAACAATATTATGGTACGTTACAAGACAGTTGTCAGAATGCCAAATTTCTTTCCACTAAATATATTACACAGATATTTTCCTGACAGTGAAGAGACAATAAAATACAGTGAAAGAACAAAGAATTATGAGTCAGAGGACTTTGGTAACTTATTTGTTGTACAGGCTTTCTCTCAAACCAAAAATTATAATAACAACTACCAAATGATTGTAAGAATAAAATGGAGATAAAATGGGCAAAAGCAATCAGCACAATGCCTAGCAAGTAGTATTTATTTAATAAGTATTGCTTAAATATTAATAGAGATACATTCTGAGAACCCATATTGATCAACTTAATCAATAATGAAAGATATTCTGGTACCCTTGGATTAATTTTTTACCTTTTTTAAATCTCAGAGTTAGAAACTGGGCAACACTCTATTTTGAAAAATCATATATTTATTTATTACTTCTTTGAGGGTTTCTTCTTCACATGTCAATCTTGTCAAGTCTAACTTTTCTTTATTGATTTTAGAGAGAGAGAAAGGGATAAGAGAGAGATAGAAACATCAATTAGAGAGAACATCGATCGGCTAGGGATTTGGCCCACAACTCAGCCACGTGCCCTGACCAGGAATCAAACCGAGGACCTCTTGGTGCATGGGCCATGCTCAACTACTGAGACACACCGGCCAGGCCAATCTTGTCAAGTTTAATGTAAATTGTATTTAGATATACTTTAAAAATTTAATTTGTAGATGCTACAATATACTTTCTAAACTATGTCCCATAATGAACTGTCCAAAGGGGGTATAAGGAAAGCATTGAATAATTTGACACTGAGTTGTTTAGGGGTAAATTCCATCTCAAATCTTTCTTAGAATTTGTGTAAGTCAGTTAAGCCTCTCTAAACTGAGGTTTTCATAATGGTAGCAAACTAGCAGAACTGCAAAAGATGATTTTTTTAAATATGTTTTTTATTGATTTTTCAGAGAGAGAAGGGAGAGAGAGACAGAAACATTGATGTGAGAGAGAAACATCCATCCGCTGCTTCTTGCACACCCCCTACTGAGAATCAAGCCTGAAACCCAGAGATGTGCCCTGGCCAGGAATCAAACCAAGACCTCTCAGTCCATGAGACTGTGTTCAATCCACTGACCCAAATCAGCCAGGCACAACAGATGATTTTTTTAAGCCCTATTTATGTGCGGCTTTTAGAATAGGAGAGACTTACTGCATTTCTTGCTAATATAAATTAATTGAATAATGAGTATATAGATAAAAATCCTTTGTCAATTCCAAAGTTGTAATTAATTTTTTTCTGCAAATATTTATTGAACATTTTCAGTGTCCCTGACCAAGCACTTATATTATTAAAATCAATAGTCTAGTTTTAGGTAAATAAGCAATAATTCAATTAATAATCATTCAATCAATAACTATAAATACAACACAATTATTGAGGGCCAAGAATGAATCAAAAAGGAAGATGTAAGAAATAAATAATAACTTGAAATAAGTGGGTTACTTCAGTCAGTGTAGATCCTACTAAGTAAAGAAGTATCATTGCAACTAAAAGTTGAAAGATGAAAGTAATACAGCCTTATAATCCAATAAAATATACAGTTGCAAAGATAATAGTAAATGTAAATGTCTAAGCTGGGGATAAAAACTTAGATTGTTGGGGGAAAATAAAATTAAAGTAGACAGAGAAGAAACTAGTATGAGAAAAGTAACAAAAGTAGGCAGGGCCAGATCACATAGAACTTAATAGGCTATGGAAAATAATTTGGATTTTATTTTAGCATCAAGAAAAATTTTTAGAATAATTTAAGCACTAAAGCTACATATTTCAAAATAACCAATTGGTACAGAGGCAAGATTAAAGACAAATGAGTCATGTAGAAGTCATGTAGAATCATGGAGAAGGTATAAAGTAAAATAGTTTGAAAAATATATTGAAATGGTTTCCAGGAAGTGCTGGTGGATTAGATGTACAGAAAGAGAAGTCAGTAGTAACATACATCCAACTGTGTGTATGTGTGTGTGTGTGTGTGTGCGCGCGCGTGTGTGTGTGTATGTGTATAGAATAATGTATATGTATAGTAACTAGATGAAGGATGGTATCATTTAGTGAATGTAGAAGGAGCAGGATAATGGGTAGGGGAGATGGAGCCAAAATTCAGAGTTCTGTTTGAGACAAATGAAGTTTAGAATATCTTACACATCTATATTGAGTTGATGAAAAGTTAAGATAGGTATATCATTCTTAAACTCAGAGACTAAAGCTGGATGCATAAACATGATAGTCAGACCATATGAAGAAGAGTGTGGACATACAATTACTGCTGAGAAATTTTTAATTTGTTTTTCTTAATTGATTTTAGAGAGAAAGGAAGGGAGAGGGAGAGAGAGATAGAAACATCAGTGGGCCTCCTCCTGCATGCCCCTCCCCCACTAGGGATTGGGCCCACAACCTGGTCATGTGCCCTAGCCAGAAATTGAACCAGCAACTTCTTGGTGCATGGGTTGATGCTTAACCACTGAGACACACCGGCCAAGCACTACTGAGAATTTTTAAATTGAGAAACAAGAATTGACCACTGTGCTTATCCAGATGAAAGACAGTGGTGACTTTTGACAAAAGCAATTTCAGTAGATTGACGAACAAAAAGTTTAGCTGAAGTTTATTTAAAAGAGAATGAAAGAAAAGAAAAGTAAAAACAGTGTGTCTAGAGCATATGTTTGGAAAAGAGCAGAGATTGGTGAAGTAGAGTTTGCCCTGGATTGCCGCAGGCTCTCCTGCTGATCCTTCCCCTATTATTCGCATTTTATCCTTAAAGTTTTACGGCAGGTCTCTGGCAACCATCATCTCTTGAGATCCCAGAAAAAAAAAAAAAAATTGAATGAGTAAAAGTAAGATTAAAATTAAGCAGAATTTGTTCTTATTCAGATTTAAATATAGGGCAGTACAAATCATATTATGGCATCCTTACATCTCAAGTCTCTCTAAGCACAGTTTAGCATAGCAGAAACAGTGTTTTTCTAAAAGCTTAAATGGAAACAGATGAGAAAAGATGAATGGCAAATGAAGAACTAAAATGTTAAAATTTAAAAAAAAAGAGATAAATGGGGTGGCCATGCTACAATTCATTTTATGTTGATAGGAATCTTCGGATAGAAGACATGAAGTGGATTATGAGACAAACTAAGTTTATTATTAGAGGACTTATGCTATAGCTACAGAAGCAAAATCCTTGAGTAGACCACAGGCAAGGGATCCAATAACTGAGTGGAAAAACTTGGCTTGTATGGGCTAAGTATGTTTCACTGATTTCAACAGGAAAGAAATGAAGAAATATGTATAAATATACAGGTACTAAGTTTGTCAATGTCAATTCACAAATATCTCTGTCTTAACCTCCTCCCTCTACAAGAGTTACCTGAGTATAGTGTTAAAGTGTAGGTTGTGAAGTAATATTGACTTTGTTGAAATCTCAGCCCAATGTGATCATGACAGACTTGCTTAGTTGTGTCTCAGACCCTTCATCTGTAAAATGCAGATAATAACAGTACCTACCTAATTATGTTGAGATAACTTAAAAATAACTGAACGAAAATGACATAGAATACAATATAAATATTGTTGACATTTCATTTGTCATTAATATTTAATACACTATTATTTTACTATATCCAACTGCTTATTCCAAATCTGTATTTGGATATCCAGATATCTAACTACCAGGCACTTCCAACACAGAATGTCTAAAACTAAATATGTATTATCCTGAAATTGCTGCTACAAAGACAAAAAGGAGTATTCCAGAACCATATCCTAGGTTATCTTCTCTGAATTTATTTCCTTTGTCTTTTCTCTTTTAGCTTCTCTGCATCACATCATCAATAATAAATATTAGTACCTCTAAAATGTGTTTTACAATTTAAATTCTACAAGTTAATGTGTTGTAAAAATATAAAGCAGTATTAATTCAGGAAATATTTTGATTTTTCTCTCTTTATTTCCATCCACATTCCATCCAAACATCCTAATAGCTTCTCAATAAACATTTAGTCATACTAAAATTATGATCATGTCTCATGGGTTAGCATGGAAGTAAATTTATAAATTATAAACTTTAAATTAAAATTGGTCAATTTCAAATTATTCTAATTGATTTTATCAGAAAATTATTTAAATATTTGATGGTAAATGTTCTATTTTCTTTTAGTTGTCAGAATACAAATTGATTTTTATTTTCCTGCTATTCAATAAAATAAATTTAAAATGGCAATATTCCCAATTAAAGAGAAAACACATTCAATTAAAAAACAATCTACTTTATTAAGTTAAAATTTGAGTTTAGGTTTCATTACATGTAGCTATATTAAAGCACTCTTCAGCATTTATTTATTTATTTATTTATTTAATCCTCACCCGAGGACATTTTTTCCATTTTTTGTTCAGATAGAGTGGGGGGGGGGGAGAGAGAGAGAAACATTGACATGAAAGGGACGCATTGAGTGGTTGCCACCTGCATAACCCAACCAGGGCCGGGGTCAAACTACAACCAAGGTACATGCCCTTAGCGGGAACTGAACCTGGGTCTCTCTGGACCGCATGCCAATGTTCTAACCAGCTATATTATTTCACATATTCAAAATACTAGAAGGTATTAGAATTAGCCACTGAGCAAAACTAGCTAGGGCTTCAGCATTTATATCAATTTTTAAAATATACACTGAAATACTTCAATTTGTCAGAGGTGTCACATTGTTTTAGTAAAGAGTGAGTATTGTTAGAAAATAAAATATATCACTAAAATTGTAAAATATAATAATCCTTTTCAGCAATTAATGACCTATAACTAAATGGACATATAAAAAACCAAACCTTTTAATGAAATATTTCTTTGTGATAATAGTAGAAAAAAGTACCTATCGCTTATTAAAGTTTGTTTAATTGGGTAGATACTGTTGCACATAAATCTATATTTCTTTAAAATGCTGCTAGATAAAGTTTCCCTAGATTTGACAGTCTTTTAGTCAAAAAAGCAGATAGAATCAAACAAATTGTATATAATTAATATGCTGTACATTAAATTGTGCATTACACAGACTCCTAAAACAAAGGTTTCACTAATGTTAATTAGTGAGTATCATATTAAGTCCTGGAAATGGAAAGTGCTTCAAATATATTTAATCTATATTATTTCATATATTCAAAATACTAGAAAGTATTGGAATTAATAAATTAATTTAGTAAAGTAGTAGGGTACAAATTACTATTTAGAAGTCAGATTTTATACACCAATAACAAACTATCAGAAAGAGAAAATAAGAACATGGTCCCATTTACAATTGCATCACTAGGAACAAAATACCTAGGAATAAAATGTTAACTAAAAAGGTAAAAGACCTCTACTCAAAAAACTGTAAGACATTTAAGAAAAAAAATGAAGACATAAATAAATGAAAGGATATAGTGTGCTCATGGATAGGAAGAATTAACGTTGTTAAAATGTCCACACTACCCAAATCAATCTACATATTCAGTGCAATCCCTATCAAAACACCAATGGAATTTTTTACAGTTCTAGAACAAATATTTTCAAATGTAAATAAACCACACAAGATCACAAATACCCAAAGCAATCCTGGGAAAAAAGAACAAAGTTTGGGTTATCACACTACCTGATATCAAACTATACTACACGGCTGTAGTGATCAAAACAGCATGGGACTGGTATGAAAACAGACACACAGATCATGGGAACAGAAGAGAGAACTAAAAATAAATCCATGCCTTTGTGGTCAATTAATCTATGACAAAAGACGTAAGAATATACAATGGAATAAAGATAGTCTCTTTAATAAATGGTACTGGGAAAACTGAACTGATACATGCAAAAGAATAAAACTGAATCAATTTCTTACACCATATACAAAAATAAACTCAAAATGAATTAAAGACTTAAATGCTAACCCTGAAACTATAAAATTCCTAGAAGAAAACATATGCATTTAAGTCTTTTATCCATTTTTAGTTTATTCTTGTGTATGGTGTAAGTTGGTGGTCTAATTTCATTTTTTTGCACTTAAAATGGCTAAAAGACTTAAATGTGACTCATGAATCCATAAAAATTCTTAAGGAAAATGAAGGTAACAAAATTTCAGACATCACACACAGTAGAATTTCCCTGATATAATGCCTAAGGCAAGAGAAACAAAGGAAAAAATTAATACATGGGACTACATCAAACTGAAAAGCTTCTGCACAGCAAAAGAAACAAGCATCAAAATGGAAAGGGAACCCACTATATGGGAGAGCATAATTTCCAATGATACATCTGATAAAGTGTTAATTTCCAAAACATATAGAGGACTCATACAACTCAACAAAGGGAAGACAAACAATCAAATTAAAAAATGGCAGAGGACCTAAATAGACACCTCTCCAAACAGGACATACAAATGGCCAAGAGACATATGAAAAAATGCTCAACTTCACTGATAAGAGAGATGCAAATTAAAACAACTATGAAGTATCACCTCACACCTGCCAGAATGGCTGCCATCAACAAATCAAACAAGGGCTAGTGAGGGTATGGAAAAAAATGGTACTCTAGTACACTGCTGGTGGAAATGCAGACTGGTGCAGTCACTATAGAAAATAATATGGTGTTTCCTTAAAAAATTAAAAATTAAACTGCCATTTGACCCAGTGATCTCACTTCTAGGAATATACATTAAGAAGCCTGAAATACCAATCAGAAATAATGTATGTACCCCCATGTTCATAGCACCACTTACAGTTGCTAAGATCAGGAAACAACCTAAGTAGTCATCAGCAGATGAATGGATAAAAAAGCTGTGGTACATATAATCAATGAAATACTATGCAGGTATAAAAAAGAACAATCTTTTATCCTTTGAGATGACATGGAGGGACCTGGAGAGTATTATGCTAAGTGAAATAAGCCAATCAGAGAAAGACAAATATCATATGATCTCACTTATTTGTGAAAAATAATGAACAAAATAGACCCAGAGACATAGAAGTAGGGATCAGACTGACAAACCTCAGAGAAGGGGGTTTGGGGGGAGGGAAGAGATAAACCAAAGAACTGATATGCATATATGCATAACAAGTGGACATAGACAACAGTCCTGTGGCAGGGGAAGGGGGGTGCAGGATCGGGAGGAGGGTGTCTATGGGGGAAGGAGAAACATCTGTAACAAAAATAAGTTAATAATAATAACAGAAAACATATGCAGTAAACTCTTCCACATTACTCTTAGCAATATCTTCTTGGACATATTTATTCAAGAAAAGGAAACAAAAGAAAAAAATAAACAAATGGGACTACATTAAACTAAAATGTTTTTACACAATATATACAGCTACCAGCAAAATGAAAAAAAAAAAAAAAAACTTACTGAATGAGAGAAGATATTCACCAATAATAGTTTCAATAGGGGTTAGTATGCAAAATATATAAATAACTCATACAAATCTACACCAAGACAATTAACAATCTGATTTAAAAATAGGCAGAGGAGCTAAATAAACATTTCTCCCAAGAGGGCACACAGTGGCCAACAGACATATGAAAAGAAGCTCAACATCACAAATCATTAAGAAATGCAAATTAAAACCACAATAAGATATCACGTTACCCTTGTCAGAATGGCTATCATCAATAAATCAATAAACAACTGTTGGTGAGAATATGGAGAAAAGAGAACCCTTGTACACTGTTGGTGGGATGATAAATTGGAGCTGCCACTATGGAAAATAGTGTGGAGGTCCCTCAAAAATTAAAAATAACTATCATATGACCCAGGAATTTCACTCCTAGATATTTATCTGATGAAATCCAAAACACGAATTCAAAAAGATATATATACGCATACATTCATTGCAGTATTATTTACAATAGCCAATATATAGAAAACCTAATTGTCTTTTAATAGATGAATAAAGAATATGCTGTACATATAAACAATGGAATGTTATTCAGCCACAAAAAAGAATGAGATCTTGCCATTTACAACAACATTGATGGACCTAAAGGGTCTTGGGCTAATTGAAATAAGACAAAGAAAGACAAATACCATATGATTTCACTTACGTGTGGAATCTAAAAAACCAAGTTAACAAAGAAAACAGAAACAAACTCATAGATAACAGAGAACAAATTATTTTGCTATTTGGGAAGAAGGTTGGGAGGGATGGTTGAAAGAAGTGAAAGGTATTGAAAAGCATAAATTGCTAGCTGTAAAAATGTCACAGATATGTAAAGTACAACATAGGGAATATTGTCAATAATATAGCAATAACTATGTATGGTGTTGAATGGGTACTGGACTATTAGGGTGATCACTTTATAAAGTATATACATATCTAATCACTATGTTATAAACCTGAAACTTATATTGAATATCAACTGTCACTGGAAAATTAATTTTTTTAAGTATATGTAATCTAAATTTTGTAAATAAGCCTTTAAGCAGTCACAAACTCCATATGTGTCTTCTAACTTCACTTTCGGAAAATCAGTAAAAAAAAGAAAAATTTTTATATTAAGATGAAGAACTTGAGCATTCAATTTTTCTCTCATTATGTAAGAAACAATAGTTTATAACTACTTAAATATTTTATGTCTATTTTTAAAGGTATTTTTTCTTCTTTCACCTAATCACATCTCCAGAACTTTCCAAAACCCATTTGTGATCTCAGAAGCTTCACAGGAAATGTCAAATCATCTCTTGCCTACCACATTGGCTTTTTTAATGCAGCTTGATACGATCTAATTAGTGAGAATGTTATCTTACGGGAAATGAAATTGTGTAAAGACTTAGTTGTTTATTTTAAAGCTGCTGCCTAAAGTCTTTAGACTCAAGGAACTTAGTTTTTTTTATTGTTTTGCTTTTTTACTGAATTCATTGGGGAGTGACATTGGTTAATAAAATTCTACAGGTTTCAGGTGCATACTTCTATATATGGAATTGTGTGTTCACCAGCCCAAGTCAAAGGAAGCCATCATCCTAGTGCTTGATCGCATCTTCTAACCTTTGCCAGTGCCCCACTATGGTCTTGGGAAATGAGAAGCTATGTACAGTGAGACCAGCCATTGTGGTTTAACGAGAATCAGTAACTAGCAGTTTCAGTCTGATCTTTCTCCTTTTAGATTTGCATACATTAAATATGGAAGTCTCCACAGATTCAGTATTAAAGCTGATCAGAAAGAAGAGAGTTGGGGACGTATTTAATGATGCTATCTCCACAAATTCCCAACATGCGCATTAGTTTAGGTTTTGCCGGTCTTACCTATCCTTTACTTATTGCACACACATGTGGAAGACCCTTGACCCAAAATATATAAGAAACATGCCAATTTACAAATAGATGGTTGTTTTTTGTTCACTAATATTAACTAAAAAAAAATCTCTGAAAGTGTAATTCTATAACTAATGTATTCCTGACCTTAACAGTTCATTATCATTTAAAAGGCCAAGACAGGGCTTCTTCACAAGTAGATAATGGATTTCTTTTTATAAAATGCTTTACAGGCCTGGCCATCGTGGCTCTGTGAATTGACTGTCATCCCATGGACTGAGAGGCCCCAGTAAGGGCACATGCCCAGGGTTGTAGCCTCGATTGTGTAGGAGGCAGCCAATCAATGTTTTAATCTCTCCCTTCCTCTCTCTCTAAAAAATCAATAAAAATAAAAAATAAAACTCTTTGCATATAATTTTATTTTACCATTAGTAGCATCTAACATACATAAAATTCCACTTTACTGTTGAAAAAAAGGAAGCCTAAGTGGATTAGTTTTGCCCAAGTTAACATAGCAACTAAGAAATAAAACAAAAATTCTTTTATCTGACTACACACATATCGCTTTCATTTATATTATGTAATATTTTAATAGGATATGCTAAACAAATTATGGGATATATAAAGAGCTCCTCAATAAGGCTTGAACATGATTTGCATTATGCTGTCCTTTATTCCTTGACATTTCAGACCTGGCCACAGTCAATTTCTGTCATTATTTGATGTTATATTGCTCATGGTCACTTAAGAATCAATGACATCGCCCTGGCCAGGTTGGCTCAGCGGTTAGAGCGTCGGCCTGCGGTCCGCAGAGACCCGGGTTCGGTTCCTGCTAAGGGCACGTACTTCGGTTGCAGTTTGTCCCCGGCCCTGGTTGGTCGTGCGGGTGGCAGCCACTCGATGTGTCCCTTCACATCGATGTTTCTCTCTCTCTCTCCCTTCCTCTCTCTCCCTCCCACTCTATCTGTACAAAAAATGGAAAAATGTCCTCGGGTGAGGATAAAAAAAAAAAAAAAAAAGAATCAATGACATCTCTGAACTCATATCAGTCTAGTAACTCTTAGTTCCATTTAAGTCCTAGGAGAGGAACTGGGAGAGGACTCTGAGTGGAACAAAACAAAACCAACCAACAAAACGTAAAATAAGACAAACAAACAAAAGTGAAGCAAACAGCAAAACCAAAATAACCAGAGAAAACAAATCAATAATACACTCAAGAAATCCAGTTTTGCATAGCTACTCTAATCTGTGTGTGTGTGTGTGTGTGTGTGTGTGTGTGTGTATTTGCATTCTTGTGTGCCCAATGTTATTCCAATCAAAGGAGTCCTCATTTGTAAGAAAAAATATAACACCAAATTTAATTTTTCTTTAGATGTTTTTCTTCTACCAATGTAAGAGAGACTAATTCTTCAGCTTTAAAAGTTGTTACAAATTGTGGGTGGTAATTTAAGAAAATATATAAAGATGAAAAATTGAAGACTGGATATTTTGTATTTTCACAAACTATTGGTTACATTCTTAAAAATAATCCTTAGAAAACTAAGCCCTGAGAGGATATTTTTTTGATGATTTCTTTACTAGTTTTATCAGTACTTGCTATTCTGTTTAAGTGTGTTTTGAGAAAATTATTACCATTGATAACTTAGCTACTTTTTCTAAATCCTTTTTTGTTTTTGTCTTTATATATAGCAATATAGTGGTACCATTAGGAATTCAATGCACTTTTAAATCCTCTTTGGGTAGGAGAAAACAGATATAAATTGCAATCAAACACATTGTTGTTATTGGTTTGTGTGAGTGTGTGTGTATGCGTAGAATAAAAAATAGGAAAAATTGGTCAGACTTCCTAACTATGAAGACATTTGTACACAATTCCAAGAATATTAAAACGTTAGATCTCAGAAAAAAAAATGTGGTGCTAAAGTGTAAAAGTTGAACCTGTTGAAGCAATGTGCCATTTAGCTTCATGGGGAAGACAAGAATGTTGTGCAGTGGACTGAAGGGAACTTGAATTAGTTCAGTCAATTAAGTCATGATTAATTTATGTTAGATTCTTCTGAGTCTATAAAAGCCAAGACTTTAGTTAACTGGCAGCATTTAGTTTAATAAAAGTAAAGTCTTTAAAAATGAATTCTAGAGGGGAAAAAAATCTGACACAATCAATAGACAACAAGATTCCCATTTTAATTTGTGTCAATAGAAGTTAAAATACATTTAGAAACAAATAAGAAGAGGATTGCTCCCTTCAAATGGATAACCAAGTTTCCCAGAAAGTTATTAGCATGGCTTATTCAGCAGCTCTGCTGGACATGTGACAAATTTTAAGTATGCACAGGAGCAAAGTCTTCCATTGCTGCCACTAATGCTAAGTCCGTGTTCTCTCTGGGTGTAAGAGAAACATTCGAGTGCTAATACCTTCAGTCCAAAATTGTTCTGCAGAGGCTATGATTATTTTGATTATTCTAATAATTATTAATCTGAACATAATAGATGAGCCTAGTGGGCTTTTGTGTATTTAGGGTATATTGAGAGAGAACATGTGGTTGTAGAACTAGCTGAGTTCCTAAACCATTGAAAAAAATAAGAGACTTATTCAAGTTGTTCAAGGGATAAAGCAAACATGAATCTGAAGGAAAAGGCCTTAGCTCCATTCACAGAGTGGCTCATATAGTGCAAATCATTTGAAGACAGGAGTAGCACTTAGGATAGACCTTTCTTTAATGAAACCAATGAGGGAGATGAAGAAAAGCTGATTTAACTCACCTTGTTTTCTTGAAATGTGAATAAACTGTAATCTGAGTTCTAGAAAAGTCAAGGGATTGACTTTGATAGAGCAATTATCATATATGATGCAGTGAATGTAGTCTACAAGTTCAAAATTGTGCTCCCCAAAATATCATGTGTAGATATTGCTAGACCAAATTGCAAAATGATAAAGAATGTACGATCTGGAATCAGCCATAGGATCTACCTGGGTTTCAGTTCTGATTCTGTCATTTCCTAGTTGTGCAATCTTGGGCAATGTATTTAACTTCTTTGACTTCAGTTATTTCATATTATAATAGAGATAATAATAATCTCTACTGTGGATGTTATGAAGATGAAATGCACTTTGCCAGGCAGGTAGTAGAAACTCAGGAAATACTAGCTCTAATTACTATACTATGTTGCTTTAATGTCACTTAACTCCTTACTTGCTGAGTTTAGGAGGTGATATCTGGGGGGAGGGGCATAATCAGTATCTAGGTTAGAACATATAGTCCCATGGTTCTAAGCCTTTTGGTTCTCAAAAAGAAGAAGAGCAGAATGAGATGAATTTGAGCCATGTGTTTACCTAACCAAGAGGCATCTGGTGCTCTATTCTTCGCCCCTGCCCCAGGCACAGTCCAGGGCAAACGGTAGCGTCTCATGGGGAAAAAAACAGTTGTTAAACAGAGAAATCTTTCCAATATACTCTTACATTTATCCTGAAATTAAACAGTATTTTAAAAATATGTCAACATAATGCTATTATATGTACTCAAAATCACAGTGCATTATACAAAATGTCTGAGATTTAACATTTATTTTCCCTTGTAGTTCATTTACACTTGATTTTTAAACATATGCTAATAGAGAGGAGAGGATCATACTTGAGGGGTTGTTTTTGTTAACTAAATATTTTTTTATGTGTTTCTAAGAGTCTGACTAAGGTTATCAGTATTAGATATGAAGTAGCTGTACAAAACAATGACTATGAGACAGATACACGCTCTCTGATAGTAAACGCCCAAGTGCTCATATTATCTTTCATGAACCACACACTTCAAGTAGTGATCAAGCACAGCCATCCATCCTTCTCACATTGTGGAACAAAATAAGAAGAGTCCCATCTTTGTGACACGCCATGTTTCAATGCCAGCTTGAGAGTTGTTTGTTTTGGGTTTTTTTTGCCAAAGTCAATCAGTAGACAATGATATAGTAGCTCTAATGTGTCATTTTTTAGCAGTAACTGTCATAGTTTCAATTGATCTAGAAAATAAACAATGTTTTTTTCACATTGACTGAAGTATTAACTGCACAATGGAATAAAGGTGTTTTGAAAACAATGGTACTTGTTGTATTAGGGTCTTGAAAACAAAACCAGGGGAGAAAACTATGAAAAGTGTTCTGTTTCTGGCTGTGAATAATGAAAATGTCCTTGTGTAATGATAAACCGATGTCTCTGAAAAGGAAAATAAAAGAATAAACTGCTTTCTAGGTCTGACCATGAAGAGATCACTAAAAATAACTTAAGACTTTGGGTGGTGAGCACACAATATAATATACAGATGATGTATCATAGGAATGTAACACTAATAAATTATTATTTTTTAAATACATGACTATAAAAAGAAAGATTACATGTAACTCTTTCAAAAAGAAGGTAAAGGATATGGAGGATGACAAAAAAGAAAAAAAGAAAAAGAAAAGAAACACAGAGATCACATATGTCTATTCAAAAGTCAGGCCCTTTTGAAAAATAGAGAAAAATGCTAGAAACAATAATTACCTATGTGCCTAGTTACTCAAACCTTCATTTAAACAATTAACTAATTTTTTTTTTTTTTGTAAAGGACCATGTTCCCATTTAAGGAACTTGGAAAATATAGATAGCAAAGAGAGAATCATGGAAATAACGCACTATCCCACTAACTACTTTTGCACCAGCGCAGTTCATTCTCTACAGAGCAACTGTAATCTTTCCAAATTGTTGATCTGCTCAGCGTCCTCTAATGGCTGCCTGCCACACCTAAAATAAAGTCTAAATTGCTTTCCATGCCCACACAGCCCAAAACAATCTGTTCCCAGGAGCGCGCTCTCTCTCTCTCCCTCTCCCCTCCCCCCACCAAATTCCCCACCTCTCCTCCTAGCTCATTCTGCTCCAGCACAGCATTGAGTTGGGATTTTCCAAACATGCCAAGCACATTTCTACCACAGGGAATTTCTAGCTACCCCTTAATGGGAATGTTCTTCTCCCAGATACTCCCAGCTTTGCGGTGCCCTTTGTTCCTTTCTCTTCTCAAACATCCCCTCTACAAAGAGGCCCTCCCTGACAATCCATCTACACCATCACCCCTCCTATGCCTCCTGCTTTACTCTGCCATTCTAACCTCTATAACACGTACCACTACCTAACTTTATATTGTGTTATGATTTGTTATAGCCAAGACATATCATCTTGTTTAACCATCCTAACTATCAGATGAGAAAGGTATTATTTTTTTCCTACTTATGAATAAGGAAATTGGGGCACAGGGATGTTGAATAACTTGCCCAAATAGAGTTAGGAAATAATGGAACTAGAATACGAAACCAAGCAATCTGGCCTCAGAGCCAAACTCTCAATCACAAGTTCATTCTCTCCTTTCTCTCTTTCTCACATATACTCACATGCACAAATTTGTACACAGACTCACACCTAACATAGTGTTTTGGGTACATTTTTCACATAATAAAATATCCTTTGACAACATAATTTTATGCCTACACCGTATTTTACTCTATGAGTTTGGCAGAGGGTTTTTAAAACTGTTCTCATAGGATAGACATTTGCAGATGATTTTATTTTAGTACTATTATAAATTAATGTTTATTTTTTTATTTTTTAAACTAAATATAGTGGGGTAATATTGGTGAAAGCTTCGATAATACACCATCTGTGTGTTTATCACCCAAAGTCACATCTCTTCTGTCACCATATATTTGCCCCCTGTACCCTTTCCTAGCTCCCCCCACCCCACTCTCCTCTGGTAACTACCATATGCTTTCTGTGTCTATACATTTTTGTTTGTTGATAAAAAAGATGCATGTTCTCAGGGATTTTTTAAAAAGTTATATTACCAGGTTGTTCTTCAGAAATTAATTTACTATCTATTGTTTCACCATAGCAGAACTCACTCAGCCCCTGGCTTCATAGAGCATTCACACACTGGTGAACTGGAAATGTGTATCTGGAGTTGGTCTCTTCCTTGAGTGATCATTTTATAAATGAAGCCACATTCACATCTCCTTTTAAATGTCAAATGGACAACTCGAACATAGCAAGTCTAAAACAGAACCCTTGAATCACTCCTCTTGATACTGTTGTAATTGGCTGGTTATTAATAATAGGAAAGGAGCAAAGGTGGAAGCCAGATATTACAGGCATGCCATCTGGGCAGCTTTTCCAGGAAGCTGCAGTTTCACACTGTCCAGGGAACCTCTGGCCCATTCCCTTCAGAATCACTGGGGGAGGGGTTGAACAAAGGGGAGAAAGACACAGGTGCAGTGATGTTGGGGTGACATAGCAAAGGTACTTGCCTGTCAGTCAAACCTGGAGACAGACATCATTAGCCAGAATCGGCAGGGCCACTGCAAGCCTCTTAAATATGGGACTACATATCCTCTATACGAAGAACTCTCTCTTGGCTCTCTTGCATTTGCCCATATGGCCCAGGACCATGTGGACCACACACACAATGCACTGATGGACTACAGCAGGAAACACAAACTAAGCTAGCCTGATGCTGGCTTGAACTATGCCCTAGCATCAAGCAGAAACTCTGGACACTGGCTCTGATTCTAGCCCTACTGAAGCCACAGCTACACTTCTTCCTTGGCAGGACAAAGGGAAATGGGAAACTCAGGGATTTAATTCCATGAAAATAAAAATGACTTGTTCTCCTGTGCAAGTCTCAGAAAATTCTTTTTCTTGGGATATCACAACATGACCAACAGGTAGGAACAAGGACCTCTCCCCACTGATAAGACTCTGATCCCTGGAATGTCCCCATATCAGAAAATGGAGAGCAAAATCCACTCTGTTGTACTTCTCTAAAACTGTAGAGTCATTCTTAACTCTTGCCTTTTCCTCATCTACTCACCCACTACCACATCTATCTGAAAATTCTATCATCTCCACAATCAAAGTATATCAAAATATAATTCAGAACTGAATTACGTCTCACCACTGCTACCATGCTGGGCCAAACACCAGCTTCTCTTTCTTGTACTACTGCAACAGTATCCCAATTGGTGTTGCCTTTTTCATCCTCATTCCACTCAGCACACAGTAAGTGTTCTATATGTATTTTATGAATTATTATATTAGACAGCATTCAAAACTGTCAGTTAACATAGCCTCGACTTACAATCGACATGGAACTGATTAAAATATATGACAAAATGAGTGCAAAAATTATCAAAGTGATTCTTTAAAAATAAATTGATAGATATGTAGAGATCTTATACAAGTATTTCACTTAAATCAGCAGAGAAAAGTGGAAGGAGTCATAAACCAAAATTTTAAATAGATAACATAATTTGCTAATTGAATATCAGCATTCTACCAAAAATATTTTTGTATATAAAAATTATTTCTTTTATAAATTACTACTATGTTTGTGTTATCCGCAAATATGAATACAGACTACTTATTCACAATATCTGGTTGCTTAAATTATATTTAAAAATTTTTGTATGTATTTTGTCTCCCCATTTTTACTGTATTGATTAATTTTAAATATATATCTTTGGCATACGCTTGAAATTATCTAGGTTTACACTAGTTTATTGTACTGATTTAATTGTGATAAGTCTCCCTCCCTCAGACAAACTATCTTCATAACAAAGGACATTTAAAAAAATATATGTATTGTATATAATATTTATATATAATAAAGATTTTCTTAATACAAATAAATATTGATAGTTTTAAAACAATGTTTTGGAGTCATGTCAGCATCATGACAAATTGAGTTGATCCTTTAGTCTTTCCACTTTAATCAATACCATTGGAATGTCTTTAACCCAACAGAGTTTTCTCTGCTAAGCTCACATAGATGCCTGAGAGATCCACACATTGGTGCATCTGAAGGTGCGCATATTGAAATAATTAGGGAAAGCAGAATAGGGGAAAGGACAGGGGTGATGCCAGCAGTCACTGAACGCAATAGCAACAGAGAAGTCAGGGTGTCCACACCACAGTCCAGCAAAGGAGAAGAGCAGCAATCTGAGAATCTAGCTTCCTCTCTTAAGTGTGGTGGTGCTTGTACCACTGGAGAGCTCAGTGGTAGCACTTGGCATTTATCTCTGGCCTCATGGACACAACACAGCAGTGCCAACAGACACAAGGAACCAGGTGGCAGTGCAGTAGGCTCAAAACTCCAGCTCCTTTACTGGCCCCATTTATTTCCCCGCCACAGTGGTAATGCACCAAAACCCAAGTGACCCAGATACAGAAAGGACAACCATTGCCCCAGTCACCCAGGCAGCAACTTTCATGACTACAGAGGCACCTCCCCAACACAAGGACACGAACAGTTACAGGGTACCAGCAATGATGGGGGCACAAATACCACAGTTAAGAGAAGACAAAATCTTGTGCTATACCACCATCTGCTGGGAAAAAAGAAAGACTTCTAATTATCAACCTGCTGAATTGTTAAAGTTAAAATGATACCTAATTTTTTAAAAAGTGTTCACTACTTCAAATGCACCAGCAGAAGAACAACCCATCAAGTACCAATAACAACCATGGTAACATGATATCACAAAATAAGTGCCAATTCTCTAGAAACCTAATTCAAAGTCATGGAAGATTATGATCTAAATGATAGAAAATTCAAAATAATCATGAAGAAATTCAAAAGATATACAAGAAAACTTACAAAGGCAGTTTAATGAGCTTAGGAGTAAAATTAATGAAGAGAAGAAATTCTTTATTAAATAGATTGAAAACAACCTAAACAAAAATTCTGGAGCTGAATAAGTGAATAGATAAGATAAATAATGCTTTAAAAGGCTTTGGAAATAAAGCAGGCCATATGGAGAGAGAATTAGCAAGCTCAAAGATAGAAATCTAGAAATGATTTGGGTGGAAGACCAGAGAGTACTAGATTTTCAAAAATAAAATAATTCAGTGAGAACTATCTGACTCCTTTAGAAAGGGCAACATAAAAATACTGTGTAAGAGAGGGAGAGGGAAAAGAGAGCCTATATGAAGAAATAATAGATGAAAATGTCCCAAACCTGGAGAAGGAATTGGATATACAAATACTAGAAATTTAAAAAATACCTAATTATTTTAATACAATAATACCTTCTACAAGACATATTATATTAAAACTGTCAAAGGTCAATGATAAAGAAAGAATTATTAAGACAGACAAGAGGGAAAGACAATAACCTACAAAGAAAACCCATTTGGGCTACCATTAGATTTCTCAGCAGAAATTCTACAGGCCAGGAGAGAGTGAAATGATACATTCAACTACTGAAAGATTAAAACTACCAGCCAAAAACACTCTACCCCACAAAGTTATCCTTTAGATATAAAGGAGAAATAAATGCTTTTCACACAAAACTGAGGAAATTCACTATGTAAAGGTTAAACAGAAAATGGTATTAAAAATAACAATGGTTATTTCAATTTGGTAACAAACATAAAAAGGATAACTTGTGACAACAAAATCATAAAAGGAGGGGATAAAAACAACAGAACTTGTATAGGCAAAAGAATGAAATATGCTATCAGAAGAAAAGGGACTATTTTTATTTATTAGACATTTTATACAAACCTAATGGTAGCTGTAAAACTGAAATCCAGAGCTGAAATACAAAACATAGAAAAAAGATGAAAACCACCAAACCAAAATAGCAGACAGAAACACAAAGGAAAACAAAAAATAATGGAGACACAGAGCACTAAGAAAACAAAAGACAAAATGGGATAGTAATTCCTCATATATCAATAATCACCCTAGATATAAATAGACTGAACTCACCAAACAACAGACACTGAATGGATTAAAAATAAAACTGAACTATGTGCTGCCTTCAGGAGACCCAAATCAGCTCCAAAGACATAGACTCAAAGTGAAGGGCACGTATATGATACTCCAAGAAAATGGTGTAGAGAAGAAAGCAGTGTAGCCATACTTAGGTTAAATAGACTTTAAGCCAAAAAAAAAAAAAAAAAGGAGTAGGAGACAAAGATGGACATTATATAATGATAAAGGGGAAAATCCATCAAGAAGACATTACATTACATATATTTAACAGACTTAAAGATAGACATAGACAGCAATACAATAACAACAAGATCATTTAACACCCTACTTAGAACCAATGGATAGATCATCTGGACAGAATATAAATAAAAAAACATGGTCCTTAAATGGCATATTAGAGCAGATGAACTTAATAGACATTTACAAAACATTCCACCCAAATGTAACAGAATACACATTCTCAAGTATACATGGAACATTCTCAAGGATAGACCATATGTTGAAAAACAAAACAATTCACAATGAATTTAAGAAGATTGAAATCATATAAATCATATCAAGTATCTTTCTGACCACAACAAAATGAACTACAATTCAACTACAAAAAGAAAGCTTGAATTTTCAAAAAATGTAGGGATTAAACAACATGCTTCTGAACAACTACTGGGTCAATAAAGAAGTAAAAAATAAAATAAAAAATTAAAAGATACACAGAAATAAATGAAAATTAAAATATGATATCTGTGAGATGTAGCAAAATCAGTACTAAGAGGGAAGTATATAGCCATGCAAACCTACCTCAAGAAACAAGATAAATCTCAAATAAACCATCTAACTGTATACCTTAAAGAACTATAAAAGAAAAAAAAACAAACAAACAAACAATAGAGTCCAAAGTCAGTAAAAGGAATGAAATTATTTAAAAATTAGAGAAAATAAATAAAATAGACACAGAAAGATAATAGAAAAGATCAATAAAATGAAGAGCTGATTCTTTAAAAATATAAACAAAATTGAACTTCCATTTGACCCAGTGATTCCACTTCTAGGAATATACCCTAAGAAGCCTGAAACACCAATCAGAAAGAATATATGTACCCCCATGTTTGTAGCAGCACTATTTACAATAGCTAAGATCTGGAAACAGCCCAAGTGTCCATCAGTAGACAAATGGATAAAATAGTGTGGTACATATACACAATGGAGTACTACACAGCTGTGAGAAAGAAAGATCTCTTATCCTTTGAGACTACATGGAGGGACCTGGAAAGTATCATCCTAAGTGAAACAAGCTAAACAGAGAAAGACAAGTTTCATATGATCTCACTTATTTGTGGAATATAATGATCATAACAGTCTGAGAAATGGGGTAGTCCCAGAGACGTGGAAGTGTGGTACATACTGACAATCCCCTAAAGAGGGGTGTAGTGGGGGAGAGATAAACCACAGAACTTATATGCATGTATGCATGAACAGTGGACATGGACAACAAACTGGGGAAAGGGCATGGAGAGAGGGGTAAGGGGAATCAGTGGGGGAAAAGGAGAAACATCTGTAACAAAAATTAATTAATAAAAAATAAAATAAAATAAAATGAAAATAAAAAATATATATATAAACAAAATTGATAAGATGTTAGACATACCAAGGAGGAAAGAGAAAAACTGAAGTTAAAAAAAAAATCAGAAATTAAAGAGGATACTACAGAAAAGCAAAGGATCATAAAAAAATACAATTAGCCCTGGCCAGTTTGGCTCAGCGGTTAGAGCGTCCACCTGCGGTCCAGAGAGACCTGGGTTCAGTTCCCGCTAAGGGCACGTACCTCGGTTGCAGTTTGTACCCGGCCCTGGTTGGGTCATGCACTCGATGTGTCCCTTTCACATCGATGTTTCTCTCTCTCTCTCTCTCTCTCTCTCTCTCTCTCTCTCTCTCTCTTCTCTCTCTCTCTCCCGCCCTCTCTATCTGAATAAAAAATGAAAAAATGTCCTCAGGTGAGGATTAAAAAATATATATATACAATTAAAGGTTATACACCACTAAATTGGACAACCTATAAGAAATGGATAAATTCTTGGAATCATACAACCTTCTTGACTGAATTATGAAGAAATAGAAAGTCTGACTAGACTGATCATCAGGAAGGAAATTGAAATGGTAATTAGAAACCTTCCAAAAAACAGAAGTCCAGAACCAGATGGCTTCTAACCAACACTCACAAAAGATTTAAAGCTTGTCCTTCTCAAACTCTTCAAAGTAATTGAAGAGGGAGGAGTTCTTCCTAACCTTTTTGTTTTGTTTTTGTTAATCCTCACCCAAGGATACCTTTCCATTTATTATTTTTGTTTGTTTGTTTGTTTTTAGACAGAGTAGAAAGGAGGGAGGGAGAGAGAGAAAAACATTGATGTGAGAGAGACACATCAATTGGTTGCCTCCTTCATGACCCTAACCAGGGCCAAGGATCAAACCTGCAACCCAGATGCATGCCCTTGACCAGAAATCAAACCCAGAACCCTTCAGTCCATGGGGCGATGCTCAGAATCATTGAGCCAACAGCCAGGGCCTAACTTATTTTGTGAGGCCAATATTACCATGATACCAAGATAGGAAAGGACAACACACACACACAAAGTTATAGGCCAAAATCCCTGATGAACATAGATGCAAAGTCCACAACAAAATAATAGCAAGTAAAAGTCGAACAATCTGGGTATAGAGGGAATGTACCTCAACATAATTAAGGCCATAGATGACAAGACTGCAGCTAACATCACATTCAGTGGAAAAACCGAAACGTTTTTCTCTGAGACCAGGTATAAGACAGGATGCCATTTTCACCAGTTTTACATAACACGATAATGACAGTCCTAGCCAGAGCAATTAGATACACACAAAAAGTAATGTAAGGCATCCAAATTGAAAAGTAATGAGTAAAATTGTCACTTTTTTGTGAATAATTTTATATGTAGAAAATTCTAAAGAATCCACCAACAAACTATTGGAAAAAAATAAGCAAATACACTGAAGTTGCAAATTTAATATACAAAAATCTGTTGCATTTATACTAATAAGAAACTATCTAAAAAAGAAATTAATAAAACAATCTAATTGACAGTAGCAACAAATAGAACAAAATACCTATGAATAAACTTAGCAAAGTAGATGATAGACCTGTATATTGAAAACCACAAGACACTGAAAGAAATTGAGGACAACGCAAAGAAATAAAAAGACCTTCTCTGCACAAAAATTGGAAGAATTATCACTGTTAAAATGCCCATATTACCTAAATGTAGAAATTTAGTGCAATCCCTTTCAAAATCCCTAAGGCATTTTTCATATAGATAGAAAAAAAGCCTCAAATATATATGGAAACACAAAAGACCACTAATAGTCAAAGCAATCCTGAGAAAAAAGAACAAAGCTGGAGGTATCACACAAACCAATTTCAAACTATACTACACAGCTGGAATAGTCAAAAAAGTATGGTATTTGGCAGAAAAACAGACACAAAGACCAGTTGAACAGCTGAGAGCCCAGAAATAAATCCACATATATATGGACAACTAATTTATGACAAAGAACCCAAGAACATACAGTGGAAGAAAGGAAAGTCTCTTCAGCAAATGGTGCTGGGAAACGTGGACAGCCACATGTAAACAAATGAAAGTAGACCTCTATCTTATACCATAGAAAAAAAATGAATTTTAAGTGGATTAAAGACTTGAACATAAGACCTGAAACAATAAAATGCATATTAAAAAAACATAGGTATTAAACTTCTGGACATTGGTTTCATTAATGGTTTTGTGAATTTGACTTCAAATGCAAAGGAGATAAAAACAAAATTGAACAACTGAATACACATCAAACTAGAGAGCTTCTGCACAGCAAAGGAAATCATCAATAAATAAAAAAGACAACAAACTAAATGAAAGAAGATATTTGCAAATAACATTTCTGATAAGTGATTAATGTCCAAAATATATAAAGAACTCATACAACTTAACAGCAACAACAACAAAACAGTCAAAATAGGGCAGAGGATCTGACTAGATATTTTTCCAACAACACATACAGACGGCGAAGGGGAACATAAAAAGATGTTCCACATCACTAATCAACAGGCAACTGAAAATCAAATCTACATTTATATATCACCTCATACCTACTAGAAAGGCTATTACCAAAAAGACAAGAAATAACAAGTGTTGGTGAGGATGTGGAGGAAAGGTAACTGTACCCTCTTGGTTGGATTGTATGAAAAAATATATGGAGGTTCCTCAGAAAAAAACCTACTGTATGATCTAACAATTCCTTTCTAGGATATTTATTTGAAATCTGAAATCTAATTCAAAAAGATATATGTACCCCTATATTTATTGCAACATTATTTACAATAGAAAAAGTATGGAAACAACCTAAATGTCTACTGACAGATGAATACTCACACACACACACACACACACACACACACACTCACGAATATATATTTTGTGACATATATATACACAATGGGATAGTACTCAGCCATAAAAAAGACAACATATTGTCATTTGTGACAACATGAATGGATCTTGAGGGTATTACACTAAATGAAATAAGTCACATGAAAAAGGAAAAAAACAAAACAAAACATGATTTCACTCATATTGGAATATTTTTTAAAATAAACAAGACAAAATAAAAACAAAATTATAATTACATACAACATATTTTGGTGACCAGAGGAGGCGGGTGGTGGGAGGAGGCCAAAAGAGAGAAAGAAGGTTACATATGGTGACAGATGGAAACTAGACTTTTGGTGATGAGTACACTATGGTGTATACAGATATTGAATTATCATGTTGTATACCTGAATCTTACATAATGTTATTAACCATTGTTACTTAAATAATAAATGTTTTAAGAGTCTAAAAAATGTCTAAAATTTTATTTACACTCTTAATATTTTTGACAATAAATAACAGTGTTCTTTTAATTATGCTTTTATTAAAGTTTGAGAATGCACAATAAATTTTTTAAAAATAAAATGCTTAAATTCATTTAACATTTAAAAATGTTTTTCCTCCAGACATACATGTACTTGTCTTATTTTTCCTGTCTATTAAGGGCAAGTCACCAACTTCAAAGATTATAATATTTTCAACTAATCACATATTTTCCAGAATTCTAGTTTCAATTTGCCTGAATGTTCCAGATAGATAAACCTGGTTTTTTATGCATAAGTTATGAGAACTACATTATTTTTTATTCAAATTAAAGTTATTAGAAATATTTATTTGGAGTTGCATCTCTACAAGTTACTTTAATTTGAGCCTCTGTCATAACACAGAACCAATCTAAATGAGATTTAAAACTTTATGCCCAAGGGAAATGTTTGCTATTAACTAGCAATGTATACAATTAAACTTATAGCACAGTCACGGTGTTTTAATCAGGAAATCTAAGAGTCATTTCTGTCCTGTGGGGCAATAAATGAAGGCAAAAGCAATTGAACATGCTTTCTGATGTGCTGAAAGATATATGGGCTTACTTGAGTTACAAATTGAAAGGGCCACATGCTTAGTTAATCAACACTGCACAATTATACTGGGGAAGAAGTGATAAATTTAACAGATATTAGAACTTGCAGGGGTTGGTGTAAAATGGACTTGATCCACGACCTCGGTAATTAAAGGAATGTCTTTAAATACCTACTATCATGGCCTGACTATAAAAGAGAATGAATTTTTATTCTCATCAACCACAATGGTTGAAGCTGACCATTGACTAATATGTATTGACTGTTCTGACAGAATAGAAAATGAGATCCTGGGAGACCAGTTAATGTACTCATTTCTAGAATTTTCAGGGCTGATTAGAACAAAACCACATTCAGGGAAAACCATTAAGAATACACCCAGGTGATAAATTTGCTGTTCCTCTAGGCTTTCTCCTTCAAGGATAAGCCTAGAAACAGTGTTTCTCTTGTACACAATCTAAGTGCAAAGGACAAATATAATTTTTAGCCAAAATATAGCAACCTTCCATTTCAAGTGTGTATTCCACAACTTCTTGTGTTTGTATAAATGTTAGAATGTGTAAGTGATACTTCCGGGTAGCTCAGTTAGTTAGAGCATAATCTCATACACTGAAAGGTGCAGGCTTGATTCCTGATCTGGGCACATACAGAAGGCAGACAATTGATGTTGCTCTCTCAAATCAAGGTCGGTCTCTCTCTCTCTCTCTCTCTCCTTCTTTCTCTAAAATCAATAAACATATCCTCAGGTTAGGATAAAAAAATATATTTTCTGATGAAAAATATTTTCTGTTCTGAAATTCCTATCACTGTTTTCAGTAAAATGCCTGTCAAAATTCTAATAACTTTTTTTTCACAGAAATATATAAATCCAACTAAAAATGGGTAAATGTCATAAATAGACACTTCTCCAAAGGGGACATGTAGATGGCTAAGACATATGAAAAATGCTCAATGTTACTACTTATCAGAGAGATGCAAATTAAAATGACTATAAGGTATCACCTAACATTTGCCAGAAAAGGCTACCATCCACAAATTAATAAATGACAAGTGCTAGCAAGGATGTGGAGAAAAGGGGACTCTAGTACACTGCTGTTGGGAATACAGACTGGTACCGCCACTGTGGAAAACAGTATGAAGTTTTCTCAAAATATTAAAAACAGAGCTATCATATGATCCATCAATTTCCCTTCTAGGTATTTATCCAAAGAAACCAAAAACCTTATCTCAAAATGATATACACACTCCCTTGTTTTTTGCAACATTATTTATAACAGCATAAAGATGGAAGCAGCTAAGTATCCATTGATAAATGAATGGATAAAGAAAGTGTGATGTAGAGAATGTGAAAATGGAGGCAGAGTGAATGGAAGCTACAAAGACGATCTCCCAGGACCAAATGGGTATTACAAATAAAATAAAGACAAATCCTCAGAACAAAGCAACAGAAAAGCAAAAGGACAAGACCATAAAACCAGGAACACTGGTAGGATCTGCAGAGAAACGAGAGGGTGACAGGCTGGGAAACATGGACAGCAGCAGTCTTATCTGTGAACAGAGACCTTAGAAAGTAAAGACTATGCCCTCTCCACAGCACAGAGAGCTCGGACAGAGTGCTAAAATAGCCACAGCCACTCATGTGGAGGCTACTGCAGAGGGAGGGCACACTGGGCTGGAACTCTGTGGGGACACCCGGAATTTGGAGGGCACTCAGAGTTTTTGCTGAGTTGCGGCCACAAAGGATGGTGGCCAGTGTGCTCCTCCTAGAGCTATGGGGAAAAGCAGCAGCAGCACCCCCACACACACACACTCAGAGTTTCAGCTTTGCCCAGATGAGGCAAAAAATGCAAATTGAGGTTTATTAACAACCAGCATCTATCCCACCCTCTGGAAATCTTCCTATGCAGCACACCAGGGCTAAATTCCAAGGCACTGAGTAACTGAGACTACTAGCCTCCAGGAAAAAGCTAGAAGATAACTGAACATTTTCTGGACTTGCAAATCTACACAAGAAAGTAAAACTTTACAGTGGTGTTTAGCATGGGCCCACATAGGCTCATCAAAACCCAGTAGAGAGAGCCACAAACAGCAGAACACCAACACCCACAGGAAAAATTTGGCAGGCTTCAAAACCCACTGAGATAGCCAAAATGGTGAAACAAGGAAACAAATCCCAAATGTAAGAACAAGAGAACTCTATTGAAAATGAGATAAATGAAATGCTTTTAACCAAATTATCAGAGGTAGAGTTCAGAGCTGTGATCTTGAGGAAGTTCAGCAGCATGAGTAAGGACATCAGCACCATGAGTAAAGATAAAACATTGAAAACCAACCAAGTGGAAATGAAGAATGACATAGCAAAAATAAAGAACACATTGGAAGGACTAACCAGTAGAGCAGAGGAAGCTGAGGACCAAATCAAACAATTATAAGATAGGGTACAAAAAATCAACCAATCAGAAAACCAAAAAGATAAAATAATTGAAAACAAGAAGACAGCTTAAGAGAACTGTGGGACAACTATAAAGGTAATAACATATGCATCACAGGATTCCCCGAAGAGGAAGAAAATTGGCAAGTCTTAGAGAATATATTTGAAGAAATAGTGACAGGAAACTTTCCTAACTTGGTGAAGAAAGCAAGCACTCAAGTGCAAGAAGCACAGAGAGCCCCAAGTAAGAAGAACCCAAACAGGCCCACACCAAGACACAGGGTAATTAAAATGCCAAAAATTAAAGACAAAGAGAGAACCCTAAAGGCAGCAAGAGATAAGCAACAGGTTACCTACAAAGGAAACCCCATAACGCTCTCAGCTGACTTCTCAACAGAAACACTACAGGCCAGAGGGGAGTGGCATGAAGTAATCAAGGTCATGAGAAGCAAGGTTCTGAATCCAAGACTATTCCATCCAGCAAGGCTAGCATTCAAAATAGAAGGTCAAATAAAGAGCTTTCCAGACAAAAAAAAAAAAAAAGGCTAAGGGACTATATTAACACCAAACGAGCACTGCAAGATATGCTAAAAGGACTGCTGTGATTAGTAGAAGAAATAGGAAGAAAAATAGAACCACACTAAACAAAAATGGCAATAAATAAGTACGTATTAATTATCACCTTAAATTTGAATGGTTTGGATGCTCCAATAAAAAGACAGAGTAGCTGAATGGATAAGGAAGCCTGACTCACATATATGTTGTTTACAAGAGACCCACCACACAACAAAAGACTCACATAGGTTGAAAGTGAAGGGATGGAAAAGAATCTTTCAAGCAAATGGAAAGAGAAAAAAAGCTGGGTTAGCAATCCTCATATCTGATAAAGTAGATTTCAAAATGAAGGCCATAAGTAGAGACAAAAAAAGGCCCCTGCATAATATTGAAAGGATGTATTCAACAGGAAGATACAACCTTGGTAAACATATATGCACCCAATATAGGATCGCCAACATATATTAAAAATCTTTTGGAGGACAAGAGCAATATAATCATAGCAGTGGACTTCAACACCCCACTGACATCACTGGATAAATCATCAAAAAATTAACAAGGAAACAAAGACTCTAAATGAAGCACTAGACCAAATGGATTTAATAGATATCTACATAGAATTACACCCCAAAACTGCAGAATTTACACTTTTCTCAAGTGCACTTGGGACATTCTCAAAGATAGACAACATGTTAGGGGACAAACTAAGTCTTTACAAGTTCAAGAAGATTGAAATCACATCAAGTATCTTCTCAGATCACAATTGCATGAAACTAGTAATCAATTGCAACAAGAACATGCAAAGACATTTGAAAACATGAAGGCTAAATTGCATGTTATTGAACAATGAATCGGTTACCATGAACATCAAGAAAGAAATTAAAAACTTCCTAGACACCAATGAAAATGAACAAACAACAGCACAAAATCTATGGGATGCAGTGAAAGCAGTTTTGAGAGGGAAATTTATATCACTACAGGCCTACCTCAAGAAGCAAGGAAAAGTTCTAATAGACTATCTAACTTCACAAGTTAAAGAACTAGAAATAAAAAAGAAAGAAAACCCCAGAGCAAGTTGAAGGAAGGAAATGGTAAAGGACAGAGCAGAAATGAATGACATGGAGACCAAAAAAAAAATTCAAAGGATCAATGAAACAAAGAGCTGGTTCTTTGAAAAGATAAACAAGATTGATGGACCCTTAGCTAGACTAACCAAGAAGCAAAGAGACAGAACCCAAACACACAAATCAGAAATGAAAGAGGAGAAAAAATAACTGACACCACAGAAATACAAAGGACCGTGAACAAATATTATGAACAATTATACAGCAACAAATTCAACAATTTAAACAAAATGGACAAATTTCTAGAAACACATAGTCTCCCAAAACTGAACTTGGAATTGATAGAAAACTTGAACAGACCAATAACAACAAAAGAAATTGAAGATGTAATCAAGAATCTCCCACCAAACAAAAGCCCAGGCCAGGATGGCTTCACAAGGGAATTTTACCTGACATTCAAAGAACTAATATCCATTCACCTCAAACTATTTCAAAAAACTCAAGAAGAAGGAAAACTTCCAAATTCGTTTTATAAGGCCAGCATCATTCTAATTCCAAAACCTGAAAAAGACACTACAAAGAAAGAAAACTACAGGCCAATATCCCCGATGAACATAGATGCCAAAATCCTGAACAAAATACTAGCAAATCCAATGCAGCAACACATCAAAAAAAATTATTCACCAGGACCAAGTGGGATTCATCCCAGGGATACAAGGCTGGTACAATATTCACAAATCAATAAATGTGATACACCACATAAACAAAATGAAAGATAAAAATCATATGATCATATCAGTAGACACTGAAAAAGAATTCAACAAAATTCAGCACCCATTACTGATAAAAATGCTCAGCAATGTGGAAATAGAGGGATCATATCTTGACATAATAAAGGCCATGTACGAAAAACCGACAGCCAACATCATACTCAATGGGCAAAACTAAAAGCATTTTCCTTAAGAACAGAAACAAGACAAGGATGCCCACTTTCACCACCCTTATTTAACACAGTACTGGAAGTCTTAGCCACAGCAATCAGACAGAAAGAAAAAATAAATGGTATCTAAATTGGAAAGGAGGAAGTAAAACTGTCATTATTCGCAGATGACATGATACTATATGCAGAAAACCCCAAAGACTCCATCGAAATTTTACTAGACTTAATCAATGAATTTGGCAACGTATCAGGATACAAAATTAACATCACGAAATCAATGGCATTCTTATACTCCAGTGATGAAGTCACAGAAAGAGAAACTAAAAAAAAAATCATATTTACCATTGCAGCAAAAAAATTAAAATACCTAGGAATAAACTTAACCAACGAAATAAAGGACCTATTCACATAAAACTACAGGTCATTGAAAAAAGAAATAGAGAAAGATATAAAAAAGTGGAAGCACATACCTTGTTCACAGTTTGGAAGAATTAACATCATTAAAATGTCCATACTACCCAGAGCAATCTATAGATTCAATGCAATCCCCATCAAAATACCAATGATATACTTCACAGAACTAGAACAAATACTTCAAAAGTTCATAAGGAACCAAAAAAGACCTTGAATAGCCACAGCAATCTTGAAAAAAAAAGAACAAAATAGGAGGTATCACATTACCAGATTTCAGGTTATACTACAAAGTCACTACAATCAAAACAGCCTGGTACTGGTACAGGAGCAGGCAGATAGATCAATGGAACAGAATAGAGAACCCAAAAATGGACCCAAGACAATATGCTCAATTAATATTTGACAAAGGGTGCAAGAGCGTACAATGGAGTATATACAGCCTCTTTAATAAATGGTGTTGGGAAAATTGGACAGCTACATGCCAAAAATGAAAATAGACCATGAACTGACACCATAAACAAGAATAAACTGAAAATGGATAAAAGACTTAAATGTGACTCATGAAGCCATAAAAATCCAGAAGAAAATGTAGGCAACAAAATTTCAGACATCATACACAGCACAATGTTCACTGATACATCACCTAAGGCAACAGAAATGAAGAAAATGAACACATGGGACTACATCAATCTCAAAAGTTTCTGCGCAGCAAAAGATACAATCATCAAAATCGAAAGGCAACCCACTGTATGGGAGAGCATAATTGCCATAGATTCATCAGATAAGGGGTTAATTTCCAACTTATATAGTGTGCTTATACAGCTCAATAGAAGGAAAACAAAGAACCCAATTAAAAAATAGGCAGAGGACCTACACATCTCTCCAAACAGGACATACAAATGGCTAAGAGACATATGAAGAAATGCTCAACATCAATAATCATCAAAGAGATGCAAATTAAAATAACAATGAGTTATCACCTCACACTTGTCAGAATGGCCACCATCAACAAATCATCAAACAAGTGTTGGCGAGGGTGTGGAGAAAAGGGGATGCTACACTGCTGGTGGGAATGCAGACTGGTGCAGCCACTATGGAAAACAATATGGTGTTACCTCAAAAAAAAAAAAAAAATTAAAATTGAACTTCCATTTGACCCAGTAATCCCACTTCTAGGAATAAACCATAAGATGCCTGAAACAACCAATCAGAAAGAATATATGTACCCCCATATTTGTAGCAGCACTCTTTACAATAGCTAAGATTTGGAAACAGCCCAATGTCCATCAGTAGACAAATGGACAAAGAAGCTTTGGTACATATACACAATGGAGTACTATGCAGCTGTAAGAAAGAAAGATCTCTTATCCTTTGAGGTGACATGGAGGGATCTGGAGAGAATTATCCTAAGCGAAACAAGCCAAGCAGAGACAGACAAATATCAGTTGACCTCACTTATTTGTGGAATATAATGAACATAACAGTCTGAGGAATGGGGTAGTCCCAGAGACGTGAAAGTGGGGTACAGACTGACAATTCTCAGAAGAGGGGGTGGGAGGGAGAGATAAACCACAGAACTTATATGCATGTATGCATGAACAATGGAGATGGACCACAAAGCTGGGGACAGGGCGGGGAGGGTACGGGAGGGATGTATCAATGGGGAAAAAGGAGAAACATCTATAACAAATAACAATTAATTAATCAAATTTTAACAAACTGAGAAAACAAGACACAAATGTAAAAAAACATTTAAAAATTATGTATCTGATAAAGAGAGTTTTTTCTAGATATATAATGTCTTAAAAATTGTACCCTCTAAACATGTAAAGTCTATTATACGTCCGCTTTTCCTCAATAAAGCTGTTTTAAACCTTTATTGAAATATTTCTACATCATTAGTAAACTGCATTCTATGAAGTGCCTTTTCCTTTTCAAATATGGACTGTTCCCATTGTTTCCTAGAATAAAATTCAGAACAGCCTGCAAAATATATTCTATCTCAACAGTTTTTATGCAGATTTCTGGAGTCTGAGAAGTTTTACAGACAGAAATGGAAATGCATGTGTCCTTTTCATGAGTCTCTTCTGAGGAGCACGTACCCTCAAATGAGCATTAACCTAGGAAAATACCATAATCAGTTTTTTGTTGTTGTTGTTTTCTAATCCTCACCTAAGCATATCTTTCCATTTATCTTTAGGTAGGGTGGGAGGGAGGGAAGGAGAGAGAGAGATCAATGTAAGAGGACACATCAACTGGTTGCCTCCTGTACAACCAGGGCCAGGGACTGAACTGCAACCAAGGTATGTGCCCTTGCCCTGAATCCAACCTGTGAGTCTTTATTCCACGGGCTGATTCTCTAACCACTAAGCCAAACTGGCCAAGGCAGACCCAATTTTTTTTACCAAGTTCCAAAACTTTTCCTTAACCCATTTTTTTTTCTCTCAATTTTACCACCATGCCCTTAAGTAGAAATAATTTCACATATTCAGCATTTCTCTTAGCAATACTTCATTTTAAAGAATAGTTTTTATAGACTTATTTGGAAATTAACAGAGTAGGTTGTTATTAATCATGTAAACTTCCTTTGTATCAGCAACATTATACAATATTAAATAAAGACTGTGTATTTCTAATCCATCACTTGACCTGAACTTCTTTACCGGGAAAGACAAAACAGCATAATTGTGTACTGAAATTCTTCTTTAGTCAACTATGAGAAAAAGTAATGTGTCCACCACCCTCAGAGAATTACTGATCGAATATAATTGCATGTAAATCATGACTGCATTTGTAAATCTAATAAAACCAAGCAACAAATTATGTAATGAAATTGGGAGGCAAACCAGGTAGGAATTGGCATTAGTGTCCATGGAGAGAAAGAATTCTTATAAGAGTATATGAAAGAGGGAACTTTATATCACGACGAATGTAATTGAACCATTCCACATGCCAAACATGGCATTTAAACTGAATGTGTTTACTCAGCATGACTTGCAATACATTTGTAATGCCAGTATTGACAGCCAGCTTCTGTATCCAGAAATGAGACTCAAGGAAAAAGAATCCAGAACGGGAGGTTGAATGAATTTGGTTCTAAATGTAGCTACACTTCTGTTTAAATAAAAATACCAGTAGAATTTATACTTTATATCATAAAAAGTAGGTAAAAATACAATGGACTTGTGCTTTTAATTTTATAAAGCATATAAGTTTGTACTTTCATGCAGTTTTAGGCTCCTGCAGGATTATTCTTCATTAAATGTATCAAGAAATTGTCTAATCTATTTAAAGTGGCAAGGCATTCTCAGCATTAACCAGAGGGTTAACATCATCTCAAGAAAAGCCATAATAACTCAAGTACAATTTTTATGGGATACGCTTAAAGAAATAATTGTAATAAATGAGACATCACCATCAGAAATAGGGGGCATTTTCAAATGAATAATGACTTAACATGAAAATAGAATTAAATCCCAGACAAAACGAGTCAAAAATAATTTAACAGCATTGTTAATGTAGAGTTAGTTCATTTGTTCATTCCACTTAATTTATCATAGTCCACATAGTAAAAATAAGTCTGATGCAATGGCAGCCTTATGATAAGCACAGCTACTCTAATCTCATTTCATTTTTCCTGTGGAGACAATAACCTCAACGCACTTAAATCATCCTATTAACTGATTACCACAAAGGCAAGGTACTATATATGGAAAAGGTATTGAATTGAAAAGCCTCACCATAGATATAACCACAGACAAGTTAGAGCATTTCAAATTTCAATTTTTATGTAAAATGAGAATAATCCTGGAGACCAGGTAAAAATCTAAAATCTAAAGTGTTTTTTTTTTTATTTTTATTGAATTTACTGGGGTGAAACTGGTTAACAAAATTATGCAGTTTTCAGGTACAAAGTTCTACAACACATGATCTGTACACTGGATTGTGTGTTCACCACCTCAAGTCAAATCTCTGTCTATCACCTTTATCCCCCCTACAGCCTCCTCCCCCTTCCTCACCCTTTTATCCCCCACAAACCACCCCCCAGTAGTTTACTTTCTTAAAGACAAATTTTTTAAAGTCAAAATTTAATATTTTCTCTGTGACCAGCTTCTTTGCTCCCTGGGGGATAGATTAATTTTAAATTTTTGACCTAAATAACAGTTTAAACACCTGCTGATTTACAGGGCAAACTGGAATTTAATAAATGTCCTTTATAAACAAAAGTGAGGTAGATATGCACAGTGTGGCATTAATGGTTGAATTTTAAAACAAACTATCACTAAATCCCCTTATATTCCTAGTGTCTTATTATTCTATAAATCCTTCAATTATTTTATTAAACCATATTCACTATTTAATAAAAATTTTCTTTTTGCAGCAAATTTATAATTCATTTATTTTCCCCTGTATTATAATTAACCAAGACTAGATTTTAATTTACACATTCACTTAAATTGGTGGGTTGTGTAACAGACCTTAATTCTGTCTAACAGGCAGAGGAGAGAGGTCACTTTGAAGGGAAAGGGCTTCATCGTACTTCTAATTGCCATCTAACCTACTGTCTGGTTAATCTCTTGCTTCGCTTTTTGTTGATTTCAGTTTTCTGCTTTGATCCTTTATTTATTTATTTTTTAGCTGACTTTTTTTTTAATGTTGAAAATATTACAGATGTTTCCCCTTTTTTCCCATTGACCCCCTCCTCCCCACTCCCACCAGCTCCTGCTTTCTCCAAACTATTGCCTGTGTCCATTGGTTGTGCATATATGCATACACGTTTTTTGGGTTATCTCTTGCCAACCTTCTACCCCCCTTCCCTCTGAGGTTTGATAGTCTATTTCCTGCAGTACATAGAAATCTTTGCCTATATCCCAAGGTCACAAAAATTTTACTACTGCATTTTCTTCTAATTATTTTCAGAACTGTAGGCTTTCTATATTTTTTTAATTTATTTTCTTTTTGATTTTTTTTCTTTATTGATTTTTTAGTGAGAAAAGAAGGGAAAGGGAGAGAGAAATGGAAACATTGATGAGAGAGAACATTGATTGGCTGCCTCCTGCATGCTCCCCACTGGGGATTGGGCCCACAACCTTGGCAAGTGCCCCGACCAGGAATTAAACTAGCAACCTCTTGATGTATGGCTGATGCTCAACCACTGAGCCACACCAGTCTCTGGATCTATTTTGATCGACAGCTTATTTTGTTCATGATATTCCATAAATAAGTGAGATCATGTGGTACATGTCTTTCTCTGACTGGCTTATTCACTTAGCATAATATTCTCCAGGGCCCTCCGTGACATCTCAAAGAATAACTTAACCAAGGAGGAAAAAGACTTGTTCTCAGAAAACTATAGGACATTGAAAAAAGAAATAAATATATAAAAAAGTGGAAGCATATACCCTGTTCATGGATTGGAAGAATCAACATCATTAAAATGTTTATACTTACCCAAGGCAATTTATAGATTCAATGCAATCCATATTAAAGTACCAATGGCATATTTCACAGATATAGAACAAATACTCCAAAAGTTTATATGGAACCAAAAAAGACCCTGAATAGCCACAGCAATCTTGAAAAAGAAGAACAAAGTTGGAGGGATCACAATACCAGATATCAGGTTATACTACAAATCCATTGTAATCAAAACAGCCTGGTACTGGCATAAAAATAGGCATATAGTTCAGTGGAACAGAACAAAGAACCCAGAAATTGACCCAAGATAGTATGCACAATTAATATTCAACAAAGGAGGTAAAAGTATACAATGGAGTAAAGATAGCCTCTTCAATAAGTGGTGTTGAGAAAATTGGACAGAAACATGCAAAAAAAATGAAACTAGACTACCAATTTACACCATACACAAGAATAAACTCCAAATGGATAAAAGAGTTAAGTGTAACTTGTAAATCACAGATGTCTTAGGAGAAAATGTAGGCAGAAAAATCTCAGACATCACACATAGCAGAATTTTCACTGATACATCACCTAGGGCAAGAGAAACAAAGAAAAAAATTAATAAATGGGATGACATCAAACTAAAAAGCTTCTGTATGACAAAAGAAACCAGCATCAAAATGAAAAGGAAGCCCACTCTCTGGAAGAACATATTTGTCAATGATATATCAGATCAGGGGTTAATATCCAAAATATCTAGAGTACTCATACAATTCAACAAAAGGAAGACAAAAATTTTTTTTTGAGTGAGAGAAAACATAGAATCCAGTGTGACAGAGTAACATGTCAAAAATCAGAACACTTAGGTCAATTTCCCCAGAAGAACTTCCTAATTGTCAATTATCATTTTAAAACCTGGATATTGCATTAAGGTTTGAAAAAGCTGAATAAAATATTCATCCAAATAAATATTTTAAAATAATATTTTAAAATAACATACTAATTAAACTAATTCTTTATCTTCCTATAATAACTTTGTTTTAAATACCCTGTCCTAGAGAGAATATGAGTACTAATTTTAATTGAGAAATAGATACTCATGCACTCTTTAAATAGCTCTTTGTTAACTTACTATAAAAATTACATATGGTGAAGAAGTATTTAAAGCATGAATTCATTTTTTTTTCTTTCTTCCCTATTGTCCTTTTGCACCTCATCACCCTTATGCACCATTCACTGTCTTAGATTGGAGTGGTCACGGCTCAAGAAAAAATGAGTCAAATTATGGGCTTTAAAATTAATATACCAAAATCCAGGTAGGACACTGAAAGAATACTTGCTGAATAGGTTGTTTTTGTTTTGTTTTGTTTTTCCGTTCAAGAGGATATATAATTTTTCTGGAAAGTGTTGAGGAGGAAAGCCATAGATAGATATTAAATGCTGATCTCTAAAGAAGGGAATTTATACCTGATCTTCTCCTGAATCAAACATTTGGTGGGAGGATTAGAAAAATGAAGAGCTGTGAATGACAGAACCTCAAATAAGTCTGGAGTTATGAGAGCACAGAGAACAATTTATTTTTTCCCAATAAAGCTCCAGGATGTTTTTTCAGCCTTGTAGAGGATTCTCGTGTCCAGAAGGTGAGGAACAATGAATTGGAAAAGCCTGCAGGACTACAGGAATCTCATCCTGACAGCAGCCTCACACAGACCCTGAAGACTCAGCCCAGAGAGGCAGATGGATAGGAAAGAGGAGATAAAGTAGCAAAGACTAGCATGGACTAATACTTCCGAACACGTAGAACTGAGAATAAACAACAAAGGCCAGTGTGGAAGATCTGGTGACTAGAGATCAGAGCGAGAAGTAGATAATGATACAGCAGTGGGTTTCTAACTTGCACTATTGCAATTGAGTACCCAGTGTTATTTCTTGACTTCTCTCCCAGTCAAGACCTTGACACTGTGTTGGCCTGTTAGAACTTACATACAACCTCAAAGATAAGAGGGTGTACTAGTTAACTATTGGGTGTAGCATATTACCATGAATTTAGGGGACCTAACACCTATATGTTTTCAGTTCTATGGATCAAAAGTCTAGAGCATCACACTGAGTTGTCTGATTAGGGTATTACAGGGCTGAAATGAAGGTGTCTGCCAGGCTGAGTTCTCATCTTGGAGGCTCAGGAGAAATCTGCTTCCAAGCTCATTGGGGTTGTTGGCAGAATTCAGTTCCTTTTGCCTATGGGACTGAGAGCCTGGTTCCTGGCCATTTGTCAGCAGGGGCTGCTCTTAGCTCCTACAGACCAACTAGGCCACTCTCAGCTCTTAGAGACTGTTGGCATTCCATGCCATGTAGCCACTTCCATCTTTAACACAATCCATGGAGAATCTCATTCACATTAAATCCTTCTAACCCCCCAGCTGACTTCCTGTTTCTGCTCTCTAGACCTAGATTTAAATGGCTCATGCAATTAGTTTAGACTCACTCAGATAATCTTCCTTTCTTAAGGTCAAATAATTGGGATCCTTAATTATACATTCAAAATCCATTTACAACAATGCCTAGATTAGGACTTGATTGAATAACAGAGAAAGAATGTAAACTCTAGAGGGCAAGGGTCATGGAATCTATATTGGAATTCTGCCTATCACAAAGGAGGAGGAAAGAATTGGCCTACAAAATCTGGAATTATCTTACAAGGCCTTAATTGAGTATGTTTATGTGGAACCAACTAGGATGAAGTTTTTGCTACCAAGTAGAATATAAGTCAGGACAGAAATTCATCAATATGGAAAATTTTCTTTTAAAAAACATGCCAGAGTTTTTAACCCATGGAAACTATACTTACACATGTTATGATTCAAGTATAATACAGTATCACTATCAAATAATACTTAAGCTTATATGTAAATTTGGCATCACAACAGGTACCCCTCTGTCAGAATTCCTTGAAAATTTTATACAATCCTCACATTAGCAGAGCAAACATGGGTACTTGAAATTATAATATTTGACCATCAGTCTTCCAGCCTTTTCTATATTTAGTGAATTCAATTCCTAACTCTTTCTGGCATTATTTATATCGTAAAACTTCTTTCACCTAAATCTGCAGCTATTCAGTTTTATCTATTTTCTTTAGCTCATGCCTAAGACTGTTGAGTCGCAGGCAGGGACATCAGGAAATGTCCTATTGCATAAATTAGAGTCAGCAGGGTTCTGGGATATTCATTTTCTCTCTCTAACCAACTTCTTTACCACCTGGGTGATCAAACCCAGGTGAGATCCAAGTCTCAGGGTTAGAAGTGCACCTGGGGGTGGGGGGAAGGTTTCAAAAAAGCAGCATGGTCCTTAATATTCTTCAAAAGCTAAGGAGGGATGAGAAAGACTAGAGGTGCTTTGAAGAGTACCCTCAATTCCACTTCCTGTAAGAGTACTCTGAGCCTTATAAACCAAGAGTTTCACTGTGAAATTGCTACTGAAACAATCCTCCATTTTGACAGGCACCTGAGAGCCAGAGTTTTCTGAGAATTACCATCTCTCGCAACCCCGGACCCCAGTGAAAATAAAGAAGAAAAATTTTGAAGACCTCTACCCTGAGACTACTTACCTTAGAAACATAAACACACAATTAATTTAAACTAGAGTAGAATTTTTTAAAGTGAAAGTGCTAAGTTACAAATATAATTTTCCTGGTATAAAGCTGTTACTTTTACCTTACAAAACAGAGAAGAAATCAGATGTTCTGTAATGTCTTTACTCAGAGATCGTTAAGCCCAACTATTTATTGCTCATAATTACCTGGCTCTATGCACGATGCCAAGAGCTAGTTCCATGAAAAAACCAACACAGATAATAAGTCTCCTTTAGGAATATAGGGGGACTGAATAATTTGAAGATACTATTTGATCAGCATCAGGCACACCAAGCAGCTTCTAAATTTATTCAATTGGCACTTTGTTTTTAAAGAAGACTGAACTATTTATTTCTGTTCTATGGGCAAACTCAGAATATAATGGACAAAATGTCAGACTGAATGAAGAAAAATGATGATATTCCCCAGCAGAATAAATATACCTTTTGCAAAAGGAAAGTTACCAGAGTCACTCTAAGCCCCAAGTGATCTGCTTCTATGAGACATAGAATTGAGCTGAAGCATTGTTTAGAGAACTGGAATAAATGAGGATTTATATTTATAATGAAACAGTATCAGCAAAGATTGATAATCTTTCAAGAGCAGAGACTCTTGTTCTCACATCCCTAGATGTTACCTCAATTTTCCTAAGAGTATTTTGTAAATTTGGGCCACATTCCACCCTTGGGGATCTCAGAGACTCCTTATTGATGGTGCAGATTTGAGCTCTAATGTAGGGAGACAAATGGCCTTCTCAATGTGCATATGGAGAAACACTTGAAATTTTTGAACTGCTACTTCAACACTTGCCGGAGAATGCAGGGTTGTTGTTTTGTTTTGTTTTTGTTTTTGTTTTATTTTGTTGTTTTGTTTTGGAGAATGCTACCTCACATTTAAAATTTCATGCACAGGCAGTTTCAAAAAATAATTATTTGATATTAATCACTTAACAATAGATGAATATTGACTGTCCTGAGTAATATTTACCAGATTCTGCCCACAGACCTCCTCACTGTCCCAAAATTCATCTGACATCCTCAGCTCCAGGGCTCTGCTGACACTTTTTCTACAAAATCATTTACAGCTTCCCTAAAGCATCTCAGATTCTACTTTCGTGAAACTTTCTCCCAGAACCTGAATCTAAATGAGCCCCCCTTTTTTCAGCTCTAATAGCAGTTTTATCTGGACTATGCAGGTTGATGTGGTCCCACTTCCCCATAAGGCCTGTGGTTCCCTCTTGCTAAATCCCTGTAGAATTTTGAATACAGCGAAAGATACCAAGCACTATTCCCAGGAATTTGTAAATGTTACCTTATTTGGATAAAAGGTCTTTGCAGAGGTAATAAAGTTAAGGATTTTGAGAAAAGGAGATTGCCCTGGATCGTCAAGGAGGGCTTTGAATGCCTAACAAGTATCTTTATAAAAGAGAAGCAAAGGGGGGTAGCACATGTACACAGAAGAGAAGGTAATGTGAAAACAGAGGCAAAGGCTGGAGTGATGTGGCCACAAACCAAGGAATGTGGAGAGCTAGAGTCATTGAAGAGAACATAACCATGCTGACCATGACTCCAGTCTTCTGGCCACCAGGACTGTGAGAGCATATATTTCTGTTGCTGTAAGCCCCTTAGTTTGTGGTAACTTGTTACAGTCCATCCATTCTAGGAATATACTTCATTTTATTTCTTCCATCTAGTTTATGTTAATTTCTTATTTAACATCATTGCTCACCCTATATGTTTATTTCTTAATGTTTTCATTAATTTTTAACCTACCCTTATATTCTTCTGTTCACTTAAAACAATTATTTTCTTTATTGATTATAGATAGAGAGGATGGAAGAGGGAGAGAGAGAGAGAGACATCAATGAGAGAGAACATCAATTGGCCGCCTCCTGCATGCCCCCTACTGTGAATTGGACCCACAACCCTGGCATGTGTCCCGACCAGGAATCGAACTGGTGACCTTTTGGTGCATGGGTCTACGCTCAACCACTGAGCCACACCAGCTGCACTCTTCTATTCACTTTTAAATTCAGCTATACTTCTTGCTATTCATTATGCATCTGCTATGTTAATTAGGGTAATGCTAGCTACTAACTGAAATAAACCCCAGTATTTTCGTCATTTAGTATATAAGAACTTGTTCCCAACTCACATTAACATTTCAGTGCAGTTCCAGGCAGTAGGGTTCTGCTCTATTCAATTATTTTGAAACTCCTGATGACACAAATCTGTTCCTAACTCTACCTTCAACGGATATCAACATCAAGCTAATTGGGAAAGAAATGGAGGATCGTTCCTGGCAGTGGGGTACATTTCTGCTCACAGTCCAGTCACATGGAAGGAAAGCTAGTCAATGCCTTCTACCCATGTACTAGCCATAATCAGACACATTAGACTCTCCCATCACTGAACAAGATATCAAACATATGTGCCACCAGGTTTCCCATATTTCTATCATGAAGCCACTCATCAGCGATACATACATTATAACCTAATATTCAAAGTGTATGCAAAAAGAAAATGGAAATTTGTAAATATGCCAGTTATCTTACCTGTTTTTATGATATGTGTAATTTTGTTTTCTGAAAGTAATCGAAAGTATAATTCTAAAGGGTTGCCAATTTTGTTCACGTCACTTGGGTCTAGCCACATTTTCTGATTAGTTCTGAATGCTTTCTCTGCACCGTATACTCCATGAAAAAGGGTAAGGTTAAGAAGATTTAACTGGTTCCAACAACAATGCTGGGCTTTCACAGGGCATTGGTTGATGTGACCCTAAAACGCCTCTCAAATATTCCATGTAATCCTTTCTAAAAAGGTTTCATCAAAACAATGATAAATCAAAGGAAGTTTTCTGGTAGATATCCACAAATAACATGCATTATTTTATCTGGGGAAATACAATTATTCAGGGAGAGAAGTAAAAGCTAAAATATACAACACTCCAAGATTACTAGATTTCTTCATGATTCATTTTGCTCCATAATCCCAGAACAGAGAAAGGGCTGGGAATTAACAAATTTGCATCATTTAATTCAGTGACCCACTGCTGAATAAGATCATAATTCTGTAGCAGCTCAACTATGGGTGAGGATTAGGCTGAGGTCTGGGTTATGAAGATTAATTAAAGCACCCAAAGAAGGGCTCAGAAGTCAATTAGAATGCATCACAAAGCATCAGCACTACCTTGGACTTTATGAGATACTTTTTATAGCTGGTCCTTGCTAAGTAGGGAGGTATTTTAATGTCACTATAATTTATATTTAATTGAAGTTTCTGATGCATTTTTCACTCCATCTTTGTCCTAAAATTTCTAATTAGCTCTACTTTTTTAAAAAGGGAGTTTTTATCAATTTTTATAGAGAGGAAGGGAGGAAGGGAGAGAAGGAGAAAGGGAGGGGGAGAGAGAAAGGGAGGGGGGAGAGAGAGAGATCTATGGGCTGCCTCCACACCCCCTAGTAGGGATCGAGCCCAAACCAGCAACATTTCGATACATGGAACAACACCCAGCCAACTAAGCCACATCAGTCAGGGCTACTTAGCTCTACTTCTTAGAACATGCTTGCTCTGCCCTTTTTTCTTTGATTAGCACTGAATTCTCATTCTTTTTTCTCAGTGTCTCATATTGTCTAAGTAGTGGGGATTTTATTTTTATTTCCAGAATTCTATGGTCCTCCCTAAGAGTCAGCTTCCACTTAGACCTGTCTCCCTTCTGAACCTACCTTTTTTCATGGGATAGTTGGGGTATCCTACATTAAGGCAATCTGTAGACTTTTAGAATAAGTACTCATCTTTGTAAACTTATTAGTATAGCTTAAAATACTCTATAGCCTTACTTCAATAAAGCTCCGTTTTGGGTGAAATATAGTAAAAGCAAGTTTATTCTGAACCCCATCTGTAAAGTTAATTGTTAAAAGTGCTGGAAGAAATTCAGGATAGCAGCTCCATGTTAACAGTTCATGGCATGAGTCAAAGCTGTGATGTCATTGTTAGCGCCCGAAGACATTACATTTTATGTGAATGCCATGCAAGTAAAAATTAGTGTCTGGTGTTAATGTCATAAGTATGTTTTTAGATTTTTTTAAATAACCTGAATGAGATTAGAATAATAAAAATAATTCATATGGGGAAATCAAAACACACAAAATACAGTTTAGTTAATTTGCCATATGATAAGTGCATCTATATTAGTTCATATCTGTTAGCCATGTTTATATTTATCATCAAGGATTGTAGCAGAGGATCAAAATGTCAGCTGTAGGGAAAGTGCAACTCATATGAAAAACTTCAGTAAAAATATAAACTTTTCTCATTCCATTAAAGAACATATAAATAAATAAGAATTGAGAGCAGAATACAATCAAAGGTAATCAACTATTTTTTTAAACTTTGTATTAAAATAATTTGACACAGAAAATTTGCAAAAATAATACCAAGAATTCTCATGCATCTTATTAAAGTTCCCAAATGTGAATATTTTAACACTTACTTTCTCTTTCTCCCTCCCAATTTTCCTACTGCCTTTTTTCTGTCCGTCTCTCTCTCTCTGTCTCTCTCTCTCTCTCTCTCTCTCTCTCTCTATATATATATATATATATATACACACACATATAATACAGATATATATAATATACACCTATATACACACATGTATGTAAAGATACACATGTTTACATACACATTATTTACTTTTCTCTGGACAATTGTAGAGTAAGTTTAAGATACAATATGTCTTATCCTTAAATGATTCAGTATGTATTTACTAAAAATAAAGACATTGTTTTACATAATCACAGTTATAATTATCAATCAGAAAATAAACTACAACCTAATCTAGATCTTGCATTCAAATTTGCCAATACCCCACTTGGGATTTTTATAGCAAAAATAAACTTTTTTTGTTGTTCCAATCCAGGATCTAATTTTGAATCAAATGTGGCATTTAGTTGTCATGTATTTTCCAGACACTTAACAAAATAAATATTGAAAATCTTTAATTAATATAATTTTAAAAATTGCTTGATTTGCAACCAAAAAGATACAAATTAAAGTAAAAACATGCTAACCCACAAATTTTTATCAGACAGCTTTCAATAATTAGTGAGATTGGTAATACCAAGTGCTGATGAGAGAACAGATAAAATGAGGACTCAGTACAGTACTGATTTGAATGAACACTGGTAAATCTTTCTGAACAGTAATTTCACAGTATATATCAAAATTTAAATAAATGAAACTCTCTGACCTAGCAATTCCACTTAAAAATAATAAAACATACAACTGAATGATTTAAAATATATAATTTTATTACAGCATCACTAATTATAGAAGAATATTTAGCAAACTGACAATTGGCCAATAGAATTAGAATGTTAAGCAGCAGAAGGGGTGATGATTTATCTTAACTGATTTGGAAAGATTTGTTTAACATACTACTATGTGAATTACTCAAATTTTAAAATATGTAAGTGTGATTATTTTATTGTATGCATGTATATACATACATACCTATATGCATACATTCATAAATGCACACTATCCTGGTCTGATCTATGAATTGGGGTTAATAATAGGAACTACCTCATAGATCACAGAGCTATTAAGAGATTAAATAATATTTCAATCTGAACGTGGTATCTGACACATGTACAATTTAACTGTTATTTTAACAATATTCTTACTTTAATATATTATAATTAATTTAATGTATTCAATTAAAGTTTTACTATTGATCATTGCTTTTTGAACAATTTTTTATTGTGGTTATTATTTTTCTAACCTAGAACACAGTTCGGGGCATCATATTGTAACATCTCCTCTATTAACTAAGAGCTGCCTATTAACCACCTTAAACTAAATGTAAAATTGACCTTTTTTTTTTACAATATTTGATAAACAAAGTGAGGGATAGAAATTGAATTCTCGTTGTTGCTTTGAAAAACAGCAATTCAATCAGCAAAATTCTGTAGACACAGCACAAATAAAAGAATGTATTTGAGTCATCCTAAAATTCAATTTAAAAAATGTATCTTCTAACCTTTGTGTTAGTGAATGTTGAATGTTTTTCTTAACAAATGTTCCCAGACAAGAAATAATTATCATAAGATGTGAGAAAGATATACTAAGGCACATAGCAATGAGATTATTTATCAGCTAATAAAGCATTTCACTGTTTGATATGATAGAAAATGTTTTATCATTATGAAAATTTAATTTGCACATTTGATTTCTTTGTGTTTTCTTTTAACCCAGTTTAGCTGTTGAGTTACCTTTCATCACAATAATTATAGTCCTAAATTATTCCTCTTTTCTAGATGTACAATATGGTCATAAAGATATCCGCCTTTAAGTAATCTGGAGAACACAGCACAGTTCAAGTTTTCCTTAGCATTCAAAGGCAATTTAATTGTGTTTACAGCTGCAGTCACAGGAACTTGCAAGATCTTAGCTTGGTACTCAACATATGTGCATTCTAAGAAGTAGTAGCAAGTCCTCAAACACCCTAATTCTTCATTCTATCTGACCATTTTTTAAGTTTAATAACACATGCAAATCATCACCTTATTCTTTGGTCAAACCATAAAACCAAGAACTAGTAGATCTGTTAATCAGATTTTAATTTAGGATCTGGGCCAACTACCTACTAGGGTGATTTTCTGGACTGACCTACAGTTTCAGTGACACATTTTATTTTCATTCATTTTCTGATATGAACTATTAAATACCATTGTTTTTACACCTTCCCCTCCCTCACTACTGAGATGCTTAAATTCTTAAATTAAAATCACCCGACAACTAAGGTGCCAAAACTTGGTGAGTTAGTAAAAGAATATAAAAGTTTTCAGAGTGTCTTATAAAATGGAAAATACAATGAATGGATGAGATGAACCTTGAAAATCTTTGGTATTGGCAAGCCTGAAGGCCACAGCCTATAGTCACCTTTCATCTGAAGCTCTGTATTGGAGGATAGTGTTGGACCATTCTATTCCTCTGAGTGACCCATGCCTAACCATATGTTCTACTGGAAATACCATTCTGAATCTGGTTTGATCTCACAGATCAGGTCATCTTAAACATGTCCAAATTTTGTCAATCTAATCTTTGGGGACATGTAAATAAAATCAGATGAATTCAACTTACTAAATATTTACTAAAGGACTATATAGTAAGTGAATTATAAGGACTGTGGAAATATAATCAAAGAATAGTTTGCATCTCCAAGAAATCTTTAATCTAGTAGGTGTTTCCCATATACAAAACATATGCAGAACACAAGGCAAAGGGGATAAACTCTATAAGAAGAACACAAAGTAGAATGGGAAACTAGAGAAGGAAGGTGACTATATTAAGAACATTAGTACTGGAATCTCTGATATAATTCTCAGTTTAGTATAATGTAAAGAACAGTGGCCTCCTAAATGTATTGGGGGTTATTAGTTTAAGCCTCCTAAATTATAAAGAGGGAAATAGTTACTCAAAGAATGTGTTTCTCCATATATTAAAAGTACCTAAAATGGGAAATGTTAACAATCAACTTTTTTTTATCTATATATGAAGATTTTTATCTTTTCCTGGTTGTTGTTTCTGATAATTCAATACCAATTTTTCCTCAAATTAAGCCTAGTTAGTAACTATTTAAGAATACATCTTTATGTGCTTGGACATTTTAACTTGAGAACATTTGAAATAGTTTAGAGCTTTTTTAAAGATTTGTGGATCATTCTCAAAGGACTTTATTGCATAGGAGCGCTCTGTATCATTTAGCTTCCAAAGACATAAGGACATAAACAGTGATTGTTCACTCCCTTTCAATCCTAAAGTAGAAACATGACAGTGGTTCTACTGTGTAACTGACCAGCAGGCCCGGATTTTATCATCTTCAACAAGTCAAGCAACACAGAGTAGATAACAATGTCTATAAATTGCCCCACTCCAAAGGCATTCTTCGTGAGAATAATTCCAGAAATTGAGCATTTACAAAAGCTTTCAAGGCAAAATAAGTTGTCAAAATGAAAGATTTATTGGACCCCTCCAAATCCCAAATAATCGATGATAAGCATAAAGTTAATATAAAACAGACAATCTGTGTGGCTTTATGGCAGTGCACTGAGAAAAAAAAATTGACAGACTTTCCCTAATATTTGCTGTCAACTATATATTTTTAACAACAATAGGCAAAAGGCTGAGTGCTGAAAGAGCAGGAAAAGATTTTCATAGGATGGTTGTCCAATTCCTTAGAAAATATGAAGAATTGAAATGGGTAGGAGCACATATTGAAGAGTATTCAGACAGAAAAAAATTGCATAAGCAAAGGTCTACAAGTCTTCTTTGAATTAAAGTCTTTTGTATTGCCATTCTTATTAATTTAATCACATATTTCTTCTTAAACCACTGCTTATAATACAACCCATCTATCCCAGTAGATTGGTTAATATTTTATGTCTTTTGTCACATAGTAATACTCTGTTGCCAGATGTATGATAAATATTACATTCCCAGACAACTTTATGTAATTTGCACATAAACTTTCTGACTATCACATAGTTATGTTGTATTAAATTGAACTGGGCATTGTTCAGTTCTATAATATAGTAAGGAATTATCTCCAGGGATATTTTGACAGTATCAACAATCTAGGTTGGGGGACAAGGTATTATCTTCTTTTCACCCATCTTCAAGTGGGGAAAGAGCTTCTAAACAAATAAATTGAAAAAAAAAAAAGCTACAATTATTTATAATACTCTGCAACACCACAACAAATACTAATTTTTATTTTAAAATACTATCACCAGAGGTTATTACCTAGAATAAGCAGAATTAGAAGAGCCATGAATTGAATTTTAAAGTGTTTCTCACTCCCAAGTTTACACTAAATCCACTAGAAAATACCTTAGCCTAAATACAACACCATTTAAAACATGAAGACCCTTTAATGGAAAATAAATTCTAATTGCCATCTTATTTTCATTTCAAGGGCATATTTCACACTGCAGGCCAAGACTCTATAATAAACCTAACTAGGGTTTTGTAAACTAAATATATGATAATTATTTTTGAAATGCTGAGCAAACCAAAATAAGTAGAAAATCTCATTCGTTATTTATCAATCAGAATACAAAATGTAGGTTTTTATTTAAGAATTCTCAACCAATAGTCATTAAGAAATATATTTTGTAGTCAATTTATATTTAATAAAAATTAGTTATATAAATTAAATAATGTGCTGTTATTTTTATTTATGGAAAAAATATTGATATTTTCAATCATTATAAAAAAAACTTATATTCTACATAACATTTAATGAACACATGAAATCTGGCTTTATAAAGTAACATTAATTACACAGGCATTTTTCAAGCTTTAGAAAAAATATTGGAATAATGCAAGGAAATAAGACATTAAAAATAATGTTTTTATATCTGCAAAATCATTTTAAATCAGCAATCTGTATTTTGCCTTAAATCATAAAACCACAGACATTAGGGCATAATTCATAGTTTAATAAAAATAAACCAAAGCATTCTAAAAATATGAAAGTATTCTGATGCAATAGACCTTAATTTGTGTGATAAATAAGGAAAATAATCATTTTATTTCACCACAAAAAGATATTGTAAGTCACTTGTCTTGTAAATTTGAATAGAAATTTCTAAAAGGCATACTGAGTTAGTGCTGTTAGATGATGCAATTACATTAACTATTTTCAGACAACTGTCTTTGACATTACTTCTGTGTAACCCATGTTGCTTCTTTGCTAAAATTAAAGTCATCTTTAAATTTTTTAATTAATTAATTAATCATGTATGCTCTTTAAAAGGGCAGTAATTGTGTCTTTTTTTACTTAGCATCATCTCCCTTGCTTCTCACATAGTGTCTGGTGTGTAGCAATATTTGCTAAATTAATGATTACATTTAAAAGTTGAATCACAGTAAGAGTTCATAATAAGCCATGTACAGCAGAAAAAATCAGAATCTAGGTAAAATGATTTATATTTAATATTTAACATACTAAATCCATGCATGCTAAACATTAAGAAAATTTGAAAAGAAAATTCATAGTCATTAATAATGACCTTGTACTATCCATATGCAAATATTTATGATACTACCTTGGTTTCTGTGTCAAAGAAAATTTTCTTAAATTATCATTACACTTGAAATTACATTGCATAAACATTAAATTATAGTACAGATTGTGGCTAATGTAGAACTTTTTGTGATAACACAGATGAAATGATCAATACATTGCAGACCTGTGTGACTTTGGAGACCATCACAAACTTTTGCTCCAAAAAAAGAGTTCTATGTCATATTTTATGGATGCATCACAATGATTCTAGAAAGTGAATTTTTAAAAAACAACACCTTGTCTGGCCAGTGTGGCTCAGTGTTTGAGCATCGACTCATGCACCAAGAGGTTGCTGGTTTGATTCCCAGTCAGGACACATGCCCAGGTTGTGGGCCCGATCCCCATTGTGGGGCATATAGGAGGCAGCCAGTCAATGTTCTCTTTCATCGATGTTTCTACCTTTCTTTCTCACTTCCTCTCTCTCTAAAATCAATAAAGGACAAAAATAAATAAAAGAAAATAAAATAAAAGAAAATAAAAGAATAAAATATAATAATAAAATGACACTTTAATGAAGAGTGGTACTTAAACATCTGACCAAAGAAGGACTTGTGGGCAAATATAAGTAATCTATCATTAGCCATCCTGTAGCTGCTGCACAGATGCCCAACCATATTGTTGTCAAATCAGCTTCCATGTTGCTACAGTGTCTTAATGAGGCATAAAATGTTCCTCTTTGTAATACAGATCTGTACACATCTTCATAAGGATAAAAGAGAATGATATTTGAAACATGGCGTCAGCCTGCCTTCCACTAAATCTCTCTTTTTTTAAAATTTTTTTTTTTATCCTCACTCGAGGACAATTTTCCAATTTTTGTTCAGAAAGAGTGGGAGGGAGAGAGAGAGAGAAACATCAACTTGAAAGGGACATATCGAGTGATTGCCACCCACACGACCAACCAGGGCCAGGGACAAACTACAACAGAGGTACGTGCCCTTAGTGGGAACCAAACCCGGGTCTCTCTGGACCGCAGGCTGACGCTCTAACCTCTGAGCCAAACCAGCCAGGCCTCCACTAAATCTCTTGGTCTAACTCTCCTTATTTTAAGAAAAACTATCTCCATGTATTCACTAAATATAGAATTTAATTTAATGCAATGTGAGTAGCATTATATCAATGGCTATGGAAAGTTAAAAATAAGTTTAAAGTTTGGTTCTTGCCTTTAAAAATTTCTTAAATTCTTTTTTTTTTTTTTTCCTGTGGTACGTGCCCCTAGCAGGAACCAAACCTGGGACTCTCTGGTCCACAGGCCGACACTCAACCTGTGAGCCAAACTGGCCAAGGCAAATTTCGTAAATTCTAACCAAAGAAGTGAGATTGGTATACATAAAATGGTCATCTTATCAATTGTACAGAAATAATAACATGACTAAAAACAGTACTAATTTTTACTAGGAAATGCTTCACCAAACATTTTTCTTGCCTTTCCTCACTTAATTATCCTAAAATTATAAATAAGGTAGATTCTGTTATTATTATCTCCACTTTATAGATGAGGAAAACTTAAGTTCCAAGAAACTAAAAATAATGGCCAAGGTCACATACCTGAAAGTAAAAATTCAGTCATAGTTCTGTCTTTGAAATATGTGCTGGGAAACACCACACCTCCTAAGAATTTGTGGATTGAAGCAGGCAGGAGAGGGGCACACTAAGAAGGGTTAATACATGATGAAGATCGATGTGGAGGGTGCTTTAACGAAAGACCTTGAACACTGGCCTAAGAAATTAGATTGACTACCATAGGAAATGGAAGACTAACATACAAGTTTTAGAGAATGTGATATAAAAACGGAAAAAAAGGAGAAACATCTGTAACAAAAATAAAATGAAATAAAATAAAATTTTTAAAAATGTGTTTAAAATACTATCCTGGAAATTATATCAAGCTAGATAATAAAATTCAAGTTATAGAAAACAAAGGACATAAGGAATAGTGATTAAATTAGACCAGAGTAATCATTTTGGAAATAGACCAAAAAATAAAAAATACATGGACTATCAGACAAAGTTCAGAAGGCTTTACTACATAGTTAAATGTGGACACTTCATAGACTATGAGTTCCTAGAAGGCACATAACAGCAAGAAACAATAATAATTTATAGGGTTTTCACAAAGAAAAAGCATTATGCCAATAGAGTCAACTCCAAAGGGAAGAATTAGAACGAGCTCAGGTAAGCAGCTAAGAATATAATTCTGTCTCCTAGAAATCACTAGAAAAAATACCTTTCTAGAGGAGCTTTCAAATGGAAAATGGGGAGTTTAATAGGTATTGAATTGCAGTTTTAAATGATTAATAAAGCTCTTACAATTTTTTTAAGTTGGTTCCACAACAATTGAATATACTCAACACTACTTAACTATACATTTAAAATGATTAAATTGTAATTCCAGTTTGGTCCTGGGAGAACTGTGGTAGATATATGTATATACACAATGGAATACTACGCAGCTGTAAGAAAGAAAGAGCTCTTATCTTTTGAGACAACATGGAGGGACCTCAAGAGTATTATGCTAAGTAAAATAAGCCAATCAGAGAAAGACAAATACCACATGATCTCACTTAATTGTGGAATATAATGAACAAGGTGGGCTGATGAACAAAAGAGACCAAGAGACATAGTAAAGAGTATGCTTCAGACTGACATACCACAGATTAGAGGGGTGGAAGGGGGGATGGATGAGATGAACCAAAGAACCTATATGCATGTATGCATAACCAATGGGCATAGACAACAATGCTGGGGGTGGTGGGAGGCAAGATGGGGAGGAGGGGATCTAGAGGGGTAAAATGGAGAAGCATCTGTAACAAAAATAAATTAATAAAAATTGAAAAAAAAAGTGGTTAAAGTGGAAATTTTATGTTATATGCACTAATCACAATTTTAAAATAGAAATTAAAATATATTTTATTTTACTAACTTTTTAGTACTCTAGTAGGGAACATGATATAGCTTATTTTAAGGAGAAAGGCACTGCATTAATAGGAAGGTTGAATCAGAGACCTTGGAAGATCTTTTCCAAATTCCAGAGTTTCAACATTGAATTTTTCCTCAGGATAGTTCACATGTCTTTTTTTTTAATTCCCAGAGAATGACCCAAGGGGATTGGCACTTCAGAGAAACAATTTCTCCAAAGAGGCAATAACTTCATCCAATGAAAATACTGAACCCCTACTATATCAGTTTCCTAGGGTTGCCATAACAACGCACCATAAATTGAGTGGCTTAAACATAGAAATTTAATGTCTTAGTTCTGGAAACTACAAGTCTGAAATCAAGGTCTCGGTGGTGTCATGGTCCTTGTGAAACCTGCAGGAAGTTCTTCCTTGTCTCTTTCCAGCTCCTGGTGGTTTGTGGAAATCTTTGGTGCTCACTGGCTTATAGCTGCATAACCCTAATCTCTGCCTTTGTCATCACAGGTGTTCTCCCTGTTTCTGTGTCTTTGCATGGTCTTCTTTTATTTTATTTTATTTTTTTAGTAAGAACAAGAGTCCATTCTAATTCAATATATCCTTATCTTAACTAATTACATTTGTAATTACTCTCTTTCCAAATAAGGTCACATTCTTCTGAGGTACAGTGGGTTAAGGCTCCAATATTTATATAGTTGGGGAAATAAAACCCAACTCAAAATCTGTATGTATAAGGTATTGTCCAAACTAAAGTTATTACTAGGTGATGACTCCATGATAAGTTACATTTTTGTATTACCTCTACTAAATTCCTAGTACCGGACACCCAAAAAACTATTTAAGAGTATTGTGCTAAGTGAAATAAGCCAGAGAAAGGCAAGTATCACGTGATGTCACTTATATGTGGAATCTAATGAACAAAATAAACTGACAAGCAAAATAGATCCAGAGACATGGAACAGGGGACAGACTGTCAAACCTCAGAGGGAAGGGGGAGTAGGAAAAGATAAACCAAAAACATATACATGTATGCACAAACCATGGACACAGGCAATAGTGCTGTGAAGGCCTAGGGGAGCAGGAGCAGTGGGGTGAAAGGGGACAATGTGGCAAAGAGGGGGTACTTCTGTAATATTTTCAACAATAAAGATATTTAAAATATATATATTTGTTGTTGAATAAATGAGTAATTAAATTTGGTATCAGGCTCAGATTGAAATCATAAAGCTGACGTACTTTGGAAGTCTAATGCCATAGTCCCAACAGCTTTATCACTTATTTGGTCTGTGAATCACCAGCACATTTCACCTTTTTATTCATCTGTGAAACCTGGACCTACCACATTTTCAGGATCTTGAGCATTCTTTTGATACCACTTTTTATGAAAAGATAAGATGGTTGTAGTGACTTTCTGGAAAATGGTCCAACCCAGCAGTGAAGAGTACAGATCATACCATACAGCTACTTTAAGACACAATTGAGAAGTTCAAAGAAAAACAGCAGCAGGAGTCTAAGAGCTATTGTGTAAGTGAACAAAAGTGAGGTCATCACACACAAGAGAGGTTGAAGAGAGGCTTTCTCTGACCCATTGATTAACATTTTCAAACAACTTAGCACAACTGTGGCAAACAGTGACAGACAAATCAAGGTGACATTCAGCTCTAAGGGAAATTCTTTAGCAACAGCTCAGAATAAACTAACAAGATTCTCAAATTGCAGCTATCAGAACAAAGCAAATGACAAATGTCAGGTGTACACAGTATAAAGGTGATCTATATTGTCTTTCAGCCTCATCTTCACGCAGAAATACCATTGTCACCATTAGGGGGTTGTCTAGACAAGAATAATAACATGCTCAGAAAAGTATTCCTGAGACATTTCTACAACGTGCAAATTTTAAAGATTTTTATTTTCACATATACCTAACAAATCATGGGCACTCACTCAATTTCACAGAAGCTAATAACCCAGTTTCTTAAAAGAAGAGTCACACTCTATATAAGTTTATGTCAGTCTTTGATTCAAATGAAATTAATATCACAGAAAAAAAATCACATTTTGCATAACCATCAGGGTAGAGTGGAAAAGAAGAACCTAAGTTGGGGTCTCAGTAATAGTCAGGAAATGCAGGTCATAACAACCTGGCTGCCTGACCTGGCACAGAGGATGCAGACTTTTAATACTCTTCTTCATGTCAGAATTGAGGGGCAGTAGCAAGCCAGTCAATGCCTCATCCTCGTATTATACAGAACTGAAGAGATTGTCTTAGATTTGTCAGTTTGTAAATCACCACTCGTGAAAATACTCTGTCCTTCTCTGGGTATTGTGAATAGACAACAAATATTCTTCATGTGTGCCAACCAGGGACCTTGAGATGTTTGCCCCCTCCCACATAGTACACATTCACCAAGCACAAGAATATTCCAGACATAATAAGACATGTAAGCTTAATGATTTGCAAACACTTGTCTAGGACATGTTTACATTTAAAATGTTTTTAAATTTCAAAAAAAAGAAATATCAATTTAAAGTACAAATAGCAATGAACATCTAAAAGATGAGATTGCCAGCTGTGTTTAATTTTGTTTGTTTTATAAATATTTTGACATTGAGCACTTTTTCATATGTCTCTTGACTGTCTGTATGTCCTCTTTGAAGTGTCTGTTTAGGTCATTTGCCTATTTGTTAAAAATGAATTGTCTTCATTTTGTTGAATTGTATAAGTTCTTTATATATTTTGGAAATTAACCCCTTATCTGATGTATCTTTGGCAAATATGTTCTCCCATACAGTGGGATTCCTTTTCATTTCGATGCTGGTTTCTTTTGCTGTGCAGAAGCTTTTTATTTTTATTTATTTATTTACTTATTTATTTATTTATTTAGCTGGAAAATGTACTTTTATTCTTGCAGTTTTATACTAGGAAATCAACATTTAATTTCATAATTCATTGTTCACGATTGACTTATAAAAAAATTTTAATTGCACATCAATATCCTATGACTCCAAATTTTATTTACCACTCTCCTTCAAGTCTGAAGAAAATGATTAATTTATTAAGTTCCACAGACAGCACAGTCCCACTGACATAACATTTAGTCAAGTCCTACGCTCACGTGAGAATTAAGGATAGCCAGTATCAAACTGGCCTGAAACCTGATTGTGTTCCTGGCTCAGGGTACCTGTCATAAATCTGTAGATCCACACTACGACACAAAAATAAACTAGAGTGTGTATGTCGTATAAGAAGCTTTTCACAATAGAGTAAAAATTAACATTAAAATGTTACCAAATCTCAACCGTATTATATTTCATCCAATTAGCTTTCTAGATGCCTGATTTAACTGTGAATCAAGTGCAAATAACTTCATGTAGGTTTTTTAAAAAGTTTGCCCAGCATTTCAAAATGGTTACTGAATTAATATAACTTTTAAAATGTCAAAGTATGCTATACATATTGTACTTTTCTGCTAGGCTGGGCTGCTATTTTCCATGCAAGATACTAAAATTACTGAATAAAATACACTTTAAAATCAATAGGTACTTGATTAAATTTCCCTGAAATGATCAACATCATTATCAGAATCTTCCAGGATTTTGTAAGATTTGATTCCTTAAATACAGCTTTAAAGTTTAACTTAAGCCCTGGCCGGTTTGGCTCAGCGGTTAGAGCGTCGGCCTGCGGTCCTGAGAGACCCGGGTTCAGTTCCCGCTAAGGGCGCGTACCTCGGTTGCAGTTTGTCCCCGGCCCTGGTCGGTTGTGTGGGTGGAAGCCACTCGATGTGTTCCTTTCACATCGATGTTTCTGTTCCTCTCTCTCCCTCCCACTCTACCTGAACAAAAAATGGAAAAATGTCCTCGGGTGAGGATTAAAAAAAAAATAAAAAAAAAAGTTTAACTTAAGGAGGGAAAAATACCCTCATATATTTTACTTCTATGTCCTTTTTTGGTCCTTCAATGACCAAAGAGAATTTTAAACAAATTATGGTTCATGTTTCTTGGCTTAATAAAAAACTACAATTACTATTATCCAAATTAAGAAAAATTATTAAGCAAAAGCTATTAATTTTGAAATATCTGTCTATAGGTCCCCTTAGAACCTTTCCAAACTTCTGTAATCAAGAGACTTTCATCAACTATGTTAGAATCAAATTAGGTAAGGAAAAACTTATTTTGCAAAAATAAAATCACTTCCCAATATGCTTGACAGAAACAAGCTATTCATGTTCATTTGTGTTCCAATGAGGACATTACTGAAATCTGTCCAATGGTTTATTTCCAATTGGTCCACTGTGGAATTCTTCGGAATGTTTTAAGATTGACTGTAGCTAGAATTCTGACTTCCATTTGGACCCTGCTCTCCTTCACTGTTTGGAGGAGGTTTCGGTTTGGGCATCTTACTAAGAATAGTTGCCATCTCTTTTCTCTCATCAAAATTCTTCTACTGTTCGTATAGTTTTAATATAACCCTGATTATTTCCAAAATCTTCTCCATATCCACAGAAAGCTCAGCAAACCACTGCCTGGCATATTTCTGCTGTACAACACAGGCTACATGTAGACAAGCTAAAGCTATCATGAAAGGAGGATACAGTTGGCAAAGATCCGTTCTGTAGGTATCATTCACTATCCTCCATGCAAGGGGAAGCAACATGTCTTCTTGGCCCATGTCCTGCACATACTGGAGCAAAGGTCTATAAGGATGATACACTATCAAGCAACAATCCATTAGTTCTAAAAGACAGAATTCACATTCTAATATATTGTTCGTCCTGTAAGGAAATTCCTTTGGAAATGCATATGAAAATCTAGTTTTTAATACAGAAGTAGCAGCCAAAATCAGTCTTGTATTTGAGACTACTCCAAATTCCTCCACTTTGGATGCCAAAAACACACATGTAGGAGCCATTAACACAGGATCTATACTTTTCAGAGAATACCTGGCATAGAATCTCTTGAAATAGACTGTAGCAGTGGCAATAACTTGTTGTTTTAATTTAAGATGTTCACCTAATGCTTGGATAACATTTGTAAAAAAATATTTGTAATTTCCAATATTCTTCTTCTGAGAGAAACTTTAAGTCCTTTTGGCATTCCTTCAACAGATCTTGTTTATCCAAAATCCATTGCAAATAATGGGAGCTCTGCCAAAAGTTCCCTGCCATGGAACACAGCTTGCCCTGGTATAAAAAAGCACCAGCCGGCAGATCAGCTGAGGAGCGACCATAGACCCAGCCCGCTGGTAACTGCGCTCCTCGATCAGATCTGCTCTGCTCTGCTCCATGGTGGCCAAGCTTTTATTTATTTTTTCCTTTGTTTCTATTGCCCTAAGTGATGTATCAGTGAAAATTCTGCTACATGAGATGTCTGAGATTTTGCTGCCTATGGTTTCTTCTAGGATTTTTATGGTTTCACAACTTATATTTAAGCCTTTTATCCATTTTGAGTTTATTCTTGTATATGGCGTAAGTTGGTAGTCTAGTTTTACTTTTTTTGCATGTACCTGTCCAATTTTTCCAATACCATTTATTAAAGAGACACTCTTTACTCCATTGTATGCTCTTGTCCCCTTTGTCAAATATTAATTGAGCATAATGGCTTGGGTAGATTTCTGGGTTCTCTGTTCTGTTCCAAGGATCTATATTCCTGTTCCTGTGCCAGTACCAGGCTGTATTGGTTACAATGGCTTGGTAGTGTAATTTGATATCTGCTATTGTGATCCCTCCAATTTTGTTCTTCTTTCTCAAGATTGCTGCGGCTATTTGAGGTCTTTTTTGGTTTCATATAAATTCATGGAGTATTTGTTCTAGATCTGTGAATAAGCCCGTTAGAAAAAGACAAGTATCACATGATTTCATTTATATATGGACTCTAATGAACAAAATAAACAGAGAAATAAAATAGATTCAAAGTCATTAAAGCATCAACAGACTGAGGAACCTCAGAGGGAAGGGAGGAGAGGGGGTGGGAAGAAATAAACCAAAGAACTTATATGCATATATGCATTACCCATGGACACAGACAATAGTATGGGGAAGGCAGGAGGGGGGAGTGGGGTAAAGGAGGTCAATGAGGGAAAAAGGGGGGAGATCTGTAATACTTTCAACAATAAAAATAATTTTTTGAAAAAGAAATTTAGTGTTACTTGTGAGAAAAGGATTTAAGATAAACTAATAGAGAGTACCTTACATAATTGACTCAGCACAAGATCACATACAAATGACAATTACTGGCTACTAATTAAAATAAATCCCCAGAGGAAACACTTAAATAAAAATTAAGAAACAATTCTTTTTTTAGCATTTTTATTGAAGTATAATTGACATGTTGACACAAATTGACACATACTTAAAGTGTACCATCTGAAAACTTTTGACATATTTATATATCAATTAAACCATCTTTATAATGAAGATAATAGACATATCTCTCACCCCCAAAACTTTCCTCATTCTTTTTTGTAATCCCTCCCTTATTTCTACCTCCTCCCTTTCCCAGGCAAGCACATTTGCTTTTCACGATAACCGATCAGACTTATTTTTTAAAGAATTTAATATAAATGAAACTCTATAGTACATATAATCTTTTTTAGTGTGGCTTCTTTTCTTCACATAATTATTTTGAGGATTATCTATTTTCTTGCAATATACATATAAACATGTACATGTGTATGCCAATATACAATGATGATAGTTTATTCTTTTTTATTGCTGAGTAGTGTTCCATGGTGTAGATAGGCTACAATTTGTTCATCTAAGTCAATGTTGGTTAATATTTCTATTGTTTCCTGTTTTTTACTATTACAAATATAACTACAATGAATGTTTGTGTACAAGGACTTGTGGTTTCTGTCCTTTTGGGTAAAAACTAGAGTAGAATGAGTCATATGTAGGTATATTTTTAAACTCTTAAGACTAACTACCATACTCTTTTCCAAATTAGTTATACCATTTTTCATTCACATTAGCTCTCTGTGAAGGTTTTTCTACATCCTCATCAACACTTGATATGATTAGTCTTTTAAATTTCAGCCATTCTAACATGTGTCTAATGGTATCTCACTGTGGTCAATTTGCATTTAACTACTGACTAATGTTGTTGAGCCTCTTTTCATGTGCCGAATAACCATTGCATAACTTATTTTGTAAAGGGTATGTTTATCTTTGTCTATTTTATATTGAGCCTTTATTTCTTATTGAGTTATAAGAGTTCTTTATATATTCTGCATAAAAATTATTTATCAAATATATGGACATTTGCTAATGATTTCTTCCTGTCTTGCTTTTTATTCCTTTAACAATGCAGGTTAAAGAGCAGAAGTCTTTAAGTTCATAAAGTATAACATCAATTTGTTCTTCTATGGATCATGATTTTGGTTTCATATCTAAAAATGTTTGCTTAATTGAAAGTGACAAAAGTTTATTCTTGTTATTTCTTTTAGGAGTTTTATAGATTAGGGGTCTATATTTAAATTTATGATTTTTTTTACATATAGATTTACAATTTTCCAACACTATTTGTTGAAAATACTAACCTTTCTCCACTAAATTACCTTTGCACTTTAGATAAAAATCCATTTTCTCTCAAGTATCCCCTTTTCTTTAGTTTTCTGGAAGAGTTCCAGTAGAATTTGTACTATTTATTTCTTAAATGTTTGGTAGAATTCACCATTGAAGCCATCTGGGACTATACTTTTATTTGTAGGCTGGTTTCTAAGTACAAATTCAATTCTTTCAATAGGGCTCTTCATATTATACATTTCTTTTTAGTGAGTTTCAGTAGTTCATATCTGTTGTGGACAAATTTGTAGTTAAATATATATGAATTGTAAAGTTAGACAAGAAGTAGACAGATGAGTCTAATATAATTTGATAGTATACGTATGTTATTTTTTTACTATTAGAGGTTATCACTGCTAGCAATAATCTTATTAGTATCTTTATTGGGCTCTAATGTATGCATATATTAATACAAAATTTGAATTTCTAGTGTTACAGTTAGGTAATGACAATGGAGATACACAATTTTTTAGTGATATATTCCTCAAAATTATATTTTCAACAATAAATAGGCAGAAATTAAATTTCAAAAATCGATAATTGATTTAAAATACTGTACTATATCCATAAAGCAAATAAAATAATAAACATTTAATGTCATGGGAAACTATTTATAACATACTATTAACTAAATGCAAATTGTAGTTCAAAACTGCCTAAGTAATTTTCTTTTTGCTTTTTTTTAAATTTATTTTTGTTACAGATGTTTCTCATTTTTCTCCCATTGACACCCTCCTCCCTCTCCTTCCCTGCCCTGGCCCCAGCTTTGTTGTGCATGTCCATTGGTTATGCGTACATGCATATAATTTCTGTGATTTCTCTCCCCACAACCCCCTTTCTGGCGATTGTCAGTCTCTCTCAGAGTACCCTGTTCCTCAGACTGATATGTTCATTATATTCCACAAATAAGTGAGATCATATGATACTTGTCTTTTTCTGCTTGGCCTATTTCACTTAGAATAGTACTTTCCAGGTCCTTCCATGTCATCTCAAAAGATAAAAGATTTTTTTTTCTTTATTTCTTTATTTTTATTTTTTATTAATTTATTTTTGTTACAGATGTTCCTCCTTTTTTTCCCAATTGACACCCTCCTCCTCCTCCCCACCACCAAATACCCAGCTTTGTTGTCTGTGTCTATTGGTTTTCAGTACATGCACATAAGTTTTGTGGTTCATCTCTTCCCTCTTCCCACCACCCCCTCTTCTGAGGGTTGTCAGAATGTACCCTACTTCCATGTCTCTGGGTGTACCCAATTCCTAAGGTTGTTATGTTCATTATATTCCAAAAATAAGTGACATCATGTGATATTTGTCTTTTTCTGCTTGGCTTGTTTTGCTTAGGATAATATTTTCCAGGTCCCTCCACGCCATCTCAAAGGATAAGAGATCTTTCTTTCTTACAGCTGCGTAGTACTTCATTGTGTATATGTACCACAGCTTTTATATCCATTAGTCTACTGATGGATATTTGGGCTGTTTCCAGATCTTAGCTATTGTAAATAGTGCTGCTATGAAGTTGGGAGTACAGATATTCTTTCTGATTGGTGTTGCATGCTTCTTAGGGTATATTCCAAGAAGTGGGATCATTGGATCAAATGATAATTCAATTTTCAATTTTTTGAGGTAACACCATAGTGTTTTCCATAGTGGCTGCACCAGTCTACATTCCCACCAGCAGTGTACTAGAGTCCACTTTTCTCCACACCCTCGCCAACTCTTGTTTGATGATTTGTTGATGGCAGCCATTCTGACAGGTGTGAGGTGTTTTAATTTGCATCTCTCTGATGATTAGTGATGTTGAGTATTTCTTCATATGTTTATTGGGCATTTGTATGCCCAGTTTGACGAGGTGTCTATTTAGATCCTCTGCCCATTTTTCAATTGGGTCTATTGTCTTCCTTGTGTTGGGTTGTATAAGCACTCTATATATTTTTTAAATTAACCCCTTATCTGATATATCATTGGCAATTATCCTCTCCCATGAAGTGGGTTGCCTTTCCATTTTGATAGTTGTTTCTTTTTCTGTGCAGAGCTTTTTAGTTTCATGTAGTCCCATGTGTTCATTTTTTCCTTTGTTTCTGTTGCCTTAGGTGATATATCAGTAAAATTTCTACTGCGTGTGATGTCTGAAATTTTGTTGCCTACATTTTCTTCTAGGATTTTTATGGATTCGCGAGTCACATTTAAGTCTTTTATTTATTTTTAATTTATTCTTGTGTATGGTGTAAGTTGATGGTCTAGTTTCATTCTTTTGCATGTAGCTGTCCAATTTTCCCAACACCATTTATTAAAGAGGCTGTCTTTACTCCATTGTATGCTCTTACCACCTTTGTCAAATATTAATTGAGCATAAGGTTTTGGGTCCATATCTTGGTTCTCTGTTCTATTCCATTGATCTATATCTGTTCTTGTGCTAGTACCAAGCTGCTTTGATTAGAGTAGCTTTGTGGTCAATTTGCATTTAACTACTTGATATCCGATATTGTGATCCGATATTGTGATCCCTCCTACTTTGATATCCGATATTGTGATCCCTCCTACTTTGTCCTTCTTTTTCAAGATTGCTGTGGCTATTCAGGGTCTTTTTTGGTTCCACATGAACTTTTGAAGTTTTTGTTCTAGTTCTGTGAAATATGTCATTGGTGTTTTGATGGGGATTGCATTTAATCTATAAATTTCTTTGGGTAGTATGAACATTTTAATGATGTTAATACTTCCAATCCATGAACAAGGTATGTGCTTCTATTTTTTTTATACCTTCCTCTATTTCTTTTTTCAATGACCTGTAGTTTTCTGCAAATAGATCCTTTATTTCTTTGGTTAAGTTTATTCCTAGATATTTTAAATTTTTTGCTGTGATGTTAAATGGGGATTGTTTTTTTAGTTTCTCTTTCTGTGAGTTTATCATTGGAATGTAAGAATGCCGTTGATTTCTTGACGTTAATTTTGTATCCTGCTACTTTGCCAAATTCATTTATTAAGTCTAATAGATTTTCGATGGAGTCTTTAGGATTATCTATGTATAATATCATGTCATTGGTGAATAATGACAGTTTCACTTTCTCCTTTTCAATGTGGATGCCTTTAATTTTTTCTTCCTGTCTGATTGCTGTGGCTAAGACCTCCAGTACTATGTTAAATAAGAGTAGCAAAAGTTGGCATCCTTGTCTTTTTCCTGTTCTTAAGGGAAATTATTTTAGTTTTTGCCCATGGAGTATGATGCTGACTGTAGGTCTTTTATATGTGGCCTTTATGAAGTCAAGATATGATCCCTCTATTCCCACATTGCTGAGCATTTTTATGAGCAACGCGTGCTAAATTTTGTCAAATGCTTTTTCAATGTCTATTGATATGATCATATCATTTTTATCTTTTATTTTGTTTATGTAGTGTATCACATTCATTGATTTGCAAATACTGTACCAGCCTTGCATCCCTGGGATGAATCCCACATGGTCATGGTGAATGATTTTTTTGCTGTATTACTGGATCTGATTCACTAGTGTTTTGTTCAGAATTTTGGCATCTATGTTCATCAGGGATATTGGTCTGTAGTTTGCTTCCTTTGTATTGTCTTTTTCTGGTTTTGGAATCAGATTTATGTTGGCCTCATAAAACGAGTTTGGAAGTCTTAAATTTTTGGAATAGTTTGAGGAGAATTGGTGTTAGCTCTTCTTTGAATGTTTGGTAAAACTCCCCTGTGAAGCCATTCAGGCCTCTGCTTTTGTTTTCTGGGAGAAACTTGATTACATCTTCAATTACTTCTGTTGTAATTGGTCTATTCAAGTTTTATATCTCTTCCAAGTTCAGTTTTGGGAGAGTATGTGTATCTAGAAATTTGTCCATTTTGCTTAGATTGTCAAATTTATTGCCGTATAATTGTTCACAGTATTTGTTAACAATCCTTTGCATTTCTTTGGTGTCAGTTATTACTTCTATTCTTTCATTTCTGATTTTGTGTATTTGGATTCTCTCTCTTTGTTTCTTTGTGCGTCTAGCAAAGGGTCCATGAATGTTGTTTATTTTTCCAAAATAAAAAGAAGCTCTTTGTTTCATTGATCATTTGAATTGTTGTTGTTGTGTTTTTTTTGGACTCCATGTCATTTACTTCTTCTCTGATCTTTACTATTTCCTTACTTCTACTTGCTTTGGGGTTTTCTTTTTGTTTGCTTTCTGGTACTTTAAGTTGTGAGGTTAGGTAGTCAATTAGAAATTTTTCATGACGTGGGCCTGTAGTGCTATGAACTTTCCTCTCAGAAGTGCTTTCACTGCATCCTATAGATTTTGAGTTGTTGTCTGTTCATTTTTATTGGTTTCTAGGAAGTTTTTAATTTCTTCCTTGATCTCCATGGTAACCCATTTATTGTTCAATAACATACTATTTAGCCTCCATGTGTTCAAATGTCTATGCATGTTCTTGTTGCAATTGATTTCTAGTTGTATACTATTGTGATCTGAGAAGATGCTTGATATGATTTCAATCTTCTTGAACTTGTAGAGACTTAGTTTGTGCCCTAACATGTGGTCTATCTTTCAGAATGTCGCACGTGCACTTGATAAGAATGTGAATTCTGTAGTTTTGGGGTATAATTCTCTGTAGATATCTATTAAATCCATTTAGTCTGTTGTGACATTTAGAGTCTGTGTATCCTAGTTAATTTTGTCTAGATGATCTATCCAGTGATGTCAGTGGGTATTAAACTTCCCAGCTATAGAAAATTGGACAGCTACATGCAGAAAAATAAAACTAGACCATCAACTTACACCATACACAAAAATAAACTCAAAATGGATAAAAGAGTTAAATGTGACCCATGAATCCATAAAAATTCTAGAAAAAAAAAGTAGGCATCAAAATTTTAGACATCATACGCAGCAGAATTTTCACTGATACATCCCCTAAGGCAACAGAAACAAAGGAAAACATGAACAAATGGGACTACATCAAACTAAAAAGCTTCTGCACAGCAAAAGAAACAATCATCAAAATGGAAAGGCAACCCACTGTATGGGGGAACATCATTCCCAATGATATATCAGATAAGGGGTTAATTTCCAATATATAGAGAGTGCTCATACAACTCAACAAAAGGAAGACAAAGAACCCAATTAAAAAATGGGCAGAGGAGCCCTGACCGGTTTGGCTCAGCGGTTAGAGCGTCGGCCTGTGGTACAGAGAGACCCGGGTTTGGTTCCCACTCAGGGCATGTACCTCGGTTGCAGTTTGTCCCCGGCCCTGATTGGTTGTGTGGGTGGCAGCCATTCGATGTGTCCCTTCACATCAATGTTTCTCTCTCTCTCTCTCTTCCTCTCTCTCCCTCCCGCTCTATCTGAACAAAAAATGGAAAAATGTCCTCAGGTGAGGATAAAAAAAGAAAAAGAAAAAAAAAATGGGCAGAAGACCTGAATAGACACTGCTCCATACAGGACATACAAATGGCCAAGAGACATATGAAGAAATGCTCAACATCACTAATCATCAGAGAGATGCAAACTAAAACAACAATGAGGTATCACCTCACACCTGTCACAATGGCCGCCATCAAAAAAATCATCAAACAACAGTGTTGGTGAGGGTGTGGAGAAAAGGGGACTGTAGTACACTGCTGGTGTTAATGCAGACTTGTGCAGCCACTATGGAAAACAATATGGTGTTACCTCAAAAAATTAAAAATTGAACTGCCATTTGACCCAGTGATCCCACTTCTAGGAATATACCCTAAAAAGCCTGAAACACCAATCAGAAAGAATATATGTACCCCCATGTTTATAGCAGCACTATTTACAATAGCTATGATCTGGAAACAGCCCAAGTGTCCATCAGTAGATGAATGGATAAGAAAGCTGTGGTACATATATACAATGGAGTACTACGCAGCTGTGAGAAAGAAAGATCTCTTATCCTTTGAGACTACATGGAGGGACCTGGAAAGTATCATCCTAAGTGAAACAAGCCAGACAGAGAAAGACAAGTATCATATGATCTCACTTATGTGTGGAATATAATGAACATAACAGTCTGAGGAATGGGATAGTCCCAGAGACGTGGAAGCGGGGTACAGACTGACAATCCCCAGAAGAGGGAGTAGTGGGGGAGAGATAAACCACAGAACATATAGGCATGTATGCATGGGCAATGGACATGGACAACAAAGTTGGAGACAGGGCAGGGAGGGAGGGGGAGGGGGAATCAGTGCGGGGGGAGAAACATCTGTAACAAAAATTTATTAATAAAAAATAAATAAATAAATAAAATGAAGATTCAGTGTTAGAAAAAATAATAATAATAAAGTTCCCAGCTATAATTATATTGCTGTCAATTACTTTTTTGAAGTCCTCCAATAAATTTTTAATATATTTTGGTGCTTCTATATTGGGTGCATGTGTGTTTACTAAGGTTATATCTTCCTATAGATAGATCCTTTCAATACAATGTAGTGGCCTTCTTTGTCTCTATTTATGGCCTTCATTTTGAAATCTAATTTATCAGATATGAGAATTTCTACCCTAGCACTTTTTTCCTTTCTGTGTGCTTGGAAGATTTTGTTCCATCCTTTACTTTCAACCTATGTGAGTATTTTGTTGTGAGGTGGGTCTCTTGTAAACAACATATATGTGAGTTTTATCCAGTCAGCCACTCTGTGTCTTTTTATGAAAGCATTCAATCCATTTACATTTAAGGTGATTATTGATATGTACATATTTATTGCTTTACTTTTTAATGTGGTTATATATTTTTTCCTATTAAGTCTACTAGTTACAGCAGTTCTTTTAACATTTCTTGCAGTGCTGGTTTGGTGCTAATATATTCCCGTAGCCTTTGTCTGTCTGGAAAGCTCTATCATTCTATTTTGAATGATATTCTCACTGGGTAGAGTAGTCTTGGATTCTGATCCTTGTTTTTCATGACTTTGATTACTTCATGCCACTCCGTTCTGGCCTGTAGTGTTTCTCTTGAAATGTCAGCTCATAGCCTTATAGGAGTTCCTTTGTAAGTAACCTGTTGCTTATCTCTTGCTGCCTTTAGGATTCTCTCTTTGTCTTTAATTTTTGGCATTTTAATAACCATGTGTCTTGGTGTAGGTCTGTTTGGGTTCTTCTTACTTGGGGATTTCTGGGCTCCTTGAACTTGAATGTCTTCTTCCTTCACCCAATAATGGAAGTTTTCTGTCACTATTTCCTCAAATATATTCTCCAACTCTTACCCACTTTCTTCCTCTTTGAGGACTCCTATGATGCAAATGTTGTTACGTTTTTAGTTGTCTCACAGTTCTCTTAATCTGTCTTCTTGTTTTTTAATTGTTTTTTCCTTTTGATTTTCTGATTGGTTGATTTTTTCTACCCTTTCTTCTAGTTCACTAATCCAGTACTCAGCTCCCTCTACACTGCTAGTTAGTCCTTCCATTGTGTTCTTTATTTCTGCTATGTCATTCGTCATTTGCACTTAATTGTTTTTCAATGTTTCTATATCTTTACTCATGGTGCTTATATCCTTCCTCATGTTGTTGAGTTTCCTCAAGATCATGGCTCTGAACTCTACTTCTGATAACTTGCATAACTGCATTTTATTTATCTCATCTTCAGTAGAGTTCTCTTGTTCTGTCATTTGAAATTTGTTTTTTTTGTTTCACCATTTTGGTTATCTCAGTGGGTTTTGGAGTCTGCCAAATTTTCCCTGTGGTCGTGGGTGTTCTGCTATTTGTGGCTCTCTCTACTGGGTTTGGATGAGGGCAGGAGAGCCCATGTTAAACACCACTGTCAAGTCTTACTTTCGTGAGTAGCTTTGCAAGCCCAGGAAAGGTTCAGTTATCCTCTACCTTTTTGCCTGGAGGCTATAAGCCTCAGTTACTTCAAAAACCTTGGGTTTGCCCTGGCCAGTTTGGCTCAGCGGTTAGAGCATCGGCCTGCAGTCCTGAGAGACCCGGGTTCATTTCCCGCTAAGGGCACGTACCTCGGTTGCAGTTTGTCCCTGGCCCTGGTCGGTCGTGTGGGTGGCAGCCACTCGATGTGTTCCTTTCACATCGATGTTTCTCTCTCTCTCTCTGTTCCTCTCCAACCCCCCCCCCCCACTCTACCTGAACAAAAAATGGAAAAATGTCCTCCGGTGAGGATAAAAAACAAAACAAACAAACAAACAAACTTGGGTTCTCAGTTGAATGAGAAACTCCCTCAGGTGTTAGCTTAAGAGAATTTCCCGAGGGTGGGGCAGTTGCTCGTTGTTAATGAGCCTCATTTTGCATTTCCTTGCTCCCCTGGGTGAGGTTGAATCTCCAGTGGAGGGCCTGCCATAGCTCTGGGAAGGAGCAATCTGGCCACCATTCTGTGTGGCTGAGGCTCAGCACAAACTCTGAGCGCCCTCCAAATCCTGAGTGTCCCCACAGGGTTCCAGTCCATTCTGCCCTTCCCCTGCTGGAGCCCAAGGTGAGTGACTGTAGCTATTTAGTGCCCTTTCCCAGCCCTCTGTGCTGTTGAGCTGCTTGGGATTTTAACCCCAAGGGCGTTGCTCAAGCTAAGACCACTGCTGTCTGTGGGTTCCCAGCCCACCACCCTCTCACACCTCTGCAGATCCTACCAGGTTTGTTCAGTGTCCCTGGTTATATGGTCCTCTCCCACTGCTTTTCTGTTTCTTTTTTCCAATGATTTTTCTTTATTTTAGTTGTAATTCCCGTTTGGTCCTGGGAGATCATCTGTATAGCTTCCATTCACTCCACCACCATTTTTCTCTCCTTAATTTTATTTTTAAAATACATTTAGTAATGAGAGTTCTGAAATACATATAAGAAAATAAATGAAATAGGTTTATTAACATGTTAAAATGGTTATCTTGATATTAAAATTGTAAATGCTTTTTATTTCTTTGTGTATACACACACACACACGCCCACACACACATCTTTACTCTCAAGATGTTGTACAATGAATATGTATTTCTTCTGTAACCAGATAAAAAAGTATCATTCACAATTAACCCACAAGGAATATTTGGCAGACTCCAAAACCCATTGAGATAGCCAAAATAGTGAAACAAGGAAACAACCCAAATGACAGAACAAGAGAACTCTACCAAAGATGAGATAAATAAAATGCACTTAAGCAAGTTATCAGAGGTAGAGTTCAGAGCCATGATCTTGAGGAAGCTCAACAGCATGATTAAGGACATCAGCACCATGAATAAAGATATAGAAACATTGAAAAATCAAGTTTCTTTAGTGCTCTGTCCTAGCCTTACTGTGCATCATGAGTTACACCAGTGTGAAAAATTCATGGCCCCTACCTTCAAGGTACTTAATAGAAATTCATCCTCACATGCTGTGGTTCAAGAAAAACAAACATATATTTTAAACAAAGCTAAAATAGTAAAAACTGAAATCAAACTCCCTGTGTGGTTAATTCACATAATACTGTACCCAGCTGCTTTGGAAATATCAAAGATAGTTCACCCATTAGTGTCTAATTCAAAAATCAAACCTTGTAACTCAAATTATGCCTTTTAGAATTTTGTAATCTCTGTCTAGTTTTTGCCAAGTGGTGCATAAAACATGATCATTGCCATAGCCATCACCCATCTCAGTTTTCCCATTTGCTGTGCATTGAAAAGCAAAAGTGTAAACATGTGTGTATGTATATATATGTATACAAAGAGTATATATATATATATTTGCATATATATACACACACATATATATGTATATGTATACATATATATATATACACACACACACACAGAGAATAGGAGTTTTGATATTTGATACTTGCTTTAAAAAAAAAATTTTTTTTTCCCTTTATTGATTTGAGAGAGGAAGAGAAAGATAGAAACATCAATGAGAGAGCACATTAATTGGCCGCCTCCTGCATGCCCCACACTGAGGATTGGGCCCACAATTTGGGCATGTGCCCTGACTGGGAATTGAACCAGTGACCTCTTGGTGCATGGGTCAATGCTAAACCATGGAGCCACATCACGAGAGAATATTTGCTATGACTAAAGAATTGAATAAACTGTTGTTGGCTGTTGCTCATATTACAAATAAGAGTAACAAAATGGCTAAAACTCAAAAAAGTTTTTAATCTTGGGAGGATGATAAAGTTTTACATAACACATTATAGATAATACAAATTAAAAGTCACATACTGCAAGCTATAGTTCACAGCAGTAAGTTATGAGTTTCCTAACTTTAGTTTACCAACAGATAGAACGTAGCAGGTATTTCCAAAGCAATAAATATTTCAGACTTGGTTGATCTGGAAACATGTTCTGGTTGAAGTGTCATCTGAGCTGCAATTGTAATGAACATTTACTCCCTATACAATCAGCAGAAGACATACAAAACCAAAAATATTAAAAAATGCAGATACATTTTTCTATGGGGAACCATACATTGCCCACTCCCCCATGCCTGCCTCCCATACACACAAATAACAGAATTTCTCCATACATGACCTTTGAATTCTGAAAAAAATTCTGTTTGACCAAACTTTGGTTAGGCTCCTTTAAAATCTCTTTTGAAATAGGCTTCAAGTCTGGCCCCAATCCTGTCTTGGATGTGCCTACCTCCAGCTTGGTAAGAATCCTATGTCAGTTTAGTGAAAATTCCTCGACCCTTGATATCTGGTTACCCTTGATATATGATCAAATTTCTCATCACTTACCCTTGGCCTGTCTTCAGCAAGAATCCTTTTAAGTCAGTTTAGCAAGTATTCCTCTATCTTTACTTCTTATCTTAGTAATTTTTCATCCACCAATTCCATCCTTCTCCTCACTGACTGTACCTGCCAAGCTGTCTTTGCTGTGTTTGGAGTTAAGCCCAGTTTCTTTTCCCTGTTGCAATATTACCATTGCAAGAGTTTTAAAGTTGTCTTTAACATTTTAACAAGTATTAGCATGGTTTTTCTTTTTAAATCTGAGGGATAATTCTGAACCCAATCAATATAAATACATCTTGTTTTATCCAGTATATACATTTTTTAAATTGTAATTCAACTTCATATAAATCAAGTTGTAATTTTATTTTTACCAAGAAAACAACTGTTAAGTCACTCAACAGACATTTATTGAAAACCTATCTTTAATAACTGTGGAAGATCTGAGTTCACTGTACTCACAAACTAACTATTTAGCCTGCCAGGTTCAGAGATGCTGGCAGAACACATGAGACTCCTGGGTCAGGAAAAAAAAAGGTGTTTTTGTTTTGTTTTGTTTTTTTAAAAATTTATGGCACAGCAAGCAGCACAACCATCACTATAGTTGTAGCATTTCCCCTTTCCCCCAATTTCCAAGGAAGCTGATACAGAGAGACTCAGATGAATGCCTATACACACTGTGGGTTGCATTGCAAGAGAGAAAATCAGAGCTTAGAAAAACTGAATCTTTTGGAGTGTGCCGGGATACTATCTCTATTTTTCAAGGCTGCTCATTATTCAGACATCTTTGAAGAAGTAGTCTAGAATAAAGGTCCATTAATGCTTCACTCACAAAATGTTTAGAAATGTGACAGGCCTTTGGAAAATTGACTCTCAGTACTATCTTGAGTCTACCATGGTAGAAATCTTGTTAAGCATGTAAGAATACGATAATGTATCAAGCCCTGGCCAGTGTGGCTTGCTTGAGCTGTGCACTGAAAGGTTGCCAGTTTCATTCCCGGTCAGGGCACATGCCCAGGTTGCAGGTTTGGTCCTAATTTGGGTACTTATGAGAGGCAAGCAATTGATGTTTCTCTCTCTCGAAAAATTATAAAAAATATTTTTTAAAAAGATGATCAAAATATGCATTTTCATATATAAGTTTTGCAAAGCCTGAGAGATACTTATATATAACACTCATTGTATTATTTAACCAAAGAGTGTCAGATATTAGTTCTTTTTTATGTAAATTCTTGATGGTTGGCTTGTGAGATTGAAAAAGAAAAGAGAAAACATATTTTATTTCTTTTGTTAGCTTTAATTTTGCTCTTCGTCCTATGTAATTGCTAACTTTTCCAAAACTTTCTCCCTTTTCTTGCACTACTCGAGTGGTGGTGTGGAGAGAGAAAGAATTACTGGGTGTCAATTTCTGTTCCAGGCATTGTAACAGGTGCTCTGTCTTCTCGTTTTTCTTAATGATGTAATCACTCTTTCCAGCTACAAGCCCCATATTTAACATATAATCCTGGATGTTATGCAGTACCTTAGATACAGCAAAGACAAAATATTGTTTCCCTATTCCATTACACAAAACCTCTGACTCAAGCAGATTTAAATTTTATTAAATATCTATTAAGAAGAATCAAAGTTTACCCAACCATTACCTTCCAGGTTTGCAAACATTCTCACAAATAGGATTCAAAAAGAAATATATTGAAATAATTCATATTCATGTTTATTTATATTCTTCCACCCATCTCTCTCTGGCCTTTAAGTCATAAGTTCATGAGTGGGAACTCTCAAAATCCATGGTTTTATTTTCTTGAGATACAGATACAAACCCCTCTAAATATAGCTTAAATCTTACAGTTTAAGTCTAATAAATTTAGAAAATCAGCCTAATAGATTGACAAGAACATAAACTTTAATAATAGGGATATCTTCTAAATGTTGAGGACTGTTCCAAACTTTATAGCATGAAAATAATTAGAGACATTTGCAAACATATATATATTTAAGAATATTCAATTCACACTGTGGTTTTTAATATTTTAAACATGGTCAATGTATAAAATGAGATTGGTTACTACTATATTATGGAACACACAAATATTTGGTGACATATTTGAAGTTAAGTCTCATGTTCATGACAAACAAAGAACATGTTCATGGTCAGAATATAAAAGTTTTTATTTACTTTTTGCATTGGTAACTCTTTTTTTTTTTACTCTATTTTTATTGTTGACACTATTAAAAATGTCTTCATTTTTCTCTCCTTTTGCCACCTCCACCCAGCCCCCACCCTGTCCCTCTGGCCATCACCACACTGTTGTCTGCATCTATGGGTTATGCATATATGTTCCTAGGTGAAACTCTTCACCTTCTTTTATCCAGTCTCCATCCCCTCCTGTCTGACAGCTGTCAGTTTGTTCCATGTGTCCATGCCTCTGTTTCCATTTTGTTCATCAGTTTATTTTGTTCATTAGATTCTACATATAAGTGAGATCACGCGGCATTTGTTTTTCTCTGACTGGTTTATTTCACTTAGCATAATAATCTCCAGTTCCCTTCATGCTATCTCAAAGAATGAGTTCTTTCTTTTTTATTGCCATGTAGTATTCCATGGTGGAAATGTACTACAACTTTTTTATCTACTCATTTATTGATGGACATTTGGGGTGTTTCCCGATCTTGGCTATTGTAAATTACATCACTGCAAACATAGGGTGCATATATTCTTTCAAACTGCTGTTTCCGGATTCTTAGAATATATTTCCAGAAGTGGAATCACTGGGGCAAAAAGCAGTTCCATTTTTAACTTTTTGAGGAAACTCCATAGTGTCTTCCATGGTAGCTGTACTAGTCTGCATTTCCAACAGTATTCTAGGGTTCCCTTTTCTCCACATCTTCTTCAGCATTTGTTGTTTGTTTATTTGTTGATGGTAGCCATTCTAGCAGGTGTGAGGTGATATCTCATTGTAGTTTTAATAGGCATCTCTCAGATGATTAATGACACTGAGTATTTTTTCATATGAATATGGCCATCTGCATGTTTTAGAGAAGTGTTTATTCAGGGCCTTGGCCCATTTTTAATTGGATTTTTGTCTTTCTGGTGTTGAGTTGCATGAGCTCTTTATATATTTTGGAATTTTAGCCCCTTATCATATGTATGTTCCCCTATACGGTGGGTTCACTTTTCATTTTGTTGATATTTTCTTTTGTTGTGCAGAAGTTTTGTATTATAATGTAGTTCTATTTGTTTATTTTTCCTTTATTTCTCTTTTCCAAGAAGATATATTGATAAAAATAGTGCTGTGAGAGCTGTCTGAGATTTTATTGCCTATGTTTTCTTCTAGGATTTTTATGGTTTCATGACTTACATTTGTCTTTTATCCATTTTGAGTTTATTCTTTTGTATGGTGTAAGTTGGTGGTCTAGATTCATTTTTTTGCATGTACCTGTCCAATTTTCCCAACAATGTTTATATAAGAGACTGTCTTTACTCCATTGTATGCTCAGGAACAAGACAGGGATGTCTGCTTTCACTGTTCTTATTAAACATAGTACTAAAGTCCTAGGCACAGCAATCATATGAAGAGAAGAAATAAAAGGCATCCAAATTGGAGAGGAAGAAGTAAAACTGTCATTATTCACAGATGACATGATACTATACATGGAAAACCCTAAAGGCTCCACCAAAAAGTGACTGGATCAGATAAATGAATTTGACAAAGTAACAGGATACAAAGTTAATATTATAAAATTGGTGCCATTTTTACACACTCATAATGAAGTATCAGAAAGAGAAACTTAGTAAACAATTCCATTTACTGTTGAACCAAAAATATAAATAAAACAAAATGCCTTGGAATAAATTTAACCAAGGAGATAAAAGACTTGTACTCAGAAAATGGTAGGATATTGAAGAAAGAAACTGAGGAGGATACAAATAAGTGGAAGCATATACTTTGTTCATGGATTGGAAGACTTAACATCATTAAAATGGTTCATACTACCCAAAGCAATACATAGATTCAATGCAATTCTTATTAAAATACTAATGGCATATTTCACAGATCTAGAATAAATATTTCAAAACCTTATATGGGACCAAAAAAGACCCTGAATAGCCTCAGCAACCTTGAGAAAGAAGAACAATGTTGGAGATATTACAATACCTGATATCAAACTATACTACAAAACAACCTGGTACTGGCAGAAGAACATGTATATAGATCAATGTAACAGAAAAGAAAACCCATAAATAAGCCCATGTCTTTATTGTCAATTAATATTTAACCAAGGAGGCAGAATATAAAAGTTTTTCAAGAAAAATTATAAAAGCAATTAGGACAGATTGAGCAATATTTATTTATTTTATTCATATATATATTTATAAATTATATATAACACATACACATATATAGATATATATCAAGAAGTTAGTTTTTTTTAATTATAGCTTTTGTGATAAAAAGTGATTTTTATTTTCTATTTTCTAAATTTCTAAAATAAGAAAGCATTACATTCGTTATCAAAAGATAATTTGTTTGAATGAGCTTTTGTCCCAGAATATTAGTTTACAAAGTAAAATGTCCTGGGACACAAAGAAAACAGTTTTATGGGTAGACCTTTCTAGACTGGAAATACCGTATTTGGTGAACGTGCTCTCTGGGATGAGTCAGTGCTGCATTGAACTGTAGATAAACTAAAGTATTTATTTATTTATTTATTTATTTATTTATTTATTTATTTATTATTTGTTTTTAATGTTTTTATTATTATCATTATTTTTAAAGAAAGAGCGAGGGAGAGAGAAACATCTGTGAGAGAGAAACATCAATAGGCTGCCTACTGCAGGCCCCCTACTGCAGGGGATCAAGCCAGCAAGCCACCTGGGTATCTGCCCTGACCAGGAATTGAACTGAGACCTCTGAGTCCATGGGATGATGCTCAATCTACTGAGCCACACCGGTTGGACTACAGTATTTGTTTAAAAGTTAGATAACTTTATATACAAAACTATAAATTCTATCTACCAATATATTACTTGGTGAGGCTCAGAGTGATACATCCATAACTCTCTTCCACTATTCAAACCAAGTAGGTTGCAAGAGTCTCATGTCTAGCAGATGGGAGGAAAAGCAATAGTAAAGCTAGTTCTGCTCTCTTTCTGTAGCGAATTATAGACTTAACACTAATTGGGAGATAATAATAATAACAGATATTAAAGAGAGTTTTCATTTTTTGAATATTTCCACAGCACATAACACTATGATATTTTGTTTTCTTTTCCATCTCCTCAGTTATTTGAGGTAGACATTTATTATCATCACTACTCAACAGATGAGAAAACCCAGGCTCAGAGATTAACATGTTGTAGGTGACACAGCAGGGATGAATTTGGGACCCAGGTATTTCTAATGCCAAAGCCCATTGTCCATAAACAATATGTTTTTCTAAGCATTATATTACTTGCCAATTAGCCCTCCACTTCCAGAACTTTTCTGGGCAACCAAATATTAATATATGTATTACTTCTATGCAATAATAACCTAAAAGCCTAATCAATAATTTTGGAAAATATTGTATTTTTCCTCACTTTATTAGTTTGCTGAGGCTGCCATAACAAAGTATCATAAACTGAGTGGCTTAAACAAAAGAAGTTTGCTTCACTATTGTTGAAAGTAGAATACTGAGATCAAGGGGCCAGCAGAACCCTGCTTTCTTCAGAAGTACAAGGGAGACTCTGCTCCAGGCCTTTCCAGGTAGTTCCTTAGTTTGTGACAACCTGACTCCAACCATCCCATGGTGTTCTCTATACATACGTGTCCCTTTTTATAAGGACTTTAATCATATTGTATAAAAGTCCATTCTATTTGAGTATGACCTCATCTTAACTAACAACATCTAAAGCAACCCTATTTCCAAATAAGGTCACATTCTAAGGTACTAGAAGTTAGAGCTTCAAAATATAAATCTTGAGGGAACACAATTCAACTTATGACATTCACTATACTATACACCACTTCTACCATGAGTATCAACAATAGGCTGCAATTGACTGACAAAAGGTTAGATCCCCTGCCGCAAATTAAAATCTCTACTGTATAATGTTATAATGTGACACATAACAACAACAAAATGATCAAGATCAATACCTTCATGATTCTCATATTTTAGTGAGCCTAAAAATAACCTGAAAAGCTATACTTATTTCTAATAAGTACTTCATGGGAGGCATGATTATTCTATGTTGTATTTTCTGGGACCTATTTAGCCTTATCTGTATTATTAATACCATCATCCAAATCTTTTCTTTTTTTAACTGTGAAATCACTGTATTTTATTTATATTTTTAAATTAATTAATTAATTTTTGTTACAGGTGTTTCTCCATTCTCCCCCTCATATACCTTCCCCATCCCTGCCCGCCCTGTCCCCAGCTTTGTTGTCCATGTCCGTTGTTCATGCAGACATGCATATAAGTTCTGTGGTTTATCTCTCCCTGCCACCCGCTCTTCTGGGAATTGTCAGTCTTTACGCCACTTCCACGTCTCTGGGACTATCCTGTTCTTCAGACTGTTATTTCATTATATTCCACAAATAAGGGAGATCATATACTTGCCTTTCTCTGTTTGGCTTTTTTTTTTTTTGCTTAGGATAATTCTTTCCCGGTCCCTCCAAGGCGTCTCAAATGATAAGAGAACTTTCTTTCTTACAGCTACATAGTACTCCATTGTGCACATGTACCACTGCTTTTATATCCATTCATCTACTGATGGACATTTGAGCTATTTCCAGATCTTAGCTATTCTAAATAGTGCTGCAACAAACATAGGGGTACATATATTCTTTCTGATTGGTGTTTCAGGCTTCTTAGGGTATATTCCTATAAGTGGGAGCACTGGGTTGAATGGCAGTTCAATTTCTAATTTTTTGAGGTAACATTATATTATTTTCCAGAGTGGCTGCACCAGTCTGCATTCCCATCAGCAGTGTACTAGACTCCCCTTTTCTCCAAACTCTCGCCAACACTTATTGTTTGATGATTTGTTGATGGTGGCCATTCTGACAGGTGTGAAGAGATATCTCATTGTTGTTTTAATTTGCATCTCTCTGATGAATAGTGATGTTGAGCATTTCTTCATATGTCTGTTAGCCATTGGTTTCCAGGAAGTTTGTAATGTCTTCCTTGATCTCCATGGTAACCCATTCATTGTTCAATAACATGCTATTTAGCCTCCATTTTTTCAAATGTCTTTGAATTTTCTTGTTGCAATTGATTTATAGTCACATGCCATTGTGATCTGAGAAGATGCTTGATATGATTTCAATCTTCTTTAACTTGTAGAGACTTAGTTTGTGTCCTAACATGTGGTCTATCTTTGAGAATGTCCCACGTGCATTTGAGAAGAACGTGAATTGTGCAGTTTTGGGGTGTAATTCTCTGTAGATATCTCTTAAATCCATTTGATCTAGCACTTTATTCAGAGTCTGTGTTTCCTAGTTAATTTTTTGTCTAGATGATCTATTCAGTGATGTCAGTGTGGTGTTGAAGTCCCCTGCCATGATTGTATTGCTGTTGATTTCTCCTTTGAAGTCCTTCAGAAGATTTTAAATATATGTTGGTGCTCCTATATTGGGTGCATATATGTTTACCAAGGTTATATCTTCCTGTTGGATATATCATTTCAATATTATGTAGTGGCTTTCTTTGTCTCTAGTTAGGGCCTTCATTTTGAAATCTACTTTATCAGACATCAGTATTGCTACCCCAGCTTTTTTGCCTTTCCTTTTGCTTGAAAGATTTTTTTCCATCCCTTCACTTTCAACCTATGTGAGTCTTTTGTTGTGAGGTGGGTATCTTGTAAATCACATATATGTGAGTCATGCTTTCTTATCCAGTCAGATACTATGTGTCTTTTTATCGGTACATTCAAACCATTCACATTTAAGGTGATAATTGATATGTACTTATTTATTGCCATTTTTGTTTAGTGTGGTTCTATTTTTCTTCCTATTTCTTCTACTAATCACAGCAGTCCTTTTAGCATATCTTGCAGTGCTGGTTTGGTGTTAATATATTCCCTTATAATTTTTTTTTGGGGGGGTCTGGAAAGCTCTTTATTTGACCTTCTATTTTGAATGATAGCCTTGCTGGGTAGAGTAGTCTTGGATTCAGATTCTTGTTTTTCATGACCTTGATTACTTCATGCCACTCCCTTCTGGCCTGTTGTGTTTCTGTTGAGAAGCCAGCTGAGAGCCTTATGGGGTTTCCTTTGTAGGTTACCTGTTGCTTATCTCTTGCTGCCTATAGGATTCTCTCTTTGTCTTTAATTTTTGGCATTTTGATTACTATGTGTCTTGGTATGAGCCTGTTTGGGTTCTTCTTACTTGGGGCTCTCTGTGCTTCTTGAACTTGAATGCCTTCTTCCTTCACCTAGTTAGGAAAGTTGTCTGTTACTACTTCTTCAAGTATATTCTCTAACCCTTGCCCATTTTCTTCCTCTTCGGGGACTCCTATGATGTGAATGTTATTACATTTCCAGTTGTCCCACAGTTCTCTTAAGCTATCTTCCTGTTTTTTAATTGTTTTTTCCTTTTGGTTTTCCGATTGGTTGATTTTTCTACCCTGTCTTCTAATTCAATGATCCGGTCCTCAGTTTCCTCTACTCTGTTGGTTAGTCCTTCCAATGTGTTCTTAATTTCTGCAATGTCATTCTTCATTTCCACTTGGTTGGTTTTCAATGTTTTTATACCTTTACTCATGGTGCTGATGTCCTTACTCATGTTGTTGAGCTTCCTCAAGATCATGGCCCTGAACTCTACCTCTGATAATTTGCTTAACTGCATTTAATTTATCTCATCTTTGATAGAATTCTCTTGTTCTTTCATTTGGGATTTGTTTTTTTGTTTCACCATTTTGGCTATCTCAGTGGGTTTTGGAGCTAGCCATGTTCTCCCTGTGGGAATTTGTGTTCAGTTGTTTGTGACTCCCTCTACTAGGTTTGGATGTCTGTCAAGTCTTACTTTCCTGGGTTAATTTGCAAGCCCAGGAAAGGTTCAGTTATCATCTAGGTTTTTTTCTGGAGGCTAGTAGTCTCAGTTACTCAGTGCCTTGGAATGTAGCCCTGGTGTTCTGCATAAGAGTATTTCCAGAGGGTGGAATAGATGCTGGTTGTTAATGATCCTCAGTTTGTATTTCTTTCCTCACCTGGGAATAGCTGACTTTCTGAGTGGGTGATGGGAGGGCTGCTGCTTTCGCCACAGCTCAGGGAAGGAGCACACTGGCCACCTTCCTTTGTGGCCACAACTCAACAAAAACTCTGAGTGCTCTCCAAATCCCTGTTGTCCCAAAAAATTTCCAGCCCAGTCTGCCCTCCTTCTGCTGTAGCCCCCAGGTGAGTGGCTGTCACTATTTTAGTGCTCTGCCCCAGCTCTCTGTGCTGTAGAGCAGGCTTGGTCTTTATTTCCCAAAGACACTGCTCACAGTTAAGACTGCTGCTGCCCGTGGGTTCCCAGCCAGCCACCGTCTAGCGCCTCTGCAGATCCTATTAGTGTCCTTGGTTATATGGTCCTGTCCTGCTGCTTTTCTGTGCTTTTTCTGAGGATTTGTCTTTATTTTAGTTGTAATTTGTTTGTCCTGGGGGATCCTCTGTGTATCTTCCAACCACTCCACCTTCATTTTCACATCCTCTATGTGTATCTTGTGAGCAACTGGGTTGCACTGGCTTCTCTGGTGCCCTGGCACCCTGCAGGTCCTAGGGGTAACTGGATGGCACAGTCTCTTTGGGGACCAGGTTGTATGCCTATCTTATGGGCTGCTGGGTTACACAGACTTCTCTCGTGCTTCAGCATCCCATAGGTCCTGAGGGTAACTGGATCGCACAGTCCCTGCTGGTCTCACAGGCCTCTCTGGTGCCCCACCACCCTGAAGTTCCCACGGGTGGGCAGCTGGATCGCTCCAGTCCCTCTGGGGCTCCGGCTCCCACAGCTCTTGTGGGCTACTGGGTCACAGAGGCCTCTCTGGTGCCGCCGCACCATGCCGGTCCAGCGGGTGGACAACTGGATCACACCTGTCCCTCTCGGGCTCCTGCTTCCCACTGCTCCTTTGAGCTGCTGGACTACACAGGCCTCTGTGGGGCCCCAGGTCCTGCCGGTGGTGGCTGGGGAGTGCTGCTGCCCTGTGGGGCTCAACTCCTACTCAGATTTTGCTGTAGTTTTTTGGGATGGGTCTCAGCTGCTGGTCTATGCTTTTGTTGCCTGGGGATGGATATCTGCTCCCTAGCTGACATAGAGTGTCCACTGGTCCGATGGTGCCAGGTTCACTGGTGGGTTCAGGTTGCTGGGACCTAGCCACTCCCACTGCCTCCTCCCAGGGGAGACCCGAGATCTTCCAAAATGGTGGGACCTCCCCGTGGCACAGGGAGAAGCACCTTGAAGAGCTGCTTACCGAGGTAGCCAGCTGCTCCAGTCCACAGCACAGGAACCTTCTGCTCCACGTTTTGCACTGCTCGGGTTTGGTCGTCAACCTTCACATCCACTCACACTCTCTCACACACTCACCCACCCTCTGGTCCTGCCCACATCCATCTTCCCATCATCCAAATCTTAAGGCAAAATTCCAGCAATACTTTTAAGCACTTTTGTTTGTTTAATTTCTTAAATATATTTGTATTGATTTTTTTTAGAGAAAGATGAAGGGAGAGCGAGATAGAAACACTGATGTGGGAGAGAAACATTGATTGGCTGCCCCCTCACATCCACCACTGGAGATTGAGCCTGCACCCCAAGCATGTGCCCTGACTGGGAATCGAAGTGGGGCAACACTTAGTCCACTGAGCCACACCGACCAGGCTTGTTTGTTCCAGTTTTAAATCCCATTTTTAATAGGAATCATAAAAAAGGGATTATATTTTCTATTTTGTATATTTCACTATTTTTAGTGTTAGAATTTATAGATATTCTTAGATAAAGAGTTTAAAAAATATTTTTAAAATCAATGAATTAATGCATGAGTGAGCTTGTGTTTGGAGATGGTCCATTGACTCCATTTACAATGTCTATCAGTTTCATGTGTAGGTTTCTCTCTTGAAAGCATGAAGCTTGGTTCACCATCCCGAGGGATCTCTGGCTATTTACACTGAGTTTGCCTTGTTCTAGTTTACAGGCTAGTCTACCACAATCAAATGATTTGTTCTATTTCAACATGAAAAATTCCTCTCATTATCCTATTAATAGAAATATTTATAGTTAACCTCATAACATTAATACCATAGTGGTTAAGTACTCAGATTTTGAAGCCAGGCTACTACGCACGAATTTCAGATCTATTATTTACTAGCTATGTTAATTTATTATAAGTTATCTAATCCCCCTTGGATTTATTTTCCTTATTTGTAAAATAGGTATAACAATATGCTTACTTCATAGGTTTTTCTGTGTGAGAATTATATGAGTTAATCCATGAAACACTTAAGTCAGCATTTTACAGTACATAGTAAGATTTCATAAGATTTGTAATTCTTTATAAAGAAAATATCTATAGTGGGAATATTAAAGTAGTCCTCAAAATTTGAATTGCCTCTCTTTATCCAAATGACTTAGAAAATACCAACCCAATTTGTAAAATTAATATCTATGGATATAGATATATGTATGTATATATACATATATACATAATATTTTAAGACTAAACATTTTAAGTTCAATTTTTTTAAACAGTTTTATATGAAGAAACTTAGCAATGTTTGTTAGAGTTAGTTCCTCATAGAAAAATACATTGTTGGAGATTTATGCCAATACATATGCCTCAGTAGTGTGATATCCATTTGCCATAAAAGAGTAGGCCTTTTCTGTTAAAAACAAATGCATCACTGTGCTGAAAACCCTTTCTTGAAGAAGAAAAAAAGTATCTGGAGTAAATGAGAAATTAATTAAAATCTTGTATTTTTAAATACTTTGTTCTTACATATTCTTTACTATCAAGTATTCTTAAAAAAATGCAATAATATTGCCAAAAGAGTGTGGTATGCCCATCCCCAGAAGTTCAAAGATAAACATTGTCCAGGGCAGTTAAAGATCAGATGAGAAACATATGGATAGACTTGACAAGTCCTAGAAGATTCTATGATTGATCACCCCAGAATTATATATTATAGCTCAAATTTATTTTTGTTCTGACCTGACCAGTTGTCTGTGTAAATACAAAACATCTTAATCCTAGAGAGTGTTTTAATTCAGCAAACCAATTTATCATATGCTTATTAATGTCTTATATACCAAGTACAAATATACAATAGGTCCTGTCCTTGTGGAATGTTCAGTCTAATTAGGCATACAGTGAAGTAAACAAATTTAAATGCTGAGATGACTGTCATGATTGCAGTGAATGTTAAGTACCTACATGAATGACACCCAACCCAGGTATTAGTGGTCTCAGAACTGTTTTCTGCCACTAGGGTAAGTAGGAGTTAATAAAGTGAAGGGTGGGGTGAAGGCATGGATGACAGAATATTCCAGCAGGACATGTTTGTTGGCCTAAGCTTGTATACAAGAGAGAATGAGATTTGAAAAAAAATAAATAAATTTAGTATGACAAAGTGAGTTAAGATTGAGAAAGAAGTATATGGGAGAAGCCTGGGGAAGTAAGCAGGAGCAGATTCAAGAATGGCCTGAATTGATTTATAATTCATATTATACATCTTGAACCTTATTCTAAGGGTAAATATGAAAGCTTTGATGGGTTTTACTAAAATAAAACTATAAGGTAAAATTAGTGATGGAGAAAATACATTTTATTCCTTCCTCAGCCTCTATTTTTTTTAACTAATTTATTTCTGTTACCGATGTTTCTTCTTTTTTCCCCCCACTGATTTCCACCTCCCCCCCTGCCGTGTCCCCAACGTTGTTGTCCATATCCATTGTTCCGGCATACATGCATATAAGTTCTGTGGTTTATGTCTCCCCTCCCACTCCCATTCTGGGGGTTCTCAGTCTGTACCCCACTTCCATATCTCTGGGACTACCCCATTCCTCAGACTGTTATGTTCATTATATTCCACAAATAAGTGACATCATGTGATGTGTGTCTTTCTCTGTTTGGCTTGTTTTGCTTAGGATAATACTCTTCAGGTCCCTCCATGTCGTCTCAAAGGATAAGAGATCTTTCTTTCTTACAGCTGCATAGTACTCCATTGTGTATATGTACCACAGCTTTGTTATCCATTTGTCTACTGATACATATTTGGGCTGTTTCCAGATCTTAGCTATTATAAATAGTGCTGCTACAAACATGGGGGTACATATATTTTTTCTGATATATGTGTTTCAGGCTTCTTAGGATATTCCCTAGAAGTGGGATCACTGGATCAAATGGCAATTCAATTTTTTATTTTTTAAGGTAACACCATATTGTTTTCCACAGTGGCTACACCATTCTGCATTCCCACCAGCAGTATACTAGAGTCCCCTTTTCTCCACACCCTCGCCAACACTTGTTGTTTGATGATTTGTCAATGGCTGCCATTCTGACAGGTGTGAGGTGATACCTCTGTTGTTTTAATTTACATTTCTGTGATGATTACTGATGTTGAACATTTCTTCATATGTCTCTTAGCCATTTGTATGTCCTGTTTGGAGAGGTGCCTATTTAGTTCCTCTGCCCATTTTTTAATTGGGTTCTTTGTCTTCTTTTGTTGAGTTGTATGAGCCCTCTATATATATTGGAAATTAACCCCTTATCTGATGTATCATTGGCAATTCTGCTCTCCTATAGAGTGGAATGCATTTCCATGTTGGTGGTCTTTCTTTTGCTGTGCAGAAGCTTTTGATTTTGATGTAGTCCCACGTGTTCATTTTCTCCTTTGTTTCTTTTGCCTTATGTGATGTATCAGTGAAAATTCTGCTGCATATGAAGTCTGAAATTTTGTTTCCTACTGTTTCTTCTAGGATGTTTATGGATTCAAGAGTCAAATTTAAGTACTTTATCCCTTTTGAGTTTATTCTTGTGTATGGTGTAAGTTGGTGGTCTAGTTTCATTTTTTTTTTTTCATTTAGCTTTCCAATTTTCCCAACACCATTTATTAAAGAGGCTCACTTACTCCACTGTATGCCCTTGCCCGCTTTGTCAAATATTAAATGAACATATTGTCTTGGGTCCATTTCGGGTTCTCTCTTCTGTTCCACTGTTCTATATGTCTGTTCTTGTGCCAGTACCAGTTGTTTTGATTACAGTGGCTTTGTAGTATAACTTGAATTTTGGTAATATGATCCCTCCAACTTTCTTCTTTTTCAAGATTGCTGTGGTTATTCTGGGTCTTTTTGGTTTCACATGAACTTTTGAAGTATGTGTTCTAGTTCTGTAAAGTATGTCCTTGGTATTTTGATGGGGATTGCACTGAATCTATAGATTGCTTTGGATAGTATGGACATTTTAATAATGTTAATTCTTCCAATCCATGAACAAATTATGTGCTTCCACTTTTTTATATCTTCCTCTATTTATTTTTTCAATGACCTGCTGTTTCCTGTGAATAGGTCCTTTATTTCTTTGGTTAAGTTTATTCCTAGATATCTTAATTTTTTTGCTGTGATGGTAAATGGGATTGTTTTAGTTTCTCTTTCTGTGAGTTCATCATTGGTGTATAAGAATGCCATTGATTTCTTGACGCTAATTTTGTATGCTGCTACTTTGCCAAATTTATTTATTAAGTCTAGGAGATTTGTGATGGAGTCTTTGGGACTTTCTACGTATAATATCATGTCATCTGCAAATAATGACAGTTTTACTTCCTCATTTCCAATTTGGCTCCCTTTTATTTTTATTTCTTATTTGATTGCTGTGCTAAGACTTCCAATACTGTTAAATAAGAGTGGCAAGAGTGGGCATCCTTATCTTGTTCCTGTTCTTAAGGAAAATGCTTTTACTTATTGGCCATTGAGTATAATGTTGGCTGGAGGTCTTTCATATATGGTCTTTATTACGTAGAGATATGATCCCTTTATTCCCAGATTGCTGAGCATTTTTATCAGAAATAGGGGCTGGATTTTCTCAAATTCTTTTTCAGAATCAATTGATATGATCATATAATTTTTATCTTTCATTTTGTTTATGTGGTGTATTACATTTATTGATTTGTGAATATTGTACCAGCCTTGCATCCCTGGGATGAATCCCTCTTGGTCATAGTGAATAATTTTTTTGATGTATTGCTGGATTCGATTTGCTAATATTTTGTTCAGGATTTTGGCATCTATGTTCATCAGGGATATTGGCCTGTAGTTTTCTTTCTTTGTAGTGTCTTTATCTGGTTTTGGAATTAGAATTATGCTGGCCTCATAAAACGAGTTTGGAAGTTTTCCTTCTTCCTGAATTTTTAAAAATAGTTTGAGGAGAATGGGTATTACTTCTTCCTTAAATGTTCAGTAAAATGTTCCTGTGAAGCTGTCCGGGCCTGGGATTTTGTTTTCTTGGAGCGTCTTGATTACATATTCAATTTCTTCTGTTGTTACTGGTCTGTTCAAGTTTTCTATCTTTTCCTGGTTCAGTTTTGGGAGACTATGTGTTTCTAGAAATTTGTCCATTTTGCTTAGATTGTCGAATTTGTTGCCATATAATTGTTCATAGTAGTTGTTAACGATCTTTTGTATTTCTGTGGTGTCAGTTGTTACTTCTCCTCTTTTATTTCTGATTTTGTGTATTTGGGTTCTCTCTCTCTTTTTATTTTGGTGAGTCTAGCTAACGGTCCCTCAATCTTTTTTATCTTTTTGAAAAACCAGCTCTTTGTTTCATTGATCCTTTTAATTGTTTTTTGGGGCTCTATGTCATTTATTTGTGCTCTGATCTTTACTATTTCCTTCCTTCTATTGGCTCTGGGGTTTTCTTTTTGTTTTTGATCGCTAGTTATTTAAGTTGTGAGTTTAGATAGTCTATTAGAGATTTTTCTTGTTTTTTGAGGTAGGCCTATAGTGCTATGAACTTCCCTCTCAGAACTGCTGTCGCTGCATCCCATAGATTTTGTGTTTTGTGTTCATTTTCATTGGTTTCCAGAAAGTTTTTAATTTCTTCCTTGTTCTCCATGGTAACCCATTCATTGTTCAACAATATGCTATTTAGTCTCCATGTTTTTAAATGACTTTGCATGTTCTTGTTGAAATTAACTTCTAGTTTCATGCCATTTTGATCTGGGAAGATGCTGGATATGATTTCAATCTTCCTGAACTTGTAGAGGCTTAGTTGTGCCCTAATATGTGGTCTATCTTCGAGAATGTCCCATGTGCACTTGAGAAGAATGAGAATTCTGCAGTTTTGGGATGTAAGTCTCTGTAGATATCTATTAAATCCATTTGACCTAGTGCTTCATTTAGGGTCTGTGTTTTCTTGTTAATTTTTTGTGTAGAGGATCTGTCCAGTGATGTCAGCGGAGTGTTGACGTCCCCTGCTATGATTGTATTGCTGTTGATTTCTCCTTTGAAGTCCTCCAGAAGATTTTAAATATATGTTGGTGCTCCTATATTGGGTGCATATATGTTTACCAAGGTTATATCTTCCTGTTGGATAGATCATTTCTATATTATGTAGTGGCCTTCTTTGTCTCTAGTTAGAGTCTTCATTTTGAAATCTACTTTATCAGACATCAGTATTGCTACCCCAGCTTTTTTCTTTTCTTTTTGTTTGCTTGAAAGATTTTTTTTGTTCATCCCTTCCATTTCAACCTATGTGAGTCGTTTGTTGTGAATTGTGACTCTTATAAACCACATACATGTGAGTCATGGTTTCTTATCCAGTCAACTACTCTGTGTCTTTTTAATGGAACATTCAAACCATTCACATTTAAGGTGATAATTGATATGTACCTATTTATTGCCATTTTTGTTTAATGTGGTTCTATTTTTCTTCCTAGTTCTTCTACTAATCACAGCAGTCCTTTTAGCATATCTTGCAGTGCTTGTTTGGTGCTAATATATTCCCTTAGCCTTTTTTTTTTTTTTTTTTTTTTTTTGTCTGGGAAGCTCTTTATTTGATCTTCTGTTTTGAATGATAGCCTTGCTGGATAGCGTAGTCTTGGATTCATATCCTTGTTTTTCATGACCTTCATTACTTCATGCCACTCCCTTCTGGCCTGTAGTGTTTCTGTTGAGAAGTCAGCTGAGAGCCTCATGGGGTTTCCTTTGTAGGAAACCTGTTGCTTATCTCTTGCTGCCTTTAGGATTCTCTCTTTATCTTTAATTTTTGGCAGTTTGATTACTATGTGTCTCGGTATGGGCCTGTTTGGGTTCTTCTTAGTTGGGGCTCTCTGTGCTTCTTGCATTTGAATGCCTTCTGCCTTCACCAAGTTTGGAAAGTTTTCTGTCACTATTTTTTCAAATGTATTCTCTAGTCTTGCCCATTTTTTTCTTCTTTGGGGACTCCTGTGATGCAAATGTTACTACGTTTTCACTTGTCCCACAATTCTCTTAAGCTATCTTCCTGTTTTTTTTGTATTTTTGTTTTTCCTTTTTGGTGTTCTAATTGGTTGATTTTTGTATACCTTGTGTTCTACTTCACAGAATCTGTCCTCAGCGTCCTCTATTCTGCTGGTTAGTCCTTCCAATGTGTTCTTAATTTTTGGTATGTCACTCTTCCTTTCCACTTGGTTTGTTGTCAATGTTTTTATATCGTTACTCATGGTGCTGATGTCCTTATGCTTTTGAGCTTCCCCAAGATAATGGTTCTGAACTCTACCTCTGATAAATTGCTTAACTGCATTTCATTGATCTCATCTTCGATAGAGTTCTCTTGTTTTTCCATTTGGGATTTGTTTCCTTATTTCACCATTTTGGCTATCTCAGTGGATTTTGGAACCTGCCAAATTTTCCCTGCGGGTGTTGGTGTTCTTTGCTTTGTGGCTCCCTTTACTGGGTTTGGATGAGCCTGGGTGGACCCATGTTAAACTCCACTGTCAAGTCTTACCTTCCTGGGTAGATTTGCAAGCCCTGGAAAGGTTCAGTTATCCTCTAAATTTTTCCTGGAGGCTTGTAGTCTCAGTTACTCAGGGCCTTGAAATGTAGCCCCAGTGTTCTGCACAAGAGGGTTTCCAGAGGTTGGGATGAGCTGGTTGTTAATGCACCTCAATTTGCATTTCTTGCCTCACCTGGAAAGGCTGAATCTCCAATAAGATGAGGGCTGCTGCTCTTCCCCAGAGCTCTTGGAAGAAGCTCACTGGCCACTGTTTTTTTTTGGCCACAACTCAGCAATAATTCTGAGTGCCCTCCCAATCCAGGATGTCCCCACAGAGTTCCAGCCCAGTCTGCCCTCCCTTTGCTGTAGCCCCCACGTGAGTGGCTGTGGCTATTTTAGTGCTCTTTCCTGGCTCTGTGTGCTGTGGAGCAGGCTTGGTGTTTATTCCCCAAGGGCTCTGCTCACAGCTAAGACTGCTGCTGTCCATGGGCTCCTAGCTTGCCACCCTCTCATGCCTCCACAGATCCTACCATTGTCCCTGGTTATATGGTCCTGTCCTGCTGCTTTTCTGTTGCTTTTTTCCTAGGATTTGTCTTTATTTTAGTCGTAATTCCCGTTTGGTCCTGGGAGATCTTCTATGTAGTTTCTATTCCCTCCGTCTCCATTTTCACATCATCTAAGCCTATCTTGTGGGCATCTGGGTCACACAGGGCTCTCTGGTGCCCCAGCACCCTGCAGGTCCCACGGATAACTGGATCGCACAGTCCTTTGGGGGACCAGGCTCTATGCTTATGTTATGGGCTGTTGGGTCACACAGGCCTTTCTGGTGCTTCAGTATCCGGCAGGTCCTGCGTGTAACTGGATCGCACAGTCCTTGCTGCGTCACACATGCCTCTCAGGTGCTTCAGCACCCTGCAGGTCCTGTGGGTAACTGGATGGCACAGTCACTTCTGGGTCCCACAGACCTGTCTGGTGCCCCAGCACCCTTTAGGTCCCCTGGGCAGGCTGCTGGATCACACCAGTCCCTCTCAGGCTCTGATTTCCCATCACTCTTGTGGGTTACTGGGGAGCACAAGCCTCTTTGGTGACCCTGCACCCTGCAGTTTCCACAGGCAGGCAGCTGGATTGAACCAGTTTCTCTAGTGCTTCTGCTTCCCACTGCTCTTGTCAGCTGCTGGACAACACAAGCCTCTGTGGGTCCTCAGGCCCCACCTCTGGTGGCTGGGGAGTGCTGCTGCCCCATGGAACTCAAGTCCTGCTCAGCTTTTGCTGTAGGTTTTGGAGATGGGTCTCAACAGCTGGTCTGTGCTTCTGGTGCCTGGGGATGGATGTCTGCTCCCTGCTTCTGTTGCTGGGGGTATATCTGGACTCTGATCAGTCTGCTACTGTGGGGGATGGTGCTGGGCTCTGGGCTTTCATGACCAGCACCTTGGGAGCTCCACTACTGTGCACAGGTCTGTGTTGACACAGAGTGTCCACTGGTCTGATGGTGCTGGGTGTGATGGTGGGTTCAGGTTGCTGGGCCCTAGCCGCTCCCACTGCCTCCTCCCAGGGAAGACTCGGGATCTTCCAAAATGGTGGGACCTCCCAGTGGTGCAGGGAGAAGTGCCCTGAAGAGCTGCTTACCGAGGTAGCGGGCTGCTCCCTTCCACAGCACAGGGACCTTCTGTTCTGTGTCTCTGCACAGCAGTTTGGTCGTCCACCTTCATGTCCACTCACACTCTCTCTCACACTATCTCACTCTCTCACACACTGACCGTCCCTCAAGTCTTGCCCACTGCCATATTCTCCCTCAGGACTTTTCCTAGGATTCTTTAAGATATTAGGGTAGATGGGGGAAAAAACACACACAAAAACTACTGCTGAATATCTTCATAACCATTTCCATCCACTGAAAATTGTTATAAAGTAGGGAGGCTATATACTTGTCATTTGCAAAAAGTGATATTGGAACAACAAGGATAAACTGGAATGTATGGTCACCCAGAATTTAAAAGTCTTCACAAATTTTATAAGCCCTCCTCCTCTAACGTTTTGTTCATCCCACCAGTTTTTTTTTTTTTTTTAAATCCTAATTAAAATGCAGAAATCAAATCTAGAGTTTTTAATAGTTAAGAAGAATATGTTCATTTGTAAGGCCAAAGGATTTTCATTCTCTTTATAGTTAATGAAATCCTCTTTGCTTTTCTGGATACAACCTCCTGTTGCTGAGACATTTATAATTTGTATCTCATTACAGTTCCTACATATTTTGATATTATACTCAGGCTCAGAAAATCTTTACTTACTCTGTAGTTATTCTGTCTCAGAATTTTTCTTCCATAATGTATCTTGGTTTCAATGGATCATTTCTCTAATGTACAGAGATCACTTTCAATTACTCCCATCTTTGAGCTGTTAGTCCCAGAATTAACAGCCATTTGGTCATAAAAGACAGGAACTATGCCGCCCTAGATGGAATAATGTACATATCTGAGTACTTTCTAGAATGAAGAAGTGAAATTATGTTATTTTTATTGTTACTTCTCTAAGTTCTGTAACACATACAGGTACGGTTATCACCACAATAACCAAGAGGAAAATGAGGAATTTGCTGTTGGTAGAAATTTTTATTCATCCCCCAATTATTTATTTATTATCAGCTACCAAATAAAGTTGCTGATTGGAAATGATTATTTCTTTTTTCTTAATGAAAAATAGTATTGTAACAAAAAAATGGACATTCATTACAAAAACTGATTTAAATGCTAAGGTTTCTCTGAGTTATCTAAAGTTTCTACTTAAAACAGATTGTGATTTGCTTACAAATTAAAATGTTGCATTGACCTTGAAGTGGAAGTTAAACCAGCAGGAAGAAGCTTTGCTGTTGCAAAAATTATATATTCAGGGCACAAACTGTATGAATCACATCTGGAATAAAACACCATTCCTAACACTATTTTTTTTCCAAGCAGATTGTTATTAAATTATTAATTAAAACATAACTGACATATTTGAATGTATTGATCCTCAAAATATTTTTAAAGCTTTTTTCCCTGATGGATTTCAGGATTCTGACTATTCGTTGCATTTTCTTTACATCTCTTTTAGGATCGATACATGAGAAATGTCCTTCAACTGGATTTAAGGACACATTGCATAAAAGTATCTAGTTATACATGATTACATTTGGCTTCAATTTTAAATGTTTTCTCCTACATGTAAAGCCACTACCTTGAGTCCTGCCACTTCTTTGGAAGTCCATGACTTCCACTTCACTCCACTTCAAACATCTGTGCGTATGCCCACAGTCAAGATTGGTGTCCCTTGACACTGAAACAATAAATGCAAACATTTTTTCTAAGTTCATTTTTTTTTCTCCTCTCAGTCAGTTACTTATACTTGACTCAATATTCAACCTCATAGAGACCTTTGAGTCTTGTTTTGCTGATTGCCTTATTGCTTAATAATGGTTTGAGTTGATTTTATTTTTCTTTCCTTGTGTGTGTGCGCGCATGTGTGTGTGTGCGTGCATGTGTGTGTGTGCGTGCACATGGAGTATGCATTCTTTCTCATAATTTTATATTAAATACTGTAAGCAAATTTTAAAAAGCAGTTGTATTGGTATAAGAAGTGTCCATCAGCCTGGCTGGTGTGGCTCACTTGTTGAGCATCAACCCATGTACCAAGTAGTCACTGGTTCGAGTCCTGGTCAGGGCACATGCCCAGATTGTAGGCCCAATCCCCAGTGGGGGGCATGTAGGATGTAGCCAATCCATGTTCTTTCTAATTGATGTTTCTATCTCTCTCTCCCTCTCCCTTTTTCTCTCTCTAAAATCAATAAAGGAAAAATAATTTTTTAAAAAGAAGTGTCCATCTTAAGTCCATGCAGCCCAGCTTAAGTCTCCCACAGTGCTACAGACTAATGTCTGCACCTCAGTTGCAACGTAGATGACAACCCCAGTGCAGAAGTCAGTGGACTGTCACTAGCTCTGAGCCCTAGAACCATGGTGTCCAATGTGAGGTTGAGTCACCCCAAGTCAGCATCATTCTGATGGCCCAATCTCACATGATCCTAAAAAAGAAATACAGCTCAGAGCCACAGGAATAAATTGCTCATCAAGCTGCCCCACTTAGAAACTAGGCCAAGCCACAGAGCTCCTGGACATTGCCATTGGCACAAGTCCTCCAACTTTCTAGTCAACCCATATGTACCATAGAGGAGTAGAGATACAGGAATGGGGGTTCACATGGGATTTAGTCCAGCCTATGGTATCCCGTCTAGAGAGCATTGAGTCCCAGGTACCTCAGAGGTCTTAGAAAATTCCAAGGAAGGCCTTCCAAAGTGCAGCACCCTGGGACATCAGACTCAGAGCAGCCTCAATTACTCAGGTCAAAGGGAAGTACAGATGATGGGTTCAAAGAGGGAACATTCTAGGAGGGAACATTAAGGAAATGAAAGACCAGGAATCCAAGGCAGAAGCTGTTGCACTTCTGACCTCAGGAATCCTGCAGTATTGCTCTGTCTTGTTTACTGGATACAAGTATCACTGTGGCCAGACCAAAATCAAAGGGAGGAGAATGAGACTCCAAAGTCACCCTGCAGAAGAGCATGAAGGATGAAAGATACCATTGCTGCCATTTTGGGGAAATACAATCTGCCATAACCACCATAACGTAATTCTGTTCCATAGCACTTGGATTGTTTTACTATAATTACCTATTCATTTTTCTATATTTTCCACCAGACTGTCCAGTAATTGAATGACCAAACACCAGCTGTGTCTTTCACTCCCCTTGATCCTATTGATAGAGGCAATTAATAGAAGAAAATGAAAACAAAGGAGAAACAATAAACAAACTCCACTGATTAACAGACAATTAATCCCATATTTATTAAATGATTAAAAATTACATAGCAAAATTGTTCTTTACTCTTTTATGAATAAAACAGCTTCTGTGAAGAACCTGTCAAATTCATTGCGCGACTATGCATCTCTTTGCCATAAAGCTTTTGCATACTATGTAAAACTCTTTCATGCTTAATTCAACACAATACAATAAGGAGAGCATGGAATAAAAACCTTTGAGCAGAGTAGTATATATGCCCAGGATGCTGTTACTTCCCACTGCCCATAGAAGGAATGTGAAGGCATCCTGGAGTAGGAATTCAGCTGCTTTAATTACAAAGATGAAATTAATAGCTTCCATCTGTGTACCTATTCTCATTCCAGTTGGCTCTAGCTTATAATGTCAGGTAGTATTCAGCCTCAGAAAGAGTGCAGTATGTACTTTATGAGTCTCTCATTATTTGCCAATCTTCAGATGCTGAAAATCATCTTCAATCCATTCTTGTCATTTTGGATTTGCATGTGTCTTGAAAAAAAATGTCTAAAGGCAAAGGCTGATTTAATGTGAATGAACATGCCATAATACATTTCAAACCTTACATCATTCATGTAAATCTTTCATGATTTAAAATTTTTCAACTTGCCAATAACAAATAGTCTAGTGTTGGGTTAGATGTAATAGAAGGCACTTCTATTCAAATGTTCCTTCCTGAGCCTCTCATAAGTTTGGGGGAGGGTAATATTTGCAGTCTTACTCTAACATATGTTACATTAGTTGAGAGGTGGACAATTCTGTGCTTCATTAAGACACCTAAGGGCAAATCCATTATTCACCAGTGAGATGGGGCATGCCTTTGATATTTAAATCCTATCTATATCCAAAGAAAGGGGTTTAAAAAATTGTATAAGTTAAACAATTAATTGATTAAAAGATCATTTATATGTTTGAGTTTTGTTTCTCAAAGTGAGCACTTTTGTATATCGCTCAGTAGCTTTCAACTATGAAATAGAGGTTTGACAAATCTCTAACAGTTTGACAACACATGGTACAAAAGCAATTCTGCTTCTAAGTACCAAGTTTCATCAAACACAAGATTTTATGTTTCATCAAACATAAAATAATCAAATCCAGACCATACCAAAATATTTACTTTAATTTTTGCCATAAAAAAAAAGATAAACAATAAAAACATTCAAGCCCTGGCCTGTGTGTCTCAGTTGGGTGGAGTATCGTCCCTTACATCAAGGTGACGGGTTTGATCCCCGGTCAGGGCACATACCTTGGTTGCAGGTTTGATCCCTGGTTGGGGCATGTATGAGAGGCAACAAACCAATTTTCTCCCCCTCTCTCTCTAAAATCAATAAAAACATATACTCAAGTGAGGATTAACAAAATTAGAATTTTAACAGCATTTTTCAAAATCCCCAATTTTTACTGGCTTAAAGGCATTAATCTGTGACTTTTCACATTGTGTTCATTTGATCCATTTCCTGTTCCAACTCTTAAAAAAAAAATTCCATGAAAGGAAAAAAAAAAAAAAAACCTACATAAATTTGGCACAAGCTAAGAAGCAACTAATCTCAAATATATTTGAGAACAACATTCTTAAATTTCTACTATAATATATAAACTAGTATCATGGATGGTAGAGGGTGAGAATTTTATTTTTAATGCTTTGACTTAAAATGGCATTATGCTGTGCTTTCAGAGTTCTTATTGATGAAAGTTGCTCAGTTCCACTTAATGAGGAGGCCGTTAGGTAATGTCTTATAGTTGTCTACTGAGAACGTGGTGAGCACTAAGAGACTGAGACTAGCAAGTCCCATAGTCACTTCTGAAGATACAGAGCACAGTCTTCTACACAGATTATATTAAGGATTGCAGAAAGGAATGTATGCAAAGCAGCTCTTTTACCTGGGAGCCACAAAGACTACCATTAGAAGTGTATTGTTTTAGATGAATCATTCTTACCTGATATGTTTTTCAATGTTAATGCTATACACAACAAAGAGAATGAGAACTCGTCTTGTAAATTCGGAACAATACTATTTATTTTCTGCTTCCACTCTCAGCCTACCCAGTACCTTTTTTCCAGAAAGATCATGAATATTACTATTGAGAGTGATGAAACCACACAATATCTAACATGACCATCCATAATATTTAGCAATTAGTCTAATCCTTTTTGCTTATTTCTTGTTGACTGTCTCACATAACTGAATTCTCCATAGCACTTGCCCAATCCTTTTCAGGGTAATGGTGATAATTATACAACTTTGTAAATATACTAAAAAACACTGACTTGTACATACTTTAAAATTGTGCATTTTGCCTGGCTGGTGTGGCTCAGTGGATTGAGCATCGTCCCATGGACTGAGAGGTCCTGGTTCAATTTCTGGTCAGGGAACATGCCCCGGTTGTGGGATTAATCCCCAGTGTGGGGCATACATGACACAGCCGATTGATGTTTCTCTCTCAAACAGATGTTTCTATCTCCCTCTCCCTTCCTCCCTCTCTTAAAAAGAAAAAAGTCAATAAAAAAATTGTGAATTTTACAGTATACAAATTCTATCTCAATTTTTTTTAAAACAGGAAGAGGTAGGACCTCAAGACATAGATCAACAAATAGGTCAGTGATTTTTCAGGAAACCTACAAGTATTTCAGTGCATATCCCACAATAATGCCCCTTGGGGTTTCTGATAGAGCAGTCCCAGCAGGTGCCCAGTAGGCATGTTAGCAAGTGCCAGAGCTGATCCTGATGTAGGTGATCTGCTCAAACATAAGAACTGTAGTGGAAAAAGGAAAGGACCAAGGATGGAATTCTAGGGGACACCCCTGTGCTTGTGAATTCATTGATGCTTGTAGATCGATAGGATTAGACTATTGGTAGAATGTTTATTTTTACTATTAGGGGTAGAATGTTTATATTTTAAAAAGAGTCCATTAGGAGAGTTATTTTAATTCAAAACAAGTGATGTTAATGAGAAATTTTAGACATCAGCTTAGGTTAAAGGAGAATATATTTCTTGCCATGTAGACCTTTATTTTTTTCCTCAAAACATACCCTGTAGGTGACTTCCTACTTTCCCATGCCGAAGGCCAGCCCTATTGTCATATATTAGCCTCCTGAGGTCTCAAACACCCAGATTTGACATTCAGAGTTCTCGAAAATATTGACTCTAAAGCTTTTACTAAGTAACCAAAAAAGTCATTACATGCTTCCAAGACTGTGGTGTGGTCTTCATTCCCTGAAGAAAAAATAAAATAATTTATACTGATTAATGTGCATCAGTCCTGGAAGATTTCAAGCCAGCAACAAAGCTTTCATTAAAGACTTGGTTTGGCTTAATGGGGTTATTTGAATTACATGTTATGTAAATTTGTCTTAAGAAAAATTTAAACAGTAATAGAACTGTTTTCTTCTTATTCTTCTGCCACGTAGGTGAATTTTAATTTACTCTCTTAATATCATTACAAAAGTAAAGAAGAATACATATTCCTGCTGATGCTAATGTTAGGACCATTCAGTTATTAATTATATATCTGGAGTATATTTAAATTGTTGCTATCTTGCTTATATATAATAAAGATATAATTTTATATAAAATGTGTAACAGTACTTAATATGAAACAAACATAATTTGTAATCACCCATAACATATTACCTTTATAAACCACAGTCCATTATGGTTGTTTGCCCTTTGATGTTCCATTTTCAGAAAGAAAACAAAGCTCACACCTTCTGAGAAACACTGCAACCTTCCTCTGAACCACAAAGACTGATATTTGAGCACAAAATTTTGTTAATCATAAGTGAGTTTTGTTTATTATTTTAAAAGAACTCTGTGTAGGTATGTATTAAAATACATTTGGGATGGAAAATTTTAATATTATCTACTCTGTCTTTGCTGTGTTTTTTCCCTACTCACCTTTCTCCTTGCTATTAACTGTTCCACTGAATACTGATCCCAGAGTTTGAAACCATATAGTTAACATGGCCTGCTTCCTTTGCTCTCCTTAGCTAGACTGCAGCACTGAGTCATGTCAATTATCCCCTCAGAATAAGTGCTAATCCTTGGCTAAATTCCTAATACCAGTATTGTGAGCCTGGACTTGAGCTCTTGGCAATCATGATAAAAATCCAAACTCCTGGAATGCATATGGTACTTTGATACTTTTCAGGGTCATACATTCAACCATTAATGATTGAATGTCCACTAAGATGTATTTTAAGTTTTGTGCTATATTTATATGAAACATAGAAACAGCAAAAAGAGAGAGTAGATATTCCTGCCTGATGTGGAGGGAGAGGTTTCTGAAAAGTTATACCAGAAAAAAACAATGCTGGATATTAAAAATAATAAGCAATCTTTTATCTGATAAACAAAGAGGATACATCAGTCAGGATTACAAAAAGAAACAGATGGCATTCTCCAAGTGGGGAGGGTTTATTTACAAAGATCATTTATTTCTAAATAACTTAGTTAATTCTGCACTGAAATAACCACTGGACAATTTGCGATAAGAATGAGTAATGAGAAAGATCCCGGCTTGCAGGACCAGGAGAAGAACATTTCAGACTGAGGGAGGGTCAAAACCAAAGACAGCAGATTGAGTTTCTCATGTTTAAGAAATAAGCAGTATTGACAAACCTCAAAAGTGGGGGGGGGGTGTTGGGGGAAAGAGATAAACCACAGAACTTATATGCATGTACACATAACCAATGGACATAGACAACAAAGCTGGGGATGGGGTGGGGGGTATGGGGAGGAGGATGTCAGTGGAGGGAAAAATAGAAACATCTGTAACAAAAACAAATTAATAAAAATAATTTTTAAAAAGAAACATATTTTTTTTATATATTTTGATTTCATTGTTGTTTTAAGGATGTATATATACAATTGTTAAAACCTATTAGAATGTTACACTTAAAATACTTTGTATTGTATATAAATTATGCTTTAATAAAATTGATTTAAACAAGAAAAAAAAAATAGGCAGTAAACTTCAGTGAGGGCTCTTGGAATATGCAAGGAAGTGCAGGTGCCAATAGATGAGGTCTGAAAGGCCAGAAAAGCCAGCCCTTGATACTCAGGATGGAAACATGTGTCTTGGACATACAAACCTAGCAGGGAAAATAAATATGATAACAATACCTACAATATCATGTGGAATTGCTAAGTAGTGGTACGTTCAACAGCATTTCTCCTCAAATTCCTACTAAGGTATGATCCCAAATTTATTCTGCTCAATTGATTAAGATAGTTCCCACTTTACTCCTTACCAATGTTTCTCTCCTGTGTGACATTTCCCACATGGAACATCACAGTGACTCTGTAATCGACACAGCAGGAATAAATGAACAAAAGGACCTAATTTGAATGAAAACATCTAAGGCCCCAAATGGTGTACCATCAGGCCTCCTGATTACAAATTCCCAGATCTTCAAATCTCTTCTCATGTTATGTAGAAGCATATATTTGATTTTAAAAATACTTGATTTAAAATGACATAAAGTGAAATGCTTTCAAATGAGATTGAGCATCACTATATGGGCAGGCCTTTGTATTATGAGTTTTATAACTTGAGCAATCTTCATGAAGCATTCCTGGCTGGTAAAATGTGAGAAGAGGGCCCTCATTTAGAGTCTTCAAATCCTCACCCTAGAACCCTGATCACTTTTTATAAATCTCAGAACAGACTCATCACCCTTCTGAGATTCAGTCAGACATTACCTGAGACAGTCTATTCCTCAGAAACAAATTTCACCAAACATATTTGAAGCAAATTATGTCTAACCCAGTTACACCCAAACATTCTTGGTCACATTTCCTACCTGTTCTAAACATTCTCTCTCCTATATAATTCAACTATTTTTCTTTAATACAATTTTATTATGAAAAAAAATATATGTATTTATGGCATACAACTTATTCTAAAAGCAGAAAGAATAAGACAAAAGTCATCTACAGGAATAGCAATATCGAACTATACACAGATTATGCCTATGTGACAGTTATTGTTTGCTTCATCCAGAATCCTATCTTTTAGAAATTTCCTCAGCCCACAGGCCCAGGCCATAGGGCGGAATCAGAAACCTTGCTTTCACACAAGACCACATGTTACAAGGCATGGCTGATTAAATTAGGAGATCATTTCTTCTTTTTTCTTTTTTTTAAATTCATTTTATTTTTGTTATAGATGTTTCTCCTTTTTCCTCCACTGATTCTCCCCTCCCCTTCCCTCCCTGCCCTGTCCCCAGCTTTGTTGTCCATGTTCATTGTTCATGCATACATGCACATAAGTTCTGTGGTTTATCTCTCCCCCACCATCCCCTCTCCTGGGGATTGTCAGTCTGTACCCTTCTTCCACACTTCTGGGACTACCCCATTCCTCAGACTGTTATGTTCATTATATTCCACAAATAAGTGAGATCATATGAAACATGTCTTTTTCTGCTTGGCATGTTTCACTTAAGATAATACTTTCCAGGTCCCCCCATGTCATTTCAAAGGATAAGAGATCTTTCTTTCTTACAGCTGCATAGTACTCCATTGTGTATATGTACCACAGCTTTTTTATCCACTCGTCTGTTGATGGACATTTGGGCTGTTTCCAGATCTTAGCTATTGTAAATAGTAGGGGTACATATATTCTTTCTGATTGGTGTTTCAGGCTTCGTAGGGTATATTCCTAGAAGTGGAATCACTGGGTCAAATGGAAGTTCAATTTTTAATTTTTTGAGGTAACACCATATTGTTTTCCATAGTGGCTGCACCAGTCTGCATTCCCACCAGCAGTGTACTAGAGTCTCCTTTTCTCCACACCCTCTCCAACACTTTTTGTTTGATGATTTGTTGATGGCGGTCATTCTGACAGGTGTGAGGAGACACCTCATTGTTGTTTTAATTTGTATCTCTCTGATGATTAGTAGTTGAGCATTTCTTCATATGTCTCTTAGCCATTTGTATATCCTGTTTGAAGAGGTGTTTATTTAGTTCTTCTGCACATTTTTTAATTGGGTTCTTTGTAGGAGACCATTTCTTGACTGGCCAAAAATCAGTTTTATTCCCTTTATACACTGTCTCAAATATTAGAGTGAATATTCAGGGAGACTTATGATCATGAGTATTTACCACTAATATTTATATTTTATATAAGCAGATAAAGAGGGGTGGAGGAGACAGAAAGAAGCCCAGAGTCAGCAATGAGAAAGACCACAGAGTCCCTGAGAAACAGAGAAATTAGGACATCAACTCCTTATAGCTCCCTCCTCAGCACTGGTTCCCATGCGATATGGCAATAACTCAATCCCTGAAGGTGCAAAACTTCTTTTTACAACAATTCCACACACCCACCCTATATTGAGTTTTATTCTGTCATTGTGACTATATTAAATGCCCCACCAAAGTTATGCATATAAATTTCTTAGTTATAAAATGGCACCATTGTATTTTGTTTTGTGACCAATTTTTTCAATGACTACATCCTGAGCATTTCTATGCCATTATTTTATATTTTCATGAATGCAGAATTTTCTATCATAGGATTATACCATAGGTCATATAAGCGACGTTTGGCTGGAAAATATTTAGATTATAATCAATGTGTTTCACTGTTGAAATTCCACCCTCACTTTTCAAGAATTCCTTTTCTGTTATAAACCAATTCCTGTATGTTCTCCACCTTTACAAAGAACAGTCCCACTGCTGTGAGTAAGGCTCTGGGAGGGGCGGTACAAATGCCAGAGTGCAGACCGTAGTCTCTCACTGCCACTCCCAGACCTTTACTCCTTCCTGGTAAAGATGGAATGAAAAAGTGATAGGAGACCAGGCTGGAAGCAAGAACACATATCTTGGTTCAAATCCCACCTCCACCGTATACTAGCTGTCTAATCTTAAACACAATTCATAACCTCTCTAGGACTTGGTTTCCCCTTCTGAATAAATGAAAATAAAAATGTTCCTGCTGCTTTATAGAGCTATAAATGAGTAAGCGAGTTAGCAGATATCAAGCTCTTAAGAACGTTACATGGCATACTCTACTATTAGCTATTAATATTATGAAAACTTTTGTTCAACTCTGAGATTTATTTATGTGTATCTGTTATATACAGACTTGACCCCCTTATTCCCTGACTTCTTTAGATTCTTTCAGGTTTTCTTTCCCACATGATATTTATTATAATCTCAGGAAAATTTAACTTCCATGAAACCCATTTATTATTAAAATTAAACTAAATTTAACTTCCAACAATCTAACTTCCCATACTATATTTATTATAATCCTAGAAAATTTTGATTTCTATAAAACCTTCAACAACCTCATCTCACAATCTGTGAACTACCTGTGATACCATTACAATGACCTGGTTATTATTGAACAGGAAAAGAGTAAAAAGGAGACTAGATAATATAGGCATGCCATTTACACAGCTTTGCCAGAAAGGTGAAGTTAACACTCTCCAAGTCTGTTCCCCACTAATTAATGGGAAAAGAAATAGGACAAAGGCAATGTAGACACATGCCCAATATGGTGTGGGTGACATGGGAAGGTGCTCACCTGTGCATCACGTAATTTTAGTTACTACCTGCTATATATCCTCAACAACTCTTCTCATTCCTTTAATAAACAGGTAATTGGCCAGAATAGGCATGGCCACTGTAAGCATGCAAAACCTGAATATTTAATCTCCTGAAAAAGGAAGGTTCTGTCTCTCTTCCTCTCTTGGCTCTTGGCCCTCCTACCCTCTTGGGACTTCTGTTGCAGGGAGAGCATTCCCCTGTATTCACCACATTGCCCACAGCCATGTGGACCCCATACAATGGACTAACTGAATCTAGCCTGATGCCACATTGGATCCAACTCCACCATGGTGTGAAAACTCTGAACACTGGCTCTGCCTCCAGCTTGCTGAATCCACAGCTGCATGTCTTCCAGGACTGGGTTAAAGGACATAGGACTTTACAACCCCAGGAATATAACTCCATTCATTCTCCTGTGCAAGTCTTAGAAAATTCATTTTCTGAAAATATTGCACCCGGTCGGTGTGGCTCAGTGGTTGGATGTCGACCCATGCACCAAGAGGTCGCCAGTTCGATTCCTGATCAGGGCACATGCCCAGGTTGTGGGTCCGATTCCTGGTGGGGGGCATGCAGGAAGCAGCCAATTGTTCTCTCTCATAGATGTTTCTATCTCTCCTTCTTCCTTCCTCTCTCTCTCTAAAATCAATAAAGAAATAAAAACTAGAAAAAAGAAAATATTGCAAGAACTCAACCCCCAAGAGTGTCTGGGAAATCTGGCCCACTAATTTCTCCCGCAACAGCTTTACTGCAGTGATTCTCACTTCAGTTCACCTTGGTCGCTTCCTCTCAAGACTACACCAAGGATCTTGTGATGACCAAAAATTACAGTCAAGTTCTAAGGCCACATCTCCTCCCACAATGCTCAACTTTATTTAGACAAGAAAATTGAGGACACCACAAAAGATCACATTCAACAGGAACTTTCCTTAGTTATACCCATAACCGTTCTTGCTTCTTTTATTTTATTCTTAAAGAATTAAATAGTCCTCTTCCTGCTCAAGAACAAATTCCCAACCTAAATCTTGTTCTTTTCTCATCCCCCTTCAGTATTTCACTCCCTTTATCATCAAACTTCTTTATATGCAAACTTTTTTTCTCTGTACATCTTTCCCCTCACCTGAAAACAAACCTAGGTTTTTGTCAGAAAAACTCTTCCTCAATTCTTTGATTGAGATACTCTAGATACATATCTTAGTCAACCTTCTAAAAAAAAAAATCTATACTTTCTCTGCATTTTGATAGTGTTGATCATTTCTTTAATCTCCACTCCACTGTATCTCTGTGAACATCCAGTTTTGTTGTTATTGTTGTTGTTCTCTTTTCAAAAAGAAAGTTGCCTTCACTGAAGTTAAGCAGGCAAGGAAGACTTTATTAAGATTTCTGCAACAGAGGAGAGAGACTGAACTCAGCTCTACTGAAACAAAAGGTAGAAAGATTTTTGTATGCTTATGTGAGCTAGTGGAAAAGTACTGGAGGATGTTAGCAGGAAGGCTGGTCAATGTGATGTGGTCACCTGTGTTTGCTAATTGGTGCTTATGGAGGTTAGGCTCCTATCCTTCCACAGAGACTGGCAGGTGGGAGCATTATCTTTCTTGATAATTACACTTCAAAGGGAAAGCTCCCAGGTCCTTATGAAAAACATACCTGGGTTGTAAATCTGCAGAAGATTTACATCTCAAAGGGATAAAGAAAAAATGTACAATTGTTAGTGTTGTAACTAGAAGAAAAAGAAGGCCATGAGCCTGTAGTCAGAAAGAAACTTATCTATGGTTTAGCCAAGCAAGGAGCAATAATTAAGGCCCAGTTGGTCACTCTCCACTATGCTTTTCCCTTTCCCCTTGCTTTTCTGTTGTATCTTCAATGCAGGGTCCTTAATAATATTCTTTTACCCATTACTCATTTTACTCAACACTTCTGCCTGGGAAACCTTGACAATCTCATGGTTTTAGTTAGCACCTGCTATATATCCTCAACAACTCTTCTCATTCCTTTACTACTCCAATATAACAAATTCTATCTATCAAATATTTCTCTAATTCATCCCTCCTATAATAAATCCCTACTATAATTTCTTGCTTCAGTCACTATAGTCTCCCTTCACACAGCTGCCAAATACCTAAGATATAAATCTAATGTGTGATTCCATAGTTGTAAACTTTGCAGATGGTCCATAGAGCCTAAAAATAAAGCGCAGGCTCGCAGGACAGCACACAGGCCTCCGTGGCCAGGTTCTGGACAATCTCCACAGCCTCATCAGCCAAAACTGTGCCATGTACACACCATGCAGCCTCTCATCTCCAGTCTTTGGCTCATGGTTTTTTCCTGCCTATTTTATCCCATTCCCTGAATAAACTAAACACAACCTGCCCAGTATGATCAGCTTAATTGTCACTTTCCCCAGGAGTCCCTGATACCCTGTAATTGGGTAAAGTGCCCTTTACCATGCTCCACATATAACCATCTGCACCTTTCCATAAGCATTTGCGTATTTGTGTATTCCTCACTAAACATGAACTTCTCAAGAGGACTTCATCTTTTCAATTTGTATATCCCTAATCAAAAAGCACAATTCCTGATACATAGCAGATGTTTAACAATTGTGAACTGTTCATTAAGTGAATGAATATGTGAACATGTAAATTTGTAAACAAAAGGATGGGTTCTTGAACATCTTTTTTACACTTGCAAACAGACAATAAAGAAAGCAAATACTTCCATACATAGCCATACACACATTTATTAGTAAGCAGGCATCAGATGATCATAAAACTTGTACCATAAGTTTAATAAACTCCCAGCTCTCTGACTTTTTAGGTGTTTTAACCATACATTGAATAAAAACTTGTCTTGGATAGAGGGGATGGGTATGAACCTATTCTAGAGGCAGAATTCAGTTAGCGTGATCATGGGCTTCAGGCAATCGGAATCCTCGAGTCATGGCAGCACACCAGACCGTTTCGGCAGTAAGCCTCAGGGGCCATTCCTCAACTGAGGGGCAAAGAGCTCACTGTTTAGGAAAGGTGAGGAATGCCGCTAAAATATTTTTGCCAAGGTAATATTTTTAAACCACTGCTTTCACCCCCATAACTCATGTCATCTGTTATGCTAATGAACAAGCCATTACTTCTGCAAATGAAAACCCATTGTTAATGTGATGATTAACTAATCTTTTGTGTAGGGATACAGAAAGTTAAAGCACTTTCATGGTGCTTCTGGAGAGCAGCCTGGCTAATTACACCCTAGTTGACCACTCCTGGAGTGTGAATACTGGATTAGGGCAATTGACTGATCACGGTGGTGATTAAAGTTAACTAATGCACACTTACATCACACTGCTTACTGAGGTATCATAAATAGATTATAGACAGGGTAACAGCCACCATCTAACATGAGTATAAACTCCATGAATGAAAGAACTCCCAAACTCTGAGTTAGCTCTTCTATAGAATGAAAACATTGTGGTTCTATATTTATTTTCTAAGTGATTCTGTATGCACCTTACAAATGGGGTCTCTACAATCAATATTTAAGAAGAGAGAAAAGAAAATGTATTTGATGTACCTGTTTAAATGTTTATCACTGCACCTCAGAGGAAAATATTTCTTCATGTTTTCTTCAGGTCTTTATGACCTGAGGTATAAAGATAAATGTCTCCGAAGTGCTTCTTTTTATTAACAGAGAAAATAAATAGGCACTTTCAGCATTCCAAGATACAATGGTTTCTTCTTTAATATTATGATATTAATCTTTACCTCTGCAATGGTTATGTCATTAATGTTGTATAGTTGTGATTAAGACATATTAGCCCAGTTAATCCAGGGAAGATATACTGGATCATGCATCTAAAACCTGCAGTATTAATACAGCTCTCAAACCTGTAGGATAAAGATATAATTTTCTTTGCAAAGTCAAAACATCATAGATCAACACATGGTGCAGCTTATTGAAATTTATTTTGATACATTTTCCTTCCATTTATCTGAGATAGGAATACTAGTTAATTTCATACCTCAACCATGGTTTTCTGTGTCATATGCTTGAAATATTATAGGTGACAAAGAAAGACTACTGAATGTTAAATACTAAATCTTTGCTCAATTCATGCAAAGGTAAACAATGGCAAACAATGAACTCAAGAACAGAGAAATATGGATATATTGAAGTAGTTTTAATCCTCTGTGTCAGTATAATGGGGAACAGTACACAGACAACACATAAACATATAAAATAGGTGTTTTATTTTTTATAAAATAGGTGTTATATATTATGTTATTTCATCTCAATTTTGTATAACTTTATTTAAATAGAGTTGGGTCAAAAACACTGAGTTATTTTCCATGTTACCTACAGCCCTCTTTAATCTCTGTGTGGAGTCCATTTACTCTGGAATAAAAACTGTACATCACTCTAAGTTCATCAAGCTGGTAGATAGGATTTTTCAAGTCTGTGCTGTCATTAGTGTGCTGCCCAATGTACCAACATCAAAAAAGCAGCTGACCTATTCAGAGAAAAATGATGATAAGATCATGTATTTTAGGTGGTATTGACCCTGAACAAGCTTGTGAAAAAAGGCCTGGATTTGTTTCACAAATGCCAGAACTTCTGTTCTTAGCCCGACCTCTTCTGTTCTCTTCCCTCTGCTATATTTTACCGCTCTGCATGGGCCACTTATGGATTCTCAGGAGTGGAGTATGAGGACAGGGAGGTGCCATCGAGAAAGTGGGCTCTCACCAAACACCGAATCTGCCAGCACCATGATCTTACATTTTCCAGCCCCCAGAACTGTAAGCAAGAAATGTATGTTGTTTATAACCCACCCAGTATTTCGAATTTTGTTATAGCAGCCTAAACAGACTAGGATACTATTAACAAAAGATAATAGCTCAGTAAGAAATTCCCTAAGAAACAGATGTGAATATGAATGCATTCATAATTCAACAAATATTCACTGAGTGTCTTCAATGTTCTAAACACTGTTCTATTCTACACTATTAGGGGCACATCGGTGAAATAGCGGTGAAGAAAGCAGATAACGAACACAGTTCTCATAAAAGTTTATATTCTAGCAAGAAGAGAGAGACAATAAACAACAGACTAAAGTATATTCATATATTAAAAGGCAATTAGTGCTATGGAAAAAGATAAAATAAAAGAGGGTACAGGATCAGTAGTGCAAGGAGTGGGAACAGATTGTAATGATTGAGAAGCTGACATATAAGAAACAAACAAGCAACGTCAAAAAATAATTTTAAAAAGCATGTTTTCCAAGCATTATAAATAGCTCAATAGCTTCACAGCAAGAGAATGTATTGTCTGGTAAGCATCCGAACAGAATGAGCTGAGTATCCTGTCACAGTGCCATCTCGACGGGTAAATTGGTTGAGGGTCCTTAACAGGAGGAATAGCAAATCAATGTTTATTGTTGTTGTTTTTATTCATGTTCAAGACAACTCTATATGGTCATGCACGGGGTTCTTGCAATTACAAAGGCTTCTTTACCAAATGACAACTGTGCAGGGCAAGTCTGAGCCTCCCGGATCCTGTGATCACAGAACGTAGCCATCCGTTAGCATGTCAGAGACAGCAGCCTCACTTTCATTTCCATCCTCCTCCTCAAGCTACTGTTACATAATCTTTAGTCCTAACAATTCTGCTAGACAGGTATCATCTGTTCCCACCTAATGTAACATTAGTGGGGAATGCTTTCAAATTGTTGCAGTAGCTTGTTTCTGTGTTTTAGGTGATCCCTGACATTCATCTCTGGAATAGATAGAGATTTAATTTAAGAAAGATCAGTTATGGGTCACGTTTTGTATTCATCAGAGTTAGCCGTCAGAGACCAGTCTAGGTGGGGAGCTGTTAAGACAAGGCAGAGCCCCTGGAAATGTCAGCAGAGTGGAGCCGCAGGGAAAGGACACCAGCCCAGGAGCCCTCACGGCGAAACAACCAAAGGTCTCTGAGAACTGTGGTGTCTTTCCTTAAAATTACAATAGTCCCTTCCCTTCCCACATTTTTTAGGCTCCAGAAAAAGAAAGAAAGAAAGAAAGAAAGAAAGAAAGAAAGAAAGAAAGAAAGAAAGAAAGAAAGAAAGAAAGAAAGAAAGAAAGAAGGGAGGGAGGGAGGGAGGGAGGGAGGGAGGGAGGGAGGGAGCAGGGAGGGAAGAAAGAAAAGAAAGAGAGTATCAACTATTTATAGAGCAAAACCATGTGGAAAGAACAAAGTTGACAGAGAAGCTAACACAGCCATGAGGGTTTCAAGAACAGAGCAAAATGAAAATGTCCTGAGTGTGTCTATCCTCTCTTCTCTCCACTGTCATTGTCCGGTCTACACAGGATCTAAACTATGGACAGAGCCTCCCAAAAAATGTAACACTCATGCCTTCCCTGGCTCTAAACCTCAATCTACCCAGTAATCTTCTTAATATGTTCACCATATCCTCTCTTCCATCATCTGCACAAAGTCTTCGGATTGCCTTTGAACTGAAATCAAAAATCCTTCCCGTGGCCTCCACTGCCTGCCCGGATCTAACACCTGTTTCCCTCTCCTCACACCTCACACCTCTCTGAAGGCCCTCGCCCTCCTCATCTTTGAACAGAAGGCTGCAGTCTTAGCAAGGCCCTTCTTTCCCTGGCACACAAATCCTGTTATTATGCCTGGTACCTACTCGCTCTTCAGAAGAGTTGTCCCTGATCCTACCCCTCACCCACATCCTTACCTCTGTATAAAGTGCATCAGTGTGTAATCATGTAACTGTTTACTGGGCTGTACACTTCATGAGGACAATCACTATGCCTCTTGCCTGCTGTAGTCTCAGTTAGCAGAAGGCCTGGTACTTAGTAAGTGAAACAGTCACAAAAGTGCCCATACTTCCCTTCAATGTAAAAACATACAAGGTCTAGCTAACCTTCTTTTCCTCAGTGTTTCCCACAGCAGCGTATACCAGGAAAAAATAAAATAAAAAAAATAACAACAGAAGAACAAATAAACAAAAAAACACTAATTGTCCACTTTGCTAAACTGATTCTGATATGATACTCAAATATCCCCCTATAGGTAATACTTTGACTTTTAAGGCAAAACTTCTTAGTTTCACATTTCTGTCCTCATGTCCTGGTCATTTTTAACATGGCCTTGTGGTATAGGAATGGCGTATGTGACATAGAGGCAAAAGAGATGTGTTTGTGTGTGTGTGTGTGTGTGTGGTGGCGGGGGAGGGGGGTAGTTCTGGCTCCTTGAGTATCTAGGTGACGGTTCCTACCTCATGGGTGGCTGTGTGGTATACTGGTCCTCATAGCTGCTGGTCCTAAAGTCAGAATCTGGTAGGTCTCACAACCCAACCCCTCTTGTCTTGGTCAGGATTCTGTAATGCTCCCTGGTTTTCTCAGCTCTGGGTGCCCCAGATGGTCCCTCTGAACCTCTGCCACATCGAGCTAGCTGCCAGTCTGCATTTGCCTCCCTAAATATATCTTATTCCCCCGTTAAAACAGACCCTGTGGCACACAGCCCAGCGCTGAGGTCAGCATACAAACCACATATGACTCTAGAAGATAAGCAGAAAGAATATAGAAAACCTGTCTCTCTCAAAAATGTTTGAATTTCAGGCAATTACCATACTGTAAATTCCTTTCTGCCTGTCGGAAGCTGGAAATTAAACCCTTTATCATTTTATCTTTTGGGGGTAGAGGAATGCTTCAGATGGACAATGAAGTTAATGTACAAATAAAAAATGACAAAAATTGTTAAATGTTTTATCCATTATTTCTCTTATTTAATTAGATATAGCTCAATAAATATTTGTGGAATAAAAAAAATGTATGTTTTTCTTTGATTTGACACAGGTGAGTTAGAAAATGGCAACAAACCTTCGGGCCTAACTATCCACACAGTTGGTAATAAAACTGCAAAAAATAAGTGTCTTCTGTGGTCTTTCTTTGCCTTACTACAGTTTCATCTCACAGAAACAAAGGCAGGATCTGTAAATATACTTTTAACAATAAAAGTATTACTTCCATAGGAGTTCCTGGTTGAAGTTTATGGTAGAATTTGAAGTGTGAAGCCCAGACTGTAGGTGTAAAACAAAACAAACAGAAAGACCCTTATTTTGCTCCTCTCTTCTCCAAGGAAAACAATCTTCAACAGATAAAACCAAAATCACTGAAATATATTGAAAACCTACATGATTTAATAAAAATAATTTCTGAGGCTTACACAATTTGTACCCCAGAATATGGAAAGACATCATAGTTGTAATTTGACTTGCTGCCCATAATTTTGAGAACGTTGGATTAATGGCAGCGGTACTAGGATGTCTTTAAGAACAAGATTATTTTGGAGCTGCTCCTTGAAAGATAAAAGTGAAATGGTCTTCAAAGGAAAAGGAGCAAAAGCTCAGCGTGGGGATTCACAAAGAAAATGTTAGCTACAGTGTTGGTGAAGGAGGTGGTTAAAGAGGAGCCTGGAAACCTCCGACATCAAGCACCAAAGACCGTGAATGTCAGGTTAAGTAATTTAGTGGTTTTTTTTTTTTTTTTTTTTTTTTTTTTTTTTTTTTTTTTTTATCCTCACCCGAGGATATTTTTCCATTTTTTGTACAGATAGAGTGGGAGGGAGAGAGAGGAAGGGAGAGAGAGAGAGAAACATCGACGTGAAGGGACACATCGAGTGGCTGCCACCCGCACGACCAACCAGGGCCGGGGACAAACTGCAACCGAAGTACGTGCCCTTAGCGGGAACCGAACCTGGGTCTGTCCGGACCGCAGGCCGACGCTCTAACCACTGAGCCAAACAGGCCAGGGCAATTTAGTGGTTTTGATTTATTCCCCCGTCCAAGGAACATAACTCATATTCTCTTCATTGTTACTTATTTTATCAAAGAAATACTGCCCACCATAGCACACTTTTTTAGACTCCATGCCTATGTGTGTAGTCAGCTATGATGACTTCAGTTGCTTCAACTATGTGCACAATTATTTTTATCAATTTTTCTTAACAAGAGAACTTAAGTCAAGGGAAATAGACTGTGCCCACCCTAGCAAGGCTTCTAGAAGAGATGTGGTCTTAACACAAACTTTGAAGTAAGGTTCAAACTTGACAAACTTTGACAACTTTTTCCAAAGATGGAAAATAGTGTTATGGATAATAAACAAACAGGCCAAGAAACGGAGCAGTTGTTAGGCTAATAAGGAGTGATGGGAAGGAATATTATAGAAGAAAGAGGTATCTTTTACATCACCCACTTCCACTTACTACAAAGTACCCCAGGACAGAAATCTTGAGTTACTACCTACAAAAATAAATGATTATTTCCAAAGACTTGATAGATTTTCCCATCACGGATAGTCACACCAGTGCTCTTTCCTTCCTGTATGTGACTCAGGATGGATGCTTCTGTTTTTTTCCAAGGTAAGATATCAGAATGTGTCTGTTGGAGAATATATCTTTTCTATCACCTTCCAATCTTTACAGTCATAAGTGGAAATAGATTTCTCCATAGGTTATGTCCCCTTTTCCAAAGATAGAAATCCACACTCAGTGAACACCTCTGCTTTTTTTCCCCTTCAAAGGACAGAAGTGATGGTTCTTGTGTATGAAACAAGAATGAATAAGATGGCAATATGAAAGTTTGGAATCTATACAGAAAAATAAATCTAAGCTTCAGGTCTGCTTTATAAAAAGTGTTCACAATATCCCCTAGAAAACTGTTTATAAATAAATACTATGCCACTCAAACCCATTGGACAGTTCACTGAATAGCATTTATTAAGTAATTAATAGATAAAGGTAGGCCCTGAAGAATAAGTAGGTAAGAATCAAACACAGCATTAATTTTTGTTTTCAACAGGGATCAACAATTAAGAGACTGTTTACAGTGTACAATCAAGAATAAACATATAAAAAAGATCATTTGTTTCATAGTATGTATAATTAAATTAAAGACAACCTTTAGCTTCTGATTCCAATTGTGATGATATAAAGGGGATGGCGTTTACAACCACAAAACTGGACAACAGGCCATACAAGGCTCTGATCCCTGAAACAAAGGAGAAAAGCAACAGAACTCTTGATAGTTCTAGTCTTCTGTCTCGAGTCCAAGTCTAGGCCACAATGCAAGGGAGAACCCAACCAGAACTCAGAGTCCCACTAAGTTTAAGAAGGAGACCAGAGTGTGAGGAGGCCCTGACAGCTAGAATTTGCCAGCTGTGATCCAGGGAAGAGTGAACTGCAGGAGAGAGTTCTGGAAAATCTTTGGATAACTAGTGATCTGCTTATGTATGAGAGGAAATTACCCAAGACCAGGAAAATGACCACTGAGAAGTGGTGGGCAGAGTTGACACAGGGCTCAAAACTTTTCATATTTTCCTAGGCAGAGTAAAAACATATCATAACACAAAGGGCATGAGCTAAAGTTCTGAGAAAGAGATCTTAGTAGGAGGACTAAATTAACCCTAGTTTAAAAATTGTTCTGAACCCACCCTAACAAAGTTTAAAATAAAGGTTCAAATAATTCAATTGATTTCAAATAAGATAACTTTATGCTAGAACAAAGTCCAACACAATTCTTTAAAATACAATAAAATGTTGCAAAGAAGAACACATACTTTACAATAACTATCATCCAATAAAGATGTTACTAGGCATCTGGAGAAAATGAAATCAGAAAAAATACTTCAAAAAATAAGATGAGTGAACTGGAAGACAACAGAAACTATTCAAAATAAAGCATAGAGAGAACAAATAATAAAGAAAACATGAACAAAGCACCAATAATTTGTGAGATAATATCAAAGAATCTAACATACTTGTAATTAGAGTCCTAGAAGGAAAGGAAGGAACAAGGAAAAAAATATGTGAAGAAATATATATGAACTCACGGCTGGTGTGGCTCAGTGGTTGAGTGTCGACCCATGCACTAAGAGGTCGCCATTTCAATTCCTAGTCAGGGCACATGCCCAGGTTTTGGGCCTGATCCCCAGCGCAGGGCATGCAGGAGGTGGCCAATCTATCTTCTCTCTCATTGATGTTTCTCTCTCCCCCTCTCCCTTCCTCTTTCTCTAAAATCAATAAAAAATATATATTTTTAATAAAAAAGAAATATGTCTGAAAAAAACCCTCCAAATCTTATGAAAATATAAAGCCTGAGATAGAAGACTATCAGCAAACCTAAGTCAAATAAATAAAAAGAAGAAAATAGGTCCTCATTATAATAAAATTGCTGAATATCTGCAGTAAGAGAAAAATCGTAAAAGCAGCCTAAGAAAAAGATAAATTATGAAAGATAATGGGATGCTGACAAATGTTTAACAACATGCTCTCTTGGTAAAAATCACGAGTTGGGGTATTTGCTGATTCTATGGTATAAACACTCCCTCTGGCTTATTTCGATCTGTCAGTCTGATGTCTGGATTCTGAGCTTGGAGTTGAGGCACACAGTCAGCTCTCACAATGTGGTACGAGCCAGACCTAGCACACCACTACACACAGAAGGGCAAATATAAGAAGGCAGTCGACTTTCTTTTAGAAGCAGTGCAAGGAAGTGGACAAAAGCACCATGACTTTAAAGCAGTTATAGAAAAAAAAAAAAAAAGTCAACTTGGAATGTTTTACTGAGCAAAATATCTTTCACAATGAACTCAAACTAAAGACTCTTTTACTTAAATAAAAGCTTAACTTACATTTAAAAAAATTGACTACCAGCAGACCTACAATAATTATTAAATAAGTCATTAAGGCAGAAGGAAATGGCATCAGATAGAAATTTGAAGAGCAACAAAAATGGTGAACATGTCACCAGGTATTAAAGGCAAATATTTCTCATTTTTAAACTTTAAGTAATTGACTTTTCAAAACAGAAATAATAACATATTTTTTATTATTGTTTTAATATATTTTTGTTATAGATGTTTCTCCTTTATTTTTTTTAAATCTATTTCATATGTAAAAGTAAAATCCATGTCAACAATAGCACAAAGGACAGGAAAATAAATAAAGCTATATAGTTTTAAGATTCTTACATTCTTGGTGAAGTGTCTTGTTATTTGAAGATAGACTATAATGACCTAGATATTTATATTGTAAAATATAGAATAGAAATATAATAAAATAAGATGGTATAGATTTTAAGCCAAGAGGAAAAATGAAAATGGAATAAAAAAGAAATCTAAAATTCAGGGAAAGACCAAAAAATACAAAAAAAAAGGAGGACTAATGAAAAAACAAATATCAATAAAGTCAATTAAACCCACATTTATGGATACTGAATCAAATGTAAATGATTCACACACTATAGTTAAAGGCAGATTGAAATATTGAATGAAAAGTAAGACCCTAATATATGCTCTTAACAAAAACCCCACTTTAAATATAAAGATACAAATAATTTAAAAATAAAAAGATGAAAAAAACATTCCATGTAAACTATATTTCTATAAAAGCTCAAGTTGCTATATTTATATCAGACAAACTAAATTTCAGAACACTAAAAGGATGAACTGTCAAAAAAAAATTGATATCTTGAACTTTATCAAAATTTAAAAGCTTTGGTCTTCAAAAGACATTCTTCAGAAACTTTAAAATAAAAGCAAGCAATGCCTGGAAGACTATATTTATAAAATAAATATTAGATAAAGGATTTGTAACCAGAATATAAATTTTTTAAAATCCACTTTTAAAAAAATCATAAAATATTTTATTTTAATGGACACTTTATCATAGAAGACAGACAAATGATCAATAAATACAGAGAAGAAAAAAAACAACAAAAAAAACAACACCTCAACATCTTAGGGAAATGCAAATTAAAACCTCAGTGAGATACCACTAAAAACCCAGTAAACATAACTTTAACATTAAAGAAACTGACAACAATCAAGTGTTGGTAAAGTAATGAAACAACTGTGATGCTCACATATTTCTGGAGGGAATACAAATGGTACAGCAACTTTAGAATGCAGTTTGACATTGTCTTATCATGTTCAACATTCACTTATACACAACCCAGACATCTCTCCAACGTATTTTCCCTGCAAGAAATTAAAATATTGTCCACACAAACTTCTAATAGAATATACAAAGAAGTTTTATTCATATTAGGTAAAATGCTGGAAACCATCCAAATGTCTATTGCTTAATGACTGGATAAACTGACTGTGTTACATCCATATGATACAATGCCACTCAGTAATAAAAAGGAACAAACTACAGATACATGCAATAATACAGATGAATGTTTAAAACATTATGCTAAGTTAAAGAAGCCAGACACAAATGGTTATCTTATATTTTTATTGCATTTAAACTAAACTCTTGAAAAGGCAAAACTATAGTTACAGAAAACAAATCCGGTTGGATAGGCCAGGAGCAGGGCCGGAGTTTGACCACAAAGGTGCACAGAGAGCCCTATGGAGTGACAGAAACGCACTCCATCATTTTGGTAGTTAGACAACGGCATAGTTTTGTTAAAGCGAATTGAACTTCAACAAAACACTTTAGTTAATTTTCATCAAAGATCCAAACTCAGTTAAAACTTTGGCTCACTGAAATAAAAATCAAGATACAAGTTTTCTTTTTTTTTTTTTTTTTGGTACATGCCCCCAGTGGGAACCAAACCCAGGACTCTGGTGTGCAGGCCGACGATCCAACTGCTGAGCCAAACCGGCCAGGGTCAAAATATAAGTCTTAACTGAAGTATGAATTAATTACAATTTTAGAGATGAAAGTCTTATTTTATAAGTGAGAGAACTAAGGCCCAGGGAGGTCAATGAATTTTTCTTATATCAAGGGTGACCACACATCCTAGTTTGTCTGAATAGTCCTGGTTTATTCCTGGTTTATGCCATTGTCCCAATGGCAGCATTATTATTATTATTATTATTATTATTATTATTATTGTTATTATTTTAGATTCAGCCATTATTCTTTTTTTCCCCATCACCATGTATCCCCTTTATGCCCTCTTCCACCCCCACCCATCCCCTCCTACAATCACCACACTACTGTCCATGTCCATGAGTTATTTCTCTTTTTTCATTTTATTTAATCCCTTCACCACCACCACCCTCTACTCCCTCGCCCCCCCAAAAAACAACCCACCTCCACCAGAGCTGTCTGCCTGCTCTCTGAATCTGTCTCTATTTTGCTTGGTAATTCTGATGGCATACTTATTAATGGCACCCTCATTCACTTTAAAAAATATCCCAGTTTGTATGACAACTTTTATGGACACTCTGCCTGTATCATTCATCAAATAAGTAGCACAGTAAAGCCTCAAACTCATGGTTCCTTACTCCAGCCACTGCTTCCCACTGAATCACACTTCCGTCAGTCTGACATGGGAGGAAAGGGAACATCTGAATGTCATCTTGTTAGATTTAATAAATAAATAGATAAACACATTCTCCATCAACACACATTTACTCACACACTCTCATTCACACTGAAACATATATGGAGATGCTTACACATACAAACTTATTTATACACAGAAGTTTTCAGGTAGAGTCTCCCATTTCTCAGAATTCAATGGATATCAATATACACTGTGTCCCAAGGAAAAACGCAACTATCTCTGAACATCCTTATCTGTCTGTAGAAAGTTACCAGACCTTGGCTATCTGATTTTGTTTCTGTCTTAACTCATCCTTCATAAAAGTTAGATTACTTCTATTAAGTTGAGATCACCAAAAACATGTAACCCTGTATTTGAGAAACAACTTAGTATGTGTTATGAGTTGGATTGTATTCCCCATTAAAAGACACGAAATCCTAACCCAAATAGCTCAAAATGTGACCAAATGTTAATTAGTTAAGATGAGGTCACACTGAGTAGGGAATCCCTTAACCCAATGTGATTGGTGTTCTTGTATAAAGAGGAGAGACTCAGAGACCAAGACCCCCACAGGGAGAAGACAGCCACATGGTGGAGGCAGAGATTGGAGTGAGGCACCAAAGCCAATGAATGCTAAAGATTGCCAGCAAACTCCAGAAGCTACAGGTTTCACAGAGGGAGCCTGGCCCTGCTAACTCCTTAATTTTGGACTTCTAGCATCCAGAATTATGAGACAATAAATGTCTGTTTTTCTAAGCCACTCAATTTGTGCTAATTTGTCACCATAGCCCTAAGAAACTAATACAAAAGGTGACTTACTTTGTAAATTCTACAACATCACTATTGAAGAATTTTACTAAAATGTATACCTTTACTCCCTAATTCTGGCTGGCAGAATCTTAGGATGTTTACCTAATCTCCTATCTCTCACTAGGATTACCAATTTAGGTAAAGGCATAGCTCACATCTAGCTTTTATAGAAACCTATGTAGCTCAGAATCCTGCCTAAATTACCAATTTGTTTCATTAGCTAGCCTGTCACCATAACAAAATATGCTGCTCAAATCTGCAGTTGCAACAGTTGGGGAGATTCAGTGATGTATGCTCTAGGTATGTGAGTGTCTCAGTCCATTCAGGCTGCTATAACAAAATGCCAAAGCTGGGTGACTTATAAACGACATAGCTCTGTAGGCTGAGAAGTCCAAGATCATGGTATCAGCAGATTCAGTATCTGGTGGGAGCCTTCTTTCTGGTTCACAGATGGTGATTCATCTTATTCTTGTTTCCTTACATGGTGAAAGGGGCTAGAAAGCTCTGCCTGATCCCATTGATGAGGACTCCATGACCTAATCACTTGTCAAAGGTCCCACCTTCTAATACCATAATCCTGAGGATTAGGATTTTAACATAAACTTTTGAAGGATGCAAACATTCAGGCAGTGGATTAGATGAAATAAGAGTCAGGGAATACCAGAATAGATAAAACAAGAATCCTGAGTTCTTTCCCCTTGACTTTTGTACATCTTTCCATGAGAAAGCCTTTCAGAAGAGTTGTATCCAGGTGATTTATCTTGCACTTTGCTGCCATTTCACAGTATGCAGCACCAGCAAAATAACATTAAATATATTTTTATACGGGACAGTGAACCCTAAGCTCCAGAGCATCAATAGCCACTTAAAAGCATATGTTTTCCCCAAAGTCCAGGAAAAGTTCAAATTTGGAACATGATAATCATCAAAATAATGAGTTCCATATTGTGTAATGTCATAGTTAAATGATTCTCAGTTAAGAGGGTCCTATCTCTTAATATATCAGAATAATTGATGTGGCCCTAACAATGCTGTCTACCTTCTCCTGCCCATATAAAAACCATTACCTAAAGGAAGCTCCTTATAAAAATGCCTCAAAATCCTCAAGTATATCAGACAATTAAAAAAGGAAATGCAAAAGATCACTACAGATACTCATCGATCACATCCAATTATTGACCCTGAAATAGCTTAAAATGTTAGATTATATAAGTTTCTAAATACTTTGTATACTATGGCCCTAAGTATAAACTTTGTACTCATTAAATAATAACTCCCTATTTCTCCTTCTTTCAGAATAATCCCATTTTTGTAATAAAAGGTTGGAGGCAAATATATTAACTTGTCTTAACATGTCGATCTTATTTGATCAACATTCACTAAAATCTGTTCAGCTCCTATTTTGTGCCTTCCAATATATATATATAGACTGTAACTAGATTGAAGGTCTTTAAAACCTATTTTAAACTTCATAGAATAAATGTGTTAGAATCTGTATAGCCTTAGAAATAGTACCTTGCTTCATAATAGGAAATATATTGATGATAGTTTTTACTATTACATGTTTTATTAATCTTTTACTTTAATTTTAAGAATTTTAATTTTCTATTTTTTCTAGAGTAAATTATTTTTATACCCAAAATAAATGTTACTGTGAATTTTTTAATGACAGCAGGCCCTTAAAGTCACTACAAAATATGTAAAGAATGTTATCAAAATCATAAAATATTTTTTAATGTAAAAAAATATGCAAAGATATATAATCATGGTCTTGCCACCTTTGTCAAATATTAATTGAGCATATTGACTTGGGTCCATTTTTGGTTTCCTTATTCTGTTCCATTGATCTATCTGTCTGTTCTTGTGCTAGTACCAGGCTGTTTTGATTACAGTGGCTTTGTAGTATAACTTGATATCTGGTAATGTGATCCTTCCTACCTTGTTCTTTTTCTTTTAAGATTGCTGTGGCTATTTGGGGTCATTTTTGGTTCCATATAAACTTTTGGAGTGTTTGTTCTAGTTCTGTGAAATATGTCGTTGGTATTTTGATGGGGATTGCATTGAATCTATAGATTGTTTTGGGTAGTATGGACATTTTAATGATGTTACTTCTTCCAATCCATGAACAAGGTATGTGCTTCCACTTTTTTTTAATATCTTCAGTGGAGTAAAGACAGTCTCTTCAATAAATGGTGTTGAAAAAATTGGACAGCTAGTTGCAAACAAATAAAGCTAGACCACCAACTTACAGCATACACAAGAATAAACTCAAAATGGATAAAAGACTTAAATGTAACTTGTGAATCCATAAAAATTCTAGAAGCAAATGAAGGCAACAAAATTTCAGACATCATACACAGCAGAATTTTCACTGATACAACACCTAAGGTAAGAGAAACAAAGGAAAAAATGAACAATGGGACTACATCAAACTAAAAAGCTTCTGCACAGCAAAAGAAACAATCATCAAAATGGAAAACGAACCCACCATATGAGAGACCATAATTGCCAATGATACATCAGATAAGGGGTTAATTTCAAAAATATATAGCATATTCACACAACTCAACAAAAGGAAGACAAAGAACCCAATTAAAATATGGGCAGAGGACACCTCTCCAAACAGGACATACAAATGGCCAAGAGACCTATGAAGAAATGTTCAACATCACTAATCATCAGAGAGATGCAAATTAAAACACCAATGAGGTATCACCTCACACCTGTCAGAATGGCCGCCATCAACAAATCATCAAACAAGTGTTAGGGTGTGGAGAAAAGGGGAGTCTATTACATTGCTGGTGGGAATGCAGACTGGTGCAGCCACTATGGAAAACACTATGGTGTTACTTCAAAAAGTTAAAAATTGAATTGTCATTTGACTCAGTGATCCCACTTCTAGGAATATACCCTAAGAAGCCTGAAATACCAATTAGAAAGAATATATGTACCCCTATGTTCATAGCAGCACTATTTGCAATAGCTAAGATCTGGAAACAACCCAAGTGTCCATCAGTAGATAAGTGGATAAGAAAGCTGTGGTACATATACACAATAGAATACTATGCAGCTGTAAGAAAAAAAGATTTCTTACCATTTGAGATGACATGGAGGGACCCAGAGAGTACTATGCTAAGCAAAACAAGCCAAGCAGAGAAAGACAAATATCACATGACCTCATTTATTTGTGTAATATGATGAAGTAAACAAACTGATGAACAAAATTGACTGAAAGACATAGAGGTAGGGTACAGACTGACAAACCCCAGAAGAGAGGGTGTTGCGGGGGGGAGAGATAAACCACAGAACTTATATGCATCTATGCATAACCAATGTATATAGACAACAAAGCTAGGGATGGGGCGGGGGGAATGTGGAGGAAGATGTCAATGGAGGAAAAGGAGAAACATCTGTAACAAAAACAAATTAATAAAAATAATTTTTAAAAAAGATATATAATCATATACATAGAAAAATCTGTTAATGAAACTGTCCCAAAATACAACACTAGATAAGGATCTACCCAGGTGGGTAGAGCACAGGCCAACCCAGGAAAGAAATGTTTGATGTATTGGGTGCAGATTTCACAACTTTGAAATCTGTTTCTCAACAGTCAGGTTCCAATGTTCTCTCTAGGGTCTACCCATGATGCTCCTGCATCACCCAGGGCCTGATTTCTTTCAGCTGTGACTCATTTCATTTTAATCCTGGGGCTAGGATAATTTGTTCAGCTATCTCAAGGAATATAATGGCACAAATCCTGATTAGAAATTTCCCAAAATGCAGGATTTCCTGTGTTCACAGACCTGCAGGGCTTAGTTCTGCCAGAAACATAAGCCTGCATCTTCTCTTTCTTTTGTTCTACAAACATTTTCTGTCTCAATACCACATAGTAGTATGTACATTACTCTCATTTATTGCTGCTCTGAATGTGAGGGTTTGATAGTCAGTGGTGCAAAGCTTATATCCTCAATAGATTCCTCTTCAAAGTGTAAATGACTCCAACTCTTTAAAATGGAGTTCTTTATGCAGAAAGGTGTTGAATACAGCCATTTGTATCTAGCATTTGTATGCTGGTTATATGGTCTCAGCTTTATTGCTAAATTTCAAGACTACTCAGAAAGTCACTAAATTATGTGTTCTGCTTACTAGAGGAAAAGGATATGTCATCAGGGTCTGATGCTTTAACACTTTGGGGGCCTAATGTCTTATTCAGTCCTCTTTAGTGACTAATCCAGACCACATTTGCATTAATAGCCTTAACCCTAGTCACAAGTTTAATTTGTTTAAAACTATATTTAGGCCTTTGGGAGACTGTATAATGAATTCATTAAATAGAAAGATTCTATAATGTACTCTTTTATAATTAATGAACTCTGTATAAAGATGGTAATTATAATTAAACTCATAATTTGACTCGTGTGTCATTATCATTATAATTGATCAAGTCATTTTACCCCACAAGCATTCAATAATTGTAATGTATGTGAAACAGCAACAATCCTTAATCATCAAAAAATGCAATTTTCACATATATTTCAGAAACTGCAATCTTTTTTCAGTCCTTTCAGCTAATGGCCACTTCCCTGACTCCATACTAAATACTTTTATTACTCGAACAATGACAATACCTTTATATAAACCATTCTCATTGTCAGGTCAGAATGACTGAACAGTTTAGGCATATACGATGTTTTTGCTTTTAAAATACAGGTTTGCTAAAGCCTTTGGGTTACTGTGGTGTATGGTCTTTGGCCACAGCATTAAACGGGCAGCACTATTCAGAAACCCCATGAAACAGACTTTCAGAAGTGTGACCTGGGTTACCTGGTGAAAGCATTGGCACTAGACAGTATAGAATATTCCCGTCAAAAATGAAAAGGAAGACGAGATTCTGGCTACTCACAGCAGCCAGAATGACCTGTACAATTGCTCACCAGGAACTGTAATTAACCTCAGTGAACTGCCACATTCTGGGCTTTCAAAGGGTTTATTCTAAAACATCACTGATCTTCACAGTGCATCCCTCTATCTGGAAAGACATGCAGCAATAACAGCTATGAGGAAATGCCACCAGCAAACAAGCAGCAGCATCATTAGGACTATTTTTAGCCTGAAGGATGGAGTCCGCTCAGGGCCGCTGGCTGGGCTCAGGGCATAGAGCATGATCATCCAAGTAACAAATCAGAATCCTTCAGGAAAACCCTGACTGAGCATAGAACTTTCTGAAATTGTTATACTCAGGTAAATGTCTTAAGAAAATAGTACAAGACAGTGTGAATGTTGGGGTCCTGTAGGTTCTCCCATTCAAAACTATATTCCTTGGGAGCAGGACAGTAAAGTAAATACACATAATGAAATTTTGGCTTTTTTTTTTTTTTGTAAACTTTATAATCCTTCAAAATTTAGCTTAAGCATTGTCATCCATAAGCCTTTCCTGGTCACCTATACCAAACATTTCTTATGCCGCAGTGCAGTTCATAATGGTAAATTGCTTTTAAGTAAGTAACTATCTTTTATTCATCTTTGTAGCCCCAATACCTAGCATAACACCTGACAGTAGGTTCTAAAAATAATTGTTAATGAATGAATAAAAGAATGTCCTTTCAAGCTCTGACATCCTATAAGATTGAGATGGGCTAGTCAGACACCCAGCACAGCCTTCACACATGTTGGGAAGGCTGCTAACTCTGGTGGAGGTAGGAAGGCTTCAGAAAACCAGAGGGAAAGGTTCACTTGGCTCCACAGAACAGGAGTGGGATGGGCACAAGGTAATAAAAAAAAAGGACAAAAGAACATTTCACTTATAATTCTCACCTAGGACTAACCTGGGAACCAAGCTTGGAGTTTATGGGATAAGCCAGCAGAATGAGCTGGCATCTATCAGGACTTTCACAATGTCTCAGGTACATTCTAGGAAGCAGCAGAAGGGGCACCAGATCTTCAAGACACTTTTAGAAACACCTACACTTACAGTTCCCCCGGTCACATGTGTGTTGGTGTCCTTGTTCAGGTATTACTGCCCTACCACAGGAGTATTTTGGAAATTTGGGAGTTTTCTTTAATTTTTTTTTTATTTTTTGTACCTGTGTATTATATACTAAAATGTATATTACTTTATAATAACTTACTTTTCTTTTATATTTCTTTTAAATTACAAATTAGTTTCTTTTAAAAATTAAGTGTAGCTAGGTTTTATCATTTATAATTTTGTTTAAGGAAAATAAGGAGGTCATTACATAACATTTGCTATTAAAAAGCTTACTCTCACCTTCCCATATCACAAAGAATAGACTAACAAAATAGGGAAACAACTTTATCAACTAGAATACAGAGCTTATGTACATTGCCATCTGCCATTTGTCTTAACAGTCCCCACCCATTTCCAAAGTTACTTAGGTCAGCAGCTTTTCCTCACATCTTCATCAGTGAGGTTATTTCACACGTTTTTAATACAATTAGATTATTTCATCACAGTCAGCATTCCATCCTTGTATTCCCTAACCACTTTAATAAATTTTTAATTTGCATATAGTAAAGCTCACTCTTTGTGCTGTAAAGTCTATGGGTCTTGAGAAATGCACAGTGCCATGTATTCACCATATCACACAGAACAGTTCCGTCAACCTAAAAACTTCCCTGGACTTCACCTACTGAATTATCCTCCTCTTTCCAAATTCCTGATAACAACTGATCTGTCTACTGACTCCAAAGCTTTGCTCTTTCAGAATGTCATAGAGATGGAATCGTACAATATAGAGTCTTTTCAGACTGGCCTCTTTCACCTAGTAATATATGGTTAAAACTCATCCATGTTTTTGATTCTTGATAATTATTTCTTTTTATTGCTGAATACTATTTCATATTATGAATGTATCACAGTTTGTTTATCCAGTCATGTATTGAAAATCATCCTGGTAGCTTCTGGTTTTTGGTGATTGTGAATAAAGCTGTCATAAACACTCTTATTCAAGATTTTATGTACACATAAATTTTCAGATCAATTGGATAATTACTTAGGAGTGCAATTGCTGGATTGCATGGCAAGACTGTGCTTGACTTTGCAAAAAATTAAAATACACATTCTAAAGTGGCTACACAATTTTGTATTCTTGCCCACAATGAATGGGAGTTTCTGTTGCTCTGCATCTTTACCAGCAATTGGTATTGTCAGGTTTTTTTTGGATTTTAACCATTCTAATATATGTGTACTGGTGTCTCATTGTTCTCTTAATCAAAACAAAAAATAAAAATAAATGTTGAGCATCTTTTCACCTGTTTATTTGCCATTGATCTCTTCTTTGGTGAGGTGTTTGTTCAGATCTTTTCCAAATTTTTAATTGCATTTTGGGGGGGGGGGGGTTATTGTTAAATTTTAGGAGTTTTGTATATTTGGATATTTATTATGTAATCTGTAAATATTTTCTAGTCAGTGACTTGTCTTTTTATTCTCTTAGCAGTCTAATTTATCACTTTTCTTTCATGGAGAAAGTTGTCAGTGTTTTATCTAAACCCATTCCCAAACCCAAGGGCACACAGATTTTTCTCCTATATTTTCTTCTGGAAGTTTTATAGTTTTGCATTTTATATTTAGGTCTATTATCCATTTTGGTTAAACTTTGTGTGGCTAGGTTTTGGAGTCTTAGGCCTTTGTTTTTGCATATGGATGCCCAGTAGTTTCATATTTCATGTTGTTGTTGTTGTTTTCAGTAGTTAAATTTATCTACATTTATTTATTTATTTATGTACTTATTTTGAGACAAAAAAGTTTAATATCACCATATGTTTTCAGTTTTGTACAAGAGGTTCTATGTACTGCAACAACACAAAAACAAATAAAAATTGTTAACCTTGGGAAATGACAAATAAAACTGTTATTATTTGTAAACAACATAATTTTTTTTTTTTCGTTACAGATGTTTCTCCTTTTTTACCCCATTGGCACCCCCTCCAACCCCACCCCTGTCCCATTCCCGGCTTTGTTGTCCATATCTATTGGTTATGCATACATGCATATAACTTCTGTGGTTAATCTCTTCCCACCCACCCACCCTCTTCTGAGGGATGTCAGTCTGTGCCCTACTTCCATGTTTCTGGGTCTACTGTATTCCTCAGACTATTATGTTCATTATATTCCATATATAAGTGAGATCATGTGGTATTTGTCTTTTTCTGCTTGGCTTATTTCACTTAGGATAATACTTTCCAGGTCCCTCCATGTCGTCTCAAAGAATAAGAGATCTTTCTTACTTACAGCTGCACAGTACTCCATTGTGTATATGTACCACTGCTTTTTTATCCATTCTTCTACTGATGGACACTTGGGCTGTTGCCAGATCTTAGCTACTATAAATAGTACTGCTATGAACATGGGGATACATATATTCTTTCCGAATGGTGTTTCAGGCTTTTTAGGGTGTATTCCTAGAAGCGGGATCACTGGGTCAAATGGAAGTTCAATTTTTAATTTTTTGAGGTAACACCATAGTGTTTTCCATAGTGGCTGCACCAGTCTGCATTCCCACCAGCAGTGTACTAGAGTCCCCTTTTCTCCACACCCTCGCCAACACTTGTTTTTTGATGATTTGTTGATGGCGGCCATTCTGACAGGTGTGAGGTGATACCTTATTGGTGTTTTAATTTGCATCTCTCTGATGATTAGTGATGTTGAGCATTTCTTCATATGTCTCTTGGCCATTTGTATGTCCTGTTTGGAGAGGTGTCTATTCAGCACCTCTGCCCATTTTTTAATTGGGTTCTTTGTCTTTGTTTTGTTGAGTTGTCCAAGCACTCTATATATATTGGAAATTAACCCCTTATCTGATATATCATTGGCAATGATGTTCTCCCATACAGTGGGTTGCCTTTCTATTTTGATGATTGTTTCTTTTGCTGTGCAGAAGCTTACTGGAAGTCTTAGCCACAGCAATCAGATATGAGGAAAAAATAAAAGGGATCCAAATTGGAAAGGAGAAAGTGAAATTGTCATTATTTGCAGGTGACATGATATTATATATAGAAAACCCTAAAGACTCCATCAAAAATCTACTAGACTTGATAAATGAATTTGAAAAAGTAGCAGGATACAAAATTAACGTCAAGAAATCGATGGCATTCTTATACACCACAGAAAGAGAAACTGAAAAAACAATCCCATTTACCATCATGCCAAAAAAATAATATACCTAGGAATAAACTTAACCAAAGAAGTAAAGTACGTATTTGCAGAAAACTACAGGACATTGAAAAAAGAAATAGAGGAAGATATAAAAAAAGTGGAAGCACATACCTTGTTCATGGATTGGAAGAATTAACATCATTAAAATGTACATACTACCCAAGGAATCTATAGATTCAATGCAATCCCCATCAAAATATCAACAACATATTTCACAGAACTAGAACAAATACTTCAAAAGTTCATATGGAACCAAAAAAGTTGTCGAATAGCCACAGCAATTTTGAAAAAGAAGGATAAAGTAGATGGGATCACAATACCAGATATCAGGTTATACTACAAAGCCACTGTAATCAAAACAGCCTGGAACTGGCACAAGAACAGGCATATAGACCAGTGGAACAGAACTGAAAACCCAGAAATGGACCCAAGGCAATATGCTCAATTAATATTTGACAAAGGTGTCAAGAGCATACAGTGGAGTAAAGACAGCCTCTTTAATAAATGATGTTGGGAAAATTGGACAGCTACATGCAAAAAAAATAAAACTAGACCATCAACTTACACCCTACACAAAAATAATCTCAAAATGGATAAAAGACTTAAATGTGACCCATGAATCCATAAAAATTCTAGAAGAAAATGTAGGCAACAAAATTTCGGACATCATATGGGGCAGAATTTTCAATGATACATCACCTAAGGCAATAGAAACAAAGGAAAAAATGAACATATTCTATGTTGTTTTAAGTGAGCATGTCAGAGTGGAAGAGTGAGGTGATGGAGCGAGTGGTAGTAGAAGAAACTGAAGCCAGTATCTGAATCGAATAAATAAATTATGAGAGCCTACTGTGTTCACTATGAGGACGGGTCATCTTCCTCTTTGCACAGCTGCTCCCGGGAGGCAGGTAGTAAAGTGAACAAGCTTCAGAAGGCCTTCTTTGGTGTTTCAGTTCTCATTCCTCTAAGAAAAATGCCTGCCTGAGATACTTTACAGGGTTGTTTTAGAGGAAAAAAGGATTATGAAAAATTAAGGCACTTTGAAAATCCAAAGCCCAGTAGAAATGTAATTTAATAAGCACCACTTCATAATGAACAATCTTCCTTTAAGCTTTCTTTCTACACTGTGCCTGAGAGGAAGAATCATTCCCTGACTTACTGGAGAACTATTTATCATCTATACTTTCAATCTAGAGAGCATTTCCATGTCATGCTGAGGCCTCATGTGCTCTGATTGGCATTCTCTGCAGAGCAATTAGATATGATCAAATGTGCTCCAAACCCACGTCTCCCTCCCTTCCCCTTCCAGTTTCTTTTCTTTTCTTTTTTTCTTTGCAAAGGGCTGTGCAAAGCCATGGGGAAAGAATATATTTTGTTACAAAATTGAGGCATATGAAAATTTTTAAGTTTGAACAAAAATTAATTCAAGTTGGGGAGCACCACCCTGGAAATGTTGGGAGCATTCCACAAACAGGAGCTGGGAGAAGACTTCCATAGAGAAAAGGCAGAGGCAAAGAAAGAAAATGATTTGATTGGCTATAGTTTAACTCTTGCTCTTAGGTTTTGGTTTCTTAACTTTGAGGCATTTACAAGGTTACTATTTGGTTTGCTTACATAGGTTGATGTATTAGGAGCACCTTGGTCTATTGGCCTTTTTCTTAAATTAATTAAAAAATTTGCACACCTATTTAGCAAACAGCCTGGCTGCCTGCACTTGATAATGAAAAAGATCCCATTCTGAGCCCTCATCCACACACCATGCTCTGACTGGAGGAAACTGAAATCATCCTTCACTTCTGCCTTCACATTGTAAGTTGAATGTCAGCCACAATTCCAGCCACAGAGCTATCTACCAAGTAGATATCAGCCCTACATCATTCTAATTATCTACCAAGATGTACATCAAGGATCTGGGGGCATGAAGCAGCTTTAGTCTCCAAGAGCTTGGCAATGGCAAACTAAGAACTAAGTGAAAAACTAGCCAATTCTTGAGTTTTTAAATCTTTCTAAGTTCCCCTCAGGCCCAGATTCCCTTTCAACAATAAGGAGAAAGTTGAGTTCCTGGTCCACTTATGACCTCAATAGATTGCCAACCCATTCTAACTTTGAAATGAATTACCTAATGCCTCCAACACATGAAATCTTTCCATGCCTTCTCAAATTGAAGTGAAAAAATAATACTTCAAACTCAAGATTTCAAATTCAAGATCTTTTTGAAGCAAACTACAAGTTTTCAAGTATAAAATATTTCCTAATGAGCAAATGAAATGACTATTTGGGGGGGTAAAAAAAAAAGCAGGCAAGTAGTGATACAGTCAATATGGATATTTCTATTAGCCTGAAATCCCATTACAGACATTTGTAATTAAATGCAAATATATTTTGAACACAGATTTGACGAGAATACCATGTTCACATTATGTTCTAATTCTGTTGATCAGGGTCCTTCTGTCTCTGGAAACAACTTATATAATGAATGACCTAACCTTTGCTATGTGAAACGAGGGACTAAATGAAGCTCACATTTAAATGTAACTGAAAATGTGTCAAATTAGTTGTTAGTGAATAAAGCATGTCAGAATGATTATTTTCTAAAGGTGACAGACATTTTAACAGTATTTCCAGGTATGTGGAGAAGCTATTAAAATTCTAGCAAGGTCTATCAGGCTCAGGCTCAGAGAATGACACTGAAAATTTATTACAGGTGCCAAATTCAATCATATTCTAAAGTGTGTTAATGTTTTCCACTGCAGACTCCTATAAAATGCATTTCAAGATCTATAGAGGAGAAATGTGCTTATGAAAATCACAAAGCCTCCAAAGGGGAAATAGAGAAATGAGAGAGAGAGCGAGAGGGAGGGAGGGAGGGAGAGAGAGAGAGAGAGAGAGAGAGAGAGAGAGAGAGAGAGAGAAAATGTACATGTGTTAACAAGCAAGTTAAACTGAAAATTCCAAAATAGCCTTTTCTATGTTCCTTGACTTTCAAAGTATCACACATGCAATTCATTCAACAAACCTTTCACAAACTACTGTAACATTAGTCTTTCTTACTTTTATATATGTTATTGTCATGGCCCTATCTGCTCCCAAAGTAACCAGACTTCCAAACAATTCTCTTCTTAATTGTGTTCTGAATACTCCCTAACTATGCAAGCTTTCTATCATAAAACCAGTGCTGAACAGAAGAGAATCATGGGTGAAATTATTTTTTATTTGTTTCTTTCTTTAATTTATTTTTCTCCCTCCAACTGTATTTTGATTGTTGGTTGGTTAGGTGGCTGGATGGTTGTTTGCTTTTGGCAAGTCAGGCTTGAATGTCATATTTTTTAAATTTATTTTAGACCAACTTCTAAATTAAATTTATTAAATTCTGTTTAGAGTCACTAACCCATCCACACTTAGCATAATTTAAACAATGTTTCTCACGTATCACACTTTTCTCTTTACATAGAGGTAACTGATTCTGCACTAAGTTAGCAGAAATATGCTGAGACGAAAGCATTGAAGTTGCGTTCATTGTATTAATGATTTTTATCACAATAGGGAGGTGAACTCTGATGGGAAAGAGACATAGGACAGGTATGGTGGTGAACTATAATTCTATGAAGTTAGTATAGCATACAGTATAAATCTGGGGTTTCATTGTGCTACAATATCCTAGTGAAAAGTGAAACTCTTCTCTAGAGTGGCTGGTTTGTCTAAACTATGTTGCCACAGCTTATTGGTTGCAATAGCTCATTGATTTCATCAGTTATTTGACAAGACATAATTGACATAAAGAAGAATGTGTCACTCAGTGAGTAGACCAAAGAACATTGACAGGATCCATCTGAAATCTGAAACTGAGAGAAAGAGTGAAGGAATGAAAATTATAGTTTGAGTCTTCTCTTGATCCCAATCTTATAAGATATTCAAATCATTTTCCACATTCTACTTATGCAGATAAACTATAGGCAAACCAGACAGCTACAGAGAACTAGCTGGCAAACTGCTTTGAATCCATTTCAGGAGCATAGGGTGAAGGGCCATGTCTGATCTCATCATTATGCCCCTGGCGCATTATGTCCCTGGTTTGGAGGAACTTTGGGTAAATGTGTAAACTCATACTCTTCTCATAGGTATCACAGATTTTTCATTGCTAAGAGTGGCTAAGAGTAATAATTATTCTAAACCAGAATGGGAAAATAGACACAAAGTCTTCCATAGATAAATTTTTCAAGTCAACATTTTTTGCCACATTTTACTGATGGCAAGCTTCCACTTTTGGTTGACATCCCTCCATTGCCCATCTTTCTGGGAAGATAATCTTCCACTCTTCTCAACAGACCTTACCCTCACCCTGGGGTTACTTTCACCTCCAGGACCTTGAGGAAAAGTAATCAAATGTATATATTTTTCCATTGATTTCAGATTATGTCACTGAAAACAATTATACCACCTGGAAAGCACAGAATGTAGATAGCCCCTTAAGAATCAGAAAAGGCTTGAATGGGGAAAGGCAAACCATTCTCTCAAACCTTTGGAGATGTCTTCCTAGTTTGCTAGGTACTTTCCAGTCTAAAAGGTAGTAATTGATGGTGATTTGCTGATAACAGTCATATTAATGTGCTTGTACCTGAATAGCTGAAGGCCCCCTCACACTGCAGTATCTTTGTTTCTCTGTCCTGGGTTTATAACCTATATCAAGATTACATCAACCTATCCATTGATCATTTACCCCAAGATGCCTCTCAAATATGCCCTCAACAGTATTGCTTCTTTGCCCTTTCCTTTCTAGCCTCACTCATGTACTTCTGGGTGTGCTACCTATGAATATAAATTTTCCCAAAGAAAGAATCCATCCAGAAAGGAGTGCACCGGCTGTTCAAAGTTGCTGGTGTATTGTTGACAGCCAACAAAAGGAAACTGAACTCCTCAACTCTTATTTTGCTCTACTCACTGTAAAGGGAAGAGATATTGACTAAAATGAGTAGAACAAACATTGGCTACCTGAGAACTGAAACTCAAAGTGAAAGAAGAGTTTTCAGGGGAACATCCACATGCTATAACTAAGTTCAAGTCTCTTGACCTGATCATTTTATTTAAGGTTACTGAGCAGGCATTCACTTGGGGTTGACAAACTGCTACAGGTCATCTTTAGAGAACTGCCGAAAACGCAGAAGTCACAGGAACACCGAAGACAGTAAATGTGATTCTTATTGTCAAAAGGGGCAAGGTACATTTACCGCAAACTTAAACCCAGACAGGACCTCATTATGAAATAAAAGTGTGTGAGCACCACTAGCTCAGAGGTTTGTGATGAATAACTGAAATAAAAAATGGATATCTATACTCCCAAAATAAATACATGCATACAAACAAAATTTTGAATACGGTTTTAGAAAGTTTATAAACCCCCTTAATTTCATTTGTAACTTGAGTAATAAGCTCAATTAAGATCATGTTCAATTAAAATCATTTCTTCCTTAGCAAGGTTTCTAACTAATAGATCTATAAAAAGAGTCTATAATACATATATAGATTTAAACAAGACATTTTGATAACTTGTTATATTCCTGTGGACAAGATGAAATAAAAAAGTGAGTTGGCTGTTAGTAAAATTATTTCTTTAACAAATATTTACTAAGCATGCATCATATGTCATTTAATATAGGCATTAGGTCCCAATATTTGAAGAACATGTAGCTTAATGGAGAATCCAGACAACAGCAGTGATAATAATGATAATAAGAAGTTCAGAGAGTAAGTGGTATGATGAAATTAAGCAAAGTGAAGAGCTAAACGTTGAGGTATGCAAGAAGGAGTATTTTAAATAATCTAGGAAAGTCTCCCCAATGAAGTAATACTTAATCTACAACTAAATAGCTGCTTAGGAATAGACAGCTATGCAAAGAACAGGAAAAAGAGTATCTCAAACAGAAATAAAAGAAGGTGTGAAGATCTGAGATGGAATAAAACTTTGTTTATTCAAGGAGGAGAGAGGGTGAAGGTAAATGGTAAGATAAATGAGATAGGCAAAGGGCAAATGATATAGGGCCCTAAGACAAAGTAAGGACTTAGGATTTCATTCTAAGTGAGAATGAGAGGAATATGTGGATGTTAAGCAGGGCAGTGATATAACTGATACACTGGCTGCAATAGAGCCAACAGACAATGGTAGACAGGAAGAGCAGAGCCAGAGAGGAGGTGATAGCAACATAGACTAGGGCAAAGGTTTTGGAGAGGGAGAGAAGTGAATCTATTCAGAACAAGTTTTGGAAGATTTGTTGATAGATTGAATATGAAAAAGAAGAAATTAAACCTGACGTGAACAGTTAAGTAGAATAATAAATCTATTTATGAAGATAAAAGAAGAGCCCTGGACAGTTTGGCTCAGCAGTTACAGCGTCAGCCTGTGTACTGGTCACAGGTTAGGCCCTGGCCAGTTTCACTCAGCGGTTAGAGCATTGGCGCGTAGACCGGAGAGACCCAGGTTGGGTTCCCACTAAGGGCACATACCTCGGTTGCAGTTTGTCCCTACCTGGTTGGGGTTGTTTGGGTGGCAACCAGTCGATGTGTCTCTCTCACATTGATGGTTCTCTCTCTTCTTCCCTCTCTCTATTCCACTGTATCTGAAGATAAATGCAAAATGTCTTCGGGTGAGGATAAAAAAAAAAAAAAAAGAATTAAAAAGAAAAAGTATCACAGGTTCGATTTTAGTCATGGGTACGTACCTCAGTTGCAGTTTGGTCCCCGGGTCTGGTCAGGGTTGTGTAGGAGGCAACCGATCGATGTGTCTCTCTCACATTGATGTTTCTCTTTTTCTCCCCCCACCCTTCCCACTCCATCTGAAGATAAATGGAAAAATATCCTTGGGTGAGGATTATATAAAAAGAAAAGAAGAAGATAAAAGAAGAATGGGGAAGGAACAAGTTCTATGGTATTTGGGTGGACATGGGACAGATCTAGAGTTAAATGGCTTGTCCTTAAGTGGTTCTTATTAGGGATTAGTAAAACCCTATTAGAAAGTTTCTAGTGATGTGGTGAATGACAATACCTTTGACCTTGTCTTAATTTTTTTTACTAATAAAATACTTGGAAGTACAGAATAAATACTTGTTAAATCTTTAAAAGAAATTTAAGTTGGAATTTAGGTTGAAAGGTTGTGCCAAATATAATAAAATTAAATTTGAAAGGAAAAGTTTAAAGTTCTTATCTTGAGTCCAAAACCTACATATTTTAAGAATAGATGTAGTTTGTAGCAACATGAAAAAGACCTTAGGTTTGGTCAACTTTAAATTTAAATTTCTAAATAAAGTACTTTTTAGCATATTGACTGGCATATAACCAACAATAAAACAATGGTATTTTTGTTGTTATTATTAATGCCATTTTTATCATTGTTTTGAAAGTTTAAGTAAATACACAATGTACCTTTCAAAAAACTAATACAGTTTTAAGGTGAATTAATATAAATCGGATATGTACAATATAGTAAGTAATCATTTCAATGTATTCTATATGATGAAACCACATGTAGATTATAAAAGAATGATAGAAAACATATGAAATACTTTCAAATCAAGAAAGTAAATTTTGTTCCACATCTCAGGAGAGAGAAAAAGGATGGTTGTTATATAAAAGTAATGAGACAAATTTTGACTCACTTAAGGAACTTTCTAATAGTTTGAACTTCACAGTGAAAGCATGGACTCTTCCTATAGGTGGAGAATTCTGTAACACCAGAGGTATTTGAGAATTGATTGGTTGCCCTTTGGCAAGTGTTGCAGAGAGAATCAAGAAATGGAAAGATAGTTATGCCAGATGACTATGCAGGTCTTTTCTAGCCCAGTGGTTCACACTTGCTTTGTATATGCACAACTATAATGTCCAGATGTGATTTTTTTTTTTTCTTTTTTTGGTAGGAAGCAACAAAACAGAAAGTATCAGTGGGCTATTTTTTAGTATAAGAGTATCATATAAAATATACATGTACACAGGCTCAGTATATGCAATATATTTGCCAAAATGGTATATGGAAAATCTTTCCTCATTATTAGAGCTAGTGCATATAAAACTTGGCAACAGAGTTGGTCATGCCATCAAATCCCTCCCAAGAAGTAGCCAGTCCATGATATTGTCTTGTTTGCATACATGACATAGAACCTACTCTCCCATTTCTAGTTAGTAAGTCATCATTGCTAAGATATAGTTACATAATTTCATTTGAATCATGGAAAAATATTAAGAAATCAAGGACTTTCCTGAACATAATATTAACACAAAGGAATGTACTTTACTGAATGACTTCAGAGGCTCAAACTAAATCTTATTACATTTTGGTTATGATTTAAAAACCACTTATCAGCTGCCCATTTTCAGCAGAATGTAGAACTTAGCAGTTGAATGAATTACTTCTAAGTTCTAGACTTGTATATCCAATGACAAATCATCTCCACTTGAAAGTTTCACAGAGTTCCCAAATTTAACATATTCAAAATCAGCTATTTATTTACATCTCTAAACCGTTGTGTATCTCCAGTCTCTCCACATTGAAAAATTGCACCTCTATGCACCCAGCTGCTCAAACCAAAACCCTAAAAGTTATCCCCGAGATATTCTTTCTCTTCCTCTCCTCTGTAAGACTGGTTGATTCTTCTTAGCAATATATATGGAACTATGTTACTTCTTTTTATTTTTTTCTTGAATTTAAATTTTTTTTCCAATTTTTATTAATTTATTTTTGTTACAGGTGTTTCTCCTTTTTCCCCAGACCCCCCTCCCCATCTTCTCATCCCGCCCCCTCCCACCCCTAGCATTGTTGTCTATGTCCATTGGTTACACATACATGCATATAAGGTTGTTGGTTCATCTCATCCAGCCCCCCAAACCCCCTACTCTGAGGTTTGTCAGTCTGAACCATACTCTTTTCTATGTCTCTCGTTCTATTTCATTCATCAGCCTACCTTGTTCATTATATTCCACAAATAAGTAAGATCATGTGGTATTTCTTTCTCTGATTGGCTCATTTTGCTTAGCATAATACTCTCAAGGTCCCTCCATGTTGCCTCAAAGGATAAGAGATCTTTCTTTCTTACAGCTGCATAGTATTCCATTGTATACATGCACCACAGCTTTTTTATCCACTCATCTATTGATGGATACTTGGGCTGTTTCAAGATCTTAGCAACTGGGAACAAATGAAACTAGACCATCAACTTACACCATACACAAAAATAAACTCAAAATGGAAGTTCAATTTTTAATTTTTTGAGGTAACATCATATTGTTTTCCATAGTGGCTGCACCAGTCTGCATTCCCACCAGCAGTGTACTAGAGTCCCCTTTTCTCCACACCCTTGCCAACACTTCTTGTTTGATGATTTGTTGATGGCGGCCATTCTGACAGGTGTGAGGTGATACATCATTGTTGTTTTAATTTGCAACTCTCTGATGATTAGTGATGTTGAGCATTTCTTCATATGTCTCTTGGCCATTTGTATGTCCTGTTTGGAGAGGTGTCTATTCGGCTCCTCTGCCCATTTTTTAATTGGGTTCTTTGTCTCCCTTTTGTTGAGTTGTATGAGCACTCTATATATATTGGAAATTAACCTCTTATCTGATATATCATTAGCTATGATGTTCTCCCATACAGTGGGTTGCCTTTCCATTTTGATGATTATTTATTTTGCTGTGCAGAAGCTTTTTAGTTGGATGTAGTCCCATGTGTTCATTTTTTTCTTTGTTTCTGTTGCCTTAGGTGAAGTATCAGTAAAAATTCTGCTCTGTATGATGTCCAAAATTTTGTTGCCTGGATAGAAGACTTAAATATGACTCATAAAGCCATAAAAATCCTAGGAAAAAAACGTCGGCAACAAAATTTCAGACATCACACACAGCAGAATTTCCCTGACACATCACCTAAGGCAACAGAAACAAAGGAGAAAATGAACACATGGGTCTACATCAAACTCAAAAGCTTCTGCACAGCAAAAGAAACAACTATCAAAATGGAAAGGCAACCCACTGTATGGGAGAGCATAATTGCCAATGATACATCAGATAAGGGGTTACTATCCAAAATATATAGAGTGCTCATACAACACAACCAAAGGAAGATGAAGAACCCAATTAAAAAATGGGCAGAGGAGCCGAATAGACACCTCTCCTAACAGGACATACAAATGGCCAAGAGACATATGAGGAAATGCTCAACATCACTAATCATCAGAGAGATGCAAATTAAAACAACAATGAGGTATCACCTCACACCTGCCAGAATGGTTGCCATCAACAAATCATCAAACAAGTGTTGGTGAGGGGGTGGAGAAAACTAGTGCACTGCTGGTGGGAATGCAGACTGGGGCAGCTACTATGGAAAACACTATGGTGTTACCTCAAAAAGTTAAAAATTGAACTGCCATTTGACCCAGTGATCCCACTTCCAGGAATATACCCTAAGAAGCCTGAAACACCAATCAGGAAGAATATATGTGCCCCTACGTTCATATCAGAACTATTTACTGTGTCACTTCTTGCAGTGTCCTTGCCTCTTTCCATAGTCAAGATCACAATCATGTTTTTCCTGATCCATTATGGCAGCTACCTACCAGTCTGTCAGGTGCCACCTTAACTCATTTCTATCCATTCTTTTCAGAAATCAGCCAGAGATACTGACTTCAAATGTAAGCCTGATATTGTTATTTCCTGCATAAATCCCTTTAATGATTTCTCACCATCATGCAGAATTAACTTCCTAGCCCTTATGACCTCAATTGATATGAAGTCTACCTATCTTTCTATCTTCATGTTGTGCTTTTCATTGCTTTTGTCATTATGCTCTAGTCTTCTTTCAGGTCTTAAAAGACGCCAAGCATTTTTTGTATTTTTAAAATTGATTTCAGAGAGGGAGGAAGAGAGAGACAGAGAGAGAGAAACATCAGTGTGAGAGATACACATTAATTATCACATCTATCAGCTGCCTCCAGTTCATGCCCCAACTGAGAATAGAACCCACAGCTTAGGTATGTATCCTGACCAGAAATAGATCCCATAAACTTCTGGTGTGCACAATAACACTCCAACCAATCGAGTCACACCAGCTAAGGCAAAAAACACCGAGCCCTTACCCGTGATTCAGGTATTCTTTCTTCTGCCTAGGATGTTCTGTCCCCAGCTTTTCTTTTGGCTGGTTCCTTCTCACCTCAAGTTTCACCTTAAATCATCCTTCTTTGGAGGTACTTTCCTGACAACCTCTCTAAAGCAGATTTCCTGTACCCAACTCTCTCCACCCTGCCCCATTATCTCTAGCCAACCACTCTACTCATTTCCCTCCTATAGCATTTACTACAATTTGTAATTATTTTACTTATGTACATGTTTTATTTTTCCCCTCATACTTAAAGTAGGAGTCCTATCAGTTTTGCTCACTGTGCATTGGGCAGGCACATGCAGCATATATTTAAGGGCATAGGCTCTGGAGCTAGACTGCTTAGATTCAAGTTATGCTTTGCTAATCCATAACTCTCTGAACTTGACTTCTCTGACTTACATGAAATTTGAAAGAAAAGAAAAATAGTACTTACCTCAAAGGTTTTTAGGATTAAAAAACAGATACAAACTGCTTAGTACATAGTAAGCACATGATTAATGTCAGCTATTGTTATTTTAGTGCCTAGCAAATAGGAAGTGCTGAATAAGTATTTGTTTAAAAAAAAAAAAAAGACTGTGTTAAGCAGTGGTCTTTGCTGGAGATGTCAAAACTAACTGGAGAAATCTACCAGTTTAAGAAATAGTCTTACCTGGAAGAGATTTACAACCTGAAGGAAACTGTACTCTTTTCACCCATTCTGGGTTGACATTCCAAATGGCTTTCTAAATATTGATTAGTTTCTTCAAGAACTCACAGGACCTCTTCACAGCCATCTTATACTATATAAAACAATAATAAATATTTCACGTAACCACACACCCCCTCCACCTCTAAATTTAACTCTTCGTTTAATTACCTCTTTTGCTAGCAACTCAGAGAAAGACACTTCCTTTTTTCCAGGAACAACTTTTTCCCCATACTTCTCAAATTCACGCAATCCTAACTCCTCTGGTTGTTAGTCCCTTGTTTCTGCCTTCCCACTCAGCCCGTTCCACTATTTTGCTCCTAATATACAAGAATGCCAGTGTCTTCATCCTGTGTTATATATTATATTGATCCCTGTATACACAATGGCCTCTCTCACCTCTGTACTTCTCTATCAAATAACTGGATTATCTTGCAAGGTCTGGTGACAATGTCACTTTCTTTTCTCCTTAGACAAAACCAATCACTTTTTCCTCTGTCTCTGATAGCACTTCATTTATGTTTCTAATGTATTTCAGATTATTTTTAAAACAATGTAGACAGATGGATAGACATAAAGGTAAACGAGTATGTGTTCCCACCACTAGTTGTGAGCTCCTTGACGGCAATGCACAGGTCATTCATTTTTTAATATTTGTCTAATAGTTTAGTATTTAAAGTGTTTCTTTTAGCACTTACAATGTCTTGGTCACTGTGCTAAGCACTTTACCTTTGATCCTGAGAATATCGAAAGGGAAACTTCATGATCCTGTTTACAGATGAAGAAATTGCCCATATACCAGCTATTATCCTTAACCAACATATTGTATATCCTTTGAGAAATTTGGGAAATGAAGAGCAGATGGGGGACAAAATGGGATGAAATAAGTAAATTAAAACCAGAAGTGTAAGCACAATTTCTAAATCCCTTCACTAATAGTTGTGCTTCTTAGATTATCTATTTCCAGCTTCCAGTAAATTTTAAACAATAGTTAAAAGCTAAAGGTTATTAAAATAACAAGAAGTAAGAATTTATTCTGTTGTTTATTCAACTATCAAACTTTTCTTGGTTTACTTTGTTTTGTAACTTTTCCAGACCATTGTTACTTCAGGAAGAAATAGTAGAGAAAACTCAAGTCACATTCTTAGTTAGAAATGTTAAAAGGGGCTTTATAGAGAGGACTATAGACATTAATAAATACAAACAAAATCGAAATACTAAATAACACAAGTTTCTTTTATTGTATTAAGCCTTTCAGGATTTAGGAATGTTTGGCTCTTGTTCTATCTAAATGAATAGCAGCAGCCAGTGAGATGAAAAAGAGCCAGAATACATAATTTGAAAGAGCACAAAGGTAGAATTAGGAAGAGAAATAAAAGCAGTTAATTGAGTAAAGAGAGAGTGATAGGATGTAAGTTATTCAACTTCTCCCACCTAAATAGCAATATTTTAATTCCTTGTCTTCAACAGCATTGACACTAACACTTCCAGATGTATGCATTTGAAAATTATAAAGCACATGGCTTATAACAGGTAAAAGACTGAAAACAACTCAAACATGCACCCATAGAAAAATGCTTAAATAAATTGTATAATAATCATACCATAGAATATAATACAGATGATAAAAAGAGTATTTGTCTGGAAAAAAAACTCTAATATGTATTATTTATGGAATAAAGTGAGCTGAAAGAATAATGCAGAATTTAGCTTTTTGTACACAAAGTGAACTACACATTATATATTGTGTATATGCTAGATAAATGGTATAAAATGACTCAGTATCTTTATCTTTGCTCATTTCTAGAAGGTAAATAATTGGATGGAATAAGGAGGTGAGAGAAGAAGTGGAAAACTAAACTTTCTATATAAAATTGTATTTTAATTTTTTACAAAAAGCATATATTATCTTGATACACACACACACAATAAATCATTGAATACAATAATCATTGAATAAAGGTAATTTTTGATTATTGATGAAATTGATTTTAGAATTTATCTTGTTCTTAGGAGTTACAATTAATTAGTTAAACACCAAATTATAAGATATAAAGTTAAGTTTATCTGGTACAGTTTCCCTTTTAAGATGGCAAAATAATCATAAAGGGGTAAAGTGATTTACCCAAAGTCTCACAGATATTTAGCATTAGGCTAGAGGGAATTAATGAATCCAAGAAGAAAACAGGTTTTCCAAATCAGTTGACCAATGAATAGCTGTGAAATCTGTGATAACAGGGTGCTCATATGCACAGGAAGCAAGAAGACAGGAGCTCTTTCATTTGTTACCCCAAAGAAATGATTTCTGTGTCTGAGCCCCACAGTACTTCAGGTCAGGAGCCAGAGAAACCTCAAAGGCTGCAGCAATCTTAAGAAAAGAGAAAAATGAATCATCTGGTTCCAACCGAGAAGTTGAAAGAGTGATCATTTCCGACAACATTGCTTTCCTACAGTGCACAGGCCGAACACATTTGACAATGTTTATGAAACAAGCAGAACAAACAAAGGATAGATGAGGCTATGTGATACCTTCAGTCAAAACGCAAACAGCAAACATCCAAACCAAATTATAAATAGGTCACATCGTACTACTCAGCAAAAATAATGTGAGAACATCTTTTAAAACCGGAAACCAAAATATTTTACCTGGATGACTAATACTATGGTATGTAAACCATTCCATGAAATCTATCAAAGGCTGCTTGTCCTTTAGCCTGCTTCACTGATGTAAGCTTAGTCTGATGAGTGAAAAGAATCCTATTAGAATAGTGGCTGCTGCTCAGGATCGGATCGGGAAGCCTTGCTAGCAGTCCAACCTGAGTGATGACTGGCAGTCAACTATTTAGGTTACCACACACCACATATGCAGCTTCTTTTAGGACAACAAATAACAGTTTGTGCTTTTTGCCATTTTAGACAAAATCTAATTTTTATGTATAGAAGCTCAGCTCTAGACCAGCTAATGAATTACAACAAAATAATAAAACTTTTATAAGAAAACCTCCCTACTGTGCATGTCTAATGGATGAGATCTGAATAAGCTCTATAATCTGTACCGATGCCAGTTTCTTGGCTTTGATCTTGTCCTACAGTTGTGTAAGATGTTAATGTATGGGGAAGCTAGAGAAAGAATGCATGGTACTTCCCTGTATATTTATTTGAAAACTCCTGTGAATTATAATTATTTTAAAATAAAAAGTTTTTAAAATCTCCAAGGCACACTTCTAACTAAAGTTTAAAATGCGTTTAACATAAATAGAGTAACCAGTCCCTTGGTTTAAGGGCTATGAATTGTGTTACCTCTGGGGTTAATTTCCATACACTGCCAATTGCACTAACTTCCTTTTCGAGGGCTTTCAGTTTAGTAAGCATTCACACAGCATTCTGAGAGCTGAGAAAGACTACTGTTGGTAGCTGCCAGGCACCTGGGCCACCCTTCATCTCGTTAATAGAGTTTCAGTGCAGATCTGTCTATGTTCACTTTTTACTGTAGCACTCATGTTCTTTTATTCGTTCTTTATAAAGCTTTTTGTCATCAGAAAAGTGATTTTGTAACACATACTAAGTATTACCTCAAATCATATTTTCTTGATCACATTTCTTTATATTTCTGCTAAAATATTAATTTTCTTTTGTATCACAACAGCCAACTTAATATGCTCTGGTGTTGGAATGGGAAAATGGAATTTCTTTGTCTTTACATGGTATCTTCAAATTTCTAGGTAGTCTTTTTTCATGACATTATTATTTACTGTTCTCATTAAACAGGGGCAGTTTGCCTCAGCGGTAGAGTGTTGGCTCACAGACCAAGAACACGTACCTTGGTTGTGGTTCATCCCCGGCCCTTGTTGGGGTCATGCAGGAGGCAACCAGTTGATGTGTCTCTCTCACATCAATGTTTCTCTCTCTCTTCCTTTCTCCCTCTATCCTTCTCCCACTCTATCTACAGATAAATAGAAAAAAATATACTCTGGTGAGAATTAAAAAATAATAATAATAAAAATAAATACATAAATAGGAGCATTTTAGAGCGACATCTTTGAATATGCTGGAACATGATTACTAACCTATATCATTTAAATATGCTCTGGACATTACTATCTATTATCCTACAGATAGTTAGAACCCAAGAATCCCATGTCTTTCATTTTTGGCATGTTTTATTGATATTTTAGAGAGAGAGAAAGGGAGAGAGAGATAGAAACATTGATGTGAGAGAGATACATCAATTGGCTGCCTCCTGCACACTCTCTACCAGGAATTGAGTTCTCAGTCAAGCCATGTGCCCTGACTAGGGAATTCAACTGGGACCTCTCAGTCCATGGGACAATATCTAGTCCACTGAGTCACAGCAGCTGGGCCCCCTTGTCTTTAGTTTGCCAAACAACATTGGAAAAAAAATGAAAGCAGCAAGATTACAAATACTATAGACTAAATATTTGAGTCACCCCAAAATGCATGTGCTAAATCTTAGAATCCCGAAATGATGGTATTAGGAGGCGGGGCATTGGGAGGTGAATAGGTCATGAGGGTAGAGCCCTCATGAATGGAATTCATACCCTTAAAACAGAGACTCTGGAGAGCTGCCTTGCACCTTGTGCCATGTGAAGGCATAGTGAAAAGACAGCAATGTATGAACTAGGTACGGTCCTTCAACAGACATCAAATCAACGGAGCCTTGATAAAGGACTTTGCAACCTTCAGAACCAGGAGAAATAAATGTCTGTTTTTCATAAGTCACGCAGTCTACAGCACTTCATTACAAAGCCCAAACAGACTAAGACAACAAGAGAAATAGAAGGAAAAGTTATAGAGGCAATAGATCTTGATGAACCAGAATGAGAATGTTTTAGACGTGGAAGGGCAGAGCTCAATTAAAGATATACTTTCTTAAAAACTATCAAGAGGGTCCTGGCAGGGTGGCTTAGTTGTTTGGAGCATCATCCATTAAACCAAGAGATTTTGGGTTTGATTCCCAGTCAGGGCATATACTTGGGCTGTGGGTTCCATCCTCCTCAGTCAGGGCATGTGTGGGAGACAACAAATTGATGCTTCTCTCTCTCTTTTTAAATAACATATCCTTGAGTTAGGATTTAAAAAAAAAAAAAAAAAAAGCCAGATCGGTGTGGCTCAGTGGTTGAGCTTCAGCCCATGTACCAAGAGGTCAACGGTTCGATTCCCAGTCAGGGCCCATGCCCAAGTGGGCCAGATTACCAGTGGGGGGCATGCAGGAGGTGGCCAATTGATGTTCTCTCTCATCAATGTTTCTGTCTCTCTCCTTCTCCCTTTCCCTTCCCCTCTGTCTAAAAATCAATAAAGGGAAAAAAAATGTTTTTAAAAGAATGTCAGAGGTATGGGATCAATATTTTTGGTGACTGGACAAAAAAATAAAAATTGAAGTCTTTGGTCTTGATATAGCTGAGTGGGGTGATATCACTGCTTTACTTGGAATCTCCAGGCCTAACTCAAGCCCCCTTATTGATGGTTGGAGATGATCTCCTTATACAGACTCATCTTGCTGTGTACTTGTCATGCAACACAGTGACTGACAAGCTGCTGAGTGAGCCTTGATCATGTGCAATGTTAACTAAGAGATTTATTTTATCCTGGAAACTTTTACTTATTTTTATAGGGAATTGGTGACTGACAAGAGACAGTAATCCTTCCTCTTCACATTCATCAGGTGGTGAGTGGAAGGGACACTGCTAAAAATAGGAAACCAGAAGTGTTGCTGTGTGTGTTTTTTCCTTAAAGCAAATGGCAGCACCAGCTGTTATTCCCTTCCTCTGAGATTAGAGAAAAAATGGATGGCTGTTTTTGTAATTGCAATGCACTTAAATCTGTTTGCAAGGGATTTATTTATATCCTACAGTCAATACATTTAGTCAACTGAGCAAAACCTCACTTGCAATGACAACTTCTTAAATGGCATTAAGCAGCTTTGTTTTCCCGCTCTAGTCAATAGAGGGACAACACTCAACTCCTCTGTGATTTCAGGACTATTTACCTTTCAAATGAATGAACTTCGGAGGAAATTCTTCACTTCACTGAGCTTTGTTGCTGTGTATGGGAGGTAACAAGGTGTCACAGCTGAGATAAACATCAATTATAATCTTCTGACCTAATCTCTGCCCAACAACGATACCTTCAGCAGAAATATATGTCCCAGCTTGACAAATAAGCAGAAAAATGATCTTCCACAGGTCTTGCAGAATAATTTACTCCTGATAAACTAACTCTCAAGAAGGAAAATTAAGTACACAATGCCAAAATGGTGAGAAAATATCAGGCCTCATGGGTCCAAAAGTTTAATGTTAGTGTTTGTTTTTCTAGCCAATGCCCAAATACCACCTTACAGTCACACACAGCACTTTTCCAGCTTATGAGAAGAAACAATGCCACAGGTGACAAAAACAGAAATAGAAATATGTGACTACATCAAACTTGAAAAGCTCTGCTCAGCAAAGGAGACATAAACAGAGTGAAAAGCAACCTCAGAAATGGAAAAAAAAATTGTTGCAAACCTTATATCTGATAAGGAGTTAATATACAGAATATATAAAGCACTCTTACAACATAACAACAAAATTAACCAAATAACTCAATTTAAAAATGGGCAAAGGAGTTGAATAAATATTTCTCCAGAGAAAGATATACAAATGACCAACAAGTATCTGAAAAGATTCTCAACATCACTAATCATCAGGTAAATATAAATCAAAACCACAATGAGATATCACCTCAGAAAAGTTTACATGCCAGTATCAAAAAAACAGAAAATAACAGATGTTGGTGAGGATGTAAATTGGAACCCATGTGCACTGTTCATGGTAAGAATGTAAAATGCTGTAATTGTTATGAAAAACACAATCGTCATATGATCAATTCCACTTGGAGGTATATATGCAAAAGAATTGAAAGTAGAATCCTAAAGAGATATTTTCACATTTGTGTTCACTGAAGCTTTAGTCACAATGGTCAATTAGTGGAAGCTACCTTGATGTCAACTGACAGGTGAATGAATAAATAAAATGTGATATATATAAAAAAATATTATACAGCCTTAAAAAGGGATTAAGTTCTGTCATCTGTATGAACATTGGACCATAAACTTAGGGGACATTATGCTAAATGAAATAGGTCAGTCACAAAAAGACAAATATTACATGACTCTACTCATATGGTATATAAAGTAGTCAAAGTCTTAGAAACAGAGAGAAGAACAGTGGTTGCCCAGTGCTGGGAGAGGGGGAAAGGGTTGTTGTTCAAGGGTGGAGAATTTCAGTTTTGCAAGATGAAAATTTTCTGGAGATCTCTCACACAAAAATGTGTAATACAGTTAACTTTACTGTATGCCACAATAAGAAAAAAATAAAGAAGAATGCAACTCACTGCACTGTATTCAAAACAGTGGTTTTGTGTGTGTGTGTGTGTGTGTGTGTGTGTGTGTTCGCGCGCTCGCGCGCGCTTTATTCATGTGGGTAGCAGTGGAGCCTAAAGAATATCTGGACTATTATTGTTGCATGTGGGAAAGGAAGTGAGTGACAGACTACAGCCATCACCTGTGCAGTCAGTTTTCATTAGAGATCCCAACTCAGAAGGGCCAGAAAAAAAAAAAAAAAAAAAACAAAGAAAAGAAAGTCAAATAATCCTTGCATAAAACAACTGAAATCAAGAATAATTTTATTTAGCCTTTGTGTTAGGCAGGTTTCCTTTATGTGTAACAGAAAACAAACAGTCTTATATTAAGACAGAGTTCAACATTTTACCCCATGATAAAGTAAGCAAAATACAGGCATATCCTGAAATTTGACACTACCTATATTTTCCTTCTTGAAATTAATCTCTATTTTCTGAACAAAACTCCTCTCCTTTAATAGCATGCATCCAAATGTCTGCTCAGAATTCTCCAGTTTTTTTCCCCTGGGCGTTACATACACTGTCATAGCTCTATCTACAAATTAAATGCAGACAACACTCACATCTATGTTTGAGGTATTATAGGTGCTGCTCTCCTGAGCTAAAAAACCTACCAGCTTGATATCTACTGCATGCTTCCAAAAAATCTTAGATTGCACATACATGAAATAAATTCATTTTCTACACTGTTCAATAACTAAATCTTCCTTGAGTTCCTTGGTCTGTTAACGACACATCCATCCAAGCATTCCTGCATAAAACCTTGGAAACATATCCTCTCCTGTCCTCACATTCAGTAAATTTTTAAGCCTTGTAGATTCTTCTTCTACAATTTGTTTCACTTTTCTTACCTTTCTTTTTCTTTCTAACTCAGGACTCTATCATTCTTGTCTCCTTTTACCTAACCTCCTCATGAGAATTCTGTACAATTTATAAGATCAAACATTATAATCCCAGCACAGCCTGTCTGCACATCTGTAGAATCCCATAACACATTGTTATATTATCTCATTTCTTCTATTTTGTTTTAAAATCATTTTGTCACTGCATTTTGCAGTTTTGGAAAAGAGAATCCATGTCTTCTCTTCTATAAAGAGGCATATAGCAGAAATTTGCCTATGGAAGTTATTTTAAAATTTTACAGAAATTTAATTGAATTAAAAAAAAACCTTCCTTGAAAAGAAAATGCCAGTTATTATACCAATGTGAGTAAGTTTTTCTTCAAAGAGACCATCAACACTGTAGACATCATTAGAAAATATTGGCAGGATTACCAAATATCTCACAAAGCAATAATTTATAGAAAACACTTGAGGTCTTTTCAAACTTTGCTTAACTCTTCATCTTCCCCATTCTTTCATTATAATGGTTGATTTGCCTCAGATGTACCTGTGGTTTCATGCTATTCCCGCAACGTGCACCTCAACATATACCCAAATACATGTACATATACTCAGATTCATTGTACCTGAAGAGGAAAGACTCTGAGTTAACTTCTGAACTAACTCAAGTTATTTAACCTGAGGTCCAATGGCCAATGAGTGATTGATGGAGGAAACACATACTATGGGGCTGTGGACTAATATTTTTTTATTTAGAAATTGTATTTATTCAGTTATTGTTATATAAGATATGATAAATTGACAGATATAAACTTTCCTGAGTTGGATAAATATATGCATCATTTATTGATAAAAATAATGTGTATTTATATGGTTATATGAATATAGCCATATTTCCATATTTTGTTTATCTCTTCAGCCCAAGTACTTTTGGAGTTTGGTATTAAGGAAGGATGTCAATAAGTGCTTGATAAAATGAATGTGCTCACTCATTTCTCTGGTATGTTCTTATGGAGTTAAAAGTTTCACTTGCAAATCTATGTTAATCTTGGTAAAAATTTTAGTAGCCTGAGTATAAATATGCATATCAGAAGAAACAAGAATTAGAACAAAAAGATCCCAAGGCAGGAGGACTTTGCTAGGCAAAGATGTCTATACAAAACTAAAGAGTTTATGTGGATCCTGCTACACTATTACAGCATTAGTAAGAACTGAAATTATTTGGAACTGAAATTTCCATTGCACACTTTAGATATGAACCATAAACTACAGAGTACAGCAACTTCATAGTGAGAGGCTTGGAGGAATGAAGACTACCTCTGACCACAGATAAAGTAGGAATACTGCAGATCATCCTTGAAACACTTACAACCTCCTCAATCCTTCTCCCAACACAGGGCCTGCTGGTAGCTTCGCTACAAGAGTATAGTCAACAGATAATCAGTATCATCATCACGTAGGACAATACTAGAAATGTTGACTCTCAGGCCTTACCTTATCCAAGACCTAATGATTCAGGAGAAGATGGCGGCGGGCAGGACCAGAGGGAGGGAGAGTGTGTGAGAGAGTATGAGTGGAGTGAAGGTGGACTCCCAAACTCCTGCAGTGTAGAGACTCAGAGCAGAAGTTTCCTGTGCTGTGCACAGGAGCAGCCGGCTACCTCGGAAAGCAGCTCCTCATGGCACTTCTCTCTGTGCCACTGGGAGGTCCCACCATTTTAGAAGATCCTGGGTCTTCCCTGGGAGGAGGCATTGGGAGCGGCTAAGGTCCAGCAACGTAAGCCCAACAGTGCACCTGGACCATTGGACAGGTGGACACTCTATGTCAACACAGACCAAGGCACAGTAGTGGAGTTGCCAAGGTGCCGGTCGCAGAAGCCTCAGACAACTGGGAGCCCAGCACCATCCCCCACAATAGCAGCCCAATCAGAGTCAAGATATAACCCCAGCAACAGAGGATGGGGAGCAGACAACCATCCTCAGGCAACAGAAGCACAAACCAGCAGCTGAAACCCATTCCCCAAAACTACATCAAAAGCTGAACAGGAGTTGAGCCCCAAAGGGCAGCAGCACTGCCCAGTCACCAGCACCAGGACCTGGGGCTCCACACAGGCCTGTGCAGTACAGCAGCTAAGAAGAGCAGTGGGAAGCTGGAGCCTGAGAGGGACTGGTGCAATCCAGCTGCTCGCCCAAGGGACCTGCAGGGTTCAGGGGCAACAGAGAGGCCTGTGGCACCCAAGAGCCATTAAGATAGGCATATAGCCTGGTACCCAAAGGGACTGTGCGAACCAGTTACCCGCGGGATTTGGAGGGTATGAGGGTACCAGAGAGGCCTTGGGACCCAGCTGCATACAAGATACGCATAGAGGATGTGAAAATGAAGGTGGAGTGATTGGAAGATACACAGATGATGCCCCAGGACCAAACGGAAATTACAACTAAAATAAAGACAAATCCTCAGAAAAAAAGCAACAGAAAAGGAGCATGACAGGACCATATATCCAGGGACAATGGTAGGATGCGCGGAGGCGGAAGAGGGTGGCTGGCTGGAAACCCACATACAGTAGCAGTCTTAGCTATGAGCAGCACCCTTGGGGAATAAAGACCAAGCCCCCTCCACAGCGCAGAGAGCCAGGACAGAGCACTAAAATGGCGACAGCCACTCACCTGGGGGATACGGTAGAGGGAGGGTAAACTGGGCTGGAACTCTGTAGAAACAACAGGGATTTGGAGGGCACTCAGAGTTTTTGCTGAGTTCCGGCCACAAAACACAGTGGCCAGTGTGCTCCTTCCCAGAGCTGTGGGGGAAAGCAGCAGCCCCCACCTCAAAGATTCAGGCTTTCCCAGGTGAGGCAAAGAAATGCAAATTGAAGCTCATTAAAAACCAGCATCTATCCCACCCTCTGGAAATCCTCTTATGCAGAACACCAGGGCTACATTCCAAGGCACTGAGTAACTGAGAATACTAGCATCCAGAAAAAAGCTAGAGAATAACTGAACCTTTCCTGGGCTTGCAAATTACCCAGGAAAGTAAGACCTGACAGTGGTGTTTAATGTGGGTACACTGAGGCACATCCAAACCCAGGAGAGGGAGCCACAAACAGCAGAATACCAACACCCACGGGGAAAATTTGGCAGGCTCCAAAACCCACGAAGATAGCCAAAATGGTGAAACAAAGAAACAAATCCCAAATGAAAGAACAAGAGAATTCTATCAAAGATGAGATCAATGAAATGCAAGTTAAGCAAATTATCAGAGGTAGAGTTCAGAGCCATGATCTTGAGGAAGTTCAACAGCATGGGTAAGGACAGCAACACCATGAGTAAAGATACAGAAACATTGAAAACCAACCAAGTGGAAATGAAGAATGACATAGAAGAAATAAAGAATACATTGGAAAAACTAACCAAAAGCATAGAAGAAGCTGAAGACCAGATAAGTGAATTAGAGGACAGGGTAGAAAAAAATCAACCAATCACAAAACTAAAAGGAAAAAACAATTAAAAAACAGAACAATAGCATAAGAGAACTGTGGGACAACTGGAAACGTAAGAACACTCTCATTATAGGAGTTCCCAAAGAGAAAGAAAATGGTCAAGGGTTAGAGAATATATTTGAGAAAATGGTGATAAAAAACATTCCTAACTTGGTGAAGGAAGAAGGCATTCAAATTCAAGAAGCACAGAGAGTCCCAAGTAAGAAGAACCCAAACAGGCCCACACCAAGACACATAGTAATTAAAATGCCAAAAATTAAAAACAAAGAGAGAATCCTGAAGGCAGCAAGGGGTAAGCAACAGGTTACCTACAAAGGAAACCCCATAAAGCTCTCAGATGACTTCTCTACAGAAACACAACATGCCAGAAGGGAGTGGCATAAAGAACACCCTGCTGACATCACTGGATTGATTCTCTAGACAAAAAATTAACATGGAAAGAGAGACTCTAAATAAAGTGCTAGATCAAATGGATTTAATAGACATCAACAGAAAATTACACCCCAAAAGTGCACAATTCACATTCTTCCTAAGTGTACGTGGGACATTCTCAAAGATTGACCACATGTTAGAACACAAACTAAGTCTCTACAAGTTCAAGAAAATTGAAATCAAGCATCTTCTCAGATCACAATGGCATGCAACTAGAAATCAATTGCAACAAGAACATGCAAAGACATTTGAAAACATGGAGGCTAAATAGCATGATATTGAACAATGAATGGGTTCCCATGGAGATCAAGGAAGAAATTAAAAACTTCCTGGAAACCAAGGAAAATGAACACACAACAACACAACATCTATGGGATGCAGTAAAAGCAGTTCTGAGAGGGAAGTTTATAGCACTACAGGTCTACCTCAAGAAACAAGAAAAATTTCTAATATGCTATCTAACCTCACAACTTAAAGGACTAGAAAGCAAATAAAAGAAAAACCCAGAGCAAGTAGAAGGAAGAAAATAGTAAAGTTCAGAGCAGAAATAAATGACATGGAGACCAAAAACAACTCAAAGGATCAATGAAACAAAGAGCTGGTTCTTTGAAAAGATAAACAAGATTGATAGACCCTTAGCTAGACTCACCAGGAAACAAACACAGAGAACCCAAATACACAAGATTGGAAATGAAAGAGGAAAAATAATAACTGACACAACAGAAATACAAAGGATTGTTAACAAATATTATGAACAATTATACAACAAAATATTTGACAATCTAAATGAAATAGACATATTTCTAGAAACACATAGTCTCCCAAAACTGAACCGGGAAAAGATAGAAAACTTGAACAGACCAATAACAAAGGAGAAATTGAAGAAGTAATCAAGACTCTTCCAGCAAACAAAAGCCCAGGCTAGAACAGCTTCATGGGGGAATTTTACAGAACATTCAAAGAAGAACTAATACCCATTCTCCTCATACTATTTTAAAAAATTCAAGAAGAAGGAAGACTTCCAAACTAATTTTATGAGGCCAGCATAATTCTAATTCCAAAACCAGAAAAAGACACTACAAAGAAAGGAAACCACCGATCAATATCCTTGATGAACATAGACACCAAAATCCTGAACAAAATACTAGCAAATCAGATCCAGCAATACATCAAAAAAAATTATTCACCATGACTAAGTGGGATTCATCCAAGGGATGCAAAGCTCTACAATATTCGCAAATCAATACATGTAATATACCACATAAATAAAATAAAAGATATAAATAATATGATCATATTAATAGATGCTGAAAAAGCATTTGACAAAAACCAGCACCCATTTCTGATAAAAATGCTCATCAATCTGGGAATATCTCTACATAATAAAGGCCATATATGAAAAATGTACAGCCAACATCATAATGGGCAAAAATTAAAAGCATTTCTCTTAAGAACAGGAACAAGATAAGAATGCCCTCTTTCATCACTCTTATTTAACATACTACTGGAAGTCTTAGCCACAGCAAGCAGTCAGAAAGAAAAAATAAAAGGGATCCAAATAGGAAAGGAGGAAGTGAAACTGTCATTATTCGCAGATGACATGATACTATATGTAGAAAACCCCAAGGATGCCATCAAAAATTTAATAGACTTACTAAATGAATTTGGCAAAGTAGAAGGATACAAAATTAATGTCTAAAAATCAACGGCATTTTTATACACCAATGATGAACTCACAGAAAGAGAAACTAAAAAAAAATCCCATTTACCATCATGGCAAAAAATTAAGATATCTCGGAATAAACTTAACCAAAGATATAAAGGACCTATTTGCAGAAAACTACAGGTCATTGAAAAAAGAAATAGAGGAAGATATAAAAAAGTGGAAGCACATACCTTGTTCATGGATTGGAAGAATTAACATTATTAAAAGGTCCATACTACCGAAAGCAATCTATAGATTCAATGTAATCCCCATCAAAATACCAATGACATACTTTACAGAACTAGAACAAATACTTTAAAAATTTATATGGAACCAAAAAAGACCCCAAATAGGCACACCAATCTTTAAAAAGACGAACAAAGTTGGAGGGATCACATTACCCGATTTCAGGTTATACTACAAAGCTGCTGTAATCAGAACAGCCTGGAACTGACACAAGAACAGGCAGATAGATCAATGGAACACAATAGAGACCCCAGAAATGGACCCAAGAAAAAATGCTCAATTAATATTTGACAAAGGAGGCTAGAACATAGAGTGAAGTAAAGACAGCCTCTTTATTTATTTATTTATTTTTTATCCTCACCCAAGGACATTTTTCCATTTTTTGTTCAGGTAGAGTTGGGGGGGGGGGGAGAGGAACAGAGAGAGAGAGAGCAACATCGATGTGAAAGGAACACATGGAGTGGCTGCCTCCCGCATGACCGACCAGGGCCGGGGAAAAACTGCAACCGAGGTACGCGCCCTTAGCGGGAACCGAACACGGGACTCTCAGGACCGCAGGCCGATGCTCTAACCGCTGAGCCAAACCGGCCAGGACAAGACAGCCTCTTTAATAAATGGTGTTGGGAAAATTGAATAGCTACATGCAAAAAAAGTGAAACTAGACCATCAACTTACACCATACACAAAAATAAACTCAAAATGGATAAAAGACTTAAATGTGACACATGAATCCATAGAAATCCTAGAAGAAACTGTAGGCAACAAAATTTCAGACATCATACACAGCAGAATTTTCACTGATACATCACCTAAGGCAACAGAAACAAAGCAGGAAATGAACACATGGGACTACATCAAACTCAAAAGCTTCTGCACAGCAAAAGATACAATCATCAAAATGAAAAGGCAACTCACTCTATGGGAGAGCATAATTGCCAATGATACATCAGATAAAGGGTTAATTTCCAAAATATATAGCCTGCTCACACAACTCAACAAAAGGAAGACAAAGAACCCAATTAAAAAATGGGCAGAGGAACTAAATAGACACCTCTCCAAACACGACATACAAATGTCTAAGAGACATATGTAGAAATGCTCAACATCACTAATGATCAGAGAGAAGCAAATTAAAACAACAATGAGGTATCACCTCACACCTGTCAGAATGGCCGCCATCAACAAATCATCAAACAAGTGATGGTAGGGTGTGGAGAAAAGGGGACTCTAGTACACTGCTGGTGGGAATACAGACTGGTGCAGCCACAATGGAAAACAATATGGTGTTACCTCAAAAAGTTAAAAATTGAACTTCAATTTGACCCAGTGATCCCACTTCTGGGAAGCCTTAAAAGCCTGAAACACCAATCAAAAAGAATATATGTACCCCCAAGTTTGTAGCAGCACTTTTTACAGTAGCTAAGATCTAGAAACATCCCAAATGTCCATCAGTAGACGAATGGATAAAAAATCAGTGGTACATATACACAATGGAGTACTATGTCGCTGTAAGAAAGAAAGATCTCTTATCCTTTGATACGATATGGAGGGACCTGGAAAGTATTATCCTAAGCAAAACAAGCCAAACAGAGAAAGACAAGTATCATATGATCTCACTTATTTGTGGAATACAATGAACAGAACAGTCTGAGAAATGACGTAGTGCCAGTGATGTGGAAGTAGGGTACAGACTGACAATCCCCAGAAGAGGGGGTGGAGGGGGAGAGATAAACCACAGAACTTATATGCATGTGTGCATGAACAATGGACATAGACAACAAAGCTGGAGACAGGGCGGGGAGGTCAGGGGAGGGGGTAAATCAGTGGGGGGAAAAAGAGAACATCTGTAACAAAAATAAATTAATTAATTATAAATATTAAAAATTTTAAAAAGTTTTAATGATTCATTGCCCTGGCCGGTTTGGCTCAGCGGTTAGAGCGTCGGCCTGCGGTCCTGAGAGACCCAGGTTCTGTTCCCACTAAGGGCACGTACCTCGGTTGCAGTTTGCCCCCGGCTCTGGTCGGTTGTGCGGGTGGCAACCACTCGATGTGTCCCTTCACATCGATGTTTCTCTCTCTCTGTTCCTCTCTCTCTCTCTCTCACTCTACCTGAACAAAAAATGGAAAAATGTCCTCGGATGAGTATAAAAAAAAAAAAAAAAGTTTTAATGATTCAGAGTCTACATTTTAATATGATTCATACTATAAAGTCTGAAAAACATCTTACCCCATCTTTTATAAGATATCACAATGCACCAGTAATGAATAATGCATAAGACCTATGATTGAATCATCCTTAATGAAATATTAAACAAGACAACACTAATCTAAACATACCAAGGCTAATAACATAACTGAATACTCAATTCCTGCTTTGATTCATATTTAATTCCATTCTGAATATAGCAAAGAACTACAAAACTCTGTGATATATTAGGTGTTTTCTCATCCACAAAACAATTTTTCAGTGAAGTCTTCAACTCCCAACACTCAGGAATGCATGAAGGTCTCCCTATTAGTGTTCAAAATGCATGAAATAGCACACATGAGTCAGCAAAGGCACTGCTATCAGTCACTTATGAGCCTTAAGTTTTACATAAGGAAAATATCATTGGCAATAAAGTATGAGCACATCAAAGTGTATGACACACTGTATATTGATGGGAAAAACCCAAACTAGTTCAAAAAGTTAATTTTAGTCTACTAAGATAACAAAAAAATAAAGATGTATCTATTTAGGATTAGGTTTGCTTTGTTGATTATTTTGCGAACCCCTGGGAGACAACAGCAGCATTGCAAGCTTCTTGAGCTCATTCACTTTGACCCCCACAAAGGATATTTGTAGGAACTTGGTCCCACACCCTGCTTCCTCCACAGCACTGATGGAACACATGAAATATACAAAATCACAGATACCTGAGCAGGCTCTATATGCCAGATGAGAGACACCTACGGAAAGGAACTCTCTGAAGACGCCCTTCAGCTTAATTTACACCAATGTCTCTTGGAAAAGGGATACTAAAAACAACTGTGATTGCATCTCCTTGGTACAGAATCAGAGGCCTGTGTTGGGCTAAACAGGGAAGAATGTTGCTGGTATTTTAAATTGCACGCTTAGCCAAACAGTGAAATATTGCTCTTGTGGACTCAGCACCTTCTTCAGCCTGGTGCTCTCTTTGCTTGTGATGCCCCATCATGGTCACGGGGGAGCTGCCGTTACTCATTATGGATTATGTGTACACATTTCGGCATGGCAGTATCCATCTCTGTCCTCGCTATCAGACATCACAAGGTTAATGTGGAAAGTGCTATCTGAGTGTTAATCATGTATGAAAACGGCTGCTGAGCGGAAGAGGACTGGAAGGATGCATTCCCTGGCTCTAATATGCATGCTGGGGACTGAGATGCATATCCTTGCAACTCTGATGAAAATGGGTGACAACCTGACTTCTTTCTAGGACATGATTACTATTCTTCCTACTTGCCTCACATACATTATGGTGCTTCAGGCGCATTTAACTGCTGGTGGCCTGGAAGTATGTTGTTTGTTTTCAGCAGCATTGTGAAGAGATAAAATGTTCTATAAAAGTTGAATCTTTATAAATGATGTTTAGTCTTTTTTAAATTAAAAAACCTTATTTTTTTTTTTTTCATTTTAAATGAAAAGCAGTTTAAAATGTTTAGTCTGCATACTTGGATGGGCAAAACTGTCAAGTTCTTTACTTCTCAGCAACTAAACGTAACTTACCTCATGAGCCACTGTTTCTTCACTTTTGCCAATTACAGGTGATCCAGTCTTTCTAGTTCAAAATTCATTCTCTTCCTAGCAACTATTCAGCCCACTCAGGGCTCCCTCCCTTCCATCCTTTCCTTCCTTCTCTCTGGGTGTCCGCTGGGCTCAGGATGAAGAGGAGGGTGCAGGGAGCAATAGTGTGCCATCACCTGTACTCACTGCCCTTGCTTCAGTCATCCTCAGGGCTCTGGTGGCCAGGTCCGCACACATGGCCTTCTGACACCGGGCAGTACAGGGTGTGCAGGCTCTTCTCAACACTTCCGGGGCTAGGAAGGGCCCCAGAAATTTTTTTGATGGATTCCCTGAAAGGCTATGTCCTGGAAATCCACTGATATACTATTGCTACTTTATCATCCTGGTATCATATTGGAAACATGGCTTCCCTAATTGTGTCACAGAGGTCATATTCCATACCCTCGGGAAAAGACCCTGCTCTCAGACCCACTAAGTCTACTTGAGATTTAATCACTACCCTTTGCCCCAAGACTCACCAAGGCAGCAGGTGGTGGTGGCGGGGGAGGGCAGAGGCTCTTCCTATGGCCTAGGGAAGTATCTAAACTCTAGTCATATCCTCCTCTGATTCTTTTATGCTTTCTGGACAGAATATTGGTGTTTACCTCATCAGGCATGTTTCCCACTCTTGGGGGTTACAGTCTAAATTCTATGTGCTGGATCTTCTAGGCTGCAGGCCTTACTATTTAAAGCCAAGTTTTTGGAATTCATGAAATTCATTTTTCTGACCTGAATCCCTGGGTCAGGTCATTACTATAATTTAAAGCATAGCATGTATCATTCTCCTTCATGAAAATGACACAATAAAAGCCTTATAATTTATACCATGAGCATCATGTTTGAACTTAAAATGGGAGTCAAAGCCCAATAGGTACTTTCAGTCATCTCTACAAAAGGCAATCACCAGGGAACAATGAGTGTTTCTTTCTTTCTCTTTTCATTGACTAAAGTGTATTTTCATTTCCCTTCCCCATGAGAACACTGACTTCAGTTATTCAGAGTTCATATTTTTGGCCCAGCAGCCACTGTGAAGATTTCATCCTGAAACCTTAAATTGTGAAAGGTTAGTACACAAATTAGGCTAAAAACAAGACATATTTTTATATTTTCTTGAAAATATCTCAGATTAGGAATGACATTAAAGATAAAAATTTAAGGCACTTAGGTTAATCCGTAAGGAGTTCTAAATCATCAAAATAAATATATTACATAACAATTATCTTCATCCAGAATTCTGACCTTTTGAGGGCAACAACTTCCTAACTTGAAAGCTGATGTGTTTCAGCTTTGAGGTCACTCAGTTTCTCTCAAGTATCAGTAACAAAGGTAGTCTTAAGGAATAGGTATCAAGGATCAACCATACAAAAGCAAACCCACAGCCCTCATGAAGCCCCAAGAAAATCTAAGGAAGTTTCCTCTTTCTACTTTCTACAAAAAAACACATCCAGTGCCAGCTCTCTGTAACTGGAGCCCTCTGTCTATCTGGGTTTGGTTTCCCTTTTCCTCACTTGCTAATAGGATACATGTATTATACTAGCAAGTAAAACATCCAAACTTATTCCTGTTTTACAATAAATAACTAATCAACTACAATCATTCTACCTCCTGGATAATATAGCATACACATTTTACTACACACTCCCAGTAGCATCTTCATTCAAAATTTAATCACTGAATCTGTCCCAGTTTGTTTTGATGTACAAAGTGATCTAGAAGTTTTAAGGAAAGATTGTTTCATCTCTTCCATCACCTTAAAGAAAAGCATGTTCGCTCTTTCTACTCTTCTTTCCATTGTCTCCAGATAAAACTCACCCTCTTCTATGCTTAGCAGATTCTCTTTGCTTATTGCCAAAGCAGGCTTTCACTTTTGGCTCTATTCTTTATACTTTCCAGATGTCTGGTAACTTATGAATTAACCTCCACTCCATTATCTTTCCCTCCTTCCCCCTAAACCATCCCATCCAAGTTTATACCAGATTCTACCCACTAACTTGGCAAAATAAGCAATGGCAGGTCTAGCTTGGAGTGACCCCTTAGCACAAGCAGCCGTGATCATCTCAGCAACACATCACACAACAGTGTCAGAAAAAGAGAGTTAGTTCTCAAGAGGAGGGGGCACTGGCTAGGGGGACTGCATGGGTCCTCACATACAAGCCGTATAACATTGGGCAAATGATTTAAACCGTTCCTCAGTTTTCCTGATTGAAAAATGAAGATAATTGTAGTATGTACCTCAAAAGATTGAAGAGACAATTAAATGAGTTTATTACTGTAAAAATTTAAGAATAATACATAGCTCCATATGAAACACTTAATAAATATATGGTATTCAGAGGGAAAAATATATAAAACCTCTGGAACCATAAATTCTCCTAACAATCTTAGCATTTTAGCACCTAAAACAGAGCTATATTCACTTCTTTACACAATTTTTTACAAACACTTCATAGAAATATGAGCAAATGACTATTATGTTTTATATAAATACATTATACAATAGGATTTACAAAAAGCAATGTATATGTCAGAAGGACCCAGATTCTGTGAATGCATTTGAAGATGTGGCTAAAATATTGTCACTTTAGAAGTTTTATCTTATCTTTTAGGGTTTTTTTGTTTGTTTTTTGCACAAAAATTGTCCTTGGGGCAGAGGCATCTTCAGACCTCCTGTTAAATGACAAAATTCTACAGGAAGCATATTAGTATAAGGCAAAACAGATGGTGTCAGATGCACTTGCTACCTTAAGAAGTGCCTCTACCTCAATAAACTTTTAAAGATTAAGATAAAAGTTGGTATTTTTGCATAAGTCTGAGTGTCAGGGCGTTTAGAGCTGTTAAAGGTTAAATTCCTCCAAACATTGAAAGAAATTATCAACACAACCTAGTAAACTCCCTGTTCAAAATCAGGCCTTTTTGACTCCTAAAATATTATTTTTTATCTTGAAATATTGCATTAAGGACTGCAATTTTTCTGAAACACATTTTCTGATGAAGAGAGGTGCATAAAAAAACACTATAGGCCAATTTAGATGTATCTTTGTGCAGTCAGCTCACATGACAGGAAAATCTCAGAGGTGTGGAAGTTTGCTTTAGATAAGCATCCACACTGTAACCACTTTCAAAGATGTCAGTGCCTCTTGCGTGTAGAAAGTGAGCCAGAACCACACAGAGTGCAGACATTTTCAATGAGTCTAACAATGTTTTACACTTTTCTATTACAACCATTGGTGTCTATGATTATTACTTACAATAATTATTTATAGGAACACATTGTGTCTTTGAGATTGCCAGTAGTGAGTCAAAAGTAAAATATTATTTTTTTTAATTTTTGTGTTGCTGTTAATGTTATTGAAAGAGTATGTGATACCACATTTTGGAACCATGGGCTACCCCTTTGAGCTGTGTGACTAAATAGATTACCTGATATCTCTGAGCCTCAACGTCCTCATCTGCCAAAGTAGAGTGTTGTCAGGAGAATTACATGGAATACAGTATAGAAAACTTTTGGAAGAATGTCTGACTCATGACAACACTAATCAGTTATCAGTTCCCTTGTACTTCTCTTCATAAAAAAAAAAAAAAAAAAAAAAATTCAAAATGGAAAGTGTTGTGATTAGGTAATAAGTTTCATCCACACACACTAACAAACAAACCTTATCCAGCCTTAAAAGCACCAGTTTGTGGCTTTAGTTATCTTTCCTTCATAGACATTCATTTCTCTCCCTTCATGCCTGCAACCCATGGAAAACACTACTGTGATAAAACAAATCATCTAATCAAATCTCATCTACTACAATTATCTTCTAGAAGGTTCAATCCGTAAATTAACCTATTGGGAATAGTCCCAGGTAGTAGTAACTACTCAAAGTAAGAAACATTCTATTTTGTTTTTATTGTTTTGTTTTTGTTTGTCTTGTGGTACAAAGGAAGATATCAATATGTAAAATAACACATTAGGTGCAAATCTATACAAACATGAGTAGTTTAAAGCCTCCAGTCATCATATTTGAGGATCATGAGAAGTTTTCATCACCCTGCAAGTTAAAAAAAATTTTACAAGATGTATTCCAAATAAAGAAAACAACTTGGAAAAAAGCATGAAGATATGAAAGAAAAAGAAACATATGAAGGATTATCAAGTACACAGATATTCTGTTTAGTGATGGTCCCCCAAGTACTGATTTTTGTTTTTAAACTATCTGTTCCAGATTCCAAAATGGTGGCAGAGTGAAAGGAAGCTACACAGATCATCTCCTAAGAACAAACTAGAACTGCAATTAAAATAAAGACAAACTGTCAGAAAAAAAAATAATAATAATAACAGAAAAGCAGCTGGAAAAGACCCATATAACCAGGAACAGAAAAAGGACACTAAATTGATTCTGGTAGGAACTGCAAAGGCATGAAAGGGCAAGCTGGGAGCCCACAGACAGCAGCTGTTTTACCTGTGAGCAACTCCCTCGAGGTTAAAATCCCAATCCAGCTCCACAGCACAAAGGGCTGGGACAGAGCACTAAATTAGCTACAGCCACTCACCTTGGGCTCCAGCAGTGGGAGGGCAGACTGGACTAGAACTGGATTAAGAGACATGGAATTTGGAGGGCACTGGCAGTTTTATGCTGAATCATTTACTCATAGGACAGTAGCCATCCTGCTGAAAGAGCCCCAGAGCCCCAGGGAGAAGCAACAGCCTCTTTCTCAGAAATTTAACACCACCAAGCCAGGTCACAGAAATGCAAATTGAGACTCATTAACAGTCAGCAAGCATTTGTCCCACACAATGAAAATCCTCTTACCCTGAACACCTCAGAGATTTTTTTCATTCAATTGAGGCTCATCAAGGAACTGAGATTAATAGCCTCCAGGCAAAAAGCTAGAGGATAACTAAATCTTTCCTGGGCTTGCAAATTTACCTAGGAAAGTAAGATTTGACACTGGTGTTTAACATGGGTTCTTCCACACTCATCAAAACCAAGCAGAGGGAGTCACAACCAGTGGAACACCAACACCCACACAGAAAATTTAGCAGGCTCCAAAACCCACTGAGAGAGCCAAAATGGTGAAACAAAGAAACAAGTCACAATTGATAGAACACAATAATTCAACAGAAGATAAAATGAATAAAATGAAATTGAGCAAGATATCAGAAGGAGAGTTCAGAGCAATAATCCTGAGGAAGCTCAACAGCATGAATAAAGATATAGAAGCATTCAAAACCAACCAATTGGAAATGAAAAATGACATGGCAGAAATAAAGAAGATGTTGGCAGAAATAACCAGTAGAATCGAGGAGGCTGAGGATCAAATCAGTGAATTAGAAGACAGGCTAAAAAAAAAAATCACCCAAGCAGAAAACCAAAAAAAATAAATTAAATAAAATAAAATAAAACCCACCAAATAAAAAACAGGTAGACAGCCTAAAAGAACTGTGCAACAACTGAAAATGTCACAACATTCTCCCCATATGAGTTCCAGAAGAAGAAGAAAATGAGTAAGGGTTGGAGAATATATTTGAAGAAATAGTGACAGAAAACTTCCCTAATTTGGTAAAGGAAGAAGGCATTCAAGTTCAACAAGCACAAAGAGCCCCAAGTAACAAGAACCCAAAAAGGCCCACACCACGACACATAGTAATTAAAATGGCAAAAATTAAAGACAAAGAGAGAATCCTTAAAGCAGCAAGAGATAAGCAACAGGATACCTACAAATGAACCCCCATAAGGATCTCACTGACTTCTCAACAAAAAAACTGCAGGCTAGAAGGAAATGGTATGAAATAATCAAGATAATGAAAAACAAAGATCTGAATTTAAGACTGCTCTATCCAGCAAGGCTATCATTGAAAATAGAAGGTGAAATAAAGAGTTTCAGAGATAATAAAAAGTCTCAGGGAATATATTAGCACCAAACCAGCACTGCAAGAAATGTTAAAAGGACTGCTGTAATTAGCAGAAGGAATAGAAAGAGAAACATAATTATAATAAATAAAAATGGCAATATAAGTACATATCAATAATAACCTTAAATGTAAATGGACTAAATGCTCCGATAAAGACACAGAGTAGCTGATTAGATATGAAAGCATGATTCACATATATGTTGTTTATAATAGACCAACCTCACAACAAAAGACTCACATAGGTTGAAAGTGAAGGAATGGAAAAAATCTTCCAAGCAAATGAAAAGTAAAAAAGAGCAGGGGTAGCAATAATCATGTCTGATATAATGGACTTCGAAATGAAGTCCATAACTAGAGAGAAAAAAGGCCATTACATAATATTAAAATGATCTCACAACAGAAAGATATAACCTTGGTAAACATATATGCACCTAATATAGGAGCATCACAATACATTTAAAAACTTCTGGAGGACTTCATCCGTGGCCGGTTAGAGCATCAGCCTGCGGTCCAGAGAGACCCGGGTTTGGTTCCTGCTAAGGGTGCATACCTTGGTTGCAGTTTGTCCCCAGCCCTGATTGGTCTTGTGGGTGGCAGCCAGTCGATGTGTCCCTTTCACGTCAATGTTTCTCTCTCTCTCTCTCTCTCTTCCTCTCTCTCCCCCACACTCTATCTGAAAAAAAATGGAAAAATTCCTCGGGTGAGGATTACAAATAAATAAATAAATAAATAAATAAATAAATAAATAAATAAATAAATAGAAACTTCTGGAGGACTTCAAAGGAGAAATCAACATCAATACAATCATAGCAGGGGACTTCAACACCCTGCTGACACCTCTAGACAAAAAATTAACAAGGATACAGAGCCTCTAAATGATGCACTAGATGAAATGCATCTAATAGATATCCACAGAGAATTACACTCAAAACTGCAGAATTCACATTCTTCTCAAGTGCACATAGGGCATTCTCAAAGAAACACTACATGTTAGGACATAAACTATTTATCTACAAGTCCAAAAAGATTGAAATCATATAAAGCATATTCTCAGATTATAATGGCATAAAACTAGAAATCAATTACAACAAAAACACTTTAACACTTAGGGGCTAAATAGAATATTATTAAACAATGACTAGATTCCCAAGGAGATCAAGGAAGCAATTAAAACCTTCCTGGAAAAGAATGACAATGAACACAGAACAACACAAAATCTATGTGATGAAGTGAAAGCAGTCTTGAGAGGGAAGTTCATAGCACCACAGGCCAACTTCAGGAAACAAAAAATTTCTAACTATCTAACCTCACAACTTAAAGAACTAAATAGCAAAGAAAAAGAAAAACCTAGAGCAAGTAAAAAGAAAGAAACAGTAAAGATCAGAGCAGAAATAAACAACATAAAGACTAAAAAAAAAATTTCGAAAGATCAATGAAACAAAGAGCTGGTTTTGTGAAAAGATAAACGAAATTGATGGACCCTTAGCTAGACTCACCAACAAACACAGAGAACAAAAAAAAAAATCAGAAACGGAACAGAAGTAACCAACTGACACCACAGATATACAAAGGATTGTTAACAAACACTATGAACAATTATATGCCAACAAATTGAGCCCTGGCTGGTTTTGCTCAGCGGTTAGCGCATCGGCCCGCAGACCAAAGAGTGGCAGGTTTGATTCTGGCCAAGGGCACATACTTCGGTTGTGGTTTGTTCCGGGCCCTGGTCAGGGTCGAGCAGGAGGCAAGCAATTGATGTATCTCTCTCACATTGATGTTTCTTTCTCTGTCTCTCTCTTTCTGTGTGTCTCTCTCTCTGCCTCCCCCCCACCTCTGCCTCCCTTCCACTCTGTTTGAAGATAAATGGAAAAAATATCCTCGGGTGAGGATTAAAAAAGAAAAATTAGGAATTGAACTGCCATTTGACCCAGTGATTCCACTTCTAAGAATATATCCTAATAAGCCTGAAACACCAATCAGGAATAATATATGCACCCCTATGTTCATAGCAGCACTATTTAAAATTGCCAAGATCTGGAAACAGCCCAAGTGTCCATTAACAGATGAGTGGATAAAATAGCTGTGGCATGCCCAGCCTGTGTGCCTGTGTTTGAGCAATGACCCATGCACCAAGAAGTTGCCAGTTTGATTCCTGGGGCACATGCCCAGTTTGTGGGCCCAATCGTCAGTTGGGGGCATGTAGGAGGCAGCCAGTTGATGTTCTCTCTCATCGATATTTCTATCTCTCTCATCTTCTTCCCTTCCTCTCTCTCTAAAAATCAATAAAGAGCCCAGCCAGTGTAGCTCTGTGGTTTAGTGTAGACACATGCACCAAAACATCGCACCAAAAAGTTGTCAGTTCATTTCCTGGTTGGGGCACATACCCGGGGTTGTGGGCCTGATCCCCAGTGGGGAGCAGGCAGGAGGCAGCCAGTTGATGTTCTCTCTCATTGATGTTTCTATTTCTCCCTCTCTTGTCCTCTCTCTCTAAAAATCAAGAGAAGAAAAAAATTTTAATAAAAATCAATAAAGAAAAAAAAAGTTTTAAAAGCTGTGGTACATATACACAATCAAACACTATGCAGCTGTAAGAAAGAAAGATCTCTTAGTCTTTGAGACTACATGGAGGGACCTGGAAAGTATTATCCTAAGCGAAATATGCCAATCAGAGAAAGACAAATACCACATGATCTCACTTATTTGTGGAATATAATGAACAAAAAAGCTGATGACCAAAATAGACCCAGAGCCATAGAAAGGAGTATGGTTCAGACTGATAAACTTTAGAGGAGGGGGCAGAGGGAAGGGATGAGATATACCCAAGAACTTATATGCAGGTATGTGTTACCAATGGGACATAGACAACAATGCTTGCGGGGGGGTGGGGAAGATAGAGAGGAGAGTGTTTGGGGGGGGGAAAGGAGAAACATCTGTAACAAAAATAAATTAATACTAATGAAAATCTGTCCCTGGGTATTCATTATTAAAAGAGGGGAAGGACATCTCTATACATGTGCACCTACATGTCCTTGCAATGTATATGTATTTTTTCACATTCTCAGAGCACTCTCCAACATTCTCTCCCAGTGAAATCTACCTATAAAATCGTGTTTGCATTCTCAGTGAAGGTCAGCTTACCATAATGCAAAAATTCTAAGCCAATGGGCTCTCTATTGAAGAATCCTGGGTTCTGTTTATCTACAAATAAATTGTTTACTTTCCTGTGGCCTCTTTTTCTGCCATTATTACTGTATTCTAATGAACAGCTTTGACCCATCATGACTGCAAAGAGATAACATTGCTGGACCTGCAGCTAAAAAAATAAAAGAAGATGGCAAAATTGTTGAAATGTGAAGCCTTAAAGTAAATGATCAAGAAAATGGATAGAAATCACAAGGTAATATGCAGCACAGAGTAAACATCACTGAGAACTAAAACAATTGACCGATGACGGTAAAATTGTTAAATGAAAGAAATGACATCAATATGGCATGGGGGCAAGGGGATTAGAATTAAGGATAAGAACAAGATCAGCTTCCAGCATGTGATGTTAGAAAGAAAATTTGGTTCTGACTTATTCAGCACAAAATTCAACTCTAAACAAAGTATGCTTATGGGTCATTGTGGATGGAGCAGAAAGTATGTTGGAAGATGTGAAAGGAAGAAGGATAAGAAGGTAAATTAAGGCCTGATAATAAAAGATCTCATGTTAGGGACCAAAAAACTTGAACTAATTCTCTAGGGTAAGCAATAGAAACCATTAATGTTTTTAACCAATGAAATGACAAAAACTATATGTATTTCAGAAATAAAATAGACTTCATTTCTTTCATCAGTGAAATAAACTAGAAGATTTACACTGCCACGCAACAGATCAAGAAAACAACAACAACAATGCAAATAATAATTAAGAACCCCAAACTCTCAACCCAGGTGGGTCAAATCCAGGGAATATATAGCAGATAAGAGGAAGGCTCCCTAGTCTGGCACCAGCCACTGCTTGACCCTCTTCCCATTCAAGACTGTTCCCCATGTTCTTCTATCAAATTCTATCTCTACTCTGAAAATAGAGAAGGTGATAGGGATTCTACCTCTGTGGAGAGGATGGAACAAGAGATACTTAAAATGCCAGGTCACAGGCAAAGGTTACTCAGCAGAGACTTATATTTCTCCAGCATGCCCACCTGCTTGACAGAGGAATTGTAAAGGTTGCCAATGCCTATTAGACAATCTTACTGGGAAGAAAAGGTCTTTTGATTTCTTTTAACTAAAAGATCAGAGGAAACTGAAGGTCAGGTCTTTCAAAAGAAGATGATCTACTGCATCCTGAGTTTCAAACACAAAAGATCATAGAACCACAACAGGAACATGAGCATCTCAAAATAAAGCAAACCATTAGACTTCTTATTGGAAGTTTTCCAAGCATAATTGTTAGTTTTGTAATCCTGGAGGTTTTGAGATGCTCACTCCTATTTTCCTTGGGACAGTTTTCCTTAAAAATGCAACCCCTAGTCCTTTATCATTTAAGGACTAGAGAGCTTAACACATTTATGTAGTCAAAAACAGTGGCATTCAGAAATATCCTGTTAGTATTACAGTAAAATTGGTTGAACTTTCCGCAGTAATAGAGATCAGCCATCATGATTATGGCACTACGCTGTAAAGATGACAAAACTTATGAGATTCTGTTACAGCAAATGCCCTCAAAAAGGACTCATGTCATCCATTTTCAGCATTCTGGCACGAAGAGTGACTTCGGTGGTATTCTGAATGTGACTGCTGTACTAATGACACCAGCGAGGGTGCACATTCAGAATAGCCAGTGTATTCATCAGGCTTATTCATCTCTAAGTCTTTAGGATCTATTGTCATTAGCCTGAATAATGGCTTTAGTATCTATAAATGAAAATGTCTTTTACATGAAGAATCACTTCAGAGAACAGGGAACGGTTGTGAGGGGTAGTCAAAGATTACATTTCAATGTGGGATTATCCATAATTTTCACTTGTCTTACTAATACATCAGGAGAATTTTAAAACTTTTTTGTACTGCAGGAACAAGAGGGATGATGTCAAATAGGATTTATGACTGAAAAATGAGAAAATTTTCTAAATAATGTTTTAGAATGGATCATCATAATAAATATTGCCTTTCATCACTTTAAAATGAATAATTCTAGAAATTACAAGGACAAAAATAATTAGAAAATTAATTTAGAAATAAAATGTAAAGACATTAAGATGTCTACATAGATGTTTGCATTCTAAAGTAGATTTTAGAAACTTCAAAGCATAACTAGCATAAAAAATTGAATATGGGAAAGCATCGTTCATATAGAGTAAACTGTAATATATTTTATAGCAAATAGTTCCATTTGTCATGTAAGTCCTTGTGAGTCTGTAAACAAAAGTGTCAGCTACCACATGGAAATTAATTAACCTCATAAATAGCATTTGTCTTATAACAGAGTACTCTTAGCTACATAAACAGTTTCTGCTCAGATGCTGAATTGCAATTGATACTAAATTATTTTTAAATGTGTCCCAGGAAGGAAGATATGCAAAAGACTTATGAAAATGCTTCATTACAGATTGTTTTGTGTAATAGCTCCAGTGAATTCAGAATTAGCCAAGATAGCTGATCACATCCAAAGTATTCATAGTGAATACTCGAGCTGCAGATCAGAAAGTGCTCCTACAATAAGGAAACCACTTAAACATATTTTTACAATAAAAATGAATGACAAGGTCTTTTCAAATTAATCAAGACAATTGGCCCCTACCTTTTGTGCTGTTTTCCATTAGATGAGATACTGAACCAGCTGAATCTTGAAATCCAAAATATTTTTTTATAAGTACTATCCTCTTATATTTCCACACATCATCAGGATACATGTTTTTCTTAGTGCAAATACATATTAACATTTTTATTGAATTTATTAGGATGGCATTGGTTAATAAAATTATATAGGTTTCAGGTGTACAATTCTATAATACATTAATTGTATATTGTATTGTGTGTTCGCCATCCAAAGCCAAGTCTCCTTCCATCACCATTTTATTCCCCTCCCCCCTTTCCTTCTGGAAATCAACATACAGTTGTCTGTGTCTATTAGTTTGTCTTTTTGCTTAATCAACTTTTTCTCCCAACCTCCAAACCCTCCTCCCCTATAACAGCTGTCAGTCTGTTTTCTGTATCTATGAGTCTGTTTCTATTTAGTTTGATACTTATTTTGTTTATTATATTCCACATATAAGTAAAATCATATGATACTTGTGTTTCTCTAACTGACTTATTTCACTTAGCATAATACTTTTTAGGTCCATTTATGCTGTCACAAAAGATAAGATTTCCTTCTTTTTTATGGCCAAGTAGCATTCCATAGTGTAAATGTACCGCTTTTTTATACACTTATCTACTGATGGACACATGGGCTGCTTCCAAATCTTGGCTATTGTAAATAACATTGCAATGAACATAAGGGTGCATGCACTCTTTTGAATCGGTGTTTTTGGTTTCTTCAGATATATTCCCAGAAGTAGAATCGCTTGATCATAAGGCTGCTCAATTTTTAATTTTTGAGGGTACTCCATACTGTTTTCCCAGTATCTGCACCAATCTGCTTTCTCACCCACAGTGCATAAGGATTCCCTTTTCTCTACATCCTTACCAACATTTGTTTATTGCTTTATTGATGATAGTCATTCTGACAAATGTTAAGTGAGATCTTATTGTGGTTTTAATTTGCATTTTTATGCTGATTAGTGATGTTGTACACCTTTTCATATGTCTGTTGGCCATTTGTATATGCTGTTTGGAGAAGTACCTATTCAGGTCCTTTGCCCATTTTAATTGGATTATTTTGTTTTGTGTTAGCATTGAGTTGTATAAGTTCTTTATAAATTTTGGATAGTAACCCCTTATCAGATACATCATTGGTGAATATGTTCTCCCATTCAGTAGGCTTTTCATTTTGTTGATTTTTTTTTTTTTTTGCTATGTAAAATATTTTTAGTTTTATGTAGTCTCATTTATTTTTTTCCTTTTTTTCTCCTGCCTAAGGAGAAATATTAGAAAAAATATTGCTATAAGAAATGACTAAGAGTTTACTGCATATGATTTGTTATAGGACTTTTATAATTTCAAGTGTTACATTTAAGTCCTTTAGCCCATTCTCATGTATGGCATAAGAAAGTGGCTAATTTCATTCTTTTTTAATATATATGTCCAATTTTCCAAACACCATTTATTAAAAAGACTATCTTTACCTCATTGTATGTTCCTGCCTCATTTGTTGAATATTAATTGATCATAGAGGTATGGGTTTATTTATGGGCTCTCTATTTTCTTCCATTGATCTATAAACATGATACACCACATGAACAAAATGAAGGATAAAAACCACACAATCATATCAATAGGTGCAGAAAAAGCATTTGGCAAAATCTAGCACCCATTTACAAAAACACTCTCAGCAAAGTGGCCGGTTTGGCTCAGGAGTTAGAGGGTTGGCCTGCAGTCTGGAGAGACCCGGGTTCGGTTCCTGCTATGGGCACGTACCTCGGTTGCAGTTTGTCCCCGGCCCTGATTGGGTCATGCGGGTGGCAACCAATTGATGTGTCCCTTTCACGTCAATGTTTCTCTCTCTCTCTCTCCCTCCCACTCTATCTGAACAAAATATCAAAAAATTCCTTGGGTGAGGATAAAAAAAAAAGCAAAGTGGGAATAAAATGAACATAGCTCAATATGCTCATACATGAAAATTCCACAGCCAAAATCATACTCAGTGGGAAAAAACTAAAAGCATTTTCCTTAATCAGCAAGAAGGCAGAGATGTCCACTTTCACTACTTTTATTAAACATAGCAATGGAAGTGCTAGCCACAACAAACAGACAAGAAGAAAAAAATGAAAGGTATCCAAATTAGAAAGAAAGAACAAAAACTTTCATTATTTGCAGATGACATGATACTGTATATGGAGAAACCTAAAGATTCCACCAACACACTACTAATACTGATAAATAAATTCAGAAAAGAGGCAGGATACAAAATAAATATCCAGAAATCAGTTGCAATTTTATAAACTAATAATGAACTATCAAAAAGGGAAACTAAGAGAATCTGAAAATGGTGGCGGAGTACATGAAAGCTACACAAATTATCTCCCAGGACCAAATGAGAATTATAACTAACATAAAGACAAATCATCAGAAAAAAGCAACAGAAAAGCAGCAGGACAGGACTATATAACCAGAAACAATGGTAGAAAGCTCAACAGCATGAGTAAGAACATCAACACCATGAGTAATGATACAGAAACATTGAAAACCAACCAAGTGGAAATGAAGAATGACAAAGCATAAATAAAGAACACATTGGAAGAACTAACCAGCAGAGTAGAGGAAGCTGAGGCCCAGAATAGTGAATTAGAAGACGGGGGAGAAAAAAATCAACCAATCAGAAAATCAAAAGGTAAAAACAATTAAAAAATAGAATGACAGCTTAAGAGAACTGCGGGGCAACTGGAAATGTAATAATATTCACATTATAGGAATCCTCGAAGAAGAAGAAAATGGGCAAGGACTAGAGAATATATTTGAAGAAACAGTGACAGAAAACTTTCCTAGTTGGTGAAGAAAAAAGGCATACAGGTAAAAGACGCACAGAGAGTTCCAAGTAAAAAGAACCCAAACAGGCACACACCAAAACACATAGTAATTAAAATGCCAAAAATTAAAGACAAAGAGAGAATCCTGAAGGCAGCAAAAGATAAGCAATAGGTTACTTACAAAGGAAACCCCATAAGGCTCTGAGCTGACTTCTAAACAGAAACACTACAGGCTAGAAGGGAATGCCATGAAGTAATGAAGTTCATGAAAAACAAGGATCTGATTCCAAGACTACTCTATCCAGAAGGCTATCATTCAAAATAGAAGGTCAAGGAGCTTCCCAGACCAAAAAAAAAAAAAAAAAAAGCTAAGGGAATATATTAGCACCAAACCAGCACTGCAAGAAATGTTAAAAGGACTGCTGTAACTATTAGAAGAAATAGAAAAAAATATATAACCACACTAAACAAAATTGGCAAAAAAATAAGTACATGTCAATAATCACCTTAAATTTAAATGGTTTGAATGCTCTGATAAAAAGACACAGAGTAGCTCTGGCCGGTTTGGCTCAGTGGTCAGAGCATTGGCCTGCGGTCTGGAGAGAACTGGGTTCAGTTCCCGCTAATGGGACATACCTCAGTTGCAGTTTGTCCCCAGCTCTGGTTGGGTCATGAGGGTTGCAACTACTCAATGTGTCCTTTCACGTCGATGTTTCTCTCTCTCTCTCTCTCTCTCTCTCCCCCCCCTCTCTCCCCCACCCACTCTATCTGAAAAAAAAAACATTGAAAAAAAAAATGTCCTTAGGTGAGGATAATAAAAAAAGACACAGAGTAGCTGACTGGATAAGAAAGCATGACTCATATATATCTTTTGTATAAGAGACCCACCTGAAAACAAAAGACTCACATAGGTTGAAAGTGAAGGGATCAAAAAAAAATCTTTCAAGCAAACAGAAAGCAAAAAAAAAGCTGGGGTAGCAATACTCATATCTGATAAAGTAGGTTTCAAAATGAAGGCCATAACTAGAGACAAAGAAGGCCACTACACAATTTTGATAACATCCATCCAACAGGAAGATATAACCTTAGTAAACACATTAGTGCCCAATATAGGAGCACCAAAATATATTAAAAATCCTCTGGAGGACTTCAAAAAAGAAATCAACAGCAATACAATAATAGCAGGGGACTTCAACACCCCGCTGACATCACTGGATAGACACTATAGACAAAAAATTAACAAGGAAACACAGATTCTAAATGAAGTGCTAGATCAAATGGATTTAATAGATATCAACAGAAAATTACATCACAAAACTGAAGAATTCACATTCTTCTGAAGAGCACATGGGACATTCTCAAAGATAGACCACATGTTAGGGCACAAATGAAGTCTCCACAAGTTCAAGAAGATTGAAATCATACCAAGCATCTTCTCAGAACACAATGGCATGCAACTAGAAATCAATTGCAACAAGAACATGCAAAGACATTTCAACACATGGAGGCTAAATAGCATGTTCTTGAACAATGAATGGGTTACCATGGAGATCAAGGAAGAAATTAAAAACTTTCTGGAAACCAATGAAAATGAACACACAACAACACAAAATCTATGGGATGCAGCGACAGCAGTTCTGAGAGGGAAGTTCATAGCACTACAGGCCCACCTCAAGAAATAAGAAAAATTTAAAATTGACTACCTAACCTCACTACTTAAGAATTAGAAAGCAAATAAAAAGAAAACCCCGGAGCAAATAGAAGAAAGAAAATAGTAAACATCAGAGCAGAAATAAATGACATGGAGAACAAAAAAAAAAAAAAAAAACAATTAAAAGGATCAATGAAACAAAGAGCTAGTTCTTTGAAAAGATAAACAAGATTGTTGGACCCTTATTAGACTCACCAAGTAACAAAGAGAGAGAACCCAAATACACAAAATCAGAAATGAAAGAGAATAAATAATAACTGACACCACAGAAATACAAGGGATTGTTAACAAATGTTATGAACAATTATACAGCAACAAATTGGACAATCTAAGTGAAATAGACAAATTTTTAAAAACACATAGTCTCCCAAAACTGAACTGGGAAAAGATAGAAAACTTGAATAGACCAATAAGAACAAAGGAAATTGAAGATATAATCAAGACTCTCCCAGCAATCAAAAGCTCAGGAATGGATGGCTTCATGGGGGATTTTTACCAAACATTCAAAGAACTAATATTCATTCTTCTCAAACTATTTCAAAAAATTGAAGAAGAAAGACTTCCAAACTCATTGTATGAGGCCAGCATAATCCTAATTCCAAAACCAGAATAAGACACTACAAAGAAAGAAAACTACAGGCCAATATCCCTGATAAACATTCATGACAAAATCCTGAACAAAATACTGCCAAATCGGATCCAGCAATACATCAAAAAATTATTCACCATGACCAAGTTGGAATCATCCCAGAGATACAAGTCTGGTACAATATTCACAAATCAAGAAATGTGATACACCACATAAACAAAATGAAAGATAAATATCATATGATTATAACAACAGATGCTGAAATAGCATTCGACAAATTCCAGCACCGATTTCTGATATAAATGCTTAGCAATGTGGGAGTAGAGGGATCATATCTAGACATAATAAAGGCCATATATGAAAGACCTACAGCAACATCATATTCAATGGGCAAAAATTTAAGCATTTCCCTCAAGAACAGGAACAAGACAAGTATGCCCACTTTACCTACTTTTATTTAACATAGTATTGGAAGTCTTAGCCAGAGCAATCAGACATGAAGAAAAAATAAAAGGAATCCAAATTAGAAAGAGAGAAGTGAAATCGTCACTATTCGCAGATGACATGATATTATACTTAGAATACCCTAAAGACTCTATCAAAAATCTACTGTACTTAATAAATGAATTTGGCAAAATAGCAGGATACAAAATTAATGTCAAGAAATTGAAGGAATTCTTATACAACAATGATGAACTCACAGAAAGAGAAACTAAAAACAATCCCATTTATCATTGCAGCAAAAAAATTAAGATACCTAGTAATAAACTTAACCAAAGAAGTAAAGGACCTATTTGCAGAAAACTACAGGACATTGAACAAAGAAATAGAGGAGGATATAAAAAAGTGGAAGCACATACCTTGTTCATGTATTGGAAGAATTAACATCAGTAAAATGTCCATACTACCCAAAGCAATCTATAGATTCAATGCAATCCCAGCCAAATACCAATGACATACTTCACAGAACTAGAACAAATACTTCGAAATTTCATATGGAACCAAAAAAGACCCCGAATAGCCACAACAATCTTCAAAAAGAACAAAGAAGGTGAGATCACAATACTGGATCAGGATATACTACAAAGCCACTGTAATCAAAACAGCCTGGTACTGGCACACGAGCAGGCACATAGATCAATGGAATAGAACAGAGAACCTAGAATGGACCCAAAACATTATGCTCAGCTAATATTTGACAAAGTTGAGAAGAGCATACAATGGAGTAAAGACAGACTCTTTAATAAATGGTGGAAAAATTGGACAGCTACATGCAAAAAAAATGAAACTAGACCATCAACTTACACCCTACACAAGAATAAACTCAAAATGGATAAAAGACTTAAATGTGACTTGTGAATCCATAAAAATCTTAGAAGAAAATGTAGGCAACAATATTTCAGACATCATATACAGCTGAATTTTTAATGATACATCACCTAAGGAAAGAGAAACAGAGGAAAAAATGAACACATGGGACTACATCAAACTTAAAAGCTTCTGCACAGCAAAAGAAACAACCACCAAAATAGAAAGGCAACCCACTCTATGGGAGAGTATAATTGCCAATGATACATCAGATAAGGGGTTAATTTCCAAAATATGTAGAATGCTCATACATCTGAACAAAAGGAAGACAATGAACACAATTAAAAAATGGTCAGAGGAACTAAATAGACACTTCTCCAAACAGGACATACAAATGGCTAAGAGACATATGAAGAAATGCTCAACATCACTAATCATCACAGAGATGCAAATTAAAACAACTATGAGGTATCACTTCACACCTGTCAGAATGACCGCCATCAACAAATCATAAAACAACAAATGTTGGTGAGTGTGTGGAGAAAAAGGACTCTAGTACACTGCTGGTTGAAAACACTATAGTGTTACCTCAAAAAATTAAAAATTGAATTACTGCCCTGGCCAGTTTGGCTCAGCGGTTAGAGCATCGGCCTGCAGTCCGGAGAGACCCGGGTTCGGTTCCCGCTAAGGGCGCATACTTTGGTTGCAGTTTGTCCCCGGCCCTGGTTGGTCGTGCGGGTGGCAGCCATTCGATGTGTCCCTTCACATCGATGTTTCTCTCTCTCTCTCCCTTCCTCTCTCTCCCTCCCGCTCTATCTGTATAAAAAAATGGAAAAATATCTTTGGGTGAGGATAAAAAAAAAAATAATAATAATAATAATAAAAAAAATTGAATTACCATTTGACCCAGTAATCCCACTTCTAGGAATATATGCTAAGAAGCCTGAAACACCAATCAGAAAGAATATATGTACCCCCATGTTAATAGCAGCACTATTTACAATAGCTAAGATCTGGAAACAGCCCAAATGTCCATCAGTATATGATTGAATTAAAAATTGTGGCACATATACACAATGGAGTACTATGCAGCTATAAGAAAGAAAGCTCTTATCCTTTGAGATGACATGGAGGGATCTGGAAAGTATTATCCTAAGCCAAACAGAGAAAGACAAGTATCATATTATCTCACTTATTTGTGGAATGTAAGAAAAATAACAGGCTGAAGAACAGGGTAGTCCCAGAGACATGGAAATAGGGTACAGACTCACAATCCCCAGAAGAGGGGGTGGGGGAGGGAGAGATAAACCACAGAACTTATATGCATGTATGCATAATCAATGGACATGAACGATAAGCTGGGGACATGGTGGTTAGGCAGGTTTAGGAGGGTGTCAATGAGGGGAAAAGGAGAAACTTCTGTAACAAAAATAAATAAATAAATAAATAAATAAAAATAATATTAAAATATAGAGAAACTAAGAAAACAATCCCATTTACAATTGTTTTAAGAAAACGAGGAGAAGAAGGAGAAAGAGGAGGAGGCGGAGGAGGAGGAGGAAGAGAGGACAAAAACCTTTGGAATAAGTTTAACCAAGGATGTAAATGATGTGTACTCAGAAACTGATAAGACATTGAGGAAGAAATCAAAGAAGATACAAATCAGTGGAAGCATATATCATGTTTGTGGATTGGAAGAATTAACAACATTAAAATGTCCAAACTACCCTGGCCAGCATTTGATTCCCCATCAAGGGCATGTACCTGGGTTGTAGATTCTATCCCCAGCTCCAGTCAGGGTTGTGTGGGAGGCAACCAGCCATTCTCTCTCTCTCTCTCTCTCTCTCTCTCTCTCTCTCTCTCTCTCTCTCTCTTTCTCCCTCCCTCCCTCCCTCTCCCTCTCTCCCCCTCCCTTTCCTCCCTACTACTTTATCTAAAAACATTAGAAAAATATCCTCAGGTGAGGATAAACAAAATTTCTAAAAAATACAAAATAAAATGTCCAAACTACCCAAAGCAATTTATAGAATCCACACAATCCCTATCAATGTACCAATGGCATATTTCACAATACTAGAACATATATTCCAAAAATATATGTGAAATCACAAAAGACTGAATAGCCACAGCAATCTTGAGAAAGAAGAACAAAGTTGGAGGAATCATACTACTTGATATCAAACTATGCTATAAAGCCACAGTAATCAAAACAGTATGGTAATGGTATACTAACTTCTTGATAAGTGTTTTATTCACTTCTCATAAAATGTGACCTTTATCCTCCTAGGCTCTATATATGCACCTACATATGTAGGATTGAATTATCTTACTTTTATTGTTGTTGTTAAATCATTTTTATTATGATTAAAAGACAAGCATCTTGCAGTTAAGTAGTCTGAGTATTGAAAGAAAGTAAGTCCTCAACTGCTTTCTATATAATTATATGAGCCAGGATGAGTTTCCCAAGAAAAACATTAGCATTGTAATTAGCTTACAACAAAGGATGGGAAGTGGAAGGGAAACACAAAACTATAGAGCTGGCTATACTAATTATACCAGATTTCAGATAAGAATAATTAAACTTATAATGTGATGTAATTATTTTTGCTCTACTTTCCCTTTTTATTGTTTTTTATTATTATTATTTTTTTATTGTTGAGAGTATTACAGACAGGTAGAAGAATTTTCACTGATACATTGCCTAGGGCAAGAGAAACAAAAAAATTAAACAAATGGAACTACATCAAACTAAAAAACTTTTGTACAGCAAAAGAAACCAACATCAAAATAAAAAGGGAACCCACTATATGGGACAACATATTTGCCAATGATACATCTTATAAAAGGTTAATGTCCAAAATATATAAAGTACTCATACAACTCAACAAAAGGAAGACAAGCAATCCAATTAAAATGTAGGCAGAGAAACTGAATAGACACTTCTACAAACAGGACATACAAATGGCCAAGAGACATATGAAAAAATGCTCACTGTCACGAATCATCAAAAATGCAAATTAAAACAACAGTGAAGTATCACCTCACACCTGCCAGAATGGCTACCATCAATAAATCAACAAACAGTAAGTGTTGGCAAGAATGTGGAGAAAAAGGAACCCTAGTATACTGCTGATGGGATTTCAGACTGGTACAGCCACTATGGAAAACAGTGTAGAATTTCCTCAAAATATCAAAAACGAAACTACCATTTGACCCCTTGATCCCACTTCTAGAAATATATCCAAAGAATTCCAAAACACCAACCAGAAAGAATATATGCACCCCTATGTTCAGAGCAACATCATTTACAATAGCTAAGATCTGGAAAGAGCCCAAGTGTCCATCAGTAGATGAGTGGATAAAAAAACTGTGGTACATTTACACAATGGAGTACTATGCAGCTGTAAGAAAGAAAGATCTCTTATCCTTTGAGATGACATGGAGGGACCTGGAGGTTATTATGCGAAATGAAATAAGCCAGTCAGAGAAAGACAAATATCAAATGATCTCATTTATATGTACAATCTAATGAACAAAATAAACTCATAAATAAAATAGAACCAGAGGCATTGAAACATGGAACAGATTGACAAATCTCAGAGGGAACAGGTGAGGGTTGGATGGAAGAGATTAACCAAAGAATTTATAGGAATTCTCTCTTTTTAAATGTTGAATTCTCTAGTCTTCTTGTCTACTTACTGTTTTCAAATAATTTACATTAAGATTAAATTTTTATTTATTTTTTAATCTGACTTATAAAATACTACATTCCTTAGGTTTGGAAACTGCTTACTGTCACTAACTTCATGAAAGAATATTTAATTATATCTCACTCCCATATGAGCTATGTTACATTAGCTTACATTTGATACAATTTTATACAAGGCTTATAAAACTAAAGGTTTGTCTTATAGTTAAAATAACCCCTGGCAAGTAGGGCAAATGGCCCTATGCATTTAATGGCATGAACCAAGTCAAAAGAAGAAATGACATGGTTCCTATGCTAGAAAACAAAATTTGATTCCTTTTTCCATGGTTTTTCTATACATAGCTTTGGAAAATGAGTGAAAATAATGAAATTCAGAAAACTCACTTATTAATTTTTTATTAATCAACCTGCAGTGTTTACCAGGTAATCTACAGACTAAACTATGTATTACAGTAATTTATATTTTAAATCTTTTTAAATATTTGCAAAGCATCTAATTTATATTCCTGTTTATAAGTATGGTATATATGAGTTAGAGTAAGAAAAATTAGAATTAAAATACATTTAAAAACTAATAATTTGTATTTCTGCACCCAGCTATAATGAAATAAGTAGTACCAAACTTACCCACCTAAAAACTAACAATTCAACCAGAATTATCCTCTCAAGAACTAGAAAACTGGATTGGACAACAAACAGTGGAGAACTATGGTTCCTGGGAGAGTAAAAACAAACAAAATGAGCCCTATCATTATGATGGCCATTTTCTAGATCCACTTATTATTCTACAGTGCAAGAAGAGAAATCCTAAGCTGAGCACAGTAGTTTTGCTGAGTTGAGGTGATAGAAAGAAGAGTTCAGAAATGAACTCTTTGGTGGCTCAGATTGGATCCATTTCAGACTTGGGTCAAATACACATGGGTAGAGTGAAGGTCCATGATGGCTGACAAGGGACAGTTACCAGGGAAAGAACATATTATGGAGATATAAAATCATAGGTCACAGAAACTCAACTAACCCCAACCATGACAAATACAAAGAAAACACCACCAAAGCATATTAAAATCAAATTGCTAATAACCCATGTAGAAAACTGAAAAATCTGTAAAGCAGCCAAAGATAAAGACAAATTACAAATAGGGAAACAAAAATGAAAGTTATTTCTGACTTCTCATCCAAAACAATGCAAGCCACAAGACAGAGATGCAACATCTTTAAAGTGCTAAAAGAAAAACGCATTAAATCTAGTATTCTATTTTCAGTGACAATATTCTTATAAAATAAATGCAAAATAAAATCATTTTCAGTCAAACAGAGGCTGATTGACTTTATCACCAGCAGACATACACTCAAAAATATTTAAAGAAAAATAAATGTTTTTACAGCAATCTATTATTTTTCCATTGGTCTTTGCATCTTTTTTTCAAAGCTGAATTTTTACTTTGGGCACACCAAAAAATAAATTTAAACTAAAGGAAGTTCTTCGGGCTAAAGGAGCATTATATCAGATGAAAACTTGGGACTAAAGCAAACAGTAATAGAAATTGTAAATATGTTGTGTTACAGGAAAGGTTTTATTTTATTTTATTTAAAGGTAATTGTTCAAAGCAAAAATATTAACAATGTAGCGATGCCATTGCAATTAACCTAGTTATTAATAACAGGAAAGGAGCAGAAGGCAGGCCAACTATTATAGGCATATCATTTAGAGAGCTTCACACTCCCCAGGGAGCCACAGGTCTATCCCCTCTACCCCCCTGCAATCTTCTGAAGGAAGGGACTGGACAGGGAGAACAGAGCATGCCTAATAAAGTTGGGGTGACATCCAGAAGGTACTTGCCTGTCAGTCACAGTTGGGAACAGGTCACTGGTCAGAATGGGCATGGCCACTTCAAGGGAGAGAAATTTGGGATATTTAACCCTTTCAACAAGGGAGTTCACACTCTTGGTGTGTTGTGCTTGACTCCTGGCTTGCTGGGCTCTCTCACTCCTGCCTCCTGGCATTCACCCACATGGCTCACGGCCATGTGGACCCCATACATAATGGACTAATAGAGTGCAACTAGACTGATGCTGAACTAGACCTGGCTGCAACATGGAACGGATACTGACTTGGCTTTTAGCTTTACTGAAACCCCAGCTACACTTCTTCTATGACTGGAATGGGACTTTGGAAACCCAGGAATGTAACTCCATGCTAATGAAAATCACTCATCCTTCCGTTCCAGTCTCTGAAAATTCTTTTTCTCAAGATATCATAAGGACCCCCATTGCCCAGTGGGGAAGAGGATGCCCCAATTTCCCCTATAGCAATAAGAAGCAGAATAATGGTCACCAAAGTTGTCCAGACCTTGAGTTCCATAACCTGTGAATTTGTTACTCTGCATGACAAAAGGGACTTTGTAAGTATAATTAAGGCTATGATCCTTGAAATTGGAAAGAGTATCCTGAATTATCCAAATGGGTCCAATATAATCACACAAAAGTACTTAATAGCAGAGAACCTTTCCCAGCTATGGTTAGAAAAGAAGACATAATGATGGCAACAGGTCAGAGAGAGTTGACATAATAACTACACCTGTCATGGACCAGCATTCTCAGAATAAAACCAGCCTGATGGTGATTTATTATTATTTAACATGCTGCTAAAATTAAATTGTCAACATTTTAATTTAGAAATTTTGCATTTAGATTAGTAAGTAAAATTTTGCTCATAAATTGCCTTTTCATTTTATCCTGGTCTACTTATAGCTGTTATGAAAAAAAAAAATCACTTTTATATTTTTTTAAGGTAAAACATCTACTAAAGTTATCAACTTATTAACTTACACTTATATCCAGAAAAAGAAGAGACAAAAAATTCCTGAACATATGTGCAGAGAATAAAGTTAGATAACCCAGTTTGGATGTCATCTTCCATGAGAAACAATTGCTTTGCAAGGATTTGAGATCAAAGGTTACATTCTTCAACAACTAACATTTCACCTTTGAAAACAGAATGTTTCACAAAGAACTTTCTAGAGATAAGGACATAAGAATATTTAAGCGGTTGTAAGATAAGAACAGGATGGTTACAAACACAAATTCTTATACATGGGTCTATTCCAAACAGTAGTAAATACATATATTTATGTGTATGATCTTACCTTTTATTTTAATCTAATAGTCTCTTTGAAAATACCTTTAAAGTAAGTGTTCTATCTCCTTGTACTTCATAAACAGCCCTACTTATTTGTCTGAAAATCCTTTTTATACCAGTTGCTATTTATAATAGTAGGGAGTCTCAAGACTGCACACAGAATTTCAGAGCCAAAATATGCTAAAATTAACTAGAAAAGCCTATGTATGATATACATTTTTTAAAAAGAGGAAATTAACAATGACCATCTTCCATAGCATTAGATTGACAGCACCTATTTCTTGAATGTGTACTAGAACTGTCCAGTAAAACTATGTGGTCTGAGTGTTTGGTGTTCAGTTTTAGAGAGAAAAGAGTATATTTTTATTTTTGACATGTCTAGTCAGGTTTTCCCTTTCTCTTTGAGACAGTTTGGTATGTTTTACTAAGAAATAGATTATTCCACCTAATTTTTAAATTTATTGGTTTAACATTTTTCATAAAATTATAACTTTTCTTTTCTACTTCAGATATAATTATGATGTTTATTTCTAGACATCTGGGTTTGTTAGTTAACTTCCTTTACTGCTATTAGTGGCATATAATAAAAAAGTTTGGTCTGTATGACACCTGCTTTTGGTGTTTTTTGAGATATGGTTTATGGCAAATAATTATAAATATTATGATTTTGACATGAGTAATTTACTTTCTAATTGTTTTATACAAGGTTCTATACATTTCTATACATTAATTTTATTAATTGTGCTACACAAATCTTTTATAAATTACCCAAGTATTTGGTCTGCTTTGTTTACTAATTATTGAGAGACCTTTACCAAACTCTCCTTCCATGATTGTTGAGTTCTTAGTCTCTTCGTATATTTTCATCAATTTCTTTATATTTCGAGTTTATAATATTAGAAGCATCAGGTATCACTTTATATCTTCCTGAGAATTTTTATGTTTATTGTTATATAGCAACCCTCTTTATCCTTAAAGTGTATTATTTTAATAATACAGCCTCACTGATCTTTGTTTAGTTAATATGCATCTGGTATAATTTTATCATACTTTTATTTTCCCTCTTTTTGTATCTTATGTTTCAGGGATCTTTGAAGAATTTATAGCAGTTCTATTTTTTGAAAACAGACAATCTGTCTTTTTTTTATTATTATTATTCTCACCTGAGGACCTTTTTTTGCATTTACCTTCAGATAGAGCAGGAGGGAAAGAGGGAGGAAGAGAGAGAGAAAAACATCAATGTGAGAGAGATACATTGATGGGTCGCCACCCACACTACCCCAACCAAGGCCGGGGACAAACTGCAACTGAGGTAAATTCCCTTAGCGGGAACCAAACCTAGGCCTCTCTTGTCCGTGGGCCAACACTCTAACTGCTGAGCCCAACCGGCCAGGGCATGATCTCAATCTTTTAACTTTGTGTTTAATCCATATGGATATATCTTGGTACTGATACACTTAGAGTGGTTTCACCATCATGTTCTGTGCTTTTTATTTACTGCTTCTTCTGATTCTTTACTTTTTCTTTCCTATCTTTCCTTAACCTTTTTGATGATTTTTATTTACTTCATTAGAAGTTATAGATTTTGTTATATGAACCATATGAAATTGCTAATATTTGACCATTTTTACTTACAAAAATTTTAATGTATGATTTAGTACTCAAACTTAACAGAGTTAACATACACACTTCACTTAGCATCCAAAATTAGTCAATCAATCTCCGCCTTAGAACACTTCACACCCACCTTTTCTCGCCTGGATTATTGCAATAATGTCCTACCTCTTCTTTCTATCTTTCTTTGCTCTTCTTAACAGTTAATTGCCAACACAGGATCTGGACTAATCTTTGTAAAACATAATTCTTGTCCGGTCACTCTTATGTTCCAAACCCTTCAATAGCTCCTCATCTTAGAATAAAAGCCCAGCACCCTGTAAATCCCTGCATCATCTAGCACCTCCCACTGCTCCTAGCTTCCTCTGACTCAGCTCTTCCTCAAACATTCCTGGCAAGTCCTCCCTTGGGACTTTCACACCTACTCATTCCTTTGCTCAGAATACTTGCTCTTACCTCCTGCAGACTGTTGGTCAAATGTCACCCTCTCCACAAAGCCCGCTCTGACCTCCTTTTTGAAATTACAATTCATTCAACTTAAGATTCCCTATTTCTTCTGTTTTTGTTTTAGTTTTTAATTTTTCTTAACATGTATCATTAGCTGAAATAGTATATGACTTTATTTTGACAGTGGTCTGTCCCTCCCCTCCAGAAGGAAATTTCCATGAGGACAGTGACATTTGCTGTTTTGCTCTATGCTGAATCTCTTGTTCCTAAAGTATTTTCCTGATCCATAAATACTTATTAAATGAATGAATGGCCTCCCTTAGGCCTTACTTATTTATTAGTATTCTATTTCCATCTTGATTTTATAACCCTCAAAGAGCAGGGATTTTCTAATAATCACTGTTTATACAACCATAATGTATACTTTGATTTACCATATGCTTAATAATTTGTTGGGTCACCATTCCCTTTTACTTCTCAAACCTCTTTTCTGGGTATGACTTCTTTTCTCTATATAGTATATTCTTTGGTAGTGTTTATTAGTGTCCTTTAGTAGTAAACTCTCTCAGTCTTTGTCTGTACATGTGTTACTGTGCCTTTTCCTTTAAATCATAGTTTACCTTGGTATAAAATGCAGAGTAAAAACTTTAAAGACCATTCCATTATTTTATGATTTTTCTTATTGCTGTTGATAAATTAGCTGACAGTCTATCAATTCTTTGTATGAAATAAGCCTTTACTCTGTGGTTATTTTAAAATCTCCCTTTATTCAGCTTTCTTCTATTTAATTATAATGTTCCCAATGTGAATTTATTGTAATAGATCTTGTTCTTGAATTTATTGTAATTCCTGAATATAAAAATCCATGTCTGAAAATCTGAGAGATTCTACAAAATTCTATGTTCTATTTCAATGTCTCTCTTTATTTTTTCATTTTTCTCCTTGTAGAACCCATTTAGATATTTTCAATTTTAATATTAGTAATCCATGTTTTAGCCATATTTTGTCTGTCAGCATTGCATTTAGATAATTACCCCAAATATGCCTGATAAATTATGAAATTCCTCTTAAGCTATCTCTAATTTTATCTTTAAGCTCATCCAGTGGACAATATTTTTAATTTTTAACGATTAATTATGCCATTTATTTTTTTCTGGTTAATTTTTATCTTATTTTTACACATCACATTTTTTCTTTTTTATTACATTGATAATTTTAAATACTTATAGCTTCTGACTGATATTTCTTAATTTTTAGGCATCATAATCTATGTTTGCTATGTTGACTAAATCATTTTTGATTGATTTTTTCTTTTCCAGTTTGGTCATTTTGAATCATGAGTTTATGTTGTGCAGGGCTTTGAAATCTGTCTCTTTTCACAGAAATGTTTAGCATTGCTTCTGCCAGTTACATCCCCCAAAATTTTGTTAATTTCCTGAGGTTTCAAGACTATTCACATTTTATAAATACAACACCAATTCAAAGAGAGTCCTGACTACAAAATTTTTGAAACAGGTATTTTTTTTATGCTCTACCCAGTGTCTAAACAAATTATGGCCAACTTCTTTGTCATTTCTTTTATCCAATGAACATTGTTTCCGATTCTATCATTTTATGAAAGTAGGGCTCTTTGAAGGTTTTGGATTTTTATAAGAAACTCAGTTCCAACCCCCCCCCCCCTCTTCATGCAAAGCCTGTCTCTGTCACCATCTAAGTCTTAGAGAATTCTAGACTCCTCATTACTGCAATTCCCGACAGATGCTTCCTGAATTAGTGTCCCTCTTTACTTTTAGAAGCTGAAAGTATTCTTTGCTTATTAGGTTCCCAGCTCTGGAATTAAAAAGATATATTTATATTTCATGCATTTATAGATATTGTATAGTGGGAGTATTTTCAGGTTGTCTACTACCACCTTCTGGGAACCCATAGCTTTTTTGAAGGGTTTTAAACACGGAGTAGTTTTCAAGGATATCTACTTCAAAGGAGTTGGACCTGAGCAGGAGGAAGAGGCAGGGCCGAGGCTCCTATAGCAGATAGGAGATTCTCATGAGACACAGCTTTGAAACACTTCAGCATTCTGTGCTTCAGTGTAACGGAACCATGAAAAGCTGACCTGGAAAAAGCTACTCCTTTACAAATCTCATAAGAATTCTACACATTCCAGTTCATAGTCCTTAAGCAGAAGGCATTGTCTTTGAGAAGCATTTTCCTGTATCTCCAATTTATTATGTCACATACCAAGCTTTTTAAGTATTTGCCCTATTATTCCTTTCTCTAAACAAGCCTTTAATTTTAAGTATCCATATGGGAATACAGTGAGAATTAGATGCATCATTACACATGGTCATGGTGACATTGTTCTGAAGCTGTGTCAAGTTCTGAACATACATATTCACTATGAATTAAAAATGTATACTAATGATGCTTTCACTCTCAGACTGGATAGATCCAATTACAGTTTTGTAAATATCTTGTGTTGTAAATTGTATCCTCTCTCTGAGTGTTCTTATTTTGCAGAGTATATTTTCCTTGTAACTGTGAAAATTAGTTGTAACTGCTCATTAACTGGGACACTTATTTGTATAGTCTAACATAACTTGTAAAGTTAAGGCAGTGCATGCTTCAAATATACATATTCTTTCCAGTAATTACTGAATTGCTTCAGGGGTTCATATCAATTTGGTATAATAAAATGAATACACTCTCTTGCTATTTTGGTGATAAAACATGACTTCACAGACATGGGGCATTATGCCTAGTAAAGGGATATGAATAGATCCATAGTAATTTATTTACAATTCCAAAACTCACAAAGACTCTGAAAACTGGAAGACTTGATTTGTAATGCATTTGACAACAAAACCTGGCTGATCTGAATTCTTATAATGGTAAAATGCGATCTGCACTGATATGAACTCATTTAACTCACAGATTGTTACTATTCACACATTTTATTGAATAAATATTGAATACAGAACACTGCCCCAGACTAAGATAGGCTATTATTACATAATACACATATTATGTAAAATTGGCACTACCTTAGCTGCCTGAAGTCCAAATATCCTGAAACACATTTGGTTTAATATTTTCAAATAATGGATTGTAGACCCATAAAACCTAACAGAAGAAATTCAGAATTTGTTTTAAATTACTAAAATATCTATGTACTTAGGAATCCTACAAATTGACTCAGGAGGACATTCAAGAATCACAATTATTCTTGTTTGTAAAAAGCTTAACAAAAAGTGAATATATGTGATATTATCAAAATTTAAGGATAATAAGGTATAATGCTATAGTAAGTACTATTATTCTTAAAGCATATTTTGAATTAAAGTATAAATTAAATAATATTGTATTTATAGCCACTAAAAGATGATTGAAAAACTACAGTATAAGATCCTTAGAGTTACATAAAGGTTTGAGGTCTTTATATTTTAACATAGGATTTCTCAACAGCAGTGCTTACTGATATTTGGATCCAGGGAATTTTTCTTGTGAGTGGCTGTCCCATACATATTTAGCAACATCCTGCACCTCTACCAATTAGATGCCATTAGCATACTTCCTGCACTCCATCCCCATCCTCAAGTTCTTAGAATAAAGAACATCTCCAGTTAGCTCTGACTGGTGTGGCACAATTAATTGGGCATCGTCCTGTGTGCCGAAAGATTGCTGGTTTGATCCCCAGCCAGGGCACACTCCTGAGCTGTGTGCTCAGTCCCCTGTAGGAGTGCAGGAGGCAGCCTATCAATGTTTCACTCTCACATCAAGGTTTCTCTCCCTATCTCCCTCTCCCTTCCTCTCTCACCAAAGAAACCAATTTTTAAAAACTTAAAAAATAAAAGTCTCCTGTTATTGCCAAAGTTCCTCTAGGGATAAACTCAATTGGAAAATACTCTTTTATTTTTTTAAATTGTTTAGTGGATTACAGATGTCTCCCATTCCCACACGCTTTGCACCCCTCCACCCAACTCCTGCCCACCCCAGGTATTCCCCACACTACTATCTGTGTCCATGGGTTATACATATATGCACATATGTTCTTTGGTTAATCTCTCCTTGTACCCTCCAACCTCCTCCTTTATGATATCTGTCATTCTGTTCCATGTGATCCATGCCTCTCGATCTGTTTTTTTCACAAGTTTATTTTGTTCCTTAGATTCAACATATAAGTGTGATCATGTAATTGTCAAAGACATATAATTGTCTTTCTCTAACTGGCTTATTTTAGCATAATTATCTCCAGGTCCTTCCATGATGTCTCAAAAAAGTACAAATTCCTTCTTTCTTTTTTGTTACAGCTGCATAGTATTCAACTGTGTAAATGTACCACAGCTTTTTTATCCACTTATCTACTGATGGGCACTCGGGCTGTTTCCAGATCTTAGCTATTGTAAACAAAGCATCAGTGAAAATAGGGGTGCATGTATTCTTTCTGATTGGTGTTTCAAAATTCTTAGCCTCTATTCTCAGGAGATCACTGAGTCAAACGGCAGTTCCATTTTTAATTTTTTGAGGAAACTCGATACTGTTTTCCATAGTGGATGCACCAGTCTGCATTCCCACCAGCAGTGCACAAGGGTTCCCTTTTCTCCACACCCCTGCCAGCACTTGTGGTTTGCTGATTTATTGATGTTAGCCATTCTGGCATTTGTGAGGTGATATCTCATTGTGGTTTTAATTTGCATCTCTGATGATTAGTGACATTGGGCATTTTTTCACATGTCTATGGGCCATCTGTATGTGCTCTTTGGAAAACTGTATTCAGGTACTCTGCCCATTTTTTAAATGTTTTCTTTGTCTTTCTTTTGTTGAGTTGTATAATTACTGAATATGTTTTGGAAATTAATCCCTTATTCCATATATTATTGGTAAATTTGTTCTCCCACACAGTGGTTTCCCTTTTCATTTTGATGGTTGTTTCTTTTGCTGTGCTGAAGCTTTTTGGTTTGATTTAGTCCCATTTGATTATTTTTTTTCTTTATTTCTCCTGCCATAGGCGATGTATTGGTGAAAATTCTGCTACATGTGATGTCTGAGATTTTGCTGCCTATATATTCTCCAAGGATTATTATGATTTCACAAATTACATTTAAGTCCTTTACCCATTTTGATTTTATTCTTATGTATGGTGTAAGTTGGAGGTACAGTTTCATTTTTTTTTTTTTTTTTTTTTTTATCCTCACCCGAGGACACTTTTCCATTTTTTGTACAGATAGAGTGGGAGGGAGGGAGAGAGAGGAAGAGAGAGAGAGGGAAACATCGATGCGAAAGGGACACATCGAGTGGCTGCCACCCGCACGACCAACCAGGGCCGGGGACAAACTGCAACCGAGGCACATGCCCTTAGCGGGAACCGAACCCGAGTCTCTCCGGACTGCAGGCAGACGCTCCAACCGCTGAGCCAAACCGGCCAGGGCCAGTTTCATTTTTTGCATGTACTTGTCCAATTTCCCCAACACCATTTATTGAAGAGACTGCTTTTACTTCATTGTATGCTCTTGTCTTCTTTGTGGAATATTAACTAAGCATAATGTCTTGGGTCAATTTCTGGGTTCTCTGTTCTGTTCCATTGATCTATATGCCTGTTCTTGTGTCAATTCCAGGCTGCTTTGATTACAATGGCTTTGTAGTAAAACCTGATATCTGGTATTGTGATCCATCTACCTTTGTTCTTTTTTAAGATTGCTGTGGCTATTTGGGGTCTTTTAGTGTTCTATATAAACTTTTGGAGTATTTGTTCTAGATTTGTGAAATATGCAGTTGGTATTTTAATAGGAATTGCTTTGAATCTATAGATTGCTTTGTAGTGTGGACATTTTATTTATTTATTTTTTTAATCCTCACCAGAGGACATTCCTCCATTCCTTATTCAGACAGAGCGGGAGGAAGAGAGAGGAAGAGAGAGAGAGAGAGAGAAACATCGACGTGAAAGGGACACATCAAGTGGCTGCCTCCCGCAGTACCCAACCAGGGCTGGGGACAAACTGCAACCAAGGCACATGCCCTCAGCAGAAACTGAACCCGGGTCTCTCTGGACCACAGGCTGATGCTCCAACCGCTGAGCCAAACCAGCCAGGGCTGTAGTGTGGACATTTTAATAATGTTGATTCTTTCAATCCATGAACAGGGTTATGCTTCCACTTTTTTGTGTCTTCCTCTATTGCTTTTTCCAATGTCCTATAGTTTTCTGAGAACAGGTTTTTTAGCTCCTTGGTTACGTTTATTCCAAGATTTCTTGCTTTTGTTGTTGCAATGGTAAACGGGATTCTTGTTTTACTTTCTCTTTCTGTGAGTTCATTATTTGTGTATAAAATGGATGTTAATTTTGTATGCTGCTACTTTGTAAAATTTATTCATTAAATCCTCAGTTTTATTGTTGTTTATTTGGTGGAGGCTTTAGGGTTTTCTATGTATAATATCATTTCATCTGCCAATAATGATAGTGTTACTTCTTCCTTTCCAATTTGGGTGTCTTTCATTGTTGTTTCTTTTCTGATCACTGTGCTAGGACTTCCAGCACTATGTTGAATAAGTGTGGTGAAAGCAGACATCCTTGTCTTATTCCTGATCTTATGGTAAATACTTTTATTTTTTCCTCATTGAGCATGATATTGGCTGTAGGTTTGTCATGCATAGCCTTTATTATGTTGAGGTATGATTCTTCTATTTCCACTTTGCTGAGAGTTTTTATCATAAATGGGTGCTGAATTTTGTTGAACACTTTCTTGTGCCTATCTATATGACCAAGTGATTTCTATCCTTCATTTGGTTTACATGATATATCACGTTTCTTGATTGGCAAACATTGTATTAGCCTTGTATCCCTGCAATAAACCACATTTAGTCATTGTGTATGATCTTTTTAACAGATTATTGGATCTGATTTGCTAAACTTTTGTTGAGCATTTTAGAATCAATGTTCATCAGGGATATTAACCTGTAATTTTCTTTCTTGTAAGTGTCTTTATCTGACTTTGGAATTAGGGTAATACTGGCCTCTGAAAAAGAGCATGGAAGACTTCCCTCCTCCTAAATTTTTTGAAATATTTTAAGGAAGATAGATATTAGTTCTTCCTTGAATGTTGGGAAAAACTCACTGTGAAGCCATCTGGTCCAGAAGGTTTATTTTCTGGGAGTTATTTTTATTACTGCTTCAATTTCATTAGTTTTTATAGGCCTATTCAGCTTTTCTGATTCTTCCTGATTGAGTTTTTTCTTTTGCAATTTTTATTAATTTATTTTTGTTACAGATGATCCTCTTGATTTCCCCCTAGACACCCTCATCCCATCCTGCCCCCGCTCCCCGGCACTGTTGTCTATGTCCATTGGTTACAAATACATGCATATAAGTTCTTTGGTTTATCTCCTCCATCCCACCACCTCCTCTAAAGTTTGTCAGTCTGAACTGTACTCCTTTCAATGTCTCTGGGTCTGTTTTGTTCATCAGCTTTTTTGTTAATTATATTCCACAAATAAATAAGATCATGTAGTATTAGTTTTTCTCTGGTTGGCTTATTTCGCTTAGCATAATGCTCTCCAGGTCCCTCCATGTTATCTCAAAAGATAAGAGATCTTTCTTCCTTCCTTCCTTCCCTTCCTTCCTTCCTTCCTTCCTTCCTTCCTTCCTTCCTTCCTTCCTTCCTTCCTTCCTTCCTTCCTTCCTTCCTTCCTTCCTTCCTTTCTTTCTTCTTTTTTAACTTTTATTAATTTATTTTTCTTACAGACATATCTCTTTTTATCGCCCTAGACACCCTCCTCCCCATCCTGCCACCCACTTCCCAGCATTATTGTCTATGTCCATTGGTTATGCATACATGCATATAAGGTCTATCGTTTATCTCACCCATCCCCCGGACCCCATCCTCTGAGGTTTGTCTGAACCGTAATCCTTTTTATATCTCTTGGTCTATTTTGTTCATCAGGTTATTTTGTTCATTATATTCCACAAATAAGTGAGATCATGTGGTATTTGTCTTTCTCTGATTGGCTTATTTCACTTAGCATAATGCAATCAAGTTCCCTCCATGTGGCCTCAAAGTATAAAAGGGCTTTCTTTTTTACGGCTGCATAGTATTCCATTGTGTATATGTACCACAGCTTTCTTATCCACTCATCTATTGATGGACACTTGGGCTGTTTCCAGATCTTAGTGATTGTAAATAGTGCTGCTATGAAAATAGGGGTACATGTATTCTTTCTGATTGGTGTTTCAGGCTTCTTAAGGTATATATTCCTAGAAGTGGGATCACTGGGTCAAATGGCAGATCATTTTTTAATTTTTTGAGGAACACCATAGTGTTTTCCATAGTGGCTGCACCAGTCTGTATTCCCACCAGCAGTACACTAAAGTCCCCTTTTCTCCAAACCCTGGTCAGCACTTATTATTTAATGATTTGTTGATGGCGGCCATTCTGGCAGGTGTGAGGTGATCCTCATTGATGTTTTAATTTGCATCTCTGATGATTGGTGATGTTGAGCATTTCTTCATATGTCTCTTAGCCATTTGTATGTCCTGTTTGGAGAGGTGTCTATTTTTGTCTAGAGGATCTGTCCAGTGATGTCAGCCGGGTGTTGAAGTCCCCTACTATGATTGTATTGCTGTCCATTTTTTCTTTAAAGTCCTCCAGAAGTTTTTTTAATATATTTTCATACTGCTATATTGAGTGCATATATGTTTACCAAGGTTATATCTTCCTGTTGGATAAATCCTTTCAATATCATGTAGTGGCCTTCCTTGTCTCTAATTATCATCTTCATTTTAAAGTCTATTTTGTGGGATATTAGTATTGCTACCCCAGCTTTTTTTTCTTTCCGTTTGCTTGGAAAATTTTTTTCCATCCCTTCACTTTCAATCTATGTGAATCTTTTGTTGGGAGGTGGGTTTTTTTGTAAACAACATATATATGAGTCATGCTTTTTTTTTTATCTAATCAGCTACTCTCTGTCTTTTGATCATGGCACTCTATCCTTTTACATTTAAGGTGATTATTGATATGTACTTATTTATTGCTATTTTGGTTTATTGTGGTCATATTTTCTTCCAGTTTCTTCTGCTAATTACAGCAGTCCTTTTAGCATGTCTTGCAGTGCTGGTGTGGTGCTACTATAGTCCATTAGCCTTTTATTTTTTATTTATTTATTTATTTTGTCTTAGAAGCTCTTTATTTCACCTTCTCTTTTAAATGATAGCTTTTCTGGAAAGAGTAGTCTTGGATTCAGATCCTTGTTTTTCATGACATTAACTACTTCATGCCATTCCCTTTAGACCTGTAATATTTCTGTTGAGAAGCCAGCTCATAGCCTTTTGATGTTTCCTTTATAGGTAACCTGTTGCTTATCTCTTACAGCCTTTAGGATTCTCTCATTGTCTTTAATTTTTGGTATTTTAATTATGATAACTTGCTTAACTGCATTTTATTTATCTCTTCTTTCCTAAAGTTCTCTTGTTCTTTCATTTGAGATTTGTTTCTTTGTTTTACCATTTTGGCTATCTCAGTGGTTTTTGGAGCCTACCAAATTTTCACTGTGGATGTTGATGTTCTGTTGATTGTGGCTCCCTCTACTGTTTGGAAAGTATGGGAGTACCCACGTTAAACACCACTGTCAAGTCTTACTTTCCTGGGTAGTTTTGCAAGCCTGAAAATGTTCAGTTATACTCTAGCTTTTTGCCTGGAAGCTATTAGTGTCAGTTATTTGATGAGCCCTGGGTTGTAGTCCTCACCTGAATGAAAAAAATCCCTCAGATATTCAGGGTAAGAGAATTTTCATTGTATGGGGCAGATGCTTGCTGGATATTAATGAATCCCAATTTGCATTTCTCTGGCCTGTATGGGTGCTCTTAAATTCCTGAGGGAGGGGTTGTTGCTTCTTCCTGGGGCTCTGGGCCTCTTTAAGTAAGATGGCTACTGTCCTGTGAGGGAGTGATTTAAGAAAGAACTCCCATTACCCTCCCAGCTCTCCAAGCTCCCAAGGCTCCACAAAGTTCCAGTCCAGTCCACCATCTCTCTACCAGAGCCCAAGGTAAGTGGCTGTAGCTAATTTAGTGCTCTGTCCTGTCCCTCTGCACTGGGGAGCTGGCTGGTGATGTTAACCCTAAGGGAGCTACTCACAGCTAAAACAACTGCTGTCCATGGGCTCTCAGCCTGCCCTCTCATGCCTCCACAGTTCCTACCAGGCTCAATATAGTTCCTTTTTCTGTCCCTGGTTATATGGGTCCTCTCTAGCTGTTTCTCTGTTGCTTTTTCCCAACAATTTGTCTTTACTTTAGTTCTAATTCCAGTTTGGTCCTGGGAGATGGTCTGTGTAGCTTCCATTCACTCTGGTGCCATTCTGGAATTCTGTTTCTAGGAATTTGTTAATTTTTTCTAGGTTGTCCAGTTTGTTGGCATATAGTTGTTCATAGTATTTTCTTTAAATCCTTTGTATTTCTCTGATGTCAGTTGTTACTTCACCTGTTATTTATTATTTCATTTATTTGTGTCCTCTCTGTTTCTTGATAAATCTAGTTAAAGGTACATCAGGCTTGTTTACCTTTTCAAAGAACTAGTTCTTGGATTAATTGATCTTTAGTACTGATTTTTTAAAAATCGCTCTGTCATTTATTTCTGCTCTATTATTATTTATTTTCTTCTACTAACTCTGGCTTTTCTTGTTGTTGTCTTTCTAATTCTTTATTTGTAAGGTTAGATTGTTTATTTGAGTTTTTTCTTGTTTCTTGAGATAGGCTTGTAATGTTATATACTTTGCTCTTAGGACCACTTCACTGTATCTCATAACTTTGGGGTTGTTTAGTATTCATTTTTGTTTGTTTCCAGGAATTTTCTTATTTCTTCCTTGATCTCACTGATAATCCATTCATTGTTTAATGACATACTGTTTCGTCTCCATGTGTTTCAATGTATTTGAGTTTTTTAGTTGTATTTGATTTCTGGTTTCATGCTACTGTTATCCAAGAGGATGCTTGATATGATTTTAATCTTTTTGAATTTGTTGAGACTTATTTTGTGTCTTAATATCTGGTCTATTATTGAGAATGTTTCATGTACTGTTTTGGAATGAAGTATTCTGTAATATCAATTAAATCATTCTGATCGAGTGTGTTGAGTAAGGTTGCTGTTTCCTTGTTGATATGTTGTGTGGAAGATCTATCCAGCAATATCAGTCGGGTGTTAAAGTCACCTACTATGACTGTATTGCTAACAATCTCTCTCAAGTACACCAACAGTTTTTTTAACATATTTAGGTGCTCCTATTTGGTGTACATATATGTTTACAAGAGTTATGTTTTCTTTTTGAAACAGTTTCTTTAGTATTATATAGAAACTTTTTTTTCACCTCTTATTATGATCTTTGCTTTGAAGTCTATTTTGCAGATGTAAGTATTGCTACCCCAGGTTTTTTGTTTGTTTGTTTCCATTTATATAGAATAGTTTTTCCATTCCTTCACTTTCAGTCTGTGTAAATCTTTTGTTTTCAGGTGAATCTCTTGAAGACAGCATATATATGGGTCATGTTTTCTTATCCATTCAGCTATCCTGTGTCTTTTGATTGAAGCATTTAGTTCACTTACATGTAAGGTTATTATTAATAGGTACTAGTATATTTTTATTTATTTTCTTTTTCTTTTTTTAGTGGTACGTGCCCCTAGCAGGAACCAAACATGAGACTCTGTGGTCTGCAAGCCAATGCTCAACCACTGAGCCAAACTAACCAGGGCGCCATTTATTTTCTTTATACCTATGTTCCCTCTCAATTTTGTCTTCTTCTTGAAGCAGTCACCTTAACATTTCTTGCCATGCTTTTGTTGGGTGGTAATATACTCCTTTAGCCTTTTTTTTTTTTTTTAGTCTGGGAAGCTCTTTATTATCATGTCAATTTTAAATAATAGCCTTTCTGAATAGAGTAGTCTTGGATTCAGGTCCTTAATTTTTATTACTGTGAATACTTCATGCCAATTGCTTCTGGCCTGAAGTGTTTCTGTTGAGAAATCAAATAACAGTCTGATGGGAACTCCTTGTAGGTAACTTTCTGTCTCTTTCTTGCTGCCTTTAAGATTCTTTTTTGTTTGTTTGTTTTTAATGTTTGTCATTTTAATTATGATGTGTCTTGGTGTGGGTCTCTTCCTTCACCTGTTATGGAAGTTTTTTGTCATTACTTCTTTAGACAGGGTTTCTAATCCTTGCTCACTTTCTTTTCACTATGATACCCCTATGATGCAGATGCTATTATGTTTCATATTGTCCCAATGTTCCCTTAAACTATCCTTCTGCTTTATTTTTTTTTCTTTTTGCTGCTCTAAATTGGGTGCTTCTTTTCTACCTTGTCTTTCAAATCCCTGATTCAATTTTTTGTCTCATTCGATTTACTTTTAATTCCTTCCAGTGTGTTCTTGATGTCCGATACAGTATTGTTCATTTTAAACTGGTTCTTGTTTATAATTTATATTGTGTTTATTATGCTAGTATAGTTCCCACTAAGTTCCTTGTAATTCTTAACTATGTTCCTTGAGCATCCTTGTAACCATTACTTTGAACTCTATGTCTGATAAGTTGCTTGCCTCTATTTCATTTAGCTCTTTTTCTGGAGTTTCCTCCTTTCCTTTCATTTGGGAATTGTTTTTTGTCCCCCCATTTTTTTCTTTATCTTTGTGTTTGTTTCTATATATTAGATAGAACTGCTATACCTCCCAGTCTTTGTGGAGTTGCCTTATGTAGTAAGTGTCCTGTGGGACCTTGTGCTACAGTCTCTTTGATCTCTTGTGCTGGATGATCTATGAATGTCCCTTGTGTGGGTTATTTGAGCTCTCTTTTTGTAATTGGGACTTGATTGTTGTTGTCCCATTCATGGGTGGGATCTCCTCTTAGGCTGGCTGACTGTGACACTCAACCACAACAACCTCATGTGAGCTGTTGTGAAGATGTTGACAAAACAAAACAAAACCTACAAAATCCCCTACAACATCAACAAAAACAATCACAAAAATAAAGAGCATTAGAAAAGAGAAATAAGAACAAGAATAATAAAAGAAAAAAACATGAAAAGAAAAAACAGGGAAAGAGAAAAATGTGGAAGGAAGGGAGAGAGAGAATCAAAATAAGAATAAAGAATAAGAAAAGAAAGCCTATAAAAGAAAAGAGGAAGAAAAAAATATGAAAAGGATAAAAAAGAGAAAGAAGAATGAATATATTTTTTAAAAGTAGAGAAAGAAGGAGGAAAAAATAGAGTAAGAAAAGAGAAAAATAAGAGATATGAAAGGGGAAAAAAGATAAAAAAATAATAAAGCAATAAAAAGAAAATACAAAAAAAAAAAAAAGTGAGGTGTAGCTTATCCCAGCAGAGTTTAGTATCTCTTAGAAGCTCCCTTTGTTTCCTGCTCTTATGTTGATGAGACTGTGTACTGTTTCTGGGTCTCCTGGGAGGTACTTTGGTACTAACCACTATCAGAAGCTCTTCTCGTTCGGCTCTCAGCAACCTGTTTGGAGCATCAAGTGATCCACAGTTTGTGGCTGCTTCCACCAGGTTTGGTAATGCATAGAAGAGCTCAGGATGTGCTGTAGGGCCAGCCTGATAGCAGTATAGATCAGTGAACATCCCAAAGCTCTTCGAGATCTACCTCCCCCCACCTCCACCTGCCAGCCAGCTACTAGGCTTAGTCACTGAAAAGTCTGTTTCTTGAAAGGGCTTTTGGTGGAATCTGGAATGATAGGACCTCTGGGTCTCCTGTGAGGGGGAGGTGCTGTTCAGATTTCAGGAAAGATGGTGTGTGCATTCCCTCATCCAGAGCCACATGTCTGAGTCTGTCCCAAAAATTTTTTCTGACATTGGCAGGGTAGAGCCCCTCATATGCAGTTCAATGTGGTCTGCTGGAAGCCAGGAGTTTCTATCAGCTCTCCTGTGAGAGTAAAGCACAACCAGGTTCCTGGGACAGTGGAGGGAATAGCTCTACCCTAAAGCCAGTCACTGATGCTCCCTTCTCCCCCGAGACTATCTAAATCTGTAGGCTTGGTCTCTGTTGCTGCCTCCTCAGCAGGGATCTAGATGCTGGGTGAGGCAAATGGGATTTCTGAGAATAGAGTGAGCTGTATCCTTGAGGGTTGGGTATTAGCCTTTCTAATCTATTGCTGCCTCTCAGGAAAAGTGGCTGCTGTGGTGTGGGGGAAAGATGACTGAGTTCAGGTATCCCAGCCAATAATTTTTCATGTCTCCCCCCAGTGCCTCCCACCACAGCCTTTCCTAAATCGACTCCAATCTACACTGCCCTCTCTCCACAAAAACCTCAGGTGAGTGGCAGCAAATGAAAATCCTGTGCTCTGGTGTTTTATTATTTTTTTGTTTGTTTGTTTTCAAGTGGCTTGATCTCCTATAGGTTCATTCTCTTTCTGGAGTATAAAAGCATTGCTACCTTTCACAGCTGGATGTTATATGGGCCACTGTTCTCAGCTCTGGTACTCTGGGCTAGGGAGCCCAGCCTGGGATCTGGGCTTTGTTCCTCTCAGGAAAAATCCACCCACAACTGAGATATCCCTCCTCACCCTCAGCCTGCCACCCATGAAAACTGGGCCAGTCCCTCTCGTGACCTTGCCCTTCATGCCTAGAGGTGGTTTCCGCCCTTCCCTGTTAAAATCTCCTTTTCAGCAAAGTCTTCAGTTGGCAATTCAGGGTGAATGTTCCCCAATTTAGTTTTATTTCCAGTTTGGTTCTGGGAGGAGGTACAAGAAAGATCCACCTACTTCACCACCATCTTGAAACCCCCAGAAAACTCTGTCTTAAACCAATTCCTGTATAAGACTTCGTAGTTTATGAAAGTAGTTTCACATGTAGACTGTTATTTTTTAAATATCAAAAAAATTCTGTGAGGTATGTATTATTATACTTAATTTATAGGTGAGGAAACTAGGATCCAGGGAGGTTGAGGAACTTGTCCAAACTACATAGTTAATAATTGACAAGCTAAGACTCACCAGTCTACCCAACCAGCTGCTCAACCAAGTTTTTCCTTCAACATCATCCTGAAAAGAGAATTGGGACATTGAGATATAATGCACATTATCTGTTTTTTGGTTTTGATTTTTCATATTTTTTAAGGTATACAATGCATTTTGGTAGGTGTTAAATCATTTCAGCACACATAGCAGATGATTGCTTATGAAACCCCCTCCTCTCTGTGTCTAAGCCATAAACCAGTCATAGGCATGCCAATTAGAATCATGTGTTTTCATACCTGTAAGTGTTGCTAGGCAATGATTCTTATAGGTAAGAAAAACCAGCAACATAAGCTGGTTATAAAAAAGATTGTGGCATAGAAATCACTGTTTAGTTTCTTACTAATAATGCACAACCATAAAATCACCTAAAATAATCCAAATTTATATTTTTAAAATGGAACACTAAAATGAAGTGTAATAAGAATAATCCAGGAAAATTAGCATTTAACCCAGGAAATTAGTTTCTAACACTTCCAGCTGTTTAAAATTCAGTTTGGAGAACAGGTAGACTCACATTGCCTTAAATGCATAAGGGGAATGCATTTTCAATTGCACACTTATCTCTAAGGCTTTAAATCTTCATGAAGTTTATTTGACACTGTGCCTGATAAGAAGCAACATAGCTACTGAAGTGGGTGCACAGCCATTCCAAGCTCTTTTCCAAATCATTATTGATGATTCCAGTGAAACCTGGAGGAATCACCACATGAATGAAATTTCATTCTCAAATGTCACATTTGTATCATAGTGTTTATTCCCAAGAGATTTTGAAATTCACATTTTAGAAGCATAATTTTTTCTTATCCTTCAAACTAAAATGATTAAGCAGATGTTTGTATGACAGTTTTATTCTACATTGTTATTCCTATAAGCACACATCGCCTGCATTCTGTAATAGTCAAAATTACACCATTTGATTAAAGGTAAAATAGGTTAGTTGATTGTGTCCCCTATCTGTCACATATAAATTCTTAACTGAGAAATAACTGTTTTCACCTATTTAAAATTCTAATATATATAATGACAATATAAAAATTGAAGTGTATCACTTAAAGCAGTTTTACTAGGCACCCAAAAATCTAACATTTCCTACATTCTGGATTTTTTTGTTTTGTTTTTTTTAAGTAAATCTCTATTTTTTTTTAGAGTTTTTTCAGATTCACAACAAAATTGAGAGGAAGGTACAAAATTTTCCTGTATATCCCCTGCCCACACACACACATAGCCGCCCTCACTATCCACATCCCCCATCAGAGTGGTACATTTTCTACAACTACATTGATACTTTTGATCACCCAAAGTCCATATTTTACATTATGATAATTCTTGGTTTTGAATGTTCTACAGATTTGAACAAATGAATAATGGCATGCATTCTTCATTGCAGTATTACACAAAGTGTTTCCATTGTCCTAAAATTTCTCTGCATTCAACCTGTTCATCCTGACCCTCCACATCCCTAGAAACCACTGATCTTTTAACTGTCTCCATAGTTTTACCGTTTCAGGATGTCATACAATTGGAATCATACAATATGTAGTCTTTTCAGATTGGCTTTTTTCACTTAGTAAATATGCATTTCATTTCATAATAAATTGCCTTTCTATCTTTTCATGGCTTAATAGATCATTTCTTTTTAGGGATAAATAATATTCCATTGTATGGAGGTAACACAGTACACAGGGATGGGCAAAGTAGTTTACAGTTGTGAGTATGCAAAACACAGTTAATAAAGCCATTGTAACAATTATAATCTGTATGCCTTTTTCCATACAAACAACTGTAAACCTACCCCCCCCCCTTTTTCTTCATTCATCTTATGAAGGACACCTTAGCTGCTTCCAATTATAAGCAGTTATGAATAAAATTGCTGTAAATATCCATGTAAAAGTTTTTGTGTGGCTGTAGTTTTCAACCCCTTTGGCTAGATATCAAGGTGTACTTATTGTTGAATTGTATTATAAGATTATATATAGTTTTGTAAAAAAAAAAAAAATTGTCTTTCAAAGTTGCTGTATCATTTTGCATTCCCACCAGCCATGAATGAGAGTTCAGTTGCTGCACATCTTCACCAGTGTTTGTTGCCAGTGTTCCCATTTCAGCCCTTCTAAAAAGTTGGGAATGGTATCATACCGTTATTTAAATTTGCAATTCTCTGATAGCATGATGTGAAGCATCTTTTTCTATGCTTACTTGTGATCTGTATATGTTCTTTGGTGAGGTGTCTGTTAAGGTCTTTGGCCAATTTTTGAAATATTTTTGTTGTTTTCTTATTTAGTTTTAATTCTGTGTACTTTTCAGATAATAGTTCTTTATCAGATATGTCTTTTGTAAATATTTTCTCCCAGTCTGTGGTTTTTCTTCTTGTCCTTTTAAGAAAATGTTTATTGATTTTTAGAGAGAGATGAAAGAAGAGGGAGAGAGCCCACTACCCAGGCATGTGCCCTGACTGGAAATTGAACCGGCAACCTTTCAGGCTTAGGACAATGCCCAACCAAATGAGCCACACTGGCCAGGGCTATTTTCGCATTCTTTTGACATTGTCAAGAGTAGAACTTTTCAATTTTAATTAAGTCCAACTTATTAACAATATCACTGATGGATCATACCTTTTTGTGTATCTAGAAAGTCAGTGTCATACTCAAGGTCCTCTAGGTTTTCTCATATGAGTTTTTTAGTTTTGCATTTTGCATTTAGGTCTGTGATCTATTTTCAGTTAATTTTTGTGAAGAGCATAAGGTCTGTGTCTAGCTTTACTTTTTTGCATGTAGATATGGTTGTTCAAGAAACATTTGTTGGAAATATTACTTTGACTCCATTATATTGTCTTTGTTCCTCTGTCAAAGATCAGGTGGCATATTTATGTGGGTTTATTTCTGAGCTCTCCATTATTTTCCATTGACATATTTGTTTATTATTTTGCCAATATCACGTTATCTTGATTATGTAACTTCATAGTAAGTCTTGAAATCAGGTAACATCAGTCCTCCAATTTTGTTCTTCTTCAACATTGTGTTAGCTATTCTAGGTTTTCTGACTCTTGATATAAACTTTAGAATCATTTTATTTATATCTATAAAATAAGTTACTAGACTTCTGATTAGCATTGCATCAAATCTATAGATCAAATTGGGAATAACTGACATCTTAACAACATTGTCTTCCTATCCATGAATATGAAATATCTCTCCATTTATTAAGCTATGTTTTTATTTTTTAATAAAGTTTTATAGCTTTCCTCATATATATCTTGTACATATTTTGTTAGATTTATGATTTATACTTAAATGTTTCATTTTGGGGATGATGATGCAAATGCTATTATATTTTAAATTTAAATTTCCACTTGTTCATTGTTGATATATAAAAAAGCAATTGAAATGTCTATATTAATTTGTATCCTGCAAATTTACTATTAGTTATTTATTATTTAAAATTATTATTTTTTCTAATTCTTTTAGATTTTCTACATAGAGGATCATGTCTAAACGAATCTCTTTATTCAGATAGAATGGGAGGGAGAAAGACGAAGACAGAGAGAGAAACATCGACATGAAAGGGACACATCGAGTTGCTGCCACGCGCACGACCCAACCAGGGCCGGGGACAAACTGCAACCGAGGTACATGCCCTTAGCGGGAACCAAACCCGGTCTTTCTGGACTGCAGGCCAAAACTCTAACCACTGAGCAAAACTGGCCAGGGCTAAAATTATTATTTTTTCTAATTCTTTTAGATTTTCTACATAGAGGATCATGTCACCTGTAAAGAAAAGAGTTTTATGTTTTCTTTTACAATCTATATACCTTATTTTTTTTCTTATCTTATTACATTAACCAGAACTTCCAATATGATGTCAAAAGAAGTGATGAGAAAATATCTTTACATTGTACCTGATCATGATGGAAAAGCTTCAAGTTTCTCACCAGTAACTGTGATGTGAGCTGTAGGTTTTCTATAGCTATTCTTTATCAACCTGAGGAAGTTCCTCTCTATTCATATTTAACTGAGAGTTTTTATGATGAATGCATGTTAGATTTTGTCAAATGATTTTTCTGTATCTATAGATATGATAATGTGGTTTTTCTTTTTTAGCCTGTTGATGTGATAGATTGCATTAATTAATTTTCAATGAATCAGCTTTCTTCTAAGTAAATCCCACTTGATCATGGTATATAATTCTTTTTATACATAGTTGAACTCAATTTGCTAAAATTTTGAGTATTTTGCATCTATGTTTATGAGCAATATTAGTCTGCAGTTTTATCTCACTGTTATGTCTTTGTCTGGTTTTGGTCATTCTAGCCTCATGGAATGAGTTAGGAAGTATTCCATCTGCTTCAATCTTCTACAAAAGATTTTAGACAATTGGTATAATTTATTCTTCCTTAATGTTTGGTTTAATTTACCAGTGAATGGATCTGGGACTGGTGCTTTGTACTTTGGAAGGTTATTAATTATTGATTTAATTTTAATTAATTTATTTTTCATTAATTAATGTTTGTTACAAATGTTTCTCCTTTTCCCCCCACTGATTCCCCTCTCCCCCTTCCTCCTTGCCCTGTCCCCAGTTTGTTGTCCATGTCCACTGTTCGTGCATACATGCATATAAGTTCTGTGGTTTATATCTCCCCCACCACCCCCTCTTCTGGGGATTGTCAGTCTGTACCCCACTTCCACGTCTCTGGGACTACCCCATTCCTCAGACTTTTATGTTCATTATATTCCACAAATAAGTGAGATCATATGATACTTGTCTTTCTCTGTTTGGCTGGTTTTGCTTAGGGTGATACTTTCCAGGTCCCTCCATGGAGTCTCAAAGGATAAGAGATCTTTCTTTCTTACAGCTGCATAGTACTCCATTGTGTATATGTACCACTGTTTTTTTATCCATTTGTCTACCGATGGACACTTGGGCTGTTTCCAGATCTTAGCTGTTGTAAATAGTGCTGCTACAAACATGGGAGTAAATATATTCTTTCTGATTGGTGTTTCAGGCTTCGTAGGGTATATTCCTAGAAGTGGGATCACTGGGTCAAATGGAAGTTCAATTTTTAATTTTTTGAGGTAACACCATAGTGTTTTCCATAGTGGCTGCACCAGTCTGCATTCCCACCAGCAGTGTACTAGAGTCAGTCCCTTTTCTCCACACCCACGCCAACACTTGTTGTTTGATGATTTGTTGATGGCGGCCATTCTGACAGGTGTGAGGTGATACCTCATTGTTGTTTTAATTTGTATCTCTCTGATGATTACTTTGGAAGATTTTAAATTATTGATTCAATTTTTAATAGATATAAGAATATTCAGATTGTCTATTTCTTGTGTGAATTATCAATTTAATGTTCATAGGATCTGTAGTGTTGTCCCTCTTTAATTTCTGCTATAAGTAATTTGTGTTTTCTCTTTTTTTCTCAGTTAGCCCAGCTAAAGATTTATTAATTTTATTGATATTATCAAAGAACCACCTTTTCATTTTATTTACTTTCTTTATTGATTTTCTGTTTTCAATTTCATTCATTTTTAGTCTGATTTTTTCTTCTTCTCTTCTGCCGCTTTGGATTTAATTTGCTCTTAGTTTAGCTTTCTAAGGTGAAAACCATGATTATTTAGTTATTTCTTTTCTAATGTATGCATTCAATGCTATAAATAGCATTGTTTTGGTTGTATGCCAAGATGGGGAAGAAAGATGCCAGTTCTCTGGGAGATGCCTCAAAAAATTGGGGTGCTGAACATGTGAACCAATTCCTTCCCTTCCCTGGGAGAAACTGAGGAGCTGATTGTGTGTTGCTGTGCCCAGAACAGGAGTTCTGGGGAGAGGATATTCCAAAACCCTGTACTGACTTGAGTTTGATCTTGCATTTGTCTGGAGTGTAGAGGCCTTTCAATTAGTTTCTGAATTTATCAAAAAGGTAATTTGTCCATGAAATCTGAATCAGTATGTTTGGAGGAAGGGGGGTCTAAGGCTCCTTACTCTATCATCTTATTGATGTCATGTCTCCCTAATTATTTCTATAATATCCTTTATTATAAGATTTCAGAGTCAAGAAACTTGTTCAAGTTTAAAGGCATACTACAACTATTAAATGACTTATTCCATCCAATTTTATTGTTCCTTCACAATTACAGCAATTTAATTTGCAAGTTTTGAGGTTCATAAATTCCAGGTGGAAAATCTAACTAACCTAATATATTACTGTTTTATTAAACTTGTCAAAATTCATTATTACACTTCTTCCTCAAATACTTCCCCATACCCTATAGTTTATCCATTTAGAATAGTGGAACAAAACTAAACTGAGTGTGTAGAAATGACTCATTTACCGTGACTCCACCATTGTAGTTATAGAAGATAATTTTGAGCCAGTGTCTTAATCTGAAAAATGAACTTAACAAAATTTGAGATACTTTCCTCACCCAGGTGTCATAGAGATTTAATTAAAACCTTGCTTCTAAAACATTTGGGAAATTATACATATGTTTATATACATGCAGAAAACTTTATACAAATGTAAATTTTTTACCCAACATAAGTTATATTTTATATATTGGTAAAAATATTGCAGATCTTTTAAAGACAATGTCATATAAGCTTCTTGAAGGTAATATTTATATTTTCTTTCCAGTGATCATCACAGTACATGGTAGGATTAGGGAACATTTAACAGCTCTATTTCAATGAATATAACACTAAAAATGTAGCAGGTCCAAAAATGAATTTTTGCTTTTTTTCATATCAAACCATATCCCATTTATAATTTTAGTGCTCTTTAAAACTTTAGATGTTACCAACAATCATCCAACTATGGAAATTAGAAATTAGAATCAGTCTTGACACCTTCCTGGCCCTCAACTCCAGTAAATTTCTCATTACCTTGATTCCTCTTTCTAAATCTCTCTGACTTACTTATTTTTATCCATTACATGAGTCATACAGAAAAGCCACATAGACTCTCTGGTTTTTTGTTTGTTTGTTTTTATTTTTTCTTTATTGATTTTAGAGAGAGAGGAAGAAAGAGGGAGAGAGACATAGAAACATCAATGAGAGAAAACATTGATTGGCCTCCTCCTCCACTGGGGATTGGGCTGACAACATGGGCATGTGCCCTGACCAGGAATTGAACTGGAGTCATCTTGGTGCATGGGTCAATGCTCAACCAATGAGCTGCACCGGCTGGGCCATACAGACACTGTGAAATGATTTGACATTCCACCAATGTGGTTTTTCTAAATTTGCTTGTTTATCTTTATTGTTGAAAGATTACAGATATCCCTTCTTTTTTCCCCAGTTGACACACTCCAACACACTCCCACCCCCTCACCGTGCCTATTGTCTGGGTCCATGGGTAATGCATATATGCATATAAGTTATTTGGTTTATCTCTTCCTGCCTTCTACACTCCCTCTGAGGTTTGTCAGTTTGTTCCCTGCTTCCATGTCTCTGGATCTATTTTGTTCATCAGCTTAATTTGCGCATTAGATTCCACAAATAAGTGAGACCATGTGATATTTGTCTTTTTCTGACAGGCTTATTTTGCTTATTATAATACTCTCCAGGTTCCTCCATGTCATCTCAAAGTGTACGAGATCTTCCTCTCTTATAACTGCATAATATTCCATTGTGTAAATATACCACAGCTTTTTTTATCCACTTGTCTACTGATGAACCCTTGGGCTATTTCCAGATCTTAGCTATTGTAAATAGCACTGCTATGAAAATAGGAGAGCATATATTCTTTCCGGTTGGTGTTTTCAGCTTCTAGGATATATGCCTAGAAGTGGGATCACCAGGTCAAATGTCAGTTCCATTTTTAAATTTTTAGAAAATACCATATTGTTTTTCATAGTGGCTGCATCAGTCAGCATTCTCACCAGCAGTGTATTAGAGTCCCCTTTTCTCCACATCTTGCCAGTACTTGTTGCTTGATGATTTGTTGATGGTAGCCATCTGGAAGATATAAGGTGATACCTCATAGTCATTTTAATTTTTATCTCTCTGATGATTAGTGATGTTGAGTATTTTACACACGCCTTTTGGCCATTTGTGTGTCCTTTCTGGAGAAGTGTCTATTCAGGTCTTCCACCTATTTTTTAATTAAATTGTATGTCTTCCTTTTGTTGAGTTGTATGAATACTATATATATTTTGAAAATTAACACACAGAAATTGATGGCATTTTTATACATCAATAATGAATACTCAATAAGATAAAAAAAAAAAATTGCATTTACCATTGTGGCAAAAAAAAAAAAAAAATTAAGATACTTAGGATTAAATTTAACCAAGGAGATAAAAGACCTTTTCTCAGAAAACTACAGGGCATTGAAAAGAGAAATACAGGAAGATACTAAAAAGAAAAAAAATGGAAGCATATACCATGTTCATGGATTGCAAGAATCAACATTATTAAAATGTCCATACCACCCAAAGCAATATATAGATTTAATGCAATCTTTATTAAAATTTCACAGATCTAGAACAAATACTCCAAAAGTTTATGTGAAACCAAAAAGATCCCAAATAGCTACAGCAATCATGAAAAAGAAAAACAAAGTTAGAGGGATCACAATACCGGATATCATGTTATACTACAAAGCCATCATAATCAAAACAGCCTGGTACTGGCACAATAACAGGCAAAAAGATCAATGTAACAGAACAGAGAGCCCAGAAATTAACCCAAAACATTATGCTCAATTAATATAAGACAAAAGAGGAAAGAGCATACAATGGAGAAAAGAGAGTCTCTTCAATAAATGGTGTTGGAAAAATTGGACCAGGTACATGCAAAAGAAAATAAAACTAGACCACCAATTTACACCATACACAGGAATTAACTCAAAATAGAGAAAACACTTAAATGTAACTCATGAAGCCATAAAAATCCTAGAAGAGAATGTAGGTAGCAAAATCTCAGACATCACACGTAGCAGAATTTTCACTGATATATCACCAAGTGCAAGAGAAACAAATAAAAATAATAATAAATGTGACTACTTAAAACTAAAAGGCTTCAGCATAGCAAAAGAAACCAGCATCAGCTAGAAAGATAGCAGCAGGCAGGAACAGAGGGAGGGTGAGTATGTAAGAGGGTGAGTGAGTGTGAGAGAGAGTGTGTGAGTGGATATGAGTGTGGATGAGCAACCTTGAGCAGTGCAGAAATGTGAGGGAGAAGGTTCCTGTGCTGTGGACAGAAAGCAACTGGCTACTGTGATAAGCAGCTCGACAGGGTGCTTCTCCCTGTGCAGCCAGGAAACCCCACCGTTTTGGAAGACCCTTGATCTCTTCTGGGAGGAGGCAGTGAGAGTGGCTAGGGCCCAGCAACCTGAGCCAACCAGTGCACCTCACACCGTGGGACCAGTGGACCCTGCTGTGTCAACATGGACCAGTGCACAGTAACAGCACTGTCAAGATGCCTGCTGAGGAAGCCTCAAGTGCCTGGGAACCCACCACCATGCCCCACAGCAGCAACCTTATCAGAGCTAAGACACACATCCAGCAACAGAGGCTCTGGAGCAGATATCCATCCCCAGGCAGCAGCAGCAAAGATCAGCAGCAGAGACCCATCTCAAAAGCTTCAGCAGAGGCTGAGCAAAAGCTGAGCCCCACAGGGGAGCAGTGCTCCCCAGCTGCCAAGAGCGGGACCCAGGGCTCCAGTGGGGCCTGCACAATACAGCTGCTTGTGGCACCAGTGGGGACTTCAGCCTCAGTTGGGCATGTGCAATGCAGCTGCCTGTGACACTGGCAGGGACAACAGCTTCACGGAGGCTTATATGATACAGCTGCCTGTGGCACCTGTGGGGAGTGCACAGCTTCAACAGGGCCTGTGTGATACAACAGCAGCGCCTACCAGGACAAACCAATACCAGCCGCTTGTAGTCAACACTCCAGTCTGGGAGGCACAGAAGCCTTATTTGACACACTGACCTACCTATAATATCCCTCACTGGATCTAGAACTACCAGACAGCTAAAATGGAGAGACAAAGAAATAACACCCAAATGAAAGCAAAGAAGGAATCGACAGAAAAACAACTACATGAAATGGAAGAAAGCTATTTGTCAGATAAAAAATTCAAAGCACTTTGCCATTCTTATTTAACATAGTACTGGAAGTCTTAGCAATCAGACAGAAAAATAAATAAATAAAAGGGATCCAAATTGGAAAGGAGGAAGTGAAACAGTCATTATTTGCCAGTGATATGATACTATACATAGAATACCCTAAAGACTCCATCAAAAATTTACTAGACTTCATAAATGAATTTGGCAAACTAGAAGGATACAAAATTAACATCAAGAAATCAATGGCATTCTTACACAACAATGATAAACTCACAGAAAGAGAAAGTAAAAAAAAAAATCTCATTTATAATCGTGGCAAAAAATTTAGATACCTAGGCATAAACTTAACCAAGGAAATAAAGGATCTATTCCCAGAAAACTAGAGGTCATTGAAAAAAGAAATGCAGTAAGATATAAGAAAGTGGAAGCACATACCTTGTTCATGGATTGGAAGAATTAACATCATTAAAATATCTGTACTACCCAAAGCAATCTATAGATTCAATGCAATCTCCATCAAATTACCAATGACATACTTCATAGAACTAGAACAAATACATCAAAAGTTCATATGGACAAAAAAGACCATGAATAGCAACAGCAATCTTGAAAAAGAAGAACAAAGATGGAGGGATCACATTGCCAGATTTCAGGTTATATTACAAAGCCACTGTAATCCAAACTTCCTGGTACTGGCACGAGAATAGGCATATAGACCAGTGGAACACAACAGAGAACCCAGAAATAGACCCAAGGCAATATGCTCAATTAATATTTGACAAAGGGGGCAACAGCTTACAGTGGAGTAAGGACAGCCTCTTTAATAAATGGTGTTGGGAAAATTGGACAGCTACATGCAAAAAAATGAAACTAGACCATCAACTTACACCATACACAAGAATAAACTCAAAATGGATAATAGACTTAAATGTGACTCATGAATCTATAAAAATCCAGAAGAAAATGTAGGCAACAAAATTTCAGACATCATATGCAGCAGATTTTCACTGATACATCACCTAAGGCAACAGAAACAAAGGAGAGAATGAACACATGTGACTACATCAAATTCAAAAGCTTCTGCACAGCAAAAGATAAAATCATCAAAATGGGAAGGCAACCCACTGTATGGGAGAACATCATTGCCAATGATGTATCAGATAAGGGGTTAATTTTCAATATATATAGAGTGCTCATACAACTCAACAAAAGAAAAAGAATCCAATTAACAAATGGGCAGAGGAAATAAATAGACACCTCTCCAAACAGGACATACAATGGCTAAGAGACATATGAAGAAATGCTCAACATCACTAATCATCAGAGAGATGCAAATTAAAACAACAATGAGGTATCACCTCACACCTGTCACAATGGCCGCCATCAACAAATCACCAAACAACAAGTGTTGGCGAGGGTGTGGAGAAAGGGGGACTCTACTACACTGCTGGTGGGAATGTAGACTGGTGCAGCCACTATGGAAAACAATATTGTGTTACCTCAAAAAATTAAAAATTGAAGTTCCATGTGACCCAGTGATCCCACTTCTAGGAATATACCCTACAAAACCTGAAACACCAATCAGAAAGAATATATGTACCCCCATGTTCATAGCAGAACTATTTACAATAACTAAGATCTGGAAACAGCCCAAGTGTCCATCAGTAGACGAATGGATAAAAAAGCAGTGGTTCATATACACAATGGAGTACTATGCAGCTGTAAGAAAGAAAGATCTCTTATCCTTTGAGACAAACTGAAGGGACCTGGAAAGTGTTATCCTAAGTGAAACAAGCCAAACAAAGAAAGATAAGTATCATATGATCTCACTTATTTGTGGAATATAATGAACATAACAGTCTGAGGAATGGGGTATTCCCAGAGATGTGTAAGTAGGGTACAGACTGACAATCCCCAGAATAGGGGGTGGAGATATAAACCACAGAACTTATATGCATGTATGCATGAACAATGGACATGGACAACAAAGCTGGGGACAGGGCAGGGAGGGGGAGAAGGAGGAATCAGTGGGGGGGAAAGGAGAAACTTTTGTAATAAAAATAAATTAATTAATTTTAAAAAAAAGATCCTACCCCCATTCTCCTTAAACTATTCCAAAAAATCCAAGACGACAGAAGACTTCCAAACTCATTTTATGAGGCCAGCATAATCCTAATTCCAAAACCAGATAAAGACACTACATTGTTAGAAAACTACAGACCAATATCCCTGATGAACATAGATGCCCAAATCCTGAACAAAAAATTAGCAAATTGGGTCTAGCAATACATCAAAAAATTATTCATCATGACCAAGTAGGATACATCTCAGGATGCAAAGATGATAAAATATCAACAAATCAATAAATGTGATACACTACATAAACAAAATGAAAGATAAAAACCATATGATCATATCAATAGATACTGGAAAAGCATTTGACAAAATCAAGCACCAATTTTTTATAAAAACACTCAGCAATGTGGGAATAGAGGGATCATATCTTGACATAATAAAGGCAATATATGAAAAACATACAGCCAACTTCACACTCAATGGGCCAAAACTACAAGCATTTTCCTTGAGAACAGGAGCAAGACAGGGATGCCCACTCTCGCCACTCTTATTTAACATAGTACTGGAAGTCTTAGCCACAGCAATTAGACATGAAGAAAACATAAAAGGAATCCAAATTGAAAAGGAGGAAGTGAAACTGTCATTATCTAGATGACATGATACTGTACATAGAAAACCCTAAAGACTCCATCAAAAATCTGCTAGATTTAATAAATGAGTTTGGCAAGTAGCAGGATAGAAAATTAATGTCAAGAAATTGACAGCATTCTTGTACACCAACAATGAACTCAATGAAAGAGAACCTAAAAAAGCAACCTCATTTACCATTGAGGCAAAAAATTAAGATACCTAGGAATAAACTTAATCAAATATGTACAGAACCTGTTTGCAGAAAACTACAGAACATTGAAAAAAGAAATAGAGGAAGATATAAAAAAGTGGTAACATATACCTTGTTCATGGATTGGAAGAATTAACATCATTAAAATGTCCATACTACCAAAAGCAAACTATAGATTCAATGCAATCTCCATCAAAATACCAATGACATACTTCACAGAGTAGAACAAATACTCCGAAAGTTTATATGGAAGCAAAAAAGACCCCAAATAGCAACAGCAATCTTGAAAAAGAAGAACAAAGTAGGAGGGATCACAAAGCCATAGTAATCAAAACAGCCTGGTACTGGCATAAGAACAGGCAAAGAAATCAATGGAACAGAACAGAGAATCCAGAATTTGACCAAGTCATTTTGCTCAATTAATATTTGACAAAAGTGGCAAAAGCATACAGTGGAATAAAGACAGCCTCTTTAATAAATGGTATTGGGAAAATTAGACAGCTACATGCAAAAAAATAAAAATAAAAAAATAAGCTAGACTACCAACTTACACCATACACAAGAATAAACTCAAAATGAATAACAGAGTGAGACTTAAATGTGACCCATGAATCCATAAAAATCCTAAAAGAAAATGTAGGCAACAAAATTCCAGACATCACACGCAGCAGAATTATCACTGGTACAATGCAATAGAAACAAAGAAAAAAAATGAACACATGAGACTACATTAAACTAAAACACTTCTTCACAGCAAAAGAAACAACGATTAAAATGGAAAGAGAATCCACTATATGGAAGAGTATAATTGCCGACGATACATCAAATAAGATGCTAATATTCAAAATATAGAGAGTGCTCATACAACTCAACAAAAAAAAAGAGAAAGAACCCAATTGAAATATGGGCAAAGAACCAAAATAGACATGTCTCCAAACAGGACACAAAAATGGCAAAGAGACATATGAAAAAATGCTCATCATCACTAATCATCAGAAAGATGCACATTAAAACAACTATGAGGTATTACCTCACACCTGCCAGAATGGATGCCATCAACAAATTATCAAACAACAAGTGGAGAAAAGGGGACTCTAGTACAGTGCTGGTGAGAATGCAGACTGGTGCAGCCACTATGGAAAACAGTATGGTGTTTCCTCAAAAAAATTAAAAATTAAATTGCCTTTTAATCCAGTGATCCAACTTCTAGGAATATATTCTAAGAATCCTGAAACACCAATCAGAAAGAATATATGTACCCCTATGTTCATAGCAGCACTATTTAAAATCGTTGAGATCTGGAAACAGCTCAGGTACCCATCAGTAGATGAGTGGCTAAGAAAGCTGTGGTACATATACACAATGGAATAATATGCAACTGTAAGAAAACAGATGTCTTATCCTTTGAGACAACATAGAGGGACCTAGAGAGTATTATGCTAAGTGAAATAGCCAGTCAGAGTAAGACAAATGCTAGCTGACCTCAGTTATTTGTGGAATAAAATGAACTAAACAAGCTAAGGAACAAAATAGACCCAGAGACATGGAAGTAGTGCACAGACTGACAAACCTCAGACGAGCTGGATGTAAGGGGAAGGAAGAGATAAACCACAAAACTTATATGCATATATGCATAAACAAGGACATAGACAATAATGTTGGGGGCGGGGCAAGATTGGGAGGAGGGTGTTAGTGGGGGAAAAAAGGAGAAACATTTGTAACAAAAAAATAAATAAGTAAATAAATAAATAAGAAAAAGAGAATAAAAAACTAGAAGATATATGTACTGCCAAAAAAAAAAAGAAACCAGCATCAAAATGTGAAGGAAACCCACTATATGGAAGAACATATTTGCCAATAATACATCAGATAAAGTGTTAATTTCCTAAATGTGGATTCTTTAAGATTTATGGGAAATGAAGCCTACTGAAAACAAAACCGCACATTGCTTGACACAGTCATTTAAATCCACAACTGTGGCCCTGGCCAGTTTGGCTCAGCGGTTAGAGCATCGGCCTGTGGTCCAGAGAGACCTGGGTTCGGTTCCTGCTAAGGGCACATACCTTGGTTGCAGTTTGTCCCTGACCCTGGTTGGGTCATGCAGGAGGCAGCCACTTGATGTATCCCTTTCATGTAGATGTCTCTCTCTCTCTCTCTCTCTCTCTCTCTCTCTCTCTCTTTCCCTCCCACTCTATGTGAACAAAAAAATGAAAAAAATGTCCGAGGATAAATCCACAACTGTGCCCTGGCCAGTTTGTCTCAGTGGTTAGAGTGTCAGCCTGCAGTCCAGAGAGATCCGGGTTTGGTTCCCGCTAAGGGCATGTACCTAGGTTGCAGTTTGTCCCCGGCCCTGGTTGGGTCATGCAGAGGCAACCACTCAATGTGTCCCTTTCACATTGATGTCTCTCTCTCTCTCTCTCTCTCTCTCTCTCTCTCTCTCTCTCTCTCTCTCTCCCACTCTGTCTGAACAAAAAATGGTGAAAAAAAAATACTTGTGTGAGGATAAAAAAATAAATAAATAAAATAAATCCACAAGTGTATTTCTCTGGGCTCTCAGTATCAAAAGTCACTGAAGAGATACTATGTGTAAACTTTAAGAATTCACCTAGAAAAGTACAGTATGTAGAAATATGTAATGACCTCTCAATAGATCTAATTTCAATATTAAAATTATTTTCTACAATAGGGACAGATTGTATTTCTAAAGATACCTATAATATCTCGTTTTGGTCATACCTTTAACATTCCTTCTCTGTTCAAGATCATTAAAGATATATAGCTCAATAGAGTAAAATTTAACATTGTAATGCATTCTTCTCCTATTATTTTAACCAATAAAACTGTCCAGTTTCAGTAGAATAGTTTACATGTAACTGGTAAGAGCTTGGCAAGCAAAATAGAAAAATCCATAAAATCTAATGTTCCTAATAAATGTATTCTAAAAGCCATACAATTATTTTAAAGATGCTAATTATCAAATTTCAAAATCTACAGTTCTCAGATTTCAAAATCTATAGTTCTCCTTAATAATTTTATATAAGCTTTCTTTCTAATTCCCTGTCGCTGTCTGCATGTTTAACTTTTTAAACATTATTTTTCTGTCATAAACCTTATTGATATTCTGTAGTGTACCTCTCTTCCTCATTCCATTGTTAAGAATTATGTTTTGTTACAGCCTCTTTCTCTGTATACCATTCAAGTCCAGTCTGTCACTCTAACCATACAGAGACTGCCAATGAAGGGTACCCTCACTGGCTTCTGAGTGCTTCCTTCTCCTCCCCTCCTCCCCCACAAAGGAAAAGAGCTCTCAATGCTTCATTGTGCCGCAATACATCTCCAACTATTTTCTATATTGTGCTCAGCCTCTGGAACAAATTAACTTATTTTAGTTTTAGGGTCAATTAGATGGCTTCCATTTTTCTTAAACTTAAAACTTGTTTCAATCAAATGCTATAAACTTTGGTCCCTAAATAAAAAGATTTTCTAGCCTATTTAAATTCAGTGTGAATTGATAATATTTAACAATACAAAAAAAAAATTAGTGCTCTTTTCCCCATTCATCAGGATATTCTTCTTTGACACGAGTGCACGCCTGGAATACTTTTTTTTTTTTTAATCCTCACCCGAGGATATTTTTCCCATTTATCTTTACATAGAGTGGGAGGGAGGGAGAGAGAGAGAGAAACATCAACACAAGAGAGACACACTGACTGGTTGCCTCTTGCACAACCCCGACCAGGGCTGGGGACGAACTGCAACTGAGGTACATGCCCTTGGCTGGAATCAAGCCCGCAACTCTTTGGTTGGAGGGCCAACATTCTAACCGCTGAGCAAAACTGTCCAGGGCTGGAATACCTTTATAAATGTATTCTTGTGAGCATAAAAATTAAATTCCCATTAAATTTACATAATAATATTCCCAGACCTATACTAAAACCAAGAATGTTTTCAATATCACTAGTGTTTTCACTAAACATAAGTTTTCTGCAATGTCTACACCCAAAAACCTATTTTGAAATAAATGCACTAAATTTGAATAACCTTATTTGAACAGGGTGTCTTACAATATAGACATTTTAAAACATTTTTATAAGTTACTTAGAAAAGATGAGAAATGTAATACAGTCAGTGCAGGAAAAAAAAAAAAAAAAAAAACTGAACAGTTTTTTAAGACTTCACCTTTCCTCCAATTAATCCAACAAACAATGTATACACTGATAGTAGACTAGTATACAAATAATGTTTTCAAACTAAGAGCTTACTAAAATGAAGCCAAGTTTCCTTGGGACATGCATACATCCCCAGAGATGGTAGAATATAAAGATCTATACGTTTTAGATTCTAAAACCTAGGTTCAGACCCGTGCTCTATCACTTAAGTCTCATGACCTTTGACTAAACACTAAACCTTCCTGAAACTCATCCCAAATGTACATACTGGAAAGAATAATATCTACCTTCACTGCAGATAAGAAATAAGTTAACTTTATAACAATCCAGGCACATAATACACCTGAAAAAGTGTTAATGTTCTTCAACCAAAAAATAATTTTCCAAGGTATATCCTGAAGGTACTAACATGCTTCACTTGGGTTTATATGTTTCTGGAAAATTGTTATTTTTCTTCAATAAATTAATCAGACCAAATATATTAATTTGATAGGTCTTACTCTATCACCAAAAATTATTTAGCATTTTTTAACATAAATGCCAGCATTCTTTTTTTTTTTCTTTTTTTTTTTTTTTTTATCCTCACCCGAGGACATTTTTCCATTTTTTACACAGACAGAGTGGGAGGGAGAGAGAGGAAGAGAGAGAGGGAAACATCGATGTGAAAGGGACACATCGAGTGGCTGCCACCCGCACGACCAACCAGGGCCGGGGACAAACTGCAACCGAGGTACATGCCCCTAGCGGGAACCGAACCCGGGTCTCTCTGGACCGCAGGCGGACGCTCTAACCGCTGAGCCAAACTGGCCAGGGCCCAGCATTCTTAATAAATGAAATGTAAAAGCACATTGAATCATTTAATAAATACTTAAGAGCTTTTTATTTTATTTTATTTAATGTTTTATTGGGGGGTTTTTGGGAGACACAGGAAAGGAGAGAGAGAGAAACATTGATATGAAAGAAAAATCAATCAGCTGCCTCCTGTATGCCCCCACTGGGGATCAAGCCCGCACTGGGGCATGTGCCTTGACCAGGAATTGAACTGAATAGGGAACTCAGTCCATGGGACAACACTCTATCCACTAAGCCACACTGGCCAGGCTATTTAGAGCTTTTTAATTTCACCACTAAGGTTCTTATCCTTTTCATCCCTTGATAAGAGCTCTGTCTTGGAAGAACAGGCCTTTGGGCTTTAATGGTGTAAAAAAAATGAAGAAAGAAAAAATGGTGAATCCATCAGGCTGAGACTGGCAAGAATGTGTCAGAGAAGAAAGGCGCCTGAGCAGACTGAGGAATGTGAGAAAAGTGAACTGGGGAGAAAATGAGAATTAATAAGTAATTCCATGGAGTTCCGGAAAAGCAAGTAAAGCTCACAAATTGGAATTGTTTTTGAACTTAAGTCTGTTCTTTCAACCACAAATGGCATATATATATATTTATATTATACATTTATATATATATATTTAATGGCCATTATAAGTGTTATGAAGTAGAAGTAGAGTAATCACAGTTTACCAGAAGGACTTACTCTGTTGTGGGTGAGTCTGAGGGAGAACACAAAAGACTCCCCTGAGGGAGGGGAAAGCTAAGGGGGAGTAAGATATGAGAACTAACACTTTTTTTCTTAACAAAGCAAGCATGTATGTAAGGGTTACTATGCACCAGGCTCTTCTCTGAGCAGTTATTATTTATTACCTTAATTTATTATTTTTTAGTTGACTCTTTTAATCTTCCCAACCATGAAGTAGATAAGATTAGTTTATACATTTTACAAATGAGAAAAATGAGTCACAAGGTGATTAAATAAATTATATAAGATCACAGAGTCGATAAGGGCTATTGCTGAAATTCAGATCCAGTCAGTTTTGGCACCTTATTTTGGACTAGTATTTCATTAACTGAATTTGAGCAAATTAAAGTCTCCTAAGCAATCTGTCCCTAATTTAACTTAGTTAAATTCCTTTCAACATTTTAAACTGAATTTATGCATTTAATAAATAAATAAATTTGATTTGTAAACACTTCATCTACCTAATAAGCTTTCTTAAATGCTCAATCCTTGTAAATCTAATACATTAAATTATACACATATATGTATATGTGTGTATATATATGTATACACACACACATACACACACACCTAGATATCTTATTGCATTACATTTTACAAACATTTTCAGTGAAAAACATAATGATCATCCTGAACTGAACACAAAACATTCACATAACTAGCTTGTTGTTTTTTGTACTTAAGTTTTTTTTAATTTTTCTAACATTATATAATCTAACTACAGGGAGTTGGGGTAGATACAAACTACAATGTTAGTCAGGCCAAGACTTCTGGGTCAGAAATTCAATCAAACTGTGTTATTTCTCAGTGGTTAAAGATTGCACACTAAACCAAGTTCTTAAGGGATACTTGATTCTTAGTATGATCCTAAGGGGTACATGATTCTACCTAAATCCTTACATATAACTGCTGTATTACTAGGGGCCTCAGATCTATGTTTATGAGAGATTGGTTTTATTTCCTATATCCTCTGAATTAAGTAGTTACATTTATACACAATGCTTTTTAATCTTTTTCAATTTTTACTGTCTAATTATTATAGGCAGAATTTCATCCCCATGCATGTTGCTTCTAATTTTTTTTCCTGTCTACACTCTTTTCATATTTTGTTTTTGTTTTGTTTTGTTTTGTTTTGTTTTTAGGGATTTCAACCACAACTCTATGGACAATTATTATTACACTGACATTTTTGCTGAAGATTGCACTTCTCATTCCATTATAAATAAAGTGGGCCTGGGTGTGATTTTAGGTGGTATCATGACCAAAGGACCCTAGATCACAGCCACTCTTTTCTAGGTGGACTCCAAAGAAGATATATTTACAGAATAATGACAAGTAAATGGAGGTGAAGTCCTACTTTATTAATTAACTATGAAACACTCTTAGGCCATCTTCTACTTAAGGGCTTAGAAAGAAGAGGTAAAGAAATATGTAAGCCGTGCCCCCATATACCACACTTGTAACCTCCTGAAAGCCCCTCTTCTGGATATTGAGCTAAATCAGTGAACTGAACTATGTTGACAACACAGATCACTGTTTCTCATCTTAGGAAAGAACCAGAGAGAGGTGAAAAAGATCAGGGAGACTTTGAACTACTCCCCCTTGTGGTCTCCATTGTCCTTAGTTTTATTCCTCTTAGTTTTATTCCTCTGGCTTCTTTCTAAGCCCTTAAGTAGAAGGGGGCCTAAGAGTGTTTCATAGTTAATCTACCTATAATGATGATTGTGTCGCTATCACTTGTTTCTCTGAATTTCAAAGTTCAAGACTTATAATAATAAAATGAACATCCTGCTCTTTTTTCATATACATTTTTTCCAGAATCAGTTATATTTCATGAGTCCTGAAAGGCACCCACACACTTTTGAAGTTAACAGACTGGTATTTCAGTTCCTTTTTACCTAGGTCCTATCTTTCTGGCTTTGGGTAAATTATATAAGCTTTCTGAGCCTCAAGTTCACTCATTTGTAAAATGAGCTCAATTCTATTTTCCTCCCAAAGCTATGTTGATGATAAAGTAAGATCACACAATTTTAAATATTAGATAATAATACTAAGATATTAGTTCCCCAACTCAGTACTTAATATGCATTGCTTTCATCTTAAACTGAAAAATAGAATTCACTACAGTTGGCTTATCCATTTTATAACATAAAACAATATAACTACTTCCTGCCTATGAACAGTCATGAATCTCTAAAATCTACCTATAATGATGATTGTGTCGCTATCACTTGTTTCTCTGATTTCAAAGTTACCCAAGGCTTGTTCATTACTCTAATTTTAAAGTAAATAAAATAAGGCCTTCTATGTTCAAAGAGAACCAATATAAGCCATTCTAGGTGTAATTAATGTTAGTTATGGTATGTCCTAGTAGCTGAGTGCTTGGTGCTATAGATCTTTGCTAATGTGATTCCATGGTGACTAATGACAACTTACTGATAGAATCGTTTCATAATGTCCTTCTGCAGCCAGGGGCAGGCCTACCTTTAGATAGCATTTTTCTTTGTTTCTTTTCTCTTTTTGTTTTTATCAGGGTTAGAAAAAGGTTTCATTCTCATAAGAAAATATCATTTATATCCATCACGTTTATGTTATGAGGGTTTAAAGAACAAAATTATATCAGACCAAAAGAGGGCTTATTTATGACAGCATCACTGGAAGTAGAGCATGAATTACTCATAATTTTAAAATGCAGCCCCATGTTAATGTATGCTCATGTCTTACCGTAGGAATGGTCATTGACCATTGAGCAGGACAGATTTCTCACTCCTGTGCCACAGTTTCCTACAAGTATATAATCTCATGGCTTCACTTCTTGGCTGGATGCCTTCAAAAAGAAACAAAACTTATAATGTTGCCCTCATCTTTTAAACCAAAAGCTAATTGCTACAGCAGAGCCAAAGACATCAATATGAGTACAAAGAAAATGTTCTATTTTATTTTGAGGACTCTCAAATTCACAGCTTGTCTTTCTCACACATAGTTAATAATTATTCTTAAATGCAAATTTCCTTAAATACAGAATGGCCAGTCCATATTTCTGACTGACTTACTTTGTTGTTATAAATGGTGAGCATGGGTACATCTTATTCTACTTGGAAAGAAAGAAAAAAAAGCAAGCACACAATTAGCTACAGAAGGCTAGGTTACCATAGTGACATGAAAAGGAAAAAATGATCTTTCAAACTTTTTCAACATCATGTTTCAAAGGAAAGTTTGAGCTCTTTCAACCGTCTTCCTGGAATAGAAAATATATACTTGTTTTCATCCAAAAGGAGCACCTACTTCTTTATGATTGTCTCCTAGTGACTTGTAGCTGCAAAAATGAAGTCACCTCAGGTAAAGACAAAAATGAGTGGAATATTCAGGGTACCATGGATACCAAGCTCACTTCTTACACAGCCTCTCCTGACCCAGCCTCAACCAAACTGAACTTCCTATCACCATGGACCTCAAAATTCTGCTGAGATACATTACAATCATAAATAGAATTAGGACAGAAAATTCTAGGGTTTTATGAACGTTTTCAGAGAATAGAACATATAAAGCCAAAAAACGTTGTTCATGAAACTAGCATCACCATGATATTAAACATAAAAACATGATTTAAGAAAAATAAAGAACACTAATCTTGTCTCACTTATTGAAGATAGACGTAATATACTATTGAAATGCTTACAAACCAATCTTAACATGTTAAAAAAAATAACACACAACCCAGGAAAATCAGTACATGCATAATATTATAAATCAAAGAGTAGAGATCGCAAATGTGGCTCAAATTAGAAATTATTATAAACTTTGACCTACAGTCAATAATTGTTCAAATTAAAAAACAGTGATCATCTCAATTGGTTCTGAAAAATTATTTGAAAAATTTGATACCAAATCTATATATGTAATTCTGAAATCAGGAAGAGAAGAGCTACTTTGCAAACACATGTTAGGTAGAACTTGGCTACAATTTCTTAGCTGTTACTGAAGCCCAAATCTGAAAATAAAGAATGTTATGCCCTATGTACCCAACAAACTCAAGCCAAAAGAGTGTGAAAGGGCTGCAGAAAGTGTGAGCATTATCAGAAGACATTAACTGTTCATCCCAAGCTGGCTTTATTCTGAGCTGCAGAAATGTGAGCTTTCCCCAGAACTTGTATTAAAGATTCAGATGAAGCGCTAAGCAAAATGCAGACCTTTGTCTTGAGCTCCTCAAGAAAAAAAAGCCACTTGAATACTTGCCACACAAAGAGGAGTTCAAAATCAGATCACAATTGTACCAAGCTAGACCTTGTTATCCACTCTCCCTCGTTCCACCTCACAGCATGATCTGCAGAGAAAGATAGATGAGTAAGGAGGGTTTTGGTGAATAAATGGCCATATGTGAGCAATTTTTAAAATCTAGCCTTGTTAGAGCTCTTGGTCTTTGAAAATTCTGGATGGATATGAAAATTAAGTATCTCTTACATAGTGACAGGACTCTCCTCTTGTTGAGTCTGACTCAGTAAGTCTAGAGTGGGGTTCAGCAAACTGAATTCTTAATAACATTCTACTATCAAAGTGTGGGAAATAGTATATTATGGAAATAGAAAAATAATAGGTTACAGAATTATATGTTATTTCTCAGTAATAAGTAGGGAAATGCATGTTGGAGGATATAACAGTTATAGTCCTGAAAGAACATCAAATCCCAAATGCTTACAAACATCAGAGTGTTTTCCAAGACCAATGGCTAACAGTAGTGAGCAAAAGCACATAATTATCAGTCACATAATTCTGCCACCACATTAGCAGATCACACTGTGGACAGCAAGTTACATTAGAATAGCTTTGGAAACAAAAATTACAGCTGCTATCGCAAATCAAGGACAGTTGGTGGTAGAAATCTCCCCTATAACCAAAGAAATTTTAAAATAAATATGGATACGAAGTACTATGCTTTTTTTCACCTAATCCATCTCTGAACTTGTTCCAGGTGGTACATCCAGAGATGATTAAATAGCAAGAAGAGGTTGAAACATGTTTGCACTTGTAAAGTTACCATGTGTGTTCGCACCTGGCAGAAATCCATGACTTGCTTCATTAGCTCCAAAGGAAGTTCCACCTTGTAAAAATGCTGAAAATTTCAACTAGCAGAACAAAAGAAAAAGCACAAATTTTCTCTTGCCCATGAAATTTCTACATTTTCAACCAAAAATGAATGTCACCCTTTTAGAAGTGATCACCAAAGCTTTCTGACCTATATGCCCTTATTTAAGATGCTCTCATATACCCAGCATTTCTAAAATAAACAAACAACAAAAATTGTTCTTAGATTGTTTAAGATGTATTGAAAGTAAAAGTGGAGAGCAAATAAACTGTTGCTTTCTCATCGTATACTCTATTATCTACCATTTGTGGGAAGAGAAAAGCCTGGCAGAAAAGAAAAAAAATTATCTTTGGCATTACTCTTCCTATAAATGGATAGAAGACTTAAATGTGACACATGAATCCATAAAAATCCTAGAAGAAATAGTAGGCAACAAAATTTCAGACATCATATGCAGCAGAATTTTCATTGATACAGTGTCTAAGGCAAAAGAAACAAAGGAAAAAATGAACACATGGGACTACATCAAACTCAAAAGCTTCTGCACAGCAAAAGAAACAACCATCAAAATGGAACGGCAACCCACTCTGTGGGAGAGCATAACTGCCAATGATACATCAGATAAAGGGTTAATTTCCAAAATATATAGCACCCTCACACAACTCAACAAAAGGAAGACAAAGAAACCAATTAAAAAATGGGCAGAGGAACTAACTAGACACCTCTCCAAACAGGACATACAAATGGCTAAGAGACATATGTAGAAATGCTCAATATCACTAATCATCAGAGAGATGCAAATTAAAACAACAATGAAGTATCACCTCACACCTGTCAGAATGATCGCCATCAACAAATCATCAAACAGCAAGTGTTGGCGAGGGTGTGGAGAAAAGGGGACTCTAGTACACTGCTGGTGGGAATGCAGACTGGTGCAGCCATTATAGAAAACTGTATGGTGTTTTCTCAAAAAATTGAAAATTAAATTGCCTTTGACCCCCCAGTGATCCCCTTCTAGGAATATATCCTAAGAAGCCTGAAACACCAATCAGAAAGAATATATGTACCCCCATGTTTGTGCAGCACTATTTACAATTGCTAAGACCTGGAAACAGCCAAAGTTTCCATCAATAGATGAGTAGATAAAAAGCTGTGGTACATATACACAATGGAATACTATGCAGCTGTGAAAAAGAAAGATCACTTATCCTTTGAGACGACATGGAGGAACCTGGAGAGTATTATCCTAAGCGAAACAAGCCAGCCAGAGAAAGACAAATATCACATGGTCTCACTTATTTGTGGAATATAATGAACAAAATAGACCCAGAGACATAGAAGTAGGGTACAGACTGACAAACCTCAGAAGAGGGGGTCGAGGGGGAGTGAATAGATAAACCACAGAACTTATATGCATGTATGCGTAACCATGGACATAGACAACAATGCTGGGGAAGGGGCATGGCAGGGGGATTGGTAGGAAGGTGTCAATGGTGAAAAATGAAGAAACATCTGTAACAAAAATTAATTAAAAATTAAAACATAAATAAATCATCTGAGAAACCATTATTATTAAAATTATTAAATTTATTTCACTTGATTTATTTCATTTCATTTGGCTGAGAATCTGTGTAAACCAAATGAAATATATTTATCATACCCACCTCCCACCCCCCCAAAAACAAAAGTATAATAGGGAAAAGTACAGTTTTGGACCACAATTTCTGGTAGTTCTTTCCAAAGGGATTCTCTTGTTCTGAACATCCAAATAGGTTTTGTGATTAAATAGTTAGAACTCAGTAGGTCTAGAAGCTGAGAAAAAAATACATTGCCTTACAAAAATAGATTTAGAGTTAGGAGTTAATTGTGCTAGGGACAAAAGGAGGTTGAAAGAAGAAATGGCAACACCCGAAGAGAAAAACAATAAAGATGGTATGTGGCCAGAATCTATAAGAGGGGAAAAAATCTCAGATTATAGAGAATTAAGAAACAAATAAAGAAACAACTCTAATATAATTTGAAATTGCACTGCAGCATGATTAATCTGTTCACATCCCTCCCCCAGGTTGTCAGCGTAGACTAGTATATACATCTGCTCTGTAAGGACAGCTTTTAATAGAATTGAGTAAGGGGTCAAGGTTCTTATTTAGGATTCCACAAAGTAGCATACAGGCAGCAAGCAAAGGAGGGGGCAGTAATTTAATCCCTGATTAAATGAATTCTGAGATAATAGGAGTATAAATCAGATGTGAGCACAAGAATATAAAACCCAAAAAAGATCTTTGGGAAACCACAATGTATGGAATGGGAGACTCTAAGAAAACTTATCTAGATTTCAAAAGAAGGTCCATAGTAATATCTCAGTTTCCAGGAAATACAACATAATAAATAGGGGAGAAAAAGTTTAATCACTCAGCCACAAAGCCACGCACAGAGAAACAACTATTTATGTTTTGGTGTCTACCTTTGAGTGATATTTTCCCTTTTCTCTGTATTTCTTTTTTTAAATTTTTTAAAAATTAATTTGAGAGAGAGAGGAAGGGAGAGAGAGAGATAGAAACATAGATGAGAGAGAACATCGATAGGCCGCCTCCTGCATGCCCTCACTAGGGACCTGGCCCACAACCTGGGCATGTGCCCTGACCAGGAATCAAACTGGTGACCATCTTGGTCAGGGTCAATGCTCAACCACTGAGCCACACCAGCCAGGTCTTCTCTGTATTTCTACAAACACACACACACACACACAGAAATTTTATTTAAATGGATTAATTCAATTTTGTGATTACAAAGTTTAGAATTTTCAATCTCTACATAGATCTTCCTCAGTTTCTCTCTGAATACTACAGAATTTTACAAAAGAAGATTCAAACAATTACTGTAATGGCAGAAACAGAAATTGGCATTGTCATATCACAATCTGGGAGAAAACTGCAATAATTTGGGGCTTTATGAAGCCAGATTTAACTATTTGTGTTTTGACACATTATATAATCAAAATTTGCTTCATCAAAGATTACCTAACAGACACATAGATTTTGGGTGGACTAGGAAGATGGCGTCAGGAAGGACCGGAGGGAAGGTGAGTGTGTGAGAGAGTGAGCAAGTGTGTGAGAGAGTGAGAGTAGACATGAAGGTGGACAAGCAAATCCAAGCAATGCAAAACAGCTGAGCATAAAGTTCCTGTGCTGTTGACTGGAGCAGCCAGCTACCTTGGTAAGCGGCCCTTCAGGGTGATTCTCCCTGCTCCACGGGGAGGTCCCAACATTTTGGAAGATCCTGGGTCTTCCCTGGGAGGAGGCAGTAGGAGCGACTAGGGCCCAGTAACCACAGCCCACAAGCTCACCTGGCACCATTGGACCAGTGGACACTCTGTGTCAACACAGACCTTGGGCAGCACAAAAGTGGAGCTGCCCAAGGTGCCAGTCATGGAAGCCTCAGACAGCCTGGAGCCCATACCCCATAGTAGCAGTCCAATCAGAGTCCAGATATACCCTCAGCAACAGAAGCTGAGGAGCAGACATCCATCTCCAAGCAACAGAAGTACAGATCAGCAGCTGAGACCCATCCCCCAAAACTACCGCAAAAGTTGAGCAAGAGTTGACCCAGCAGCGGGACCTGGGGCTCCACAGAGACCTGTGCAGTATAGCACCCCAGAAGAGCAGTGGGAAGCCTGAACCTGAGAGAGACTGGTGCTATCCACCTGCATGCCTACCAGAACTGCAGGGTGCGAGGGCACTGGAGAGGCCGGCACAACCCAGCAGGGACTGTGCCATCTAGTTACCCACAGGACCTGTGCAACCCAGCAGCCCATAACAAAGGCATAGAGCCAGGTCCCCAAAGGGACTGTGAGATCCAGTTACCCATGGGACCTGCAGGGTTTTGGGGTACCAGGAAGGCCTGTGTGATCCAGCTGTGCACAAGATAGGCACAGAGTTTATGAAAATGGAGGAGGAGTGAATAGAAGCTACACAGACTATATCCCAATACCAAATGGGAATTACAACTAAAATTAAAAAAATCTGCCCTGGCCAGTTTGCTAAGTGGTTAGAACATCGGCCTGCAGTCCAGAGAGACCCAGGTTTGGTTGCTGCAAAGGGCATGTCCCTCAGTTGCAGTTTGTACTCGGCCATGGTTGGTCAGGCAGGTGGTAGCCACTCAATGTGTCCCTTACACATCAATGTTTTCCTCTCTATCTCCCTTCCTCTCCCTCCCACTCTATCTGATCAAAAATGGAAAAAAAATGTCCTCAGGTGAGGATAAAAAAAAAAAATCATCAGAAAAAAGCAACAGAAAAGCAGCAGGACAGGACCATATAACCAGGGACACAGGTAGGATCTGGGGAGGTGTGAAAGAGTGGCTGGATGGGAACCAACGGGCAGGAGCAGTCTTAGCTGTGAGCAGCACCCTTGGGTAATGAAGACCAAGCCTGCTCCACAGTGCAGAGATACAGGACAGAGCATTAAACTAGCCATAGCCACTCACCTGGAGCCTACAGCAGAAGGAGGGCAGACAGAGCTGGAACTCTTTGGGGACACTCAGGATTTGGAGGGCACTCAGAGTTTTTACTGAGCTGTGGCCAAAAAGACGGTGGCCAGTGTTCTCTGTCCCAGAGCTGGGGGAAAAGTAGCAGACCCCCTTCAGAGATTCAGAATTTCACAGGTGAGGCAAAGAAATGCAAATTGAAGCTCATTAACAACCAGCATCTATCCCACCTCCTGGAAATACTTTTATTCAGAACACCAGGGCTACATTCCAAGGCAGTGAGTAACTGAGACTAATAGCCTCTAGAGCTAGAGGATAACTGAAACTTTCCTGGGCTTGCAAATCTACACAAAAAAGTAAGACTTGACAGTGGTATTTAACATGGGCCCACCCGGGCTCATCCAAACCCAGTAGAGGGAAAAACAAACAGCAGAAAACCAACACCCACAGGGAAAATTTGGCAGGCTCCAAAACCCACTGAGATAGCCAAAATGGTGAAACAAAAAAAAACAAACCCCAAATGAAACAACAAGAGAATTCTATTGAAGATGAGATAAATGAAATGCACCTAAGAAAATTATCAGAGGTAGAGTTCAGAGCCATGATCTTGAGGAAGCTCAATGGCATGAGTAAGGACATCAACACCATGAGTAAAGATATAGAAACATTGAAAATAAACCAAGTAGAAATGAAGAATGACATAGCAGAATCTAAGAACACATTGGAAGGACTACTAGCAGAGTAGAGGACACTGAGGACCGGAAGAGTGAATTAAAAGACAGAGTAGAAAAAAATCAACCAATCAGTAAACCAAAAAAAAAAAAAAAAAAAACAATTAAAAAACAGGAAGACAGCTTAAGAGAACTGTAGGAAAACTGGAAACGTAATAACATGCGCATCATAGGAGTCCCCAAAGAGGAAGAAAATGGTCAAGGGTTAGAGAATATATTTGAAAAAATAGTGCCAGAAAAGTTTCCTAACTTGGTGAAGAAAGAAGGCATTTAACGTCAAGAAGCACACAGAGCCCCATGTAAGAAGAACCCAAACAGGCCCACACCAAGACACATAGTAATTAAAATGCCCAAAATTAAAGACAACGAGAGAATCCTAAAGGCAGTAAGAGGTAAGCAACTGGTTACCTACAAAGGAAACCCCATAAGGCTCTCAGCTGATTTCTCAACAGAAGCACCGCAGGCCAGAAGGGAATGGCATGAAGTAATCAAGGTCCTGAAAAACAAGGATCTGAATCCAAGACTATTCTACCCAGTAAGGCTATCATTTGAAATAGAAGGTCACATAAAGAGATTTCCAGACAAAACAAAACAAAAAAGGCTAATGGAATATATTAACACCAAACCAGCACTGCAAGATATGCTAAAAGGACTGCTGTAATTAGTAGAAAAAAAAATAGAACCACACTAACCAAAAATGGCAATAAATAAGTCCATATAAATTATCACCTAAAATGTGAATGGTTTGAATACTCCAATAAAAAGACACAGAGTAGCTGACTGGTTAAGAAAGCATAACTCACATATATGTTGTTTATAAGAGACCCACCTCACAACAAAAGACCCACATAGTTTGAAAGTGAAGGGATGGAAAAAAATCTTTCAAGCAAATGAAAAGGAAAAAAAAAGCTGGGGTAGCAATACTCATATCTGATAAAGTAGATTTCAAAATGAAGGCCATAACTAGAGACTAAGAAGGCCTCTACATAGTTGTGAAAAGATCTATCCAACTGGAAGATATAACTTTGGTAAACATATATGCATGCAATATAGAGCACCAACACATAATAAAAATATTCTGAAGGACTTCAAAGGAGAAATCAACAGCAATACAATCATAGCAGGGGACTTCAACACCCCGCTGACATCACTGGATAGATCATCTAGACAAAAAATTAACAAGAAAACAGAGATTTTAAATGAAGCACTAGATCAAATGGATTTCAGATATCTACAGGAATTACACCCCAAAACTGCAGAATTCACAATCTTCTCAAGTGCACATGGGACATTTTCAAAGAAGACCACATGTTAGGGCACAAACTAAGTCTCTACAAGTTCAAGAAGACTGAAATCATATCAAGCATCTTCTCAGATCACAATGGCATGCAACTAGAAATCAATTGCAACAAGAACATGCAAAGACATTGAAAACATAGAGGCTAAATAGCATGTTATTGAACAATGAATGGGTTACGATGAAGATCAAGAACACATTGTAAGGACTAACTAGCAGAGGAGAGGACAAATCTTAAAATCTTCCTGGAAACCAATGAAAATGAACACACAACAACACAAAATCTATGGGATACAGCAAAGCAATTTTGAGAGAGAAGTTCATAACACTACAGGCCTACTCAAGAAGCAAGAAAAATTTCTAATAGACTATCTAACCTCACAACTTAAAGAACTTTAACCAAACAAACAAACAAACAAACAAAAAAAGAGCAAGTAGAAGGAAGGAAATAGTAAAGATAAGAGCAGAAATAAGTGACATGGAGACCAAAAAAAAATAATTCCAAGGATCAATAAAACAAAGAGATGGTTCTTTGAAAAGATAAACAAGATTGATGGACCCTTATGAGACTCACAAGGTAACAAAGTGAGAGAACCCAAATACACAAAATCAGAAATGAAAGAGGAGACATAATAACTGACACCACAGAAATACAAAGGATATTATTAACAAATATTATGAACAATTTTACGACAACAAATTGGACAATCTAAGTGAAATAGACAAATTTCTAGAAACACATAGTCTCCAAAAATGGAAATGGGAAAAGAAAGAAAACGAACAGACCAGTAACAACAAAAAAATTGAAGGTGTAATCAAGATTCTCCAAGCAAACAAAATCCCAAGCAAGAAGGCTTCATGGGAGAATTTTATCTAACATTCAAAGAAGAACTAATACCATTCTCCTCAAACTATTTCAAAATATTCAAGAAGGAGGAAGACTTCCAAACTTGTTTTATGAGGCCAGCATAATTCTAATTCCAAAACCATAAAAAGACACCACAAAGAAAGAAAACTACAGGCCAATATCGCTGATGAACAAAATACTAGCAAATTGAATCCAGCGATACATCAAAAAAATGATTCACCGTGACCCAGTGGGATTCATCCCAGGGATTCAAGGTGGCACAATATTCACAAATCAATAAATGTGATATAACACATAAATAAAATGAAAGATACAAATCATATGACCATATCAATAATGCTGAAAGAGCATTTGACAATATTCAGCACCCATTCCTGATCAAAATGCTCAACAATGTGAGAATACAGAGATCATATCTCGACATAATAATGGCCATATATTAAAGACCAACAGCCAACAAGATACTCAATGGGCAAAAATTAAAAGCATTTCCCTTAAGAACAGGAACAAGACAAAGATGCCCACTTTTGCCACTCTATTTTAACATAGTACTGGGAGTTGTAGCCACAGAAATCAGACATGAAGAAAAAATAAAAGGGATCCAAATTGGAAAGGAGGAAGTGAAATTGTCATTATTCGCAGATGACATGATGCTATATGTAGAAAACCCCAAAGACTCCATTAAAAATTTTCTAAACCTAATAAATGAATTTGGCAAAGTAGCAGGATACAAAATTAACATCAAGAAATCGATGGCATTCTTATACACCAATGATGAACTCACATACAGAGAAACTAAAAAAAAATACCATTTACCATCACGGCAAAAAAAAATTAAGATACCTAGGAATAAACTTAACCAAAGAAGTAAAGGACCTATTCACAGAAAACTCAAGTCATTGAAAAAAGAAACAGAGGAGAATATAAAAAACTGGAAGCACATACCTTGTTCATGGATTGGAAGAATTAACATCATTAAAATGTGCATACCACCCAAAGCAATCTATAGATTCAATGCAATCCCAATCCAAATACCAATGACATACTTCACAGAACTAGAACAAATACTTCGAAAGTTCATATGGAACCAAAAAAGACCTCAAATAGCCACAACAATCCTGAAAAAGAAGAACAGAGTTGGAAGAATCACATTACCAGATTTCAGGTTATATTACAAATCCACTGTAATCATAACAGCCTAGTACTGGCACAGGAACAGGCACATAGACCAATGGAATAGGATAGAGAACCCAGAAATGGACCCAAAACATTATGTTCAATTAATATTTGAAAAAGGTTGTAAGAGCATACAGTGGAGTCAAGACAGCCTTTTAATAAATGGTGTTGGGAAAATTGGACAGCTACTTGCAAATAATGAAACTAGACCATCAACTTACACCATACACAAGAATAAACTCAAAATGAATAAAAGACTTACATGTGACACATGAATCCATAAAAATCCTAGAAGAAAATGTAGGCAACAAAAGTTCAGACATCTTATGCAGCAGAATTTTCACTGATATATCACCTAAGGCAACAGAAACAAAGGAGAGAATGAACACATGGGACTACATCAAAATCAAAAGCTTCTGCACAGCAAAAGATACAATCATCAAAATGGAAAGGCAACCCACTGTATGGGATAGCATAATCCCAATGATACATCAGATAAGGGGTTAATTGAGTGCTCACACAACTCAATAATAGAAAGACAAAGAACCCAATTAAAAATTGGGCAGAGGAACTAAATAGACACCTCTCCAAACAGGACATACTAATGGCTAAGAGACATATAAAGAAATGCTCAACATCACTAATCATCAGAGAGATGCAAATTAAAACAACAATGAGGTATCACCTCACACCTGTCAGAATGGCTGCCATCAACAAATCATCAAACAAGTGTTGGTGAGGGTGTGGAGAAAAGGGGACTCTAGTACACTGCTGGTGGGAATGCAGACTGGTGCAGCCCCTATGGAAAACAATATGGTGTTACCTCCAAAAATTAAAAATGGAACTGCCATTTGACCCAGTGATCTCACTTCTAGGAATATACCCTAAGAAACCTGAAACACCAATCAGAAAGAATATATGTACGCCCATGTTCAATGCAGCACTATTTACACTAGCTAAGATCAGGAAACAGCCCAAGTGTCCATCAGTAGACAAATGGATAAATAAGCTGTGGTACATATACACAATGGGGTACTATGCAGCTTTAAGAAAGAAAGATCTCTTATCCTTTGAGACTCCATGGAGGGACCTGCAAAGTATTATCCTAAGCGAAAAAAGCCAGAGAAAGGCAAGTGTCATATGATCTCACTTATTTGTGGCATATAATGAACATAACAGTCTGAGGAATGGGGTAGTCCCAGAGATGAGGAATCAGAGTACAGACAGACACTCCACAGAAGAGGGGGTAGAGGTGGAGAGATAAACCACAGAACTTATATGCATGTATGCATGACCAATGGACATGGACAACAAAACTGGGGACAGAGTGGGGAGGGGGGAAGGGGGGAATCAGTGGGGGTAAAAGGAGAAACATCTTTAACAAAAATAAATTAATTATATAAAAAAACTAAATGTACAAAGATTTTTTTCTTCCTCTACCAACTGCCCTCAACACAGAACAAAGCACCTAGACTAATCAGAGAATAGGACAGCCAATATTCTGTAACAGTCTATTTATTTAAAATGTTCTACCTGCTTTATTAAGGTATAATTGACATAAAATTGTAATATATTTAATGTATACAATGTGATAAGTTGATATATGTACACAATGTGAAAGGTTTCTACCATCTAACTGATTAACATATTTATCACCTCACATAGTAAATCTTTTTTGGAGAGGGGGGTGAGAATACTTGAGATGTACTCTCAGTAAATGCCCATTATGCAGTATAGTATTATCAACTATCATCACCATGCTATACATTAGATCTTCAGAATTCATTCAACCCACAGTGAAAAATGTGTACCCTTTTACCAACCTCTCCCCATTTCTCCCAAGCCCCAGCTCCTGGCAAGCACCATTCTACCCTGTTTTTATGAGTTCATTTTTTTTAAATAATTACATTTGTAAGTGATACCATGGGGTATTTGTCTTTCTTTGTCTGGCTTATTTCACTTTACATAATACTGTCAAGTTTCATCTATGTTGTCTCAAATGGCAGCATTTCCTTCTTTCTCAAGGCTGAATAATATTTCATTGTATATACATAAACAATATATTTTTCATGTATTTATCCACTGATGAACACTTAGATTGTTTCCACATTTTGGCTCTTATGAATAATGCTGCAATAAATATGACAGTGAAAATATGTCTTCAATATCTTATGTTCATTTCCTTTGGGTATATATCCTGAGGTAGGACTTCTGGATCATATTATGGTTCTATTCTTAATTTCTTGAGGAAACACACACTGTTTTCCATACTGGCCATGCCAGTTTACATTCCCACCAACAGTGCACAAGGGTTCCCATTTCTGCACTTCTTCACCAGCATTTGTTATCTCATCTTCTTGATAACAGATATCCTGACAGGTATGACTTGATATCTCAGTGTGGTTTTGATTTGCATTTCCTTGATGATTAGTGATGTTGGATATCTGTTAGCTATTCATAAATCTTTTTGGGAAAAAAAAATGTCTTTTCAGGTCCTTAGCCCATTTTTTACATTGGGTTATTTGGCTTTTTACTTTTTTTTGCTATTGAGTCATGCACATTTCTTATATATTTTGGATAATAATCCCTTATCAAATATATGATTTTCAAATATTTTCTCCCATTCTATAGGTTACTCTTTAATTTTGCTATTGATTTCATTCGCTATGCAGAAGATTTTTAGTTTGACATAGTCTCACTTGTTTATCTTTGGTGCCAATTTTTTTTTTTTTTTTTTTTAAAGCATTGCCAACACCAATGTCAAGGAACTTATTTCTATTTTTCTCCTAGGAGTTTCACAGTGTCATGTCTTATCTTCTAGTCCTTAATCCATTTTGAGTTGACTTCTGTGTATGGTGTAAGAAAGGGTCCATTTTTTTTTTCTATTGCACGTGGCTGTCCAGGTTTCCCAACACCATTTATTGAGACAATCCTTTCTCCACTGTGTGTTCTTGGTGCTTTTGTCCACAATTAATTGTCCATATACACAGGGGTGACTTCTGGGGTCTCTGTTCTATTCCATTGATCAATGTGTCTTTTTATGTTAATATCATACTGTTTGATTCTGCTATTTGGAACCAGAAATTGAACATTCTCTCATCACCTGGCACATTGGCATGGTCTCCTGCTAACACTCGTAACTTCAGAGTGTGACTTTCTGCACAAAGCTTCTTAAGGAACCATGTTCTCAAACAAAAACAGTTCTCTCCTCAAGAGGAATACTAATGCCAGATGTAAGGATAATAAATGACCCATTATATTATAAAAATACAACAGTGAAAACTTTCCTCAAAAAAAGAAACTGAAAAAAGTCCTGAGATTGTAAAGTTGATAAAATATTTTCTGCAGTACATTTTTCTCTAAATACTTTATTGTGCAAAGAGGAACTTCATAACAAAGTCTCAAATCTTCAAGTGCAAGGGTAATACTGGTATTTGAAAAGGTGTTCAGTTTGTTAATAAATTTAAATAGCATAAATATATAAGTGTTTTGGAAAACAGAGTCCCCTTGAAGATGTCCATATCTTGCCTTTAAGGACAACAATGGAAAGAACATGCTTTAAGTACAAATTTTTTTTAAAAAAGATTCATTAGCCCTGCTGGTGTAGTTCAGTGGTTGGTTGAGCATCGACCCATGCACCAAGAGGTCACCGGTTCAATTTCTGGTTAGGGCACATGCCCAGGTCGTGGGCCCGATCCCCAGTGGGGGGCATGCAGAAGGAGGCCAGTCAATGTTCTCTGTCATCGATGTTTCCATCTCTCTCTCCCTCTCCCTTTCTCTTTCTCTGAAATAAAAAAAGTCTTTTAAAATAAAATAAAAGATTCACTTAAAAAAAAAAAGATTCATTACACATATATTAAGTATATTTTATGGGATTGTCTAATAAATTAGAGTGAGCAAAGCATACCTTTCTTCTGACTTTTAGAATTTAGAATTTTGCTCTGGCCAGTTTGGCTCAGCGGTTAGAGCGTTGGCCTGCGGTCCTGAGAGACCCGGGTTCGGTTACCGCTAAGGGCGCGTACCTCGGTTGCAGTATGTCCCCGGCCCTGGTCGGTTGTGCGGGTGGCAGCCGCTCGATGTGTCCCTTTCACGTCGATGTTTCTCTCTCTCTCTCTGTTCCTCTCTCTCCCTCTCACTCTACCTGAACAAAAATGTCCTCGGGTGAGGATAAAAAAAAATATATAGAATTTAGAATTTTATTTTCTAAAGGGACATACTTGAAACAGATAGTTAGAAATAAGAAACAATATATATATATATAAATCAAGAGTAAGAAAAATAAATGGAAGTCAAATAAGCAGACTCAAGTTTAACAACAATCAAAATCAGATAACTGAACTACAAAGAACACTAGCAAACCAAGCCCTTCATCATTTGATATTCCTGTTTCCCTTGAAAAACAAGTAATATATGATTTTATTAACTGGGTCAAATCTGGAGTGTCATACTCTAGGGTTATCCTGAACTTGTCTTCTTTTTTCTTCTTCTCTTCTCTCATATTCAAAACGGTTTCAAAGATAATTTGTAAAAATTAGACACAAAAATTAGCAACCAACATTAATATGGAGAATCTAAAGCTAAACACATTTTAGCACCTCATTGCATCTTTGTGAACTATTTTAATAGAAATTTATCTTCAAGAACATGAATTTAGCTGCAATAGAAATTCATTCACTATATTTTTATTGTGGGCATTTTATTGTTTTTTAAAAATATTTCTTCTAGAAGCAGAGGTGTATGTATTATGTGGCTGTCAAATGAGAATGAACTGATACCACATTTTCTGTTTTTAAAACTGACATGCATTTCCACAGCACCACCTTCTCATACCACTGAAAGTTGTTTTTGTTAATTACACACACTTAGTCACTAAGACTACAAAATCATAATAATATTTCAGTGATTTAGCAGTGCCACATTTCCATTATGAGTATGAATTCTGAGCTTGTTTTCTGAACTATTAACTATCATTACATATGACGAATTGCAGTCAATTTTAACTATGTTGCCCAATGTGTCACTCAAGGATTTAACAAATCCTTAGAAATGTGTTTAGATCATAATCTGAACAGCAATTTCTTCATGAAATTTTATTATTTCAAAACAGATACAAGCCTGCATGTAAAACATCTATGTTTCTAAGTATTCAAGCTTTTGATGGTATAATTAAAGTCTTTCATCACATATTTAACACACAGTTTGTGGTCATGCACAGAATTACTGGTTTATTCACTAAAAAAATAATATGACAGTTAATTTGTGAAATTACATTATTTTCTTTATTTCTTGGTAACCCCCAAAACCAGAAAAATAGATAAAATATACTTCAGTTTTTAAAGGTTCATTTATATATGAAGTTTTGCTTAAAGTATCAGAAAGTTTATATCATATACAATTGTAGCCTTCTTTCAAAAATATACAAATATTTACCATAGAATTATGTGTGGCAAATAGCATTATAAAGACATTCTTACCCTTCTAATAGATTGTGCTGTGACATTGTTATAAAAATAGGTAAGAGAGGAGTAAAGTGAAATGCGATATTTGTATTCTTTGATAAAAGAATTCCTCAAGTCGAGAGAAAAAATTGTCAGCCGAGTGAATGGAAGCAACCCAGACAAAGTTCCACGACCAAACAGGAATTACAACTAAAATAAATACAATTAATTTCAAAAAAGCAACAAGAATGTAGCAGGAGAGGACCATATAACCAGAAACACTGGTAAGTGTGCAGAGGCATGAGAGGGTGGGGGAATGAAAGCCCATGGACAGCAGTGGGCTTAGCTGTGAGCAGTGCCCTTGGGTTTAAAAGCCAGCTTCACGGTGCAGAGGGCCAGGAGAGAGCACCAGATTGGCTATAGCCACTCACCTTGGGCTCTGGCAGAGGGAGCGCATACTAAACTGGAACTCTGTGGGGACACCGGGGATTTGGAGGGCGCTCAGAATTTTTACTGAGTTACGGCCACAAAAAACATGTCCAGCTTACTCCTTCCCAGAGGTATGGAGAAAAGCAGCAGCCCCTCCCTCAGAGACTCAACCCCACCAAGGTGAGCCAAAAAATGCAAATTGAGCCGCATTAACAACCAGCATCTGCCCCACCCTCTGGAAATCCTCATATGCAGAACACCAGGGCTACATTTCAAGGCACTGAGTAACTGAGACTACTAGCCACCAGGAAAAAGCTAGAGGATAACTGAACTTTTCTTGGGCTTGCAATTCTACCCAGGAAAGTAAGACGAAAGTGGTGTTTAATGGGGGCCCTCCCACACTCATCCAAACCCAGTAGAAGGAGCCACATACAGCAGATCACCAACACCCACAGAAAAAATTTGGCAGGCTCCAAAACACACTGAGATAGCCAAAATGGTGAAACACAAAAACAAATCCCAAATGAAAGAACGAGAACTCTACCAAAGATGAGATAAATGAAATGCAGGTAAGCAACTTATCGGAAATAGAGTTCAGAGCCATGATCTTGAAGAAGCTCAACAGCATGAGTAAGGACATCAACACCATAAGTAAACATATAGAAAAATTGAAAACCAACCAAGTGGAAATGAAAAATGACATAGCAGAAATAAAGAACACATTGGAAGGACTAACGAGCAGAGTAAAGGAAGCTGAGGATTAGAAGACAGGGTAGAAAAAAATCAACCAATCAGAAAACCAAAAGGGAAAAACAATTTAAAAACAGGAAGACAGCATAAGAGAACTGTGGGACAACTGGGAACATAATAACATTTGCATCATAGGAAATCTCTGAAGAAGAAAATGAGCAAGGGTGAGAGATTATTTTTGAATATTGACAGAAAACTTTCCTAACTTGGTGAATTAAGAAGGCATTTAACTTCAAGAAGCACAGAGAGTCCCAAGTGAGAAGAACCCAAACAGGCCCACACCAAGACACATAATAATTAAAATGGCAAAAATTAAAGACAAAGAGAGAATCCTAAAGGCAGCAAGAGATAAGCAATTGGTTACCTACAAAGGAAACCTCATAAGGTGCTCAGCTGACTTCTCAACAGAAACACTACAGGTCAAAAGGGATTGGCATGAGGTAATTAAGGTCATGAAAAACAAGAATCTGAATCCAAGACTACTCTATCCAGCAAGGCTATCATTCAAAATAGAAGGTCAAGTAAAGAGCTTCCCAAACAAACAAACAGAAAAAAGTTGAGGGAATATTAGCACCAAACTGGCACTGCAAGAAATGTTAAAAAGACTGCTGTAATTACTAGAAGAAATAGGGAGGAAAAAAAGAACCACACTAAACAAAAATGGTAATAAATAAGTACATATTCATTATTACCTTAAATGTAAATGGAGTGAATGCTTCGATAAAAAGACACAAAGTCGCTGACTGGATAAGAAAGCATGACTCACATATATGATGTTTACAAGAAACCCACCTCACAACAAAAGACTCACATAGGTTGAAAGTAAAGGGATGAAAAAAATCTTCAAGCGAACAAAAAGGGAAAAATAGCTGGGATAGCAATACTCATATCTGATAAAGTAGATTTCAAAACAAAGCCCATAACTAGAGACAAAGAAGACCACTACATAATATTGAAATGATCTATCCAACAGGAAGATATAACCTTGGTAAACACATATGCATCCAATATAGGAGCAACAACATATATTAAAAATCTTCTGGAGGACTTCAAAGGAGACATTGACAGCAATACAATCATAGCAGAGGACTTCAACACCCTGCTGACATCTTTGGATAGATCATCTAGACATAAAAAAAATTAACAGGGAAACACAGACTCTAAATGAAGCACTAGATCAAATGGATTTCATAGATATCTAGAGAGAATTACACCCCAAAACTACAGAATTCACATTCTTCTCAAGTGCACATGGGTCATTCTCAAAGATAGACCACAGGTTAGGGCACAAACTAAGTCTCTACAAGTTCAAGAAGATTGAAATCATATCAAGCATCTTTTCAGATCACAATGGCATAAAACTAGAAATCAATTGCAACCAGAACATGCAAAAATATTTGAAAACATGGAGGCTAAATAGCATGTTATTTTATTTTACTATACATGCCTTTTCACATAAAAGATTAATTTTACAGCTTCTCTTTGCCATATCTGAATTGCCAGCATCACTCCTCTTGTGGTTTGGGCCAATAAAGGTAACTTGAAAATAAGCACATGATACCTCACCAGTCAATCTGATAATCAAGAAGGCAACTAAGTTACCAACAGGTGGGCATTGTGTAAAGTGTGGACACACTGGTCAAAGGGATGATTGACATTCCAGGGAGGACAGAGCAGTATTTCATCATGCTACTCAGAATGGTGCACAATTTAAGAGTCTCATGCTCTACCGACTGAGCTAGACATTTGGGGTGCTTGGTGCACAATTTATAACTTGTTTTTTTTCTGGAATTTTCCATCTAATATATTCAGACCATGGTTGATCACAGGTAACTGCAGCTGTGATTAGGGAAACCACGGATGAGGAAGAGCTACTCTAGTTTTGTTTTTTGTTTGTCACACTTGAAAAAATTGAGTCGGTGCATTTTCATCATTCTTAAGAGTAAGTTCATTGATTTCAAACTCAAAATGAAACCACTTGATTGCTCTCTGATGCTGCTCACAAAGTCAGTAGATGAAGAGACCACAATACAGCTGTCCACTATGGAATGTACAGTAAAAGAATCCTAACTCCAATCTAAAGCTGCACCTAAATCACTAGATTTGTGGAAGCAAATAAAGTAACTTCAGTGGATAAAAACAAAATTAGTCCAACTACTTGTTTTCAAGTGGACCAGATATTTGTATTATGGGGTCCTGAAGGTAGACTTCCTCCTGACATCACACAGAGGCGTCAGCACCTCCCTGAGACTGTCAGGACAAGTTGGCAAATACAAGAGCTCACCTAGATTTCAGATCTTACAGGACATAACTCAAATGTCATAACTAAGAGAAAACAACAAACCATCCTTCATTCAACAAATATGTATTCAGTCCTTAATATAGTGTCAGGTTTGAGTTACAAGAGTGAACAAGGCAGATAGTCTGTCCCTGGTAGAGTTCGCATTCTGTCTGGGATAATAAGACGATAGAAAAAAATAAGTAAATTCTGTTATAAAGAAGGTGTTAAAAGCTATAGGAACAATAATCAAAGCAGGGTAAGGAGAATTAGGAGTGTGTGAGGGGACTATGGGGTTGCAATTTTTAAAAGGTAGCTACTTTCAACAACAAAGACACATTTTTTTTAAAAGGTAACTCTCATTTAGAAGGTGGCATTGATCAAAGACTTGAAAGGAGATTGAGGAGTGAATCAGGAAGACATTTGGGGGGAAAACATTCTAGGCAGAAGGAACAGCCAATGCAAACACCTTAAGATAGAACCTCACTTCCTTATTCACAGAGTAGCAAGGAAGCCCATGTGGCAGAAGTAGGAATGACAAGAGAACAGTAGGAAATAATTTTGAGACTGTGCTTTATCTCCCAACCAGCTTCCTGCTCCATATAAAGGTGTCTTTCTCTCCAGTTTCCTCTACTCACTGAGGTATGGAAGTCTAAATGCCCCTTGGATATGCTCAAGAGATGGAGTAGTTTTATCTTTATTTTAAGAATGCACCTTCTCAATTCTTTACTGCCCATATAGTATTTTCCTTCACGCACGTGACATTATGTAGAAGTCGTGTTTGTTTGTTTGTCCTTAAAGTATTTCTTCAAGTACTTTAGATGTTTTGTAGCCAGATAGGTAAACCCAGGTCTACCGACTTGACAACAAATATTAGGCTAAACTATAAGAAACTGTCATATTTATAATTTTAAATGGTCAAATATTGGTACCTTCAAGTGATTTGACCTAATAGAAATACTCTCAAATTACTTTAGTAACAAGGAATATATGTAGCATATATTTCAAAATATATGTGGCAGAGATTGCTGGTTGCCTATGAAATGGACACTGCCTCCTTTTCTTTAGTAATAGAAAAATTATTTAATTCAAGATGGCACTGGGTCCAGTTAAATTAACATATTCCCAGCTTCCTTTTCAGCTAGGAGTGATCTTTGACTAAGGTCTGTCAAATGACATAAGTGAAAGTGTTATGTAGGTCTCTCAGAAATATTTCTAATAAATGAAATTAATTCACTGAGAGGTTTTTAGTTTAGTTCTCTTCTTTCCCCTTATCCTCCTTCCTGGAATGTCAGTGTGATGGCAGAAGCTTGAACAACCATATTAAATTGTGAGCTATCATTGACGATAGAAGCAACATGCAAAGATGACACAGAAAAAGATATGAGGGTCTCAAAACCATGAAAACCTTGCAGAGCTTTCACAAATAGCCCTGGACAAAAACAATATCCAGGTATCTTTCATGGAATAAATTAACCCTTATGTTTAGACCACTGATATTTCTGGTTCTTTGTGTGTTATGTGTGTGTATGTGTGTGTGTGTGTGTGTGTGTGTGTGTGTGTGTGTGTTTATGTGAGGCTAAATCTAATTTTAAATAAATAAATACAATAAAAATCATTTAAAAAATTAATTTAAAAGTGGTAGAATAAAATAAAATTATTTTAGCTTTTTTTCCCATTGAGTGTTTATGTGAGGCTAAATCTAATTTTAAAGAAATAAATACAATAAAAATCATTTAAAAAATTAATTTAAAAGTGGTAGAATTAAAATAAAATTATTTTAGCTTTTTTTCCCATTGAGTGCTCCAGCAATCAGTTATTTATATAGAAAAAAGATCATCTATCATTACATAAGAAAGATATATGTCTAGAAATGTGTAGGCCAAATACGTTATTAAATTTTGTTTTTCCTTGGAAAATATTTTAGTCATGATATATTAGGTTTGTGATTGTACTGTTGGTCATCATCTTAACAATGTTAAACATGTGATACAATTTATGACTTATATAGGTGAAAAGCTTTAAAATTTCAACTTATTCTACATAAAAATATCCAAATTTAATATTTTCTCTCTTAAAAATGAATCTGAAATTTCATCTTTATTTGCTTTATTAAATTTAATTTTAATTAAGGTTATATACCACTGCAACTTAATAATGTTTCTGAGTGAAACTACTCATGGTGCTGCTAAGATTCAAAAATACTATTACAACAAAATTGAAACATTTTGAGAATTGTTTACCATAAAATATTCTAATTTTTAGACTATTTTTATGCATAAACCACTGTGGAGAAAGTTTATGTACATTTTACTTCTAACGTATATTTTAAAAGTCAATAAAGGAATAATAAAAATACAAATTTGTGAACACAAATCAACATTTATGCTTCCATAAACCAAATAATAATTGTAAAATTTGAAATAATTTTGAAATATTTAATAGGTTTGCAATTTTTAAGATATAAGTGTAAAATAGTTCTCATAAAGTAAAATAATGAGATTTTAAAATTTCACATTAAGTCAGTCATTGTCTGACTATTTGAATGTTATTCAACTCTGAGAAATGAAGCCATCTATTATAATTTTCACTGTTCAAAAGTGAAATAAAAGAAATAAGAATGATATCATAAGTTTTTAATAAAGCTCACCTATTTTAACCTAAAAGAATTTTTTTTTACTCTAAAGTGATATTCTTGTTTTCTGATATAAAATCAATCACAGATAGATAGTTTCTCATTGTTGTTCCTACTTTAATGTCCCTACTTAGACATATGGCCCCAATAATTCATTTAAAATTTTCTGATCTCTAAAATCATAATGTGAGAAAATCCATAATTGAAGTGATTTATTTCTTTCTTTCTTTCTTTCTTTCTTTCTTTCTTTCTTTCTTTCTTTCTTTCTTTCTTCTTTCTTTCTTTCTTTTATTATTATTATTATTATTATTATTATTATTATTACACCTCCTTTTTTTCTCCATTGACCTACCCCTCCCTGCCATCACCCCCCCCCATATTGTTGTCCGTGTCCATTGGTTATGCCTATATGCATATAAGGTCTTTGGTTTTTCTCTTCTCACCCCTCCCCACCTCCTTTCCCTTTGAGGTTTGCCAGTTTGTTTCCTACTCTACGTCTCTGAATCTATTTTGTTCAACCCCTTATTGTGTTCATTATATTCCACAAATAAGTGCGATTATGTGATACTTGTCTTTCTCTGACTGGCTTATTTTACTTAGTATAATATTCTCCAGGTCCCTTCATGTCGTCTCAAAGGATAAGAGATCTTTCTTTCTTACATCTGCATAGTATCCCATTCTGTATATCTACACACATTTTTTTATCCTCTCATCTACTGATGGACACTTTGTCTGTTTCCAGATCTTAGCTACTGTAAATAATTCACATGCTATTTACAAAGGGGTGCATGTATTTTTTCTGATCATTTCAGGCTTTTTAGGACATATTTCTCCTAGTGGGATCAGCTTTCACTTTTACTCAACAGTACTGGAAGTTTTAGCCACAGTGATGAGACAAGAGGAAAAACTAAAAAGCATTCAAATTATAAAGCAGGAAGTGACTAACTATTCACAGATGACTTGATATTGTACATAGAAAACCCTAAAAACTCAACCAAAAAAGTATGCAATTTAATAGAGTTTGGCAAAGTAGCAGGGTATGAAATTAACATTCAGAAATCAATGGCATTCTTATACACCAATAATGAACACTCACAGCCCGGCCAGTGTGGCTCAGTGGTTGAGCATCAATCCATGCACCAAGAGTTTGCCGGTTCGATTCCCAGTCAGGGCATATGACCAGGTTGTGGGCCAGATCCCCAGTGAGGGGCATCTGAGAAGTGGCCAATCGATGTTCTCTCTCATTGATGTTTCTGTCTCTCTCTCCCTCTCCCGTCCTCACTCTCTAAAATCAATAAAGAAAAAAATAATAATAATGAGCACTGAGAAAGGGAAACCAAAAAAACAATCTCATTTACCATTGCAAAAATAATAAGAAGAAGAAGAAGAAGGAGGAGGAGGAGGAGGAGGAGGAGATGAAGGAGACGAAGGAGACAAGGAGACGAAGGAGACAAAGGAGACAAAGGAGACAAAGGAGAAGAAGAAGAAACATCCCAGGAATAAACTTAACCAAGGAGGGAAAATACTTGTTCTCAGAAAATTACAGAACATTGATAAAAGAAATAGAGGAAGATATGAAAAAGTAGAAGCATATACCCAGTTCAGGGATTGGAAGAATCAAAATCATTAAAATGTCCACACTACACAAAGCAATCTATATAAATTCAATGTAATCTCTATTAAAATACCAATGGCATATTTCATAGACCTAGAACAAATACTCGAAAATTTATGTGGAACAAAAAAAGACCCCAAATAGCCACAGCAATCTTGAAAAAGAAGAACAAAGTTGGAGAGATCACAATGCCAGATATCAGGTCATACTATGAAGTCGTTGTTAATAACCCAGCCTGGTACTTGCATAAGAACAGGCATATAGGTCAATGAAACAGGACAGAAACCCAGAAATAGACCTAGAACATTAGGCTCAGTGAATATTCCGCAAAGGAGGCAAGAGTATACAATGGAGTAAAGACAGTCTCTTTAATAAATGGTGTTGGAAAAATTGGACAGCTATATGCGAAAAAAAAAAAAATTGTAACTAGACCACCAACTTATACCCTATACAAGAATAAAATCAAAGTGAATAAAAGAGTTAAATATAACTAGTGAAATCATAAAAATCCTAAGGGAAAATGTAGGCTGCAAAATTTCAGACATAGCATGCATCAAACTAAAAAGCTCTGCACAGCAAAAGAAACCAGCATCAAAACAAAAGGGAACCCACAGTACTGAATAACATATTTGTCAATGATATATCAGATAAGGGGTTAATATACAAAATAAAGTATTCATGCAACTCAATAAAAGGAAGACAAACAATTCAATATAAAAAAATGGGCAGAGGACCTGAATAGATACTTCTCCAAAGAGAAAGCACAAATAGCCAAGAGACATATGAAAAAATGCTCAGTGTCATTAATCATCAGAGAGATGCAAATTACAACAACCATGAGGTATCACCTCACACCTACCAGAATGGCAACCATCAACAAATCATCAAACAATAAGTACTAGAGAAGATGTGGAGAAAACCATATTCCAGTACACTACTGGTGGGAAAGTGACTGGTGCAGTCACTATGAAAAGCAGTATGTTGTTTTCTCAAAAAAAAATTAAGAGATATTTTTCCATTCCTTTTTATTCACTATATATATATTTGTATGTTCCCTTTTACATTTTCCTTGGAAATTATATCAAAACTGTATTTTGAAACATATTTTCCTTATACTTAACCACAAAATTACTTTTTTTTTGCTTTATTTTTTTCACTTTAGAGATGTCTCCATTTCCCCTTTTTTAAATAATTAATTTATTTTTGTTACACATGTTTCTCCTCTTTCCCCCACTGATTCCCCCCTCTCCATCCCTCCACACCCCGTCCCCAGCTTTGTTGTCCATGTCCATTGGTTATTCATACATGCATGTAAGTTCTGTAGTTTATCTCTTCCTTCTCCCCATCATACCCTCTTCTGAGGGGTGTCAGTCTGTACCCTACTTCCATGTCTCTGGGTCTACCCTATTCTTCAGACTGTTATGTTCATTATATTCCACAAATAAGGGAAATCATATGATACTTGTCTTTCTCTGGTTAGCTTGTTTCACTTAGGATAATACTTTCCAAGTCCATCCAGGTCGTCTCAAAGGATAAGAGATTTTTTTTCTTACAGCAGCATAGTACTCCAATGTGTATATGTACCACACTTTTTCATCCATTCGTCTACTAATGATCATTTGGACTGTTTCCCAATCTTAGCTAGTGTAAATAGTGCTGCTACAAACATGGGGGTACATATATTCTTTCTGATTGGTGTTTCAGGCTTCTTAGGGTATATTTCTAGAAGTGGGATTACTGGGACAAATGTCAGTTCCATTTTCAATTTTTTGAGGTAACACCATATTGTTTTCCATAGTGGCTGCAGCAGTCTGCATTCCTACCACCAGTGTACTACAGTTCCCTTTTTTCCACACCCTCACCAACACTTGTTGTTGGATGATTTGTTGATGGCGACCATTCTGACAGGGGTGAGGTGATACTTCATTGTTGTTTTAATTTGCATCTCTCCAATGATTAGCATTTCTTTATATGTCTCTTAGCCATTTGCATGTCCTGTTTGGAGAGGTGTCTATTTAGTTCCTCTGCCCATTTTGAATTGGGTTCTTTGTCTTCCTTTTGTTGAGTTGTATGAGCACTCTCTATATATTAGAAGTTAATACCTTATCTGATATATCATTGGCAATTATGCTCACCCATACAGTAGGATGCCTTTCCATTTTGATGATTGTATCTTTTGCTGTGCAGAAGCTTTTACGTTTGATGTAGTCCCATGTGTTCATTTTCTCCTTTTTTTCTGTTGCCTTGAGAGATGTATCAGTGAAAATCTGCTGCATATGATGTCTGAAATGTTGTTGCTTACATTTTCTTCTAGAATTTTCATGGATTCATGTGTCACATTTAAGTCTTTTATTCCTTTTAAGTTTATTCTTGTGTATGGTGTAAGTTGATGGTATAGTTTCATTTTTTTTGCATGTAGCTGTTCAATTTTCCCAACACCATTTATTAAAGAGGCTGTCTTTACTCCACTGTATGCTTTTGCCACCTTTGCCAAATATTAATTGAGCATATTGCCTTTGGTCCGTTTCAGGGTTCTCTATTCTGTTCCACTGGTCTATATGCTTGATCTTGTGCCAGTACCAGGCTGTTTTGATTACAGTCGCTTTGTAGTATAACCTGATACTCGTATTTTGATCCCACCTACTTTGTCTTTCTTTTTCAAGATTGCTGTGGCTATTCGAGGTCTTTTGTGGTTCCATATGAACTGTTGAAGTATTTGTTCTATTTTTGTGAAGTATGTTGTTGGTATTTTGACGGTGATTGCATTGAGTCTATAGATTGCTTTTGGTAGTATGGACATTTTAATTATGTTAATTCTTCCAATTCATGAACAAGGTAGGTGCTTCTACTTTTTTAAATCTTCCTCTATTCCTTTCTTTAGTCCTCTATTTCTTTGGTTTATTCCTAAGTATCTTATTTTTTTGCTGTGATGGTAAATAGGATTTTTTTTTTTAGTTTCTCTTTCTGTGAGTTCATCATTGGTGTATAAGAATGCCGTTGATTTCTTGACATTAATTTTGTATCCTGCTAATTTGCCAAATTTATTTATTAAATCTAGTAGATTTTTGATATAGTCTTTGTGGTTTTCTACGTATAGTATGATGTCATCTGCAAATAATGACAGTTTCACTTCCTCCTTTCCAGATTGCATCCCTTTTATTTTTTATTCCTGTCTGATTGCTGTGGCTAAGACTTCCAGTACTATGTTAAATAAGAGTGGTGAAAAAAGGCATCCTTTTTCTGTTCTTAAAGGAAATGCTATTAATTTTTGCCCATTGAGTATGATCCTATGAATTGTTTTTTTTTTAAACTCTATGTCATTTATTTCTACTCTGATTTTTACTAGTTTCTTCCTTCTACTTGCTCTGGGGTTTTCTTTTTGTTTGCTTTCTAATTCTTTAAGTAGTGAGGTTAGACATTGAATTAGACATTTTTCTTGTTTCTTGTAGTGCTATGAACTTCCCTCTCAGAACTGCTTCCGCGGCATCCCATAGATTTTGGGTTTTTGTGTGTTCATTTTCATTGGTTTCCAGGAAGTTTTTAATTTCTTCCTTGATCTCCATGGTAACCAATTTATAGTTCAATAACATGCTATTTAGCCTCCATGTTTTCAAATGTCTTTGCATGTTCCTGTTGCAATTGATTTTTAGCTTCATGCCACTGTGATCTGAGAAGATGCTTGATATTATTTCAATCTTCTTGAACTTGTAGAGACTTAGTTTGTGCCCTAACATGTGGTCTATCTTTGAGAATGCCCCCTGCGCACTTGAGAAGAATGTGAATTCTGCAGTTTTGGGTGTAATTCTCTGCAGATATCTATGAAATCCATTTGATCTAGCGCTTCATTTAGAGTCTGTATTTCCTTGTTAATGTTTTGTCTAGATGATCTATCCAGTGATGTCAGTGGGGTGTTGAAGTCCCCTGCTATGATTGTATTGCTGTTGATTTCTCCTTTGAAGTCCTCCAAAAGATTTTTAGTATATGTTGGTGCTCCTATATTGGTTGCATATATGCATATATATCTTCCTGATGGATAGATCTTTTCAATATTATGTAGTGGTCTTCTTTGTCTCTAGTTATGGCCTTCATTTTGAAATCTATTTTATCAGATATGAGTATTGCTAACCCAGCTTTTTTTTTGCTTTCTGTTCTCTTGAAATATTTTTTTTTTCCATCTCTTCACTTTCAACCTATGTGAGTCTTTTGTTGTGAGGTGGCTCTCTTGTAAACAACATATATATGAGTCATGCTTTCTTATCCAGTCAGCTACTCTGTGTCTTTCTATCGGAGCATCGAACCATTCACATTTATGGTGATAATGAATATTTACTTATTTATTGCCATTTTTGTTTAGTATGGTTCTATTTTTCTTCCTCTTTTTTTTTACTAATTACTGCAATCCTTTTAGCATATCTTGCAGTGCTGGTTTGGTGTTAAGATATTCCCTTAGTCTTTTTTCACTCTGGAAAGCTCTTTATTTGACCTTCTATTTTGAATGATAGCCTTGCTGGGTAGAGTAGTCTTGGATTCAGATCTTTGTTTTTCATGACCTTGATTACTTCATGCCATTCCCTTCTGGCCTGTAGTGTTTCTGTTGAGAAGTCAGCTGACAGCCTTATGGGTTTCCTTTGTAGGTAACCTGTTGCCTATCTCCTGCTGCCTTCAAGATTCTCTCTTTGTTTTAATTTTTGGCATTTTAAGTACTATGTGTCTTGGTGTGGGCCTGCTGGGTTCTTCTTACTTGGAGCTCTCTGTGGTTCTTGAATTTGAATGCCTTTTTTCTTCACCAAGTTAGGAAAATTTTCTGTCACTATTTCTTCAAATATATTCTCTAACCTTTTCCCATTTTCTTCCTTTTTGGGGACTCTTATGATGTGAATGTTATTACATTTCCAGTTGTCCCACAGTTCTCTTAAGCTATCTTCCTGTTTTTTAATTGCTTTTTCTTTCCTTTTTGTTTTCTGATTGGTTGATTTTTTCTACTCTGTCTTCTAATTTACTGATCCAGTCCTCAGCTTCCTCTACTCTGCTGGTTAGTGCTTCCAAGGTGTTCTTTATTTCTACTATGTCATTCTTTATTTCCAATTGGTTGGTTTTCAAAGTTTCTATATCTTTACTCATGGTGCTGATGTCCTTATTCATGCTGTTGAGCTTCCTCAAGGTCATGGCTCTGCTCTTTACCTCTGATAATTTTCTTAGGTGGATTTCATTGATTTCATCTTCGATAGAGTTCTCTTGTTTTTCATTTGGGATTTGTTTCTATGTTTCACCATTTTGACAATCTCAGTGGGTTTTGTAGCCTGCCAAATTTTCTCTGTGGGTGTTGGTATTCTCCTGTTTGTGGCTCCCTCCACTGGATTTTGATGAGTCTGGGTGAGCCCACATTAAATACCACTATCAGGTCTTACTTTCCTGGGTAGATTTGCAAGCCCAGGAAAGGTTCTGTTATCTTCTTTCTTTTTCTTGGTGGCTAGTAGTCTCAGTTACTCACTGCCTTGGAATGTAGCCCTGGTGTTCAGTGTCCCTTGCTGTATGGTCCTGTCCTGCTGTTTTTTGTTGCTTTTTTCTGAGGATTTGTCTTTATTTTAGTTGTAATTTCTGTTTGGTCCTGAGAGATCATCTGCATAGCTTCTATTCACTCCGCCTCCATTTTCTCATCTGTGCCTATCTGGTGCGCCACTGGGTTGAACAGGGATTTCTGTTGTCCCCGCACCCTGTAGGTCCCGAGGCTAAATGGATCACACAGTCCCTTTTGGGACCTGGCTTTATGTCTATGTTATGGGCTACTGTAACGCACAGGCCTCTCTGGTGCCCCTGCATCCTGCAATTCCCGAGGGTGGGCAGCTGGATCACACCAGTTTCTCTGGGGCTCAGGTTTCCCACTGCTCTTTTGGGCTACTGGACTGCACAGGCCTCTGAGGAGCCCCAGGTCCTGCTGCTGGTGGCTGGGGAGTGCTGCTGCACCATGGGGCTCAACTCCTGCTCAGCTTTTGCTGTCGTTTTAGGGAAATAGGTCTCAGCTGCTGGTCTGTGCTTCTGTTGCTTGGAGATGGATGTCTGCATCCTAGCTTCTGTTGCTGGGGGTATATCTGGACTCTGATTAGGCTGTTACTATGGGGGATGGTGCTGGGCTCAGGGCTGTCCGAGGCTTCCACAACTGGCACCTTGGGAGTTTCACTACTGTTCACTGGTCTGTGTTGACACAGAGTGTCCACTGGTCCGATGGTGCCAGGTGCACTGGTGGGCTCAGTTTGCTGGGCCCAAGCTGCCCCCACTGCGTCCTCCCAGGGAAGACCCAGGATCTTCCAAAATGTTGGGACCTTCCAGTGGATCAGGGAGAAGCACCCTGAAAGGCTGCTTACCACGGTAGCCGGTTGTTCCAGTCCACAGCACAGGAACTTTCTGCTCCGCGGCTCTGCACTGCTGGTGTTTGGTCGTCCATCTTCAAGTCCACTCACACTTTCTCACATACTAGCTCACTCTCTCACACACTCATGCTCCCTCTGTTCCTGCCCACTACCATCTTCTCCATTTCCTTTTTTTTTTGCCCACCTCCCTACCCCTCTTCCTCTGGCCTTCACCACTGTTTTCTGTGTCCATGAACTATGCATATATGTTCTTTGGCTAATGTCTTCCCCTTCATTCATCCAGTCCTCCCTCCTACTCCCTCTGAAAGCAATCAGTCTGTTCCATGATCTGTGCCTGTGTTTCTATTTTGTTTGTCAGTTTATTTTGATCATTAGATTTCAAACATAAGTGAGATTGTATGATATTTGTATTTCACCGACAGGCTTATTTCACTTAGCATAATAATATCCAGTTCCATCCATTCCATCACAAAAGTAAGAGTTCCTCCTTTTTATAGCCACATAGTATTCCAATGTGTGACTGTACCACAACTTTTCTATCCACTCATCTACTGATGGCAATTGGGCTATTTCCAGATTTTGGCTATGGTAAATAACACTGCTATGAACATAGGAGTAATATATATTTTTTGAATTGGTGTTTTGGGATTTTTAACATATATTCCCAGACGTGGGATCACTTGGTCAAATGGCAGTTCCATTTTTAATTTTTTGATAAAACTTCCTAGTGTTTTCCACAGCAGCTGAACCAGTCTGCATTTCCACCAAGAGTGCACTAGGGTTCCTTTTTCTCCAAATTCTCGCCAGCACTTATTGTTTATTTTTTGATGGTGGCCATTCTGGCAGGCATGAGGTGATATCTTATTATGGTTATAATTTGCATCTCTTTGATTATTAGTGACATAGAGCACTTTTTCATATGTCTATTGGCCATCTGTATGTCCTCTTTGGAGAAATGTCTATCCAGGTCCTTTGCCTGTTTTTTAATTGGATTCTTTGTCTTCCTAGTGTTGAATTGTATAAGTTCTTCATATATTTTGGAAATTAACCCCTTATCTGATGTACTTTTGACAAATCTGTTCTCCCATACAGTGGGTTCCCTTTTTATTTTGTTGATGGTTTCTTTTGCTGTGCAGAAGCTTTTGGTAAAAAACTTGTACTCAGAAAACTATAGGACATTGAAGAAATAAATTGAGGAAGATACAAATAAGCAGAAGCATTTATTTAATCTAGACTGGAGTCTCATCAGTGATTAAATACCAGTTCTTTTCCAACATAAGGAAATCTTGATATTTAATAGGCATGAGTTTTACTAAAACTTTGGGTTGGCCCAAGGCTCAATGCTGCAAACCTAGCAATGATATCCATAGGAGATATTACTCTTGACTCAATAACTCTTTTTTTTTTTTATCCTCACCCAAGGACATTTTTCCATTTTTTGTTCAGGTAGAATGGGAGGGAGAGAGAGAGAGAGAGAAACATCGACATGAAAGGGACACATCGAGTGGCTGCCACCTGCATGACCAACCAGGGCCGGGGACAAACTGCAACCAAGGTACGCACCCTTAGCGGGAACTGAACCCGGGTCTCTTTGGACCAGAGGCCGATGCTCTAACCATTGAGCCAAACTGGCCAGGGCAACTCAACAACTCTTAAAGACAAGACACTGTCTCCCCACAGATTGCCTTTTCATTGCATTAGGAAAAGAAGTAACTATGCAATGAAGAAGCCTGACAAAACGTTGACCACGTAATCAAATTAACACCCTTCCCCCATGAGAAACAGAAATAATACCATGTGCTTCCAAATGTGATACCCTGAGAAGGACACAACCTCACTACTGTGGTATTCTGGGTAAGAATGTATCGTATTACCTCACTCTGATGATGAGGAAACATTAGACAAACACAAATTAAGGAACATTCTATAAAGTAACAACTGCAAAAAGATGAAAAACAATTGAGGAACTGTCCTAGATGAGAGACTGGATGTGATGTGTAATCTTGAACTGGATCCAATATTGGAGGGGAAAAAGTCTATGTAGGATATTATTAGAACAAGTGACAGAATTGGAACATGAATGGAAAATTAGATGAGTATTATATTGTGTTAAGTTTCCTGAATTTGATAACCATAAATGGTTATGTAAAAGATACCTTTGTTTTTAGGAGACATACATTAGAGTACTAGGATGTAAAGAAATATGTTTTATGCAAGGTACCTTTCTTGAAAAAAAGTAGTGAAATGTATGTATGTGTATGTGTATATACGTAGAAAGAGAGAGAATGATAGAATAAATGTAGTCAACTGTTAAAACTTGGGTGAGAATCTGGGTAAATTGTACACAGAAATTCACTGAATTATTTTTGTGACTTACCTAAAGTATGAAATTATTGTCAAATAAGAAGTTAGAAAGGGGAAGACTCAATTCTAGGTGGAGCCAAAGATCCCCTTAAATGTAGAGCTGAGTTTTAGAATACTTATAGCCCTGGCTGGTTTGGTTTTTATTTTAATCATCAGATGAGCATATTTTTCCATTTATCTTCAGATAGAGTGGGAGGGAGGGAAAGAGAGAGAGAGAGACAGAGAGAAAAATTGATGTGAGAGAGACACATCAACTGGTTGCCTCCCACATGACCCCAAATAGGGCCAGGACGAACTGCTACCGAGGTATGTGCCCTTGGCCAGAATTGAACCCATGACTTATTGGTACGAGGGCCGACACTCTGCTGAGCCAAACCGGCCAGGGCTTGGTTTGCCTTTTTATTTGGGGCTATTCCAATTGAAAGTATCTAAATTTCCAGTATTATAATTCTTTTTTCCTATAGGTACAATTTCACATGTCTAAAAATAAAAATAAGTCTTGATACACAATTGGAAAAGCAAAGCTTAGTAATGTGAATGATATTAAGGTAATGAATGTACCTAACACAAACATATGTATGAACTAGTTACTTTGCAAAAATTTTAATCTAATATAAAGAGAAGACTAACTTTCTACTATTTTGTGAAACTCTAATGATATAATGGATAAAATATTATTCTAAAAAATATATAGAATTCCATAAATGGGAAGTTCATACTGTATCTCACTATCAAGTGGTGACTATGTTTACACATCTAGTACGCATACATTTCTAGCTGCCTGGGTGTTGAGCTCAAAGTTTGGACATTTCCTGCTTCAGACTCAAACCGAAACATAGTCTCTCCTAGCTCTCAGGCCTTCAGACTCAGCCTAGAGCTATACCATCAGCAGTCCTGGGTCTCCAGCTTGCCAACTGCAGATTTTGCGACTTCCTAGCCCCATAAGTCTGTGAGCCAATTTCTTATTATATATACTTTTATATAAAATATTATATATGCTTTTATATAAAGTGTACTTTTATATAAAAGATATCTTATTAGTTTTGTTTCTCTTTAGACATTGCAGAACCATTCTGATCATAACTTTGTGACAGAGCAATGTCTTCACAGAAATGCCAAGCTACTGATGACTCATCCAAAACAAAGTTATAGTCAGAAGGAGTCTGTAATCTTTTGGCTACTGCACGTATAAAAAGAATGATAGAAAATTTCAGTTATTAGAAAACCAAGTCCCAAAATTCTTGGAAAGGAAATACGTATCAAGCTTTGAGGTTTTTGTTTGGTTTGGTTGATTAGTTTTTGTGTTTCCACAGATTTTTCTGCCATCTCTTTTTAGTTTGAAGAATTAACCTACTGAGAAAAAATAAGAATTATAGAGACTGACTACTGATCTCTAGGAGTTATTCTTTTTAGTGATGGAAACCCCAAGATTGTGGCTGAGCATGTGGCTTCCTAGTTACAGATTCTTTTTCTGAGACGTCTAGGTGCTGCTAAGATCTAAATTTGGACCAGCAAAATACAAATGAAGTGGTGTGTGTAACTTCTACATTGTCTTCTTAAAAACACTCGTCCTAGATGGTCTGCTCCCAACCCTTCTCACTAAGCAGGATGCGACAGGTCTGGCACAACCTTGAAGCCATAGAGAATGAGAATGGTAGAGATGCCCCACGAACCCTAGACCTTAGACCACCCTCCTCTAAACTATTATGTGAGAAAAATACACTTCTATCTTATTTCTGCCACCATATGCTGGGGTCTCTGCAGAAGGTATCACCCTAATGAACACACAAATTAGCACAGAGAGTAGATTTGTATAACAAAACAACATATGCAATGCCAAGAAGAGCACACTCCCCAACACCATTTTCAAATTTGACGAAAGGAGAAAATAGAAGAACATCCCAGAGGTCAAATCCAATGGCCAAAGAAATGACACTAGAAGTAGAGCCAGCAATATTGAACCACCAAAGAACTCATCTTCCATCCAGGGCAGAGAAGCCTCACAATTTCCACCCAGTAGGATTTGATAACTACTCTGAACTTATATTGCTGGATATTGCCACCCTGCCTCTTGAATATAGAAGTTTCATTATCCTATTGCTGCTCAACCATGTATATCAGGTATGGGGACAGGCAGGAAAATACCCTGTTTTTTATTTTATAGATAGTTTAACCTTAAAGAGCTACAGAAAGACCTGATTACAAAGACAGACATCATTCAGAGATCCTGGACTTTGAGCTGAGTATAATAACTGGTTGGAGTTTGTGGTTATCTCTCTTACAGAAGGGGTGTGTGCTCTGTGCAAGGGAGGAGAATCAAAATGGATATATATATATATATATATATATATATATATATATATATATATATATATATGTTGTGACACGCATCCACGGTAGCCAGAGATTCATGGGTGACGAGAAAGGCAGACCATGGTGAAGTCATCCAACTGACACTCCTTTTTTCTTAAAGTAGTAAAGCCCCAGAATTTTAGCTGAGCACATGTATAGACTATATTTTCTAATCTCTCTTTCAGTGAAGTATGGTGGTATGACTAAATGTAAATCAATAGGATATAAGTGGAAATGTTAGATATAACTTTCCATTATTTCCTTAATTCCTTCTGCCTGGGCTTCCTTTTCCTGCCTCCCACTGGCTGAGAAATGCCACTATAGGGGCCACTACTAAAATCTTATGTTGGGATAGCACAGCAACCCTTACAGTCCTGGGTCACTTAGCTCTGGACTCATATATGAGACAGAAATAAACTACTTATGTCTAATTTCTTTGTTGTAGCAGTTTAGCCTATCATTAACTAATATAAGTTTCAGCTATATTTGGAGAGCCCTAATATAAAATAATATTTGCCATTCCAAGAATGTAATAGGAAACTGTATATATTGGAAGAATCTGAATATTCTGAATATTCATAACTACTTTAAGAACTAAAAGTTGTAATACTCATCCAAAAAGCACACTTGCTCACTAATTTGTTATTCACAAGAAAACTAACTTTGACTTAGTTACCACACTTATCATTACTTTAAGGAGCTTTGTGGAGCAGGTCAGAGTACAACCATATCACAATGATGCACCACATCCAGGAGAACAACTCCGCGTAGTGACAATCCACTTTGTGACAGTGAAGTGTAGCTATGTGATCGAGGAACACTTTACACAGTGAAATTCTTGTATGCTGACCTTCTCTTACATGTATTAGAAAAATGTATTCATTTTAAACAGCTATACTCTTTTGTTGGGTATGTATTCAATGTGATGCCTATATATTTTGGCTTAAATACAACTTCAGCTTAAATTTTCATATTCTTTTTTATGAGTACACAAATCTCCAATCTTAAATTCAGACTGAGCACAGTGTAGTAAACTTTTTTTGAGCATCCTGCATAACATAAAGAAATCTAGTAATAATAAAATACATTTGAGAGTAAATAAATAAATGGTCTATGTCTATGTGTGTTGGCATATCCTGTCACAATACAAAAGGAGTTGATGAGTTTTGAGTGTTTAGACTTGGACAACCCAAGGATATGTGAGAACAATCCTGAAGGAAAATGACAAGGTTATTTTTTACAGAAATGTCAGTAGATTAAATTTGGAGTCATTCTTGCCCTTAATATAATAGTTGTCATAAACAAGAAGGCATGAGTTATCAGCTGTTTACATAAGCAGCTTTAGGGAATCATGGAGAAAAGATTAAATGGATATAATTTATAATCCCAGCTCTCCATAATCTTACAGTTTTTAGTACAGACTTCCACAGAGCGTCTGGCTGAGCCTCATCACTGACCTTCTCACAACACTGGTTGACATTATGCTGTCCTTGCTATTGACCTATTATTCCTAAAAAGAGTAATACACAATAATGCAAATATAATCAATTAGATTTTCAACCATTCCATAAAACTTTCACTGTAAGAACCGATTTAAAAAAAGAACTAGCATTCAATTTCCTACTTAACTCTGTAAGCACATGGAAGACAAACCAGTCATACTTGATATTACATTTACTCTTAATATCCAGTATTCAATTTCTTTGTTATGTGTGTGTGTTGTATGTAAATATATACAAAAATATAAAAACATTTATTTATATTAGATTCTTTCTTTTTTCTATCTACTTGATAATAAACCAAGATTTATAAATAATTCAGTGAAAAACACTAGCATATTTCTACTAAATTTAGAGATGAACTTTTCCTTCTCCAGATAATTTCTTAAATAAAATTACAAATGAAGAATTTTTGTATTGTAGACATCTCTTCCAGAATATATTATTTTAATTTCCTAAGGATGAATTTTTTTTCTACTTTCTGAAATAAGTTTACTTACATAATGAATGATACATGAATAGTACCTGAATAGGAGTAACTAGATTAGTCCAAATATAAATTTCTATTCCTTGAAACAATTGTTTTTAAGAATAGAGTAATAATACTACCAGTTTTAAAGTCAGGCTCCCAAACTACTAGCTGTGCAACTCTGAACAAGTCTCTTAAGCTCCCTGTTTCATTTTCCTCATCTGAACATAGGGAATATTAATGAAGGCTACTGCTGTTTTGAGGAACAAATAAAATGAGACATCTCAGCAAAATTCTCAGGAGTTAAGCTTTTAATATGTGTTAATCATTATTATTATTATTCATGTTTATCGTGTTGTGTCTATACCAAAAAAAAAGTATACATCTGCAATGGACTGAATGTTTGCATACCCTCAAAATTTGCCTGTGAAACCCTAATCCCAGTGTGGTGGGCCTTTCAGAGGTAGTCAGGTCATGAGAATGAAGCACTCACGAATGGGATCACAGCCTTCATAAGAAGAGGCTGGAGAGCCAGCTAGGTCTCTGCTCTCTGCCATGTGAGGATACAACAAAAAGACAGCCTTCTACAGGTGAAGAAGTGAGCTCTCATCAAGACACCAAATCTACCAGCACCTTGCTCTTAAACATCAACAGCCCCCAGAACTGTGAGAAATAAATGTTTGTTGTTGAAGCCAGTCTATGGCACTGTGTCATAGCAGCCTGTATGGGCTAAGACACTTCTACAAAGTAACAGGAAGAAAAACTTCTCTCTCTTTATCACCACTGAGCAGGACTAAAGAGAACTACTTATTATATATAATTGCTGTGGGGTGGGGGAGTAAATACATTTTAAAACATCCCAATTTTCCTTTCTGTGGTTGCTCATTCCCACACTTTGCCCTTTTTAAGGGTCTTTGAGTTTGGAATATCCTTTGTTCCTACCATGTCCTTTCTCTCCTTAACAGTCTACTTCAGAATCACATTCTAACTTACCCTTTGCAGAACAATGTCATTTGACTTTCATCACTCTGTCAACCTTATCACCCTATACCCACTTTTCCTATGTCCTTTCACATGATCACCCTCCCTCAATCATCCAAATGGAAAAATTTGGAGTCATGCTTGATTTTTCCTTCTTCACCTCAGCACAATCACCAAGTTCAATCTAGTCCACTATCAAAATATTCCCTAATATGAGCCCCAGCTCTTCCTTACCTCCCCAGGCAAACTATTACTAAATGAAGTATTTTAAATGCTCATTCTTTCTTTCTTAAAATAATGTGATATGTTCTAATTTTTCTATCTTTTAATATAAGTTCCACTTCTTATATGTTTTTTCTATTGTTTCAGAATGTTGGGTATTAAATGTATATACCTACAGTCTCTATTATGGGACTCGATCTAGATATTTACAGTTTGTATTTCTATCACATCATTAAAATGGTTCAAGAAAATCATTAAAATTATGTCTTTAATAACACAGTAGCCTCTGATGCTTAAGAGATTTTATACAAGAGCAGTTTTGGGTCAATTCTCAAATGTACTTAGTAAGGAATTAGCCTGTCCTCCAAGCACATGCCCTTTCTTATTAATTTGATTGTGCTATTACATACAAAACTGATGAATAGTCAACTTCCCATTTCAATTTCAATTTTAGAAAAAGATAGGATTAGCGTTATATATAGTGCTGTAGAAACTGTTTGATTTAATAGCCAAGAATATCCTTATTAATATATAGTCTGAGGCTGTTAACGCATGAGTGTAAGAGTAGGAAAGTACATAAAGGTCAACCTTATAATAAAAGACACTGAGCACTATAAAAAATTAGTTTATTCCATCTGAATATGGTATATTTATCTTAGGTACAATTTTGCTTTAAAAAAGTATTAAATTTTCGACTTCCGGTCAAGATGGCGGCGTAGGTAAACGTGGTATCGCGTCCTCCCACAACCACATCAAAGTTACAACTAAACTACAGAACAACCATCATTCAAAACCGCCTGAAATCAAGCTGAATGGAAGTCCTACAACTACGGAATTTAAAAAAGCAGCCACATCCAGACTGGTATGAGGGGCGGCGGCCCAAGTGGTGGCAGCGGCGGAGCGGCGGCGAGACAGCTGGTCCCACACCCAAGTGTGGCGGATAAAAATCAGGAGGCTCCCGCAGCTGGGAAGGTCCTTCCTGAGGACTGAGGGGTCCCCGTTCCACACCAGGTGCCCCTCTCAGGGTTCCAGTGCCAGGAAGAGAATCCCCATAACTCTGGCTGGAAAAAACAGTGGAAACTGAGGCTCAGGGAAGCTGAAGCGGCTGGAGCCCCAGGCAGCTCCTTAAAGGGCCTGTGCACGGACTTATTGGACTCTCTCCCTCTAAGCTCGGAGTGGAGGCAGCTCGAGGAGCGCCAGAGACATACAGGTAGGAACTGAGCAGTTTGGCACTGGAGCCAGGGCTGGAGAGGGGGCGTTCTCGGGGACAAACGTGCTGTAAGAGGCCTTTGTTCCTTTGGTGAGCCCTTCCCGGGGGCGGCAGACAGTCTCCACATCTGGGACTCCAGCAACCTGGCTCACACTGGTAGCCCCGCCCTGCTGACCCCCTGAGGCCCCGCCCCACCCCACCCAACTTTCAAGCCCACCCAAGCTGTTGCCTCTTGCTTAACCATAGGATTGGCCGGTCTTGGATCCTGCTTCAGGTTTTTCCTAAATTCTTTCAAACGAGCAGCATCGGGTCTCAGCGAGCCCCATACCTCTCATTAAGTAATACACTGAAACAAACACAGGGAAGCAGTCAAAATGAGGAGACAAAGAAACAGGTCCCAAATGAAAGAACAGAACAAAACCCCAATAAAAGAACTAAGCGAAAGGGAGATAAGCAACCTAACAGATACTGAGCTCAAAATACTGCTTATAAGGATGCTCAATGAACTTAGTGAGAACCTCAGTGAACTTAGGGAGGGCCTCAAGAGCATAAAAAAGGACCAGTTAGAAATCATGGATACACAGTTAGAATTGAAGGAGGCATTAACTGAAATAAAGAATAATTTACACAGCTTCAATAATAGAGTACATAAATCCAAGGAGCAAACCATCGATTTGGAATATAAGGAAGCAAAAAACGCCTAATCAGAACAGCAAAAAGAAAAACGAATCCAAAAAAATGAGGATAGTGTAAGGAGCCTCTGGGACAACTTCAAGCGTGCCAACATTAGCATATTGGGGGTGCCCGAAGGAGAAGAGAGAGAACAAGAAATTGCAAACCTGTTTGAAACAATAATGGCAGAAAAATTCCCTAACTTGGTGAAGGAAACAGACATACAAGTCCAGGAAGCACAGAGAGTCCCAAACAAGATGAACCCCAAGAGGCTCACACCAAGACACATCATCATCAAAATGCAAAAGGTTCCAGACAAAGAGAGAATCTTAAAAGCAGCAAGAGAAAGGCAGCTAGTTACCTACAAGGGAGTTCCCATTAGGCTGTCAGCTGATTTCTCAAAAGAAACTTTGCAGGCCAGAAGGGAGGGAGTGGCAAGAAATATTCAGAGTGATGAAAACCAAGAACCTACAACCAAGATTACTCTATCCTGCAAAGCTGTCATTTAGAATCGATGGACATATAAAAACTTTCCCAGACAAGAAAAAGTTAAAGGAGTTCATCACTACCAAACCGTTATTATATGAAATGATGAAGGGTCGTTTTGAAGAAAAAGATAAAATGTATGAACAAACAAAATGGCAATGAATACATATCTATCAACAATGGAATCTACAAACAAAATGAACAGGAAGAACAGAAACATTCTCATAGATACAGAGAACATTTTGTTGGTTGCCAGTTGGGAGGGGGGTTGGGGGAATGGGTGAAAAAGGTGAAGGAATTAAGAAGCACAAATTCATTGCTAGACTGACAAACCTCAAAGGGAAAGGGGTTGGGGGGGTGGGAAGAAATAAACCAAAGAACTTATATGCATAACCAATGGACACAGACAATAGTGTGGAAAAAGGTGGGAGGGGGGCGGGAGTGGGGAGGATGGGGTCAATGGGGGAAAAATGTGGAACATGTGTAATACATTTTACATCCAACAATAAAGATTTGGAAAAAAAAAGTATTAAATTTTCAAATGGATTTTTTTTTTGAAATTTACAAAAGTTACTATTTTGCAAATGATATTAAGGGTTGTGGTGGTGGTTTACCACAAGTTGATAATTTAAGAGCTATTCTCCTGAACATCCTCTATCTCCTCTCACATTAATATCATTTATAGCACCCAAATGCACCTGAATTCAGCAGGTTTCCTGGAACCCCAGAAGGGATACATTACATATCTTTTCTAAAGTTAATGTCTTTATTTGCATAAAAATACAATTCCATCACAGCTTCCAATCAGAGACAATAGGAGAGCTCTGTGGATGTCTTGTCTAAAGATTTTTGTATCTGAATAGATTGTGAGGATGGAGCTTGACACTTATTATTGACCTTTCACCTTGTATCACTTGATTATACATACTACAAAAGAATATCTGAGCTTAGAAAAATCATCTCTCACAAAAAGGTGGGAGCTTCTCTGGAGCACAGATCTTGGGGTTTGTTTTATAACAAAATACCATCAGCCTATTTTCCAAAGTCAAGAAGAAATTTCTACACAGATTCCAGTGATGGAAAGTGTTTCAAAACATGACTCTTAAAGTTCTGCTCTACTAGACTTCCCCATTTAGATAATTATATAATATTGGCAGCCATAATATTGATTTTTCCATTGTTTCCTACCTGTAAGAACTTGAAAAGTGTGTAAAATGAGTTCCCAAGTGAGCCATTCATGCTCAGGCTTCAGAGCAGGACTTGTTCAGATTTTCTGAACTTTGGTCACAGATAGAACACTGACAGGGAGTGAAGGGCATTAGAGTCATTTATTCATTCAGTAGTCCTTTACTGATAAGGTAACCATATGTCCTGGTGTGCCTAAGATTGTTCCTGCTTCTACTGATTACCCTGACATAATTCTTAACAGTATCCCTCAAAGGAGTTCTTTTGGCCATTAAGTTGTGTGGAACACTATTAAATGAAAGCTACATATATGCAAGATCTAGTTAAGTTGCCAGGTAATAGACAAAAAAAAATGAAATTCTTTTCCTGCCTAAAATTATAGAAGCAACAGGTCACATTACCCCAGATGTGCCCAGGACTTGTTAGAAAAAAGAGCCTATGAGTACCAATACAGAAAAATAACCAAGCTAATATAGCTTAAAAAGCCAAAACAGTTGTATGCACACTAGGATAGCGAGATTGAGACTATTAGGAAATTACCGGTTACTCAGAGATAAGGGTTTTGTCTTGTCAATACCTTTTCTAGAGATAATGAGATAGTATTATGGGAGAAAAAATAATTCTTCATGTACCTTTGTAGGTTCTTGGCTGAGACTCTGCCCCATCCCATCAATAATAAAAGACAGATTAAAGGAGAAAAAACAACAGAAATTTAATAAATCTGTACCTCTTGTATACATGGGAAATACCCTGAGAAACAGTCTCTTCCTGAAATGACCCAAGCCTCTTAAATAACATCTTCAGCTCAAGACAAAAGATGTGTGGTGGGCTGGGTGGGTAGGGGAGGCCCATTTTGGGAGGTTTTCGGGGAAAACACAGTAAATGAGGGTATAGTTGCTATGCAGATTTAAGTCTCTGCTTTCTTCACTGATAAGAGTTTCTAGAGACTTAGTCACCCTTTTTTCCTGGTACAGAGAAGAAGACCCTTACAAATGGAGATTTCCCTTATAAATATAAATATGTTTTGCAAGAGGATAACTTCTATTCAAGTTTTTAGAGCTTTTCTTGTGTCTACTGTTTCTTAAAATAATCAGCACAAAATAATCCTCATGCCAAAGAAATGCATTTTGTGGTGGCTAATTCTGTTCCTCTTCCATATTTAAGAAAAGAATCACACTGTAATTATACCTACATGTCATCCAAATTTCATATAGTATATGTGTGTACCTCAATGAAAGAGCTGATTGCACCTAATCTAGTTCATCTATGGGTATTTAATTAGTTCATTCCAAAGACCCTCCCCACTCCTTGTTTTTCCACTTAAATTATTAAGCTCTTAAATCCTTAGATGTAGGTCCATGTTTCAGTTCAAATCAGTAGGACGATCTTCTCAGAGGCTGCAGTCCTCTAAAGGAACAAAGGATAATACATTTTAGGTCATGTGAGGTCCAGAATCATGGGAACCAGGGCTGTTCTTTCAGGGGCTCATGGAGGATGGTTTTACCCCATTTGCTTGAAATTAGGAGCTGCTGCATAATGTAGTGAAAAGCACATGGGATTTGCAATCAGAAAATCTGGCCTTGGGTCATATGTACTAACTAAGTGAGCTTAATTCAATTTCTTACCTCTCTGAACATCACATTCTCATATAGAAAATGCAGATGATAATCATACTGATTTCACAGGGTTATTTTTAGGATCAAATGAGTTAAAGTATAATTACGGAGTGGAAGACGGTAGCAATAACCCCTAAGGACTGCTCGTACTTCTCATTTTCTTTATCCCATTTCTAATACTCCCTTCAAATTGGTTAGACTTCAGCTGCATGAAAAATATTTCTTTCTTTCCTTGCTTATTTATTTTCTTTATCATAACTGACATATAAGCAAAAGAAATGTGGGTGCATCAGTACACACAAGTTTTGTTTTTACTACCTTCTATTTTATTTTTGTGGTTGAATCTGGTTAACTCTGCTCTTGGGTATATTAAAAGTATAATTAATGACACATATAATTAACCACTTCACTTCTCAGCTATTGGTTTTATGGCCATGAAGGAAAAAGTCATAGTTTATTATTATCTCCTTGCTAAAAGCAAAGAATTTTCAAATAAACCAAGCTAGTGTGGTTCTGCAGTCTAAGGACATAGGATGGGTGCCCAGAGTAGTAATTACTGACTGCTCCCTAAGTGTCTGGGAGTAAGTGCATTGATTCGCACTGCTCATGACTGTCCGGCCCACATTGTATGTAAGATAACATCTCTACCTGCCAAAATAGTCCTATGGTCCCTTATGCTCTATTCTAGAAACCATTTCTTTTCCAACACTGGAAGGAATTTACAGTTGAATGTGAATTTTTTAATAAAAAAATTAGAATTAAAAATTCAGTTCAATATCTGAGAAAGAGAAAATAAGTCCAAACCATTAATCTTTAGAGGACAAAAACAAAACTCCGTTTCACAGTCTTCCTTTCTACATGGTTATTTAACCAGCCATTAGTACTCAGTGCCTGAATTTCTATAATGCTTGACAATCTGTGCTCAATTATTGTGAAGCCAATCCCTCAGAGTTAGTTCTTGATCATTTTCCTGAAAGGCTAAAGCTTTTCATACTTATTGGCTGGTTCATCCTAAGCATTTCTGAGGATATTGGAGACAGATGTCAATGCTAACATTTCACAAATTTTACAAAATCATTAGTATAGTGACACAATTACATAATCACTGGTGACTGGGTCCCAACCAGACCATGGGACATTCCCTGTGGTGCTTTATGCCTCTCTTGCCATTAATATAATTATAAATTATCTTAAGTTTATAGTTATTAATTATAGTGATTCAAAAGTACCTAGGCAGTGATGTTAACCTACAAGGACATAAATCACCTCAAGAAGATTTCGAGGTAAATTTATAGAGTTGTAGATGTTCAGAATAGGCCTCCCCAAAATGTGCCATTTTGGCATGTGAATTATTTTGAGCAAAGACAATCAAGACCCTGCAGAATCATGGGGAGCTTTCACACCTCTCTTAAAGAATGCATGTTAGAGGCCTTGCTCAAAACAAGTTATCACTATAAGAAACTTTTTATGACCTGTCTACAGGGCAGGGCAAACTTTTAATTACTGAACATCTGCTTTTATCGACCTACAGATGACCTTCCTCCTCTCTGAAGCCCTGAGGTACCTTACCTCATCCTGAGCTCAGAATACCCTATATGCCTCTTATTCCCTTTCTTTCTCTGAACCACTCATGTATGCAGGGTCTCTGATGCTCTCTGGTTCTTTCATGTATGTGGGGTTCCCAGGGTTCCCATGAGAACACATGTAATTAAATTTAGTTCTTTTCTCTTATTAATCTGTCTCATGTAGGTTAATTATTAGACTATCTGCAAGAACCTAGGGAGGTAGAGGAAAGTTTCTTCCTTCCCCACAGAGTTAACAGAGAAACGCACAACGAATTCATTAAACACCTACTCTATGCCAAGCATCATTTTACATTAGGATATTATCAGTTAACAACATTCCTACCTTCAAGAAAGTCACATTCTACTAGAGACTGACTATAACAATACACATAATAAATAAAGTCTATAGTACCTTGCAGGTTTATAAGTTCATTGAAGGTAAAAATAAAGAGCATCAAGATGGTGAGATAGTGAGGCAAGGAACATTTGTATCTTTGATCAATATATTTTTCACCAGAAAACAACTAATGCTTAAAAATTACTAATACAACTAGTGTTTGCATCTCTTAAATATCTATGAGTTTTTACAGTACAAAAATATCCATTTTTCTTGACACCTTTAAACGTATTCATAATTGAAGTTAAAATATGCAGCTAAGACAGAAGAGAAAGAGAAACATGTCATCTTAGATCTGATGTTAGCTATTTCGTTCCAAAGGTATGTCACGTCAGCCATATCAATAAAACTGTGTCCTGACACTGTACACTAAAAACAATGTCTGTGATTACTCCAGGAAAAGCAGCTGCTGCCTGAGAACAGCTGTCAATCTAGTGTAGAATCAATTTATTTCAGTTATGTGGTAACTATGATAGGTTCAGTAATGTTCCAACATAGCTGTACAATCATGTTTATTTTACAGGTCACTGTTGCTTTCATTGCAGAACTACATTTTGTTTTACATGCCTCTAATGGTTCTGTTGTTACCAGAACAATGGGTGTTAGTAACATCAAGATGTTAGCCACTAATGCAGTTATCGAAGCAACCGACATATTCTCAATCTCTCTGCAAAATTGCATTTGTTTTTCATTTAGAACTCAATTTAAAAATGGTACTAAATGCCAGGATTCTTGCAGAGTGCTGTAAGGAATATGATGAACAAATCACGTGCCCCATCATCCAGGAGCCACCCCTTAGAAGGGTTTGCAAAGCACATAAATAGCTACAAATTTAAAAGATGTCAGTAATTAAATATACATACCAGATATTTTTAAATGCATTTAATTTGACCATTGCTGATTAGCATTTTCTAGATCTCAGAAATTATATTACTCCAATTGCTTGGGCCTATATTTTTATTTGCTTATTTTCCTCCCATTAAATCACACTTGCAAATTTGAAAATGCCAACAGTGAACCAGGATTGCAGAAGACGTGTGCTCATATCTGCAGGGCAGGCAGGCAAGGCACATCTTTGAAAAGAACATCGTTGTCAGTACTGAAGAATAAGGAAAAGGAAGAAAGGATTAGACAAAGGAATCTTTTCTTGGATCTGCCAAGAACCAGGGTACCAAAGCAGAGGCTCCGAACCTTTGGTGCCAGGAGCCTCTTGTCAGAATAATGTTTTTAAATGCATGAAGTGTAAATAGCATTAAAAGGAAACCAGTGAGATACAACTATCAAAAACTGTACTGTCATACAGTAATATATGTGCTTCTTTATTAGCACATTAGATTACAAATGTAATGTATCTAACAACGCCTCTAATTTTTAAGTAGTGTTGAGTGTAAATGACATTTTGAAATAACTGCAACAACTGTGATGTGGCATAAAAACATCTGTGATTTCTAGTGATGCCCAAGTCACTGATGCTGTTACCAGAGTGGTTTGTTGCCTTTAGAGCTAACTGAAGGATATGCTAAGTTTCGTTAAGTTATGTTTTATTGATTATACAATACATCATTCACCTTCCTACCCTCTGTCACCGGCCCATAGTAGAGATCTAATTCCTACCAATGCTTAGTGTCATTCAGCAATTTAATTTCCCAGAGCCTCAGAAAAGCCACATCTTATAACAAAAGCATAAACCTCCTTATGCCCTTCACACTTCCCTGGCTCCAGTACTGCTTGGCTCACGGCAACGGGCACGTGGCGAAATAGTCCTATTTACCCAGACTTGGGTCTGATCAATTCTCCACTATTAACTGTCATTTTCAAAACCACAAAAATCATATAATACTAAGCACCACTGCAGCTTGCCAGAAACACAAAATACAGGATGCAGCATCAAGACAGCTCTATTAAGACACACAATCAAGCTTAAATGGTTTACATAGTCTAGACATTATCACCACATCAAGCGGTTAACAACTGACAGCAAGAGCACCTGCATTCGGGGAAGGAAACTCCTGAGTTCTGTTATTCCAGGAGAAGGCTGTCAACGCTAGTGCAAAAAGAAAAAGAATCATGAGACTGTTGTCAGCAAAGGTAGAGCATCTGTTGGGAGGCAGACAGCTGACTCCGTGGAAGCCCGAGTGAAAACGAGGCATGCTGTTTGAGTCATGATTTGGTGTGGAATCGTTCCATTTCCGGAGTACTTTCATCTGTGAAACTTCAAGAAATATTTATCAAATCACAAAGTGGAGTCATTCACTCACTGAAAAGAGAAGACTCATACATGTAATATACATTTGAGACACCCGGGATCCTCTCAGGAAGGTTACCAACATACCGACCACAGGGACACAGCAGCTTCAAGGCCAACTGCTTTGCTGCTGTGCAGAAAACAGTGCCCTTGCGGGCAGCAAATGGCAGAAGGGGTGCCTTCTAAGCAGCTAAGAGGACAGCGTTTTTTACAAGACAAAGACAAGAGGTGGGGCAAAAGAGAGGAAAGGAGAGGAGAGCTGCACCCACAGGGTTGAGGGAAAGTGCCCTCAAGGTGGGGTGACAGCTACACGGTGTACACACAGACATGGGTCCTGAGACGCGGGGTCCCAGGCCCCTTGGGGCCCCTGTACTTCATACGTTGCTCGCAAACACAAAGCTCTAAAACCCACTGTGAGCTTGGAATATGTGAAAACCTCTTCCCGTTGCTTACTTGCGGTAAGCCTCCCAGATTCTGGAGCTGCCTCATAGGGAAAAAATTAAATTTTCTTTTTAAAGAAAACAACGATATCAAGTATTTACTGCTCATCCAATGCTGAAAAAGAGTTTTCCTAGAAAGTCTTGAAAACGTACTCCACCCATTTCTGCCATCGAAAACTAAACAATTTAGGCAGTCATTTCAAAGGAAGACAAAGGTCAAAGGTCCCACAATATGTGAGTGACAGGACTTAAACATTAGAAGATAATAGAAATTGTGTGTTGTAAAGAGACTTTGGCCCTGGCCTGTGTTTCTCAGTGGTTAGAGCATCAGCCCATGCACCAAAGGATTATGGGGCACGATTCCAGGTTAAGGGCATGTATCTGGGTTGCAGGTTCAATCCCCAGCCTAAGTCGGGCATGTGCAGGAGGCCACAGATTAATGTGTCTCCTCTCACATCTCTCTTTTCTCTCTCTCTCTCTCTCTCTCTCTCTCTCTCTCTCTCTCTCTCTCTCTCTTCCTTCCTCCTTCTCTCCCTTCCATTCTGTCTAAAAAAAAAAAAAAAATCAATGTAAAAAATATCCTCAGGTGAGGATTAATCAAATTAAAAAAGAGAGATTTTAATAAACCTGAAATAACACGTTCAAGCTTATTACCTGATGATTTTTGATATGTGATATAAACCAAGTTCTTCTGGCTCTAAAGTTATACTATTAGCTCACTTTTAATTTCAAATCTATATATTTCCTGTGGCTCTTCACATACATTCCCTCATGTCTTCAAGTTGAAATAATTTCCTTCTGGGCCAAACTTCCCTCAGATATGTGTGAAGTTGTGTATCTCAAGATTTCTGAGCTGAAATTAATTTATAATGTATGTGCAATTATGTGAATCATTAAGATTGCAAAGATAATATAAAACACGTAAAACAAAAATAGTGGTGAAGTTATTATCTCATTAACCCCTATAGAGACCAATGAACTCTGTCTTATTTCCTCAGCCTGAGTCTCATTGAGGCCATGTTCATGCTGGTTATTCAATAAACTGTGAATAGAAACAGACATGAGCCAGAGCCTCTAGCTACTGCAGTCTTTAAATATGCCCCATCATCCTGGTCCAGACATCAGGATACTCAACATCTTCCAGCAAAGGGGAATAGCCAAGAAAGTCAGAGAGACAGAAACTGGCATAACCCAGAGACACTGTATTTGGTATGTTTTTGAAATCTATCAACTAGTAAAAATCTCACAAACATCTAAAATATAAATATGTGATATCATACATTAGGAAAGAACTTCAGGAGAAAATGAGAAATTAGAGATAATCATTTTAATACAGAATAGAAACATTACTCCCTAGAATAAATTAGAAATAAAAAGCAATGGTTTTCTTTGGGGTGGGAAGAGGTTTGTGGTAGATCTTATTGTTTTTGTCAAAATAAATATTTCTCTCTATGATAGGATTACACATCCACCTATGATAGGATTATGCTGTCTGTCAGCCTAAATTATGTGTCTTATTTGGCCAATGACATGGAAGCAATGAGATGGATCCCTCTCAAAATCAAACGCTGAGGGTCATGTTTTGTGCCCTGGTCATGAATTCAAATGCCCAGATTTCTTCCATCTGGATATGGTAATGAAGCTGATACAGAGCAGAATCACTGTTGATTTGGGATAAATAGATAGGATGAATATGACATAACCTTTGTTTTTGTAAGCCACCTATGACTAATAAGATGCCTTAGGCCAAAAGCAGACCAGTGTGCATAGTCCAGTAAGTGTAAATGTACTGCAGCTACCTGTCCATCTACTTCGGCATCCCAACACAGGCAAACTGCTTCCACCTTTGAACTAACAAATAACTGCAAGGAGATAGCACTAGACCGGTATTACAGGAGATAGCCCAAAGTCAAGGGCTTCTGCATTGTCTATTTTATTTCACTAGATTTTATTGCTGTAGGACAGCAATTTTCAACTGAGATGTCACAAGAATTTTTAAAACACCCAATACTCAACTATTTAGTCAGGGGTACTGTCAAATTAAAAAATGACAATAGCCAACACAACAATAACTATTCAGTGTGAATGAATCAAATTTATACCTATTATTCTTTGTCACATCTGCAAAAGATATATTTTTTCGGTGTGCCACAGAACTTTAGTAATTAGTTTATGTGTGCCATGAGATGCAAAAGGTTGAACATTGCTCCTCTAGTGAATTAATAGTCTAATACTCCCATTCTCCTGATTTTATGATCCTCTAGCATTTATAAACAATATCATTTTACTCTTCTCTATGTTAGCAAAAAGGTGAAGGTGAGAAGAGGAAATTGTGAAGAAAGGAAGGAGAAAGGTAGTGTGCTGTAAGAACCACATTTCACCTACCCAGTCACATAAAAAGCATAACTTTATTTTCTGAAACAATTTACTTTGACTCTGTGCTTAACCTGTATTTGTTGAGCTCCTCTATCCCTGGATCAAGCCGCAGTTTTGGAATCTGATATTGGGGTTTGCTAAGGAAAGCAGAAAAGGAGGTCCTGGGTCATCTCATCAGTCTACACAAATGGTACTGAGATATTTACCATACTGGTCCTTAGAGTTCCTTGCTGTGTTGACTGGCAGATGCTTCTGTGGCATACCTGGCACGATCCTTCACAAGACTGACCAAAACCTCTCTACCCCGATGCATCTTGCAGCATTTCCACTTCAAGGATTGAGCTGCCTTCCCAAATGCACAGCCTGGGAAATAGCTCTCTGCTCTCATCACACTCACCTTGTTCTCAAGGGCAATCTCTACCATAGGGAATACCCTGCTACTCTGTATTTGGGGACAAATTTTCTTATAATTAGGCAGGTGCTATCTTCTCTTGGGCTAACATTTTTTTTTAATGCCAGGAAGAATCATGGTCATATTATGCTTTGCAACCAGCCACACCTCTACGCTTGAAACAACAGGAACAAAGCAGACAACTTGAATGAATGGAAGAAAAGCAAAGAGGGAAATACAAAGGTAAAATTTTAAATTAATCTTTTGTTCCTCCTTCCTCCTAATTACAAAACCATTGTGGTAGAAATAATTTTTAGAAATGGCGCCTATAATTCCACACCCTGATCATGGGAGCCTGTGCCTGTGAGGAGATACCATTTCTGTGGCTGTTATAATACATGGCACAGTATACTCTTTGAAAAGGAGATTATTCTAGTGAGCTTGATTACATTCTTTCAGCCTTTAAAAGAAAAGAGATTTCTCTTTCTAGTGACAGAGAGAAAGGTACAAGAGGAGTCAGAAAATATTTAAAGTATGAGAAGGATTTGATGCTGCTCTGAAGATGGAGGGACCCCCAGGAGCTGAAGATGCACCCCTGTCTGATAGCTAGCAAGGAAACAGGAACCTCAGACCCACAACCACAAGTAACTGAATGCCACCAATAACTGAAAGCAGATTCTTCCCTGGAACCTCCAGATAAGAAGCCAGCCCTGACCAGCAACACCTGGATTTTGCCTTTGTAAGCAGGGAACCCATTGAGTCCACTTAAACTTAAACCTCTGACTTACAGAACTTTTAACTTGTATTTGATAAATTTGTGTTGTTCTAATAAGATGCCTTTGTAGTAATTTGTTACACACCAATAGAAAAATAATATAACCATATTTCTGTACCCAGCTTCATATCTGTAAGATCACAGATTCCCTAAGCACAATTAATGATTCTTCAGAGACCAATTTCCTTCTTGGTCAGATTGTTGAGTTGACTAATAGTAGCTGCCTTCCTCATTCTTCCTAGAGCATTAAAATGGTGTTTGTTAAACCTATATGATGATTATGTGTTTTCGTTTGTTTTTTGTTTTTTGTTTTTTTTTTTTTAAGTTTTGTACTTGTGCCCACATTTATTTTATATCCCTGCTTGGATTGACACAAATATGATAACTTCATATGGTTAACCTAATAACCTAGCTCATCAAAAATCAGATTTTCTCCAATGTCAAAAAATATTCTCACTCTATGCTTAGAGATCTTAGGATGGGATTCCTTTTAATAGTTAATAAGGATGAAATTACAAATATTAAAAATCAGTTTTTACCAGTGGATACCCCTTTGTAAGATGTACTGTGGTCTGAATTGCCCTTGGTTTTCAGAATTCAAGTTAAAAAATTTGTTAATTCTTTAAAAGTGTAATTTTATAAATCAAAAAGTTAAGCATTATATGACCTACTTCAACTTTGAATATAAATAAGGTCATCTTATCTCATTCCGATATTTATTTCCTCTGTTTTTATTAAATGGACCTGAAAAGGTAAACTTTTCTTATTTAAAAACACTTCAAAAAGTAAAAGCTCACTATTTTTGTTGTTTCTGATTTTTAACCAACAAAAAAGTACAAAGGTCGAAGTAGCTATTTCCATCTTAAGTCACCATGATGCACTTAGTGTTCTCAAGCAGCCCTTCAGACAGGATTTTCAGCTTTTTTCTCCCCAAGAAAGCCTGCATTTGGAAGGAAGTGTCTCATTCAGTGAAGTTTGAAAAACTCCAAAACTTGTATTCTATAACTCTGGAATGTATCAAAGCCTTAATGTGCTATAAAATGCTCTTTGATTCTGGAAATGTTGCTTCTGTGCAATTCTGTGTCCCTCCTGTCGGTTTGTCAGCAATAAAAACATCCCCAGGTTGTGTTCACTGAGGTTTTGATCGTTAAAAAATGTCTTCAAAACACACAGCTCAGGCAATATTGCATCACATTCCTAATGATTTCACATCTGGGCTCTCGTGACATCCTTTGAAGGCAGTTTTAACTGTCCTTGCTGGGTGCCAAGAAACGGATTAGTTCCGATACAGTAAAGCATGTTTGACTACATGATTTATTGTAAACAAGACAGATCTGTTCTCTTAACAGATTACCAAAGAGTCTGGAAAGTCCCTGCCTTGTCCCCTTTTCTATAAAATAGTTTGTGGTCAAAATGGATAGCTCTATACTCTTGGGGTGATTGTAATTCTTCATTAGTAGGAGTAAGAAAAAGAAAGAATTAGGCAGGAAAGGAGGGAGAATAAATAATGGAGAGAGGTTATCAAGTTGGCCTCTGCTTCCCACCAAGTGAAGTCGAGTACTCCATGTCACGAGATGCCTTCATGAAGGAAGTATGAACCAGTGTTTCTCTAACAGTCCACAGGGACGCAGAAGGGACCTGGATTTGTCTGCAGGCTTGTTTTCCCCATAGCTCACCAATCCCTCATACTCCTGGGTTACACCAAGGTGGCCAGTCTGGCCATTCCTAGTAAGCCAGTTCCCAAGACAGCAGTAGCAGACCTGCAAGAAGCAAGTCAGGGGGCGGTGCAAACTCAGGAAACCCCACCTTCCCACCAGCATCAGGTGGGCTCAGCCTATTGAGCCACTGCACACAGCTGTTAAGCTGGCTCCAGGGCACCTTGTGTTCCAGCAGCAATAGCAAAGGTCCAGCGAAAGGCGTGAGAAGCTCTTAGCATGATGCATGAAAAAGATGATATCAAGTCACGCCCACTAGCAATGTGAGAACCTAAGAACAGCTGCTTCCCATGTAAGGCAATAGTGGACTTCAATGAGCCTCCCTCTAGTGAAGATTGAAACTCCCCCTTTACGAGCTGTGAGAACACCACTGGCTCCAGTCGATATTCCTGGGCATCATTTATAATTTATTACATCCAGAAGAAAATTTCGGCAAAGCAAACCCAGGAATCTGCTTAAATTGGACCAACACAGACTCCCTGTGGCATTCAGATCACTCTTATCCCCTTCTGAGGAAAAAAAAAAAAAAAACTGTATTTCTCCCATTAGACTGGAAAGCCTTTCTCCTGAGAGGTGGCAAATTACAATCACCAAAAAGGACTTAAAATGATTAGGAAACTAAGTCCTAGGTCCCGCTACTAAACTGGTCCCAGCCCTGTCATTGAAACTCATTACTTTGCTTCTCTTTCTTTTCATGGCTCCCTAACCTTCAGCCAGCACTTCAGCTGGTCAGGGTTGTTCGGCAAGTGCCGCAGAATTGTATCACCAGTGGGTTTGAACCCTCTGCCTTGTCCTTGTCAGGCCATGGTTGTCACAGCTTTATAGTCACAGTGATTGCTGGGCATGGAATCACCAAAACATATAACCATTACATAAACATTTTATTTCCTGTCCTTTTTGTGTGTCAGGAGGAACATATATGCATAAAAGAGAGGTGGAAAGCCGCTGAAAAAACAAATTTATCATTTTACCAAATGTCCATCAGCAGCAGCACACCAACAATAACAGCAACAGTAAATACAAACTTCATGGCTAAAATTAAGAAAGACTAAGATATCCAACCTAGAGGCACCATAAAGTACCAAAATCAAACACACATATGTACATACAGTTGCTTAATGATAAGCAATATTATTGTAAGAACTGGCACAGCCTACTTATAAAAGGAAAAATATTATTTGGAATATTAATATTTTTATAGTAGTTTAGTTGTTAGATTTATAAATATTATACCAGAGTACCACCGTGACTATCTGTGGGATCCTTAAGGGCTAGGATCAGGCTCCAACAAAACAATGTCATACTAATATCTTCGTGTGTGTTTGTGTGTGTGTGTGTGTGTGTGTGTGTGTGTGTTTTTAATTTAATTCAGGACATTGCTGATATTAGAGCAGATTAGTCTACAGCAAGGTGAGGATGCAGTTTAGCACACTGAGACACAGGAAATAATGGCTATAGCTTTGTAGAAATCCAGATTATTTCCATGTAAATTAGTATGGACTCTGAGAATGAATTTTTTTGTTTGTTTGCTTGTTTTGTATTTCATCAAGTAGTAGAATAAAATTACAGCCCTACTAATAAACTTAACTTTCTGAAAAACCCACTCTCTCCCTGGAATGGGCTTTGACCCTTAGAATGTACAGATTGTGCAAAAAGGAAGGATGAAAAGAGGGTAGAGAAGAAATAAGATATGTTTTAGTAAACTATGATAAATTGTTCATAGTTCATCATTACACCGGTAGCTAGAGCTCTTAATTAGAATTCCAATCCAAAACCAAATACGTCAGCTTTTCCTTTAACACTGAAAATCAACTGCTTTGAACCTCTGTTCCAACAAACTTCCACCCCAAAATTCAATATTTTATGTGGAACAATCACCCAATCCACTGGGTTGTTGGGGGTTTTTTTGTTGTGGTTTTTTTGTTTTACTATTTTATTTATCAACTTCAGCTTTACACAAAATATCTAGAAAATACAAGTTATTTAAGAAAAATAATTTCAAAGGTAATCATTACCAAGCACAACATGCTGCAGCTTCTCCCAGATGCACAAATTTTATTTGTGATGAGAATGCATGATAGGCCATTAGAGAAGAAGAAAAAAATAACTGGAACAGCTAAAACAATTATACAGTTTAATGGTTTCATCATCGTCATTTCACTGACTCACATTTGTGACTATACTGAATCTGCTGCTAATTAAATAAGGACATCATAGGAAATAAAACATCTGGACCAAAATCATAGCTGAGGTACCCATCACAACATTATCTATCCCTCACACTTCCTTCTTACTTGACAAGGCTTCATGAAGAAATATTTTGTTCTCCTTAAAAAAATTTGAAACAAAAATTTTATTTCCATAAATATTTATGTTATCCAACTCCTTTTGTAATGGGATATAATAATATAGATAAATGTTTCAAATTAGTTCTGTTAAAATATTTTTTCCTCTGATAATTTAGAAAACAAATTTTACTTCACATCTACTGCCAGGGATGTTGAACTTTTTTTTCATATTTGCAATTCCTTTAGTTCTAATCACTGTAATTTTTAAGAAGGTTCTTCCTAGGTCATTTCTGTGGCAGCCTGGTGATACAAATCTTAGTGCATCCTCCTTAAGACTTTTGTTTTTGTTTTTAATGTTTTTTTTAATTGGTTTTTTAGAGAGAGAGGAAGGAAGAGAGAGATAGAAACGTCAATGAGAGAGAAAAGCATCAACATTGATCGGCAGCATCCTACACGCCCCCCTACCAGGGATCAAGCCTACAACCCAGCATGTGGCCTGACTGGGAATGAAACCAGCAACCTCTTGGTGCATAGGTTCTGCTCAACCACTGAGTCACACTGGTCAGGCCTTAAGAGTTTTTCAATCATCTTTACCCAGCTCCAACAATAGAGAATGTCACTGAGGTCTATATTAGTGTTCGACAATAGCATACACCCAAAATTACCAACTGTTCAGTGTTTTGTTTTGATTTATAAATTTCTTTTTTGTACTGTGAGAGGATCCAGAAATGAAGAAGAGCTTAGGATGTGCAGTGGTGGGGAAAAGTGCTACATGAGTCCTACCTCTTAAGCCAATTAATAACAATTAGGAAATATCAAAGTCCTCAGAAGATAGTCTCTTTATTCCTCTCCCTCTCACATTTATACAAAGGGGCAATTGCAACCTCTGTTGTCAGTTATCTTCAAACAGGAATTTTAAAGTATGGGTTTTATCTACATTATTTTAGCTAAATATCAGATTGCATTTATCCACTGAAGACCCATGGGTGCCTAAGTGCTGGCCTGGCTCTGTACGTACTAGTCCATGCAAGTCTGCCCTCACTTACACATCCATGTTTTCTGTTGTTGTTCTGTCTTCTTGCTTCAAACTAGAAGAGTTCAAGAATGAATAAAATAAAGTGCTTAAATGCATGGAGTTTATACTCTAAAAAGAGAACTAAAAATTAAAAGTTAATTAAGAATTAAAAATTAAGTTGCAATGTGATCCAATGAGAAAGAGGAGCTTTTCTTTGTGGGATTGTTCAAAAATTTATAGTTAACATGAAATCTAAATAATAATTATGCAGTTCTTTATATTTGCATATAGTCACAAATAAATATTTAGAAGAAATGGGCAAATATAATTATGTGTGTTACCTTTTGAGATGTTACCTTTTGTTTCCACAGTTTTAAGGGTTTTTTGTTTTGTCTGGAAATATAAAATTTAAATGACTGATTTGGGTGTACCACATATTAGATAAGACAAAATTAAGTTTTCAAGACAAAAGAAGACAAAGCACCAGTATACTCATGGATAAATGTATAACTTAAAATTGTACAAAGAAGGCATAAAACTTCAGTAGAACTTGAGGTTTTTCTGCTTTTCTGGAGGTAAATATTATCTACTTCAAGTTTCTTTTTGTTTGTTTTTAATTTTTTTACATATAATGTCAAGAATAGAATAAAAATTATAATAAATATTGAGGCATGGTCTCAAATAAGAGGAAAAAAGTCAGTAGACACATACTGTCAAAACCCCAGATATTGAAATTATCAGAGTAGAATTTTTACAATAAGCATTATTAAAATGTTAAATATGCTGATGTAAAAAAGATAAAAAGCAAGTGTGAATTTTCTACTAAAATATGGGGAATTTTAGTAGAAAAATGGAAACTCTAAGGAAAACCAAATAGAAATTCTAGAACTAAGAAATATGATGTTAGAAAATAATAAATCAGTAGATAGGCTTAACAGCAGAATAAAGGATCATTGAATTTAAATGTGGTTTTAAAAAAAGCATTTGAATAATAGTACAAAGAGAAATAAAAAAAGAAAAAAGAAACAAAGCTTCTGATATTGGTAGGATAATATCAAAAGGTGTAATATATATGTAATTGTAGTTCAGAATAAAAGGAGGGAAAAAAATAATACTAATCTTACAAAAATGTATAAAATAAAGAAGAAAACATTTTCCAACTTATTTTATAAAGCCAATAAAACTCTGATACAAAAACCTGATAAAGATATTATAAGTGTGAACCTTGGGAAGAAAAAAAAAATACATCTACTAAGAAGAGCTCCTGGTGTCTAACTGCGCTCAAATAAAAAGCAGAGCCTAGTAGCCATTTCAGCACAGGATCCTCTCACACCAAATAAAGTTCAGAGAGAGACCACCATCACTGGCCTGCCTACCTCTGTGCCTAACTGCCTGCCTGCACTATATTTCTACCATCTGAATCAGCTATTATAATGTAGTTCCTGAAATCCTATTGCAACCAATAGAAATGAGGCTTTCCCCATCCAAACAGAACTGCACAGTTCTGGCCAATCCGAGAGGCTATATTCTGAACAATCAAGATAGTGCCTTTTGGACCAATCAAGCTATGATGATTTATAGTCCTAATTTACATGAGGATTGACCAATCAGGGACCAGAAGCAAGGACTCCTGTCTGTGTAAACTAGCTCCTCTGGTTCTCCAGTGCACTTTCCCTTTCCATCCAAGACTGTGTCTCTGTGGCTGAGCTGAATCACTGTAGATGTCTCACCAGAGCACAGGGGAGCAAAGGAGCAGAAGGGAGCAGTCCAGTGCAATGCAAAGTAGACCAGCATGAATCAAAGCAGAGCAGAGCAAAGCAGACCAGACCATTGAGGAACAAAGCACAGCTATCTAGCCAGAGAGGAATCTGGTGCCAGAGCTGTTCTACAAAGGTGCTGTATCACAGCTGAGCTGTTCCACAGCCATGCTGCTTTCAGTCATGCTGCATCACAATCGAGCTGCACGTCTTTATTGCAGCCCAAATTGAGGATTTCTGTTGGCTTTGAATTGGCGCCAAGGACCATCAGTTGACACAAGTAAATAACAGCAGTATTCCTTATGATCAAAGAAGGAAAAATTCTTCTAAAGTATTAAGCAGATCAAACAAAACTGTGTAAAAGAAAGAATAAAACAAAAAAAAATTATGTGATTATCTTAATAAGTGCAGAAAAACATTTGAAATTCAACACCTATTTGATAATTTAAAAAACAAGTGCTCTCAGAAATCTGGGAATTGAAGACACCTCCTCAACCTGACAAAAGGAACCCAGAGATAACATCAGAATGCTGAAAAAAACTAACATTTATTTCCCCTAAGATTAGGAACAAGGCAAGAATGTCCACTCTCATCACTCCTATTCAACACTGTACTAGATGTTCTAGCCAGTAAATGAGGCAAGGAAGTGAAATAAAAAATATCAGGTAGGAAAGGAAAAAAGTAAAACTTTTTATATTCATAGATGATATGATTGTATACTTAGAAAATCCTAAAGAAAATTTTTTAAAAGCTACTAAAATTAATAATGAACTATTATTAGCACAGTCTCAAATATCAATTGTATTTTTTACATATTAGCAATAAACAATGAAAATAAAATTTTAAATATACAATTAATAATAAAACCATAAAAATTATATATTTAAGAAAAAATAAAATAAGAAATATGAAAGACTCCTAAATAAAACTAATTTAAGATAAATCATAAGCATAAGGGTTAAAGCATAAGCTTTCTAGAAAAAGATATGAAAATATTTTTGTGACTTTGGTGAAGGCAAAGATAGAATATAAAATCTCTATAAAATAAAAAATTGAATAATCAGACTTCATAAAAACTAGAAAATTCTGCTTATAAAAAACTATTAGTAAAATAAATAAGCAAACTACAGACAGAAGAAAATATTTTATGTGAATAAAATTAAAAAAATATTTTCAAAATATGTATTTTAATTTTTTTTTCTTTATTGATTTTAGAGAGAGAGGAAGTGAGAGGGAGAGAGAGACAGAAACATTGATGAGAGAGAACATCAATTGGCTGCATCCTGCATGCTCCCCACTGGGGATTTGGCCCACGACCTGGGCATGTGTCCTGACCGGGAATTGAACTGTTAGCCTCTTGGTGCATGGGTAAACACTCAACCACTGAGCCACATCAGACGGACCAAAATAAATATTTTAAAAGCCCCATGATTCATTAATAAAAAGACCAACAATCTATTTAAAATGCATAAAATATTTTGAACAAACTCTTTACAAAGGAAAGAAATGGCCAATAAATATATGCAAAGGTGTTCAACAGCATTTGTCATCACAAAAATGAAATTTAATGTCACAATAAAATACAATTTTTACCCGCTAAAATGGCTCAACTACTAGACAACACTAAATGTTGGCAAGGATATGAAGAATTGGAAATCTCATACATTTCTGATGAACGTGTTAAATAGTACAACCACTCTGGAAATACCATATGACCCAGCATTATCAGTTTTGGATATTTACACACGAGAAATGAGAAAGTATGCCCCCCCCCACACAAAAAAACACAAACTTGTGAAATAATGATCATAGGAATCTTACTCGTACTAGCTTCAAACTAGAAACAACTCAAAAATTTATCTACAGTAGCATAGATTAACTAATTGTGATATAGTCACACAATGAAATACTATCAACAATTAAATGAATCATTAATACATGCAACAACATAAATAAATCTTAAAACATTGTTAGACCACAGAAGCTGGATCCAAGTGAGCACATACTTAATTATTTCATTTGTACACAGTCCAAAAACAGGCAAAACTAATCTATGTGGATTGAAATCAGACAGGAGCTTTTCTGAGGGTGGAGATATTGACTGAAAAGTGTCCCAAAGGAACTTTATGGAATGATGAATTGTTCTATAATTTGATTTGAATGGAGTTACATAGGTGTATAGAACTGTCAAAATCCATCAAAATATACACTTAATGTCTATGAATTTTATTAATGTTATTGATATCCTTTTTTAAATGTTTTTATTGACTTTTTAGAGTGAGAAGAAGGGAGAGAGAGATAGAAACATCGATATGAGATAGAAACATTGATTGGCTGCCTCCTGCACATCCCCCACTGTGCATCAAGCCCACAACTCAGGCATGTGCCCTGACTGGGAATCAAACTGGGACCTCTCAGTTCATTGGACTGATGCTCAATTCACTGAGCCACACCAGCAGGGCAATGTTAATGATATCTTTATAAGAGTAAAAAGGATAAAGAATGCATAAGAAAACAGTGTTAGGAAAGATCAGTTTACCTGAGAATGTGCCAAATACAGAACAAGAATTATTATGCAATGTTAGACAAATGCAACACATACAAAATATAGAGGGGTAAAAAGTATAACAGTTGCTAAGATTAGAAATTTAAACTATAATGGAGATTCACAATTAGCACCACTATTTATATATCCATTAAAGGACCTCTTCCATTAGAAATGTCACCAGTTAAGCAGAAGAAATTATAAGAACAATACTCATTAAGTGAAATCTATCAAAAGGAAGCCAAAGTCAGGAAACTAATTAGTCACATACCTCATGAGACGAGGGAGCCAGTCCAGAGAAAGAGCCTGACCTTAACGTGTTAGGTGAAGGATTTAGATAAGGAGGCATCTTCCTGCCAAGTGTGTTGGAGAGAAATCGAAAGTCTGAGTAGGATGAGACTAGGGAAGTACCAAGACAGGAGACTGTTGCTTATCAGAAAGCTGGTTTCTTATCATGAGCTGGGTCCACTTTGTCAGAGCCAACATGCACACCTGATCTGTGCAACCTCCTTAACATTCAGAGAGGCAAGGCACCAGCTGCACCTGGAAACTTACCAGTGCAGACTTGCAATTTGAAATTTCAAGGCCTATCTGGCCATGGTCTCTATTTTCCTTCTCATTTTTTGTCTCCAAGTGGCTGTTTCTTCTGTTCTTCCTGACTCTCTGTGCTTTCTGTGCTCTTCTGGAGTTCTCTCAATTTGCTTTTAACCTCTCCTGACAGAGAGAGCTTTCCACATTGGTGGTGCTCTCTCCTGACCAGTCCTCTGCCTCCCTCAGCTGAAATCATTAGTCTACATTAGTCTGTCCTCCTTTGGGTCTGCCTCCCTTAATATTCTAAGCTCCTTTCAAGATATGTTCCATAGCCCTGGCCAGTTGGTTAGGCATCGTCCTGTGCACCGAAATGTTGTCAATTTCATTCTTGGTCAGGGCACATGCCTTGGTGTGGGCTCCATCCACTGTAGGCAGCCTATTGATGTTCCATTCTCATATCCATGTTTCTCTCTCTGTCTTCCTCTCCCTTTCTCTCTATCTAAAAATCAAGAAAAATATATTTTTGCAATATATTTCCTACTTCCTGTCAAGATGGTGACGAAGGTAAACATGGTATTCACCTCTGCCCACAACCACATCAAACTTACAACTGAACTACAAAATAACCATCATTCAAAATCACCTGAAATCTAGCTAAATGGAAGTCCTACAACTACAAAATAAAAGAAGACGCCACATTGAGACTGGTAGGAGGGGTGGAAGCATGGACAGGCTGGTCCCACCCCCATGTGTGGCTGATAAAATTCAGGAGGATACCTTGGCTGTGGAAGTCCACCCTGAGGTCCCCATCCCACACCAGGCCCCCAACTCAGGGTTCCAGTGCCAGGAAAAGAAGTTTCCATAACTTCTGGATGTAAAAACCAGCATAAATTGAGGCAGAGGGAGGCTAAGGCTGCTGGAGTCCCAAGCAGTTCCTCTCAAAGGGCCTATACATGAACTTACTGGCACTCACACCCTCCAGGCTCCAGAGCAGGGAGGAGGCAGCTTGAAAGGCACCAGAGACATAAAGGGAAGAACTGAGTTGTTTGGCATCAGGGTAAGGGCTAGAGAACTAGCTTTCTCCTAGATAGACCTGCTGAAGGATGCCACTGTTCCATTGGTGAGCCCTTCTCCCACAAGGCCTGCAGACGGTGCCTATCTGGGACTCCAGCAACATGGCTCATTCTGTTTGCTGCACCCTGGTGATTCCCTGAGGCCCTCCCACCCAACTTTTGGGTCCACCCAAGCAGTCTACAGTGGCTTTACCATAGTATTGGCCTGTTTGGCTCCTGCTTCGTATTTTCCTAAATTTTCTCAAATAAGTAGCATCTGGCCACAGCAAGCCCCATACCTCTCACTATATGGCCCCAGGCCTGGCACTAGAAGCAGCCCGCCTTGGTTCACAACTTGGCATTGCCTGGTCACCTCCAAGCCCAGCACAAGAAGCAGCCATAGGCAGATAGCTTTGTAGCTTATGCCTGGTGGGCCCAGGTGGAACATAGGCAGTGGCTGATCTTTCCCCAGAGCCAGCACACCTAGTGGACAACCTCAGCCCATGTCAAAGCACCACTACTCAACCACCTCCACAAGTGACACACTCAATGAGTGGACTCAGTGGGTACCAGAGTCCTGCTGAGGTAAGTCTTGCTCTGTGTGGTGGGCCCCTTCACAGCTGGTCATCAAAGGTAGTCACAGGTCAGCGGTCAGTGGGCACCGCCAGTCCTTGCAGCTGATCAGCCTGAGTAAACTCTCTCATTGACATGCCAACAGCAATCAAGACTCAATTACAACAGAAGGGTATAAAGTCCACATGAGGGGTGCACCTCGAGGGCCCAGCTAGTGTGACCAGGGAGGCTGTGCCACTGGACCCTACAGGACACTTACTACAATAGACCACCATAGGAAGCCTAGGAGACATAGCAATTCCACATAATACGTAGAAGCAAACACAGGGAGGCAGCCAAAATGAGGAAACAAAGAAACATGTCACAAATAAAAGAACAGAACAAAACTCCAGGAAAAGAACTAAACAAAATGGTGATAAGCAATCAGTCAGATGCAGTGTTCAAATCACTGGTTATAATGATGCTCAATGAACTTAGTGAAAATTTTAAGGAACTTAATGAGAATTTCAGGGAACTTAATGAGAATCTCAAAAGCACAAAAAGGACCAGTCAGAAATCAAGCGTGCACTATCTGAAATAAAAAATAATTGACAGGGAATCAGTAGAGTAGACCAAGCCAAGAAGCAAACCATCAATTTGGAATACAAGGAAGCAAAACATACCCAATCAGAATAGCAAAAAGAAAAAAGAATCCAAAAAAAATGAGGGTAGTGTAAGGAGCTTCTTAGACAATTTCAATTGTACCAACATTCGCATCATAGAGGTGCCAGAAGGAGAAGAGAGAGAGAGAGAAATTGAAAACCTATTTGAAAAAATAATGGCAGAAAACTTTCCTAACTTGGTGAAGGAAACAGACATACAGGTCCAGGAAGCACAGACAATCCCAAACAAGATGAACCCAAAGGGGTCCCCACCAAGACACATCATCATCAAAAGACTAAGAGAATCTTAAAAGCAGCAAGAAAAAAAAAGTTACCTACAAAGGAGCTCCCATAAGACTGTCAGCCAATTTCTCAAAAGAAACTTTGCAGGCCAGAAGGTAGTGGCAAGAAATATTTAAAGTTTGAAAAGCAAGGACCTACAACCAAGATTACTCTGTCATGAAAAGCTATCATTTAGAATCAATGGCCATATAAAGAGTTTCCCAGACAAGAAAAAGCTGAAGGAGTTCATCGCCACCAAACCAGTGTTATATGAAATGTTGTCTTTGAAGAACAACAACAATAATATGAACAATAATATCGCAATAAATACGTATCTATCAATAACTGAATCTGCAAAACAAATGAGCAAGCAAAACAGAAACATAGAACTTTGTGTTGATTGCCAGATGTGAGGGGAGTTGGGAGGATGGGTGAAAAAGGTGAAGGGATTAAGAAGTACAGATTGGTTGTTAGACTGATGAACCTCAAAGGGAAGAGGAGGAGGAAGGTGGGGCAGCAAGAGAAAAGCAAAGAATTTATATGCATATATGCATAACAAATGGACACAGGCAATAGTGTGGGAAAGGCAGGAGGGAGGTGATGGTGGGGAAGAGGGGTCAAGGGTGGAACAAAGGAGACATCTGTAATACATTCAACAATAAAGATAAGTTTAAAAAGAAAAATAAATATATTTTCCATGTTTCTTTACCTTTTTTTTTTTTTTTTTTACTTTAAATGACTTTTTTATTTTTCAATCTCAGTTGACATACAATATTACAAGTTTCAGGTATTCAACCCAGTGATTAGACATTTATATAACTTACTAAATGATCACACTGACTGACACCATACATAGTTATTACAATATTATTGACTCTATTCCCTATCCTGTCCTTTATATCTCCATGACTACTCTATAGCTACCAATTTGTACTTTTTTTTCTTATCTTTTTAAGATCTTTTAATAAATTTTAGAAAGAGAGGAAGAGAAAAGGAGAGAGAGAACTACTCATGTGAGAGGGAAACATCGATCAGCTGTCTACTGCATGCCCCATACCAGCAATCAAGCCCCACAACCCGGCATATGCCCTAATTGAGAATTGATCTGGCAATCTTTCAGTGCATGGGATGACACCCAACCAACTGAGCCACACCAGCCAGGACCCAATTTGTATTTATTAATTCCTTTACCTTTTTTTATCCAACCCTTCAACCCCGCTTTTATCTGGCAACTGTCAGAATATTTCCTGCATCTATGACTCTGTTTCTGTTCAGCTTGTTCCTTTATTTTATTTTTGTTTTTTAGGTTTCATGTGGAAATCATATGCCATTTGTCTTTCTCTTTCTGACTTATTTCATTCAATACAATACCCTCTATGTCCTTCCCTGTTATTGCAGATGGCAAAATTTCATTTTTTTATGACCTAATCATATTCCATTGTGTGTGTGTGTGTGTGTGTGTGTACCACTTCTTTAACTATTCACTAATCCTGGACACTTAGGTTGTTTCCATATCTCGGCTATTGTAAATAATGATGCAATGAACATATAGATGTATATGTCTTTTTGATTTAGTGTTTGGGTTTCTTTGAATAAATACCCAGAAATGGCATTGCTGGGTCCTTCTTTGTATCCATTACATAGCCTTTATTTTAAAGCCTTTTTTGTCTGATAAAAGTATTGCTTCCTTAGCTTTCATTTGTTTATTTGTATTTTCACAAAATATCTTTTTCCGTTGCTTTACTTTCAGCTGTGTATGTCTTTCAGTCTGAAGTGAATCTCTTGTAGACAGCATATGTAAGTGTCTGGTTCTGTTATCCATTCAGTCTCCACATGTCTTTTGATTGGAGCATTTAATACATTTGCATTTAAAGTAATTGTTAATAGATATGTACTTATTACCATTTTATTATTCATATCTTTTATCTTTTTCTTCTTCTTCTTAAAGAACTTTTAACATTTCTTATAATACTGGTTTAGTAGTGATGAACTCTTTTAATGTTTTTTTTTTTTTTTTTTTTTAATCTGGAAAGCTCTTTATGTGCCCTTTGATTCTAAATGATAGCTTAGCTGGGTAGAGTAATCTTGGCTGTAAATCCTTGATTTTCATCACTTTAACATTTCTAGCCAATCCCTTCTAGTTTGCAAAGTTTCTATTGAGAAATCAGCTGACAGTCTTATGGAAGCTCCCTTGTAGGTAACCAACTGCTTTTGTCTTGCTGATTCTATGATTCTTTCTTTGTCTTTAACCTTTGGCATTTTAATAATAATGTGTCTTGGTGTAGGTCTCATTTTGCTTGGAACACTCAGGGCTTTCTGAACTTGTGTATTTATTTTCTTCACTATATTAGAAAAGTTTTTCACTATTATTTTTTCACATAGGTTTTCAATTTCTGCTCTCTCTTCACCTTCTGGCACCTCCACGATCCAAAAGTTGGTATGGTTGAAGTTGTCCGAGAGTCTTCTTATACTATCATTTTTTTAATTCTTTTTTTCTTTTTGCTATTTTTGATTGGGTGTTTTTCACTTCCTAATCTTCCAAATCACTGATTTTATTCTCTGCTTCACTTACTCCACTGTTGATTCCTGTATTCTTCATTTCATTTAATGTAGCCTTTATTTCTGAATGTTATCTTTATGTTTTCTAGTTTCATGCTTATGTTTCTTATCTCTTTTTTGAAGTTTTCACTAAGTTCCTCTACCCCTAAGTTTATTGAGCATCCTTATAACCAGTGTTTTGAACTTTGCATCTGGTAGATTGCTTTTCTCCATTTTGTTTAGTTCTTTTTTTAGTGTTTTGTTTTGTTCTTTTATTTCAGATATATTTCTTTGTCTTCTGATTTAAGCTGCTTCCCTGTGTTTGTTTCTGTATACTAGATAGAACTGCTATGTCTCTGGTCTTGGTAGAGTGGTCATATATAGTAGGTGTCCTGTAGGGCCGAGTGGTACAGCCTCCTTGGTAATCCAAGCTGGGTGCTTCAAATACATCCCCTATGTGGGTTGAGTGTACCCTCCTGTTGTAGTTGAGCCTTGATTGCTGTAGGCACATCAGTGGGAAGCATTTCCCCCAGGCCAAATAGCTTCAAGGAATGGCTGCAACCACTTTGGAGGATCACTTGTGCATGGGCCCACCTCACAGAGCAGGACTTACTTCAGTGGGGCTCTGGTGCCCACTGAATCTTCCCCTTGAGTGTGTCACTTGTGGAGGTTGTTGAATGGTGCTTTGATGAGGTCTGAAGCTGTCCACCAGGTGCACTGTTTCTGGGACCTCCTGGGAGATACAAGTCAAGGTCAGCCACTGCCCATTCACTGCCCAGGGCCACCTGGCATGAGCTACAAAGCAATCTGCAGATGGCTGCTACTTGTTCTGGGCTTGGAAGTGCCCCAGAGAGGCCAAGCTGCAAACCAAGGTAAGCTACCACTAGTACCAGGCCTAGGGTCACCTAGTGAAGAGCATGGGGCACCTCAAGGCCAGATGCTACTTATTTGAGAGATTTTAGGAAAGTCTAAAGCAAGAGCTAAAACAGGCCATGGAAAATCCACTGGAAATTACTTGGATTGAGCTGCAATTTGGGTGGGGTTGGTCTCAAGGAATCAGTGGGGTGGGGTGAATGGTGTTAACCAGGTTGATGGAGACTCACCTGGCTCCTTCCTGTCAGCTCTGTCTCAAGGAGGGCTTAGAAAAGGAACAGTGGCTTCTGCCAGCACTTCTCTCTAATGCTAGACAATTCAGTTTTCCCTCTGTATGCCCCTAGTGTCTTTCAAGTGGTCACCCCAGCTCTGGAACTCAGAGCAAGTAAGTCTATGCATGTGCCCTTTAAGAGGAATGCCTGAGACTCCAGAGCCTTCTGTCTCACTCAGCCACATACTTACTGATTTTTTTTTTTTTTTATAGCCAGAAGTTATGGAGACTTCTATTCCTGGCTCTTGAACCCTGTTCTTAGGGCCTGGAACCCCTCATTCCTTAAGGGAAATCTTCACAGCCAACATATTGCTCCTGATTTTTATCTGACACACGTGGGACCAGCCTGCTTAGCATCTCCCCTCCCACTACCAATCTGGATGTGACTTCTTTATATTCTTAGTTGTAGGGCTTCTGTTCAGCTAGATTTCAGGCAGTTCTGAATGATGTTTGTTCTGTAGTTTAGTTGTAATTTTGATATGGTTATGGGAGGATTTGCATACCTCTTTTACCTACACTGCCATCTTGACCAGAATCCCCCTTTTCCATATGTTTTTTTTTTTAATTGTTAAAAGTATTATAGATGTCCCCCTTTTCTCCCATTGATCCCCTCCTTCCCACTCCCAGCCCCCTCCTGCCTTCCCCAGCCTAGTGTCTGTGTAGATCAGTTGTGCATATATGCATATAAGTTCTTTGGTCCATATATTTTTCAAATCACTGTTTGAGACCTTAGCTGAGCTTACCATAACTGTTTATAAGAAAAATCTACTCCTGCATTTATCATTCACTAGTATTAAAAAATTAATCACAGCCTGGTGTGACTTTTCTACTTTCTTTCCCTCAATTTCTGTTTTCAGATATCTCCTTATTTATCATCTTCATTTAGAGCCAAAATAGTAGTTGCTGAGATTATGGCAGTGAGTCTTCTGAGAGACCTTGAGATCTTGGTAGGTGGCAAGTCTTCCAATACTAGAGACAAATTTGACAATAACAGAAGCTTCCTAAAAAGAGGCTTTCACCCAGCCAGTCCTCAACTCAGACCCCAAATCAACTTAGGACCACATCCAAGCTGTCCTAACTGGGACAGGAGCAAAGGGTGATGTTCTATAGGCCCAGTAATAGCCATGGCTTTGTGTATTCTACAAAGTTAATCTTGCCCTGATCAGTAGATTCTTTCTTTATGCGTTAGAAAGTTTCAGGTATTTTTCTGAGTCCTCTGCATTGGTTTCTGAAGTGGCCTGGCCCCCCACCAGCAATGCAGGATTTCCCCTGGGTCTCAGCAACCACCAGTGTGATCCTTTGGCCATTGTGTTTCACATAATGAGAACTGATTGCCAGTTTTTTTCCTGACAGATTTAATTTCCTTCCCTACTTAAAAGGGGGTATCAAATCTTCTAATGAGATCATTAAAGTAAAAGAAAAAAAGAGAGAAAATTTAAAGAAAGGAAGCAAGAAGGGGAGAAAAAGTAATGTTTTAAAAAAGACATAATACAGAAGGCCTTCGAAAGAGGGTAACAGGCCACCTTGCAGGACATACTTTTATCATCCTATTAATTAAGTATGAATCTAAATCTATAAACTCAAGTGTGAAAGAGTTACAACTCTATTTTTAACCAATTTAATGAAATTTCTCTTTCCTAGAAGAAGGCAGAAAATCTCCATGAATTTGGGATCATAAAATTTATCTTTCCAAGAAGAAAGCAGAAAACCTCCATAAATTTGGGTCCTACACTTCCCTCTAGGTTTATATTAATGTTCCCAGAGATGTTCAGGGTATTCATACACTGAGGATGGCCCATCTGAACCAGGTTGTATCATGACCAGGGTATGTCTCCTGAGGCCCCCATTTCAGGTTTTGCTCATTTTTCAATGGATTTCACCTCATCTTGTCCAAAAGGCATTTTCCAGTTCTCTGGCATCCTCTACTAAATTATGGCAGCTTTGGGGCATGAAATTACTCTGCTGCTTCCTAGCCAGTCAGGAACACAGGTCTCTAGGCGAGGCTGTCTAATAGAGCCAGGAAGAAACTCTCTTCCTTGCGACATTGTCTTCCCCAGAACCCTACCCTAGAGAACAGCACAGCACTCCCCTGCCCTCTGACCCACAGCTCCTGCTCCTCTCCTTATCTTCTGCTATGTCATTGTCCTTAAGGCAGAGAGAGAAGAGGACAACAGAAAAACATGAACTTGAAGGAGAAACAACCAAACAGTTGGCAGTCCTTCCTCTCATCATGGGCCAGACTTCAGAACATATGCTAACAGAGAAACTGTCTAATTCACAAACTGCATTGCATAAGAAAGATTTAGGAAAATTCTCGTATACAGAGTAACATTTTATGTGAGGCAATTGACTTCATAATTACATACTCAAAAATCATTTAAAACAACATGGGTAGGTCCGAAGTTTGGAAACAAATGGGAGAAATAGGAACTCATTAAAGACAGAGCTGTTATGGGAAGGAAACAAGAAAGAAATTGATGGGGAGGGCGGGGGATCCTAAGAATCCCAGTGGCGGGGGAAATGCCGCACTCCCCAGCCAGGGCAAATGGGTTAAAATCACAGACAATTGGTCCTCAGGCCAGGCTTCCTTCTGGATTGCTAAACCTCAGGGATTTGTATGGGTTTGCTTCCCTTTGCTCTTGCCAGGCTTGGGGAGAAGCAAAATAAAGAGCCACAGGGATTAAACACATCGGAAAGAGTGGTTTGCTAAATGCTATTATGCTTTTGGAAACACAGTGAGAAAGCTAGTTTCACCAGCATATTTCTTGTGCTTTTCACTCCCTGAAAAATATGAGGGGAGTTAAATATAGTAACACATATATCAGATTTACCAGACGTTTAAGACAAACAACATAAACTTGGTACAAAGTTATCAGCCACATTTTCCCTGCTGAAGGCAAAAAGGAGCTGCAGTTTTACTGGGCCAACTCTGCCACACACTCTTCCTGGCTGTCATCAAGCAAGTTTTCTAGCACAACTGCACACACACAGTTCTAGATAACCCTGATAAAGGACCACCAAAGGCTTAGAGGCTTCTGCCTGCCCCTGGTTAAATAATTACTTCTCTTTATTCATTGATCATTTCACAGTTTGATCCAATTACTGCACAATTTCTGCTCTCATTCAGGAAACATACAATGCAGTATAATCTCAGACTGACAGGTTGTAGGACTACTCTGCTCTGCAAAGGTTTAACAGGTCTTTAATTCTTTTCAAGCAGACCATTTTCTGATTAAAAACTTTTGAATTTCTAGTTAAATACCCAGGAAGTATCTTCCGAGAAAGAGTCTGTAATGTATCCAGTGCCATTACTGTGGCTGCACACAAGCTCATTGTCAGCAGCACTCCTTGGGGCTCAGTTAGAAGCCTTTTTTAATTTTCTATACAAATGCTCAAGGCCTACGTTTGCACACAGTTAATTTGCATTTTTATGGGGATGAACCCATTTTGTGTGCCAGGGAGTCGTCTGTGGATTTTGCACAGGATACTTTTTTAAATGCATTTAACATAATGAAGGATAGATGGCTAGATATTAAAGTATAGAACCTAGTGCAAAATATCTGAAAATGTGTTTTATCTAGACACATAAAACTGAGAAGTATTTTATCTTTCTCCTTGAAAAGTCAAATCCATGCAATTTGAACAGAGTGTATATTTCTATAAGTGTGTGTATGTGTACCTATACCTAGGACACACACTTGATAAGTTCTTTTTTTTTTTTAAGGTTTTTAAAATACTTTAATTGGTTTTTAGAGGGAGAGGAAAAGAGAGAAACATCAGTGTGAGAGTGAAACATCGAGCGGCTCCCTCCTACACACTCCCTACTGGGGATCAAGCCCACAACCCCACAACACCAGGCACGAGCCCTGACCAAGAATCGAACTGACAACATTTCAGTGCATAGGATGATGCTCAACCAACTGAGCCACACTGCTCAGGGCTTGATTAGTTATTTTATTAAAAAATTATTGTTTGGATTGACAATCGCCAGAAGAGGGGGTGGAGGGAGGAGATAAACCACAGAACTTATATGCATGTATGCATGAACAATGGACATGGACAATAAAGCTGGGGACAGGGTGGGGAGGGAGGGGGAGAGGAGAGTCAGTGGGGGGGGGGGAGAAACATCTGTAACAAAAATAAATAAATTCATTAAATAAAAAAAAGTTTTCCAAAAAAAATTACTGTTTGTAAAATGTTATAAATATAATGAAGTTATACAGAGTATAAAAAAAGAAATACTAAAGTTGCCAGAATTCTACAATTGCTCTTTGAAACCCTATAATAGAAGATATGTAAAATTAACCATGAAACATTATAAGCAGAGATAACACAGAGGAAAATAGTGTAGATCCTTTTCCAAAGGGAATAAAGGGAAAGAACTGGAAAGTATGATCGTGGTTCCCTGCCATGAAGGAGCTAGAAAACTTTTTACTAGCATTCAGTAGTAAATGTAAGGAATAATTCATTCATTTAGTAAATGTACATCAAGCCCCCATCCATACAAAGCACTGTCAAGTCGCTATAAGAACTTAAAGATAAATAAGACACAGTCCCCATACTAAACTTATAAAAGATGGAAACTCACCCTGAAGAATTGACAATACTTTCCTCAGCTTGTGTTTCTTGTTTTTTAGCTCAAGTTTCTCATAAAAGAATCTCTGAGTAGTGGTGCCTCATCACTCAAAGTGGTATCTGTGGGTCAGCAGCAGCAGCCCATGAAGTCTGCTAAAATGCAGACCCTTCCCCGGCCCCACCTAATCAAAATCTATGTCTGAGTAAGATCTGAGGTGATTTACATGCAGAGTAAAGTCAAAGAAGCACTGGTCTAGTGCTCTGCTAACATTTTTAATTCTATAAAGCTCTATTTCAAAAAAATTAATTTCCAAATTATAAATTATATCCTTTAAAAAAACACTTTGATTATGCTCTTTCTTGTTCAAAATTCTTCAGTAGTTTCCCAAAACTCTGACCTTGGCCTTCATGGCATCCCACAATCTGACCCCTACTTGTCATCACCTCTGACAGATGACACACGCGTGCACACATACACACACACACACCCCTCAGGAATCTGGTATCACTCTCCCCAGATGGTCCTTGCATTTGTTTTTACCTGGCATCTTTGCTCATTCATTTGTCTCTGCCTCGAACAATGCTTCTTAATTTGGGCACTCCATCAGAAACCCTGGGGAAGGACTTTAAAATCCTGACACTTGGGCTTCACCCCAGATCAGGTTCATCAAAATCTCTGGAGGTACAGCTCGCAACCCACACATTATTATTTCTAGTTTGCCAGGGTGATCCGAAAATGCAACCATGGTTGTGAACCACTGGCCTGGAAAATCTTTCCTCCTCTCTATCCATCTTCTGAATCCTACCCATTCTTCAACAAGGAGATCAAATGTCCTGTGTGCAGCCTCATGATCATTCCAACCTGTTAGGATCTCTCACAACTCACACACACACACACACACACACACACACACACACACACACACATCTTTATGGCTATGTTTCTGTAAAAAAAAAATCCTAATACAGTTTTTGATACTGAGGTGGTTTAGAGGAAAGTTAAGGATGAATTTTTTGAATTGGTGAATTGGTCTGGGGTTTTCTGGAATTTAGATTTTAAAGTGCTAATGACTTTATTCCTAGTAGTAAGGGAAGAACTGATGGTCCATGGTGTTAACTGTCCATAGATATACAGAAATATCTACATTGGATACTCTTAATCAACCACTATAAGAAACAAGAAGATGGGTGACTCTATGTATTATACTTTGGAACAGTTTCGGAAAACTAACAAATATGACGTTGGTTGGTTGGTTCTCCTAATGTCACTAGACAAAATGTTGGAAGAAAGGAATGAGCTCAGAGATTGGAATCTTCAGCTCAAGCGCTGCATAAATGACCAAACTTCTTCTGTGTGTGCCCTGAAGAGCCTTATCTCCCATAATCATGAGTCTGAAATTGCAGCTAATACAATGCAGAACCTCATCCTACATGGGCTGAGTTATACTGCAAACAGATCACCCAACCTTACAGGGTATCTACTCTTCAAGTGAGGACATTGACTGGGAAAGAATAGAATCTTATAAATTGAGGTAAAGACATATTGAGCCCTAAGTTTTAATGAGTCTTCTTTAGGGGTAGAAGTGGTTTGCTCACCCCCAGTAGAAGCAGCCCCCCCACACACACACACACACAGTATTTTTACACTAGTCTGTGCGGATTAATCCTGGATTGACTAAGGAAACTGTAAGGCCTCTGAGACAGCTGTCATTCATGACAATACTGATTCTCCCCAGGACCCATCCCACCACACATCTTTGCTTCTAAAACTATAACTAGACTCAAGTTTTTTGTTTGTTTCATTATTATTATTATTTATTTATTGGTTTTAGAGAGAGAGAAAGGGAGAGGGAGAGAGAGAGAGAAACATCAATGAGAGAGAATATCAACTGGCCACCTCCTGCATGCCCCCACTGGGGATCTGGCCCACACACTGGGCATGTCCCTGACCGGGAATCAAACTGGTGACCTCGTGGTACATGGGTGGATGCTGAATCACTGAGCCACTGCGGCCAGGCTAGATTCAAGTTCTAACAGTTTCCTAAAGGTGAGGTACAATGTGTGTCCTATGAGGACGTGCATTATTAACTAACAGAACTACTTGAGTTTTCTGATTTATACAGACAGAAATTCAGAAAATAAGTGTGAGAATGAGCACAAATGTTGTGGGATAATGGTGGAATGAATATAGAGTTATTCAACCACGCAGAATTTACTGATATGGGCTCACTAAACAGAGATTTTGCCTTTAATGTTGCAGTTTGAGGAATTAGGAAAGGTTCTAACATTTTGTTTGGTTGCTTGGCTGAAAGATAAACCAAAAGGTGGCCCCAGTGAGCACATTAGAAACTCTAGACCTGCCTTAATTAAATGTAGAGAAAGAAATTAGAAGGCTTAGAACAGATTTTTCATTTAAGATCTACCCACCCAACATGTGGTCTTTTTTTTAAATAAAACTTATGGGGGGTCTGGCCAGTGTGGCTTAGTGGATTGAGTGTCATCCCATGCACCAAGAGGTCACAGTTCCATTATGGGCATATGCCCAGGTTGCAGGCTCAATCCCCAGTAGGGGGTGTGCAGTTGGCAGCCACTTGATGTTTCTATCTCTCTCCTTCCTTCTTCTCTCTCTAAAAAAATCAATAAAAACTTTACAAAATATTGGGGTGACACTGGTTAATAAGATCATAGATTCAAGTATACATTTCTTTGATACATTATCTATATATTGCTTTGGTGCCTACCACACAAAGTCAAATCATGTTCCACCAACATATTTTTGGTCCCCTTTATGATACCCCTCACCCACTTCCTTCTGGTACCCACTATACTGTTATCTGTGTCTATGAGATTCAATTTCATATCCTACATGTGAGTGATAGCGTATAGTTCTTAGCTTTTTCTGACTGATTTACTTCACTTATCATATTCTCAAGGTCCAACCATGTTGTCACAAGTGGCAGTATTTTATCTTTTCTTATGTTTGAATAGTATTCCATGGTATATACGAACCATATATTTTTTAATTAATTAATTTATGTTTGTTACAGATGTTTCTCCTTTTCCCCCCATTGACATCTTCCCCCCCCCACGGTTCACAGCTTTGTTATCCATGTCCATTGGTCATGCATACATGCATATAAGTTCTGTGGCTTATCCCCCCAACCCCCTCTTCTGGGGATTGTCAGTCTGCACCCCACTTCATCTCTGGGACTATCCTGTTCTTCGCACTGTTATGTTCATTATAGTCCATAAATAAGGGAGATCATATGATACTTGTCTTTTTCTGTTTGGCTTGTTTCGCTTAGTATAATACTTTCCAAGTCCCTCCATGTCGTCTCAAAAGATAAAGAGATCGTTCTTCCTTACAGCTGCATAGTATACTCCATGGTGTATATGTAAGACAGCTTGTATATCCATTCGTCTACTGATGGACACTTGGGCTGTTTCCAGATCTTAGCAATTGTAAATAGTGCTGCTACAAACATGGGGGTACATATATTCTTTCTGATTGGTGTTTCGGGCTTCTTAGGGTATATTCCTAGAAGTGGAATCACTGGGTCCAATGGAAGTTCAATTTTTAATTTTTTGAGGTAACACCATATTGTTTTCCATAGTGGCTGCACCAGTCTGCATTCCCACCAGCAGTGTACTAGAGTCCCCTTTTCTCCACACCCTCGCCAACACTTGTTGTTTGATGACTGGTTGATGGTCATCTGACAGGTGTGAGGAGATACCTCATTGTTGTTTAATTTGCATCTCTCTGATGATTAGTGATGTTGAGCATTTATTCATATGTCTCTTAGCCATTTGTATGTCCTGTTTGGAGGGGTATCTATTTAGGGTCTCTGCCCATTTTTCAATTGGGTTCTTTGTCTTCCTTTTGTTGAGCACTCTAAATATTTTGGAAATTAACCCCTTGTCTGATGTATCATTGGCAATTATGCTCTCCCACACAGTGGGTTGCCTTTCCATTTTGGTGGGTTTTTTTTTTTGGCTGTGCAGAAACTTTTGAGTTTGATGTAGTCCCATGTGTTCATTTTCTTCTTTGTTTCTGATGCCTTAGGTGATGTAACAGTGGAAATTCTGCTGCGTATGATGTGTGAAATTTGGTTGCCTACATTTTCTTCTAGGATTTTTATGAATTCATGAGTCACATTTAAGCCTCTTATCCATTTTGAGTTTATTCATGTGTATAGTATAAGTTCATGGTCTGGTTTCATTTCTATGCATGTAGCTGTCCAATTTCGCAACACAATTTATTAAAGAGGGTGTCTTTTACTTCACTGTAGGCTCTTGCCATCATTGTCAAATATTAATTGAGCATATTGTCTTGGGTCCATTTCTGGATTCTCTATTCTGTTCCATTGGTCTATCTGCCTCTTCTTGTGCCAGTAACAGGCTGTATTGATTACAGTGGCTTTGTAGTATAACCTGAAATCTCGTAATGTGATCCCTCCAACTTTGTTCTTCTTTTTCAAGATGCTGTGCCTATTCGGGGTCTTTTATGGTTCCATATGAACTTTTGAAGTATTTGTTCTAGTTCTAAGATGAATGTTGTTGGTATTTTGATGGGGATTACCTTGAATCTATAGATTGCTTTGGATAGTATGGACATTTTAATGATGTTAATTTTTCCAATCCATGAACAAGGTATGTGCTTCCACTTTTTTATATCTTCCTCTATTTCTTTTTTCAATGACCTCTAGTTTTCTGTGAATAGGTCCTTTATTTCTTTTGTTAAGTTTATTCCTAGGTATATTAATTTTTTTGCCACAATGGTAAATGGGATCGTTTTTTAGTTTCTCTTTATGTGAGTTCATCATTGGTGTATAAGAATGCTGTTGATTTATTGATGTTAATTTTGTATCCTGCTATTTTGCCAAATTCATTCATTAAGTCTAACAGATTTTTGATGGAGTCTTTGGGGTTTTCTACGTATAATATTATGTCACCTGCAAATAATGACAGTTTCACTTTCTCCTTTCTGATTTGGATCCCTTTTATTTTTTCCTCCTGTCTGATCGCTGTGGCTAAGACTTCCAATACTATGTTAAATAAGAGTGGCAAAAGTGGGCTTCCTTGTCTTGTTCCTGTTCTTAAGAGAAATGCTTTTAATTTTTGCCCATTGAGTATGATGTTGGCTGTAGGTCTTTCATATATGGCCTTTATTATGTCAAGATATAATCCCTCTATTCCCACATTGCTGAGCGTGTATATCAGAAATGGGTGCTGAATTTTGTTGAATGCTTTTTCATCATCTATTGATACGATCATGTGGTTTTTATCTTTCATTTTGTTTATGTGGTGTATCACATTTATTGATTTGCGAATATTGTACCAGCCTTGAATCCCTGGGGTAAAACCCACTTGGTCATGGTGAATAATTTTTTGATGTATTGCTGGATTCGATTTGCTAGTATTTTGTTCAGGATTTTGGCATCTATGTTCATCAGGCATATTGGCCTGTAGATTTCTTTCTTTGTAGTGTTTATTTCTGGTTTTGGAATTAGAATTATGTTGGCCTCATAAAACAAGCTTAGAAATATTTCTTCTTCTTGAATTTTTAAAAATAATTTGAGGAAAATGGGTATTAGTTCTTCATTGAATGTTCGGTAAAATTGCCCTGGGGAGCCGTCCGGGCCTGGGTTTTTGTTTGCTGGGAGAGTCTTGATTACATCTTCAATTTCTTTGGTTGTTATTGGTCTGTTCAAGTTGTCTATCTCTTCCCAGTTCAGTTTTGGGAGACTATGTGTTTCTAGAAATTTGTCCATTTTGCTTATATTGTCAAATTTGCTGCCAACATAGTTGTTAATGATCTTTTGTATTTCTGTGGTGTCAGTTGTTAGTTCTACTCTTTTATTTATGATTTTGTGTATTTGGGTTCTCTCTCTGTTTCTTGGTGAGTCTAGCTAAGGGTTATTCAATCATGTTTATCTTTTCAAAGAAACAGCTCTTTGTTTCATTGATCCTTTGAATTGTTTTTTTGGTCTCCATGTCATTTATTTCTACTTTAATCTTCATTATTTTTCTCCTTCTGCTTGCTCTGGGGTTTTATTTTTGTTTGCTTTCTAGTTCTTTAAGTTGTGAGGCTAGATAGTTTATTCGAAATTTTTCTAGTTTCTTGAGTGGGCCTGTAGTGCTATGACCTTCCCTCTCAGGACTGCTTTTGCTGTATCTCATAGATTTTGTGTTGTTGTGTGTTCATTTTCATTGATTTCCAGGAAGTTTTTAATTTTTTCCTTGATCTCCATGGTAACCCAGTTATTGTTCAATAACATGCTATTCAGCCTCTGTGTTTTCAAATGTCTTTGCATGTTCTTGATGCAATTAATTTTTAGCGTCATGCCCTTGTGATCTGAGAATATGCTTGATATTATTTCAATCTCCTTGAACTTGTAGAGACTTTGTTTATGCCCTAAGGTGTTGTCTATCTTTGAGAATGTCCCATGTGCGCTTGAGAAGAATGTGAATTCTGCAGTTTTGGCTGTAACTCTCTGTAGATATCTATGAAATCCATTTAATCTAGTGCTTCATTTTGAGTCTGTATTTCCTTGCTTATTTTTTGTCTAGATGATCTATCCAGTGATGTCAGTGGGGTGTTGAAGTACCCTGCTATGATTGTATTGCTATTGATTTTGCCTTTGAAGTCTTCCAAAAGATTTTTAATATATGTTGGTGCTCCTATATTGACTGCATATATGTTCACGAAGGTTGTATCTTACTGTTGGCTAGATCTTTTCAATATAATGTAGTGGCCTTCTTTGTCTCTAGTTATGGCCTTCATTTTGAAATTTTCTTTATCAGATATGAATATACTACCCCAGCTTTTTTCCCTTTCTGTTTGCTTGAAAGATTTTTTTTCCACCCCTTCACTTTCAACCTATGTGAGTCTTTTGTTGTGAGGTGGCTCACTTGTAAACAACATATATGTGAGTCATGCTTTCTTATCCAGTCAGCTACTCTGTGTCTTCTTATCGGAGAATTCAAACTATTACATTTAAGGTGATTATTGATATGTACTTATTTATTGCCATTTTTGTTTAGTGTGGTTCTATTTTTCCCCCTTTTTTCTACTAATTACAGTAGTCCTTTTAGCATATCTTGCAGTGCTGGTTTTGTGCTAATATATTTTCTTAGCCCTTTTTTTTGTCTGAAAAGCTCTTTCTTTGACCTTCTATTTTGAATCATAGCCCTGTTGGATAGATCAGTCTTGTATTTAGATCCTTGTTTTTCATTACCTTGATTACTTCATACCATTCCCTTCTGGCCTGTAGTGTTACTGTGGAGAAGTCATCTGACAGCCTTATGGGGATTACTTTGTAGGTAATCTATTGCTTATCTCTTGCTGCTTTTGGAATCCTGTCTTTGTCTTTAATTTTTGGCATTTTAATTACTATGTATCTTGGTGTGAGCCTGTTTGGGTTCTTCTTACTTGGGCTCTCTGTGTTTCGTGAAGTTGAATGCCTTCTTTCTTCACCAAGTTAGGAAAGTTTTCGGTCACTATTTCTTCAAATATATTCTCTAACCCTTGACCATTTTTTTCCTCTTGGGGGACTCCTATGATGCAAATGTTATTACATTTCCAGTTGTCCCACAGTTCTCTTAAGCTATCTTCCTGTTTTCTAATTGCATTTTTCCTTTTTGTTTTTTGATCGGTTGTTTTTTTTTCTACCCTGTCTTCTAATTCATTGAACCAGTCCTCAGCTTCATCTACTCTTCTGGTTTGTCCTTCCAAAGTGTTCTTAATTTCTGCTATGTAATTCTTCATTTCCACTTGGTTGGTTTTCAATGTTTCTATATCTTTACTCATGGTGCTGATGTTTTTACTCATGCTATTGAGCTTCCTCAAGATCATGGCTCTGAATTCTAGTTCTGTGAACTTGCTGAACTACATTTTATTTATCTCATCTTCGATAGAGTTCTATTGTTATTTCATTTGAGATTGTTTTCTTGTTTCACCATTTTGGCTACCTCAGTGGGTTTTTGAGTCTGCTAAATTTTTCCTGTGGGTGTTTGTGTTCTGCTGTTTGTGGCTTCCTCTACTGGGTTCAGTGAGTCTGGGTAGTCCCATAATAAACACCACTGTCAAGTCTTACTTTCCTGGGTAGATTTGCAAGCCCAGGAAAGGATCAGTTATCCTTTAGCTTTTTGCCTGGAGGCTAGTAGTCTCAGTTACTCAGAGCCTTGGAATGTAGCCCTTCTGTTCTGTGTAAGAGAATTTCCAGAGGGTGGGATAGATGCTGGTTGTTAATGACCCTCAATTTGCATTTCTTTGCCTCATCTGGAAAAAGCTGAATCTCAGAGGGAGGGGCTGCTGCTTTTCCCCATAGCTCTGGGAAGGAGCACACTGGCAACTGTCCTTTGTGGCCATGACTCAGCAAAAACTCTGAGTGCCCTCCAAATCCCACGCATCCCCACAGAGTTCCGGACTAGTCTGCCCTCCCTCTGCCAGAGCCCCAGGTGAGTGGCCATTTCAGTGCTCCGTCCTGGCTCTCTGTGCTGTGGAGTGGGCCAGGAGTTTAACCCCAAGGGTGCTGCTCACAGCTCAGACCACCGCTGTCCATGGGTTCCAGCCCACCACCATCTTGTGCCTCTGCAATCGCACTGGTGTCCCTGGTCATATGGTCCTGTTCCACTGCCCCTCTGCTGCTTTTCTCCGAAGATTTGTCCTTACTTCAGTTGTAATTCCCATCTGGTCCTGGGAGATCGTCTGTGTAGCTTCCATTCACTTCTCCGCCATTTTTCAAAAAGCTCTGAACCATATTTTCTTTATCCAATCCTCTATCAAAGGACACTTTGTTTCCATGTCTTCGCCACTGAGAATAATGCTGCAATATCTTTATGAATAAATGTTTTTGAGTTTTTTGAGTAGATACCCAGAAGAGGAATTTCTGGGTCATGTGGTAACTCTACTCTTATTTTTTTAAGGAATTGCCATACTATTTTTATAGTGGCTGTACCAGTATACATTCCTACCAGAAGTTATTACCTATAATTACCTGTCTTGTTGATAATAGCCATTCTAACAGGTGTCTCGTTGTAGTTTTGATTTTCATTTCCCTAATAGCTAGTGAGGTTGAACATTATTTCATATATCTGTTGTCTATCTGTATGCTTCATGGGAGACATGTCTCTTCCAGTCCTTTGCCCATTTTTTTATTGCATTGTTTGTTTATTTGGTGTTGAGTTGTATAAGTTCTTTATATATTTTTAATATTAACACCTTATCAGAGTTGTTGTTTGCAAATATCATCTTCCATTTGGTTGTCGCCTTTTTGTTTGTTTTGTTGCTGGTTTCTTTTGCTGTGCAGAAGCTTTTTAGTTTGATCATAGCCCCATTCATTTATTTTTGCCTTTACTTCCTTTGCCTTTGGGGTCAAATTCATAAAATGTTCTCTAAGACTAAGGTCCATAAGTTTAGTACCTATGCTTTCTTCTATGTAATTCATTGTTGCAGATCTTATATTTAGGTATTTGCTCCATTTTGAATTAATTTCTATACCTGGGGACAAACTGTAGTCTAGTTTTATTCTTTTGCATATGGCTTTCCAATTTTCCCAGCACCATTTATGAAGAGGCTTTCTTTTCTCTCCTGTGTGTTTTTAGCTTATTTGTCAAAAATTATTTGCCCATATATATGTGATTATATTTCTGGTTCTCAATTCCATTCCACTGGTCTGTGTGTGTTTTTCTACCAATACGAGCTGTTTTGATTGTCATTGTTCTGTAGCATAATTTGAAGTCAGGTAGTGTGATACTTCTGGCTTCATTCTTTTTTCTCAGGATTTATTTGTCTATTTGGGGTCTTTTGTAGTTCCATACAAATCTGAGTAATTCTTTTGTTCTTTTTCTTTAAAAAATGGCATTGGGATTTTTATAGGGATTGCATTAAATCTGTGTATTGATTTGGGTAATATGGTCATTTTAACTATGTTGAGTCTTCTAATACATTAACATGGAATACCTTTCCTTTTCATTGTGTCTTTTTCAATATCTTTTTTTTTTTTTCAATCCTCAACCGAGGATATTTTTTCATTTATCTTCAGATAGAGTGGGAGGGAGGGAGAGAGAGGGAGAGAGAAAGAAACATCAGTGTGAGAGGGGCATATTGATTGGTTGCCTCCAGCAGGACCCCAACTAGGGCTGGGGACGAACTGCAACCGAGGTATGTGCTCTTGACCAGAATCAAAGCCATTAATCATTGATCCACAGGCCAGTGCACTAACTACTGAGCAAACTGGCCAGGTCTTTTTTTAATATCTTTTAATAATGCTTTGTAGTTTTCAGTATGTAGATCCTTCACATCTTTTGTTAAGTTTATTCATAGGTATTTTACTCTTTTGGTTACAATTGCAAAAGATATTGGTTTTTTTTTCATTTCTTTTTCTGTAGTTTTATTGTTATTATATAGAAAAACAGTGGATTTTTGAATATTGATTTTGTATCCTACAACTTTACAATATTTCTTTATTGTTTCTAATAGTTTTTTGGTGGAGGCTATAGGATTTTCTATATATAGAATCATGTTATCTACAAAAAAAGTGGCATTATTACTTCTTTATTTCCAATTTGGATGCTTTTTCTATCTTTCTCTTGACTGATTGCTCTGGCTAGGAATTTCAGAGTAAGGGTGGTGAGAGTGGATACCCTTGTCTTGTTCCTGATTTTAGAGGAAAAGTTTTTAGTTTTTCACCATTGAGTATATTGTCTGAAAGTCTGTCATATATGGCCTTTATTACATTGAGGTACTTACCTTCTATTCCTGTTTTATTGAGTGTTTTAAACATAAATGGATTATTGTATCTTATCAAATGGTGTTGTTCTGCATCTATTGAAAATATCATATAATTTCCATTCTTTGTTTTGTTAATGTGGTGGATTATGTTTATCGATTTGTGTATATTGAACCATCCTTGTGCCACTGAATGAACCCCACTTGATTGTGATGTATTATTTTCCTAATGTATCGGTGTTTTTGGTTAGCTAGCATTTTGTTTAGGATTTTTGCATCTGTAGTAATCACAGATATTGGTCTGTAGTTTTTTTTAGTGTTATTCTTGACAGGTTTTGGTATTAGAATAATGTTGGCCTCAAGGAATGTGTTGCCACTTCTTTAATGTTTTGGAAGAGTTTGAGAAGGCTAGGTATCAAATCTTCTTTGAATGTTTGATAGAATTCTCTATTGAAGCCTTCTAGTCCTGGACTTGTATTTTTGGGGGAGGTTTTTGGTGGCTATTTCAATTTCCTCACTGTTAACCAGTCTATTTAAATTTTCTAATTATTCATGATTGAGACTAAGAAGGTTATATATTTCTAGGAATATATCCATTTCTTCTAGATTATTGGATTTGGTGACATAATAATCTTTTATAGTATTGTAGTATGATCCTTTGTATATCTGTGATATCTGTGGTAGCTTCTCTTTTATTTCTGATTTTTGTTTATATGGGTTTTTTTTTTTTTTTCATTTTTTTCCTTAGTGAGTCTAGAAAGGAGCTTATTGATTTTATTGATCTTTTCCAAGAACCAACTCTTGTTTTATTAATTTTTTGTATAGTCTTTTTGTTCTCTATTTCATTCAATTCTGCTCCTGTTTTTATTATTTTCTTTCTTCAGCTGACTTTGCGTTGCTTTGGTTCTTCTTTTTCTAGTTATTTAAGATGTAATATTAGGGTTTTTTTTTTCATATTTCTTGTTTCTTGAGATAGGCCTGAAATGATATAAACTCCTCTTTTATTACTGCTTTTGTGGCATCCCAGAAGTTTTGATATTACACATTGTCATTCTCATTTATCTCTATATATATTTTGATTTCACCTTTATTTTTTATTTGACTCAGTCATTTTTTAATAGTATGTTGTTTAACTTTCACATGTTTGTGTGTTTCTTTACTTCCATTTTGCAGTTGGTTTTTAATTTGAAGTGATCATATTTTACTGTAAGCAGACCTTACAACAGGAACTATTGTCACTAAACTGGGAAATGAACCATAAATGCAATGAAAACAATGGTATCCTGAGGTGGTAGAGGCTAAGTAGTAGCATTCAACCCCAAAGGCAAGGTGGACATGATTACTATAAGGGATAGCAGAGTCAATACAGCAATCAAAATTGTATGACTTATGCAGACCTATGGCATTGGCTAGAAGTGAAATAGATAAAAAGCCTACTTGATTTGTATAAAGAGAAAAAATGCTAGGCCAAGTTGAAAAAAAAAAAGTCTTACCTAAATCATAAAACAGAGTGTCATATTTCCTCAATTAATTTCCAGACTTGAGCCAAGCTATAGATGCAGAACCCCTTGAAGAAAAGGAGGCTGGTACCCTGGCATGCATAAAGCTATTGATCTGGAAAATGCATTTTTCTTTATACCTATTAGTAAAAACCAACAGATGCTATTTGCTTTTAGCTAGCAAAGCTAGTAATACAACTTTACTATCCTAGCTCAAAGGTAGATCAACTCTTCAGTCCCATGTCACAATTTAGATTGTCTTTTCCTTCCACACCATATCATACTGGTTCATCACAATGATGACATTATGCTAATTTGACCTAGTGAACAAGAAGTAGCAACTACTTTAGACTTAATGTCAAGACATATGTGTTCCAGAGGGTGGGAGATATATCCAACAAAAGTTCAAGGGCCTTCTATCTCAGTGAAATTTCTAGGGGTACAATAGTGTGGAGTGTGTTAAGATATCCTTTCTAAGGTGAAGGATGAGTTGTTGCATCTGGCCCTTCTTGCAACAACAACAAAAAAGAGCACAATGCCTAGTGGACCTCTGGATTTTTTGGAGGCAACCTAGTCCTCATTTGGAGCTGATGTTCTTTCTATATTGTACCTGCGACTCATAAAGCAAAAAGTAGGCCAGTCTTAAAGGAGGTTCACTGGGCTGAGGAAACAGTGACTCTGGGGCTTTTGTGAACTTTGCTACTAATAAATATATAGCACTGATTAATTATATTGTTGTCCATCCAGAAAATATTTTTGAGAATCTTTCATCCACAAAGGAGATAATGCATGTCAGAGTTAAAAGCACCTTGACACCATACCATTTAGATCCTGATCCCGTCACTTACTAAGAGACCTTGAGAAATAGATCAAACTTCCTATCATTGTGACTTCTCATCTGTGCAATGGGGGTCATGAGTTAATGCATGCTAAGGACTTAGTAAGATGCCTGGCATATAGTAACATCCAGCAAATATTAGCTCTTAGATCTGACTCTGTGCCAAAGACTATGTTGGGTACTAGAGTTACAGATGTTAAAGACAAATATGGGGCTGACAAACCAGTAATACAAATTGCACTAGAGACTCATAAGCATAATGTTATAGTCAAGTATAAGATGCTGTAATCATCCTGTAACTAGTTTGGATAAACTTTAGTATATCACATCATATGCTGGGTTAATTTGGTGAGACATCTCTAGTTAAAATTTTACATTTTTCAATTAATTGCCGAGCTGGTCAGGAAAGGCTTCCCAAAGGAGTTGTCACTTGAGCTGTGTCTATAAGTAAGGTAGATAAAGAAAAAGAGAGCACTCCAGGCAGAGGACAGAAAGAGATATTAGCAGCCCAGCTGTTGTGGCTCAGTGGACTGAACGTCATCCCATGGACTGAGAGGTACTGGTTCAATTCCTGACCAGGGCACATGCCCAGGTTTCAGGCTCCATCCCCAGTGGGAGCATGCAGGAAGCAGCCAATCAATGTTTCTCTCTCACATAGATGTTTCTATCTCTCTTCTTCTCTCTCTCTAAAGTAATCAAGAAAAATATATTTTAATAAATAAATAAAGAGATATTCTCAAAGACAGGCAAGAAATTTCACCATGCTGGATTTTAGGGACTGTTAGGAATGTGAGGTGGGAAAGAAGTGGTAAGAGATAAGGGTGGAGAAGAAAACCAGACTCAGATGATGAAACACTGGGCCAAAACATTGGAGGTTTAGTCTCACAAACATGGAAAGCCTAAAATAGATTTTAAACAGGAAAGTAAAGTGAACACATAGTGGTTTAATATCCATTGGCCTCATTTTCCACTTTCCATTTGCCTCACTTACCACACTTCTGGTAACATGACCCAGTTAGGCAAGAAATCTTAGATAATAGATACTGGAAGGACTTGTTTTTATAGTTCCCAATTTTGTAACGAATCTTTGTCGATCTCAATACAAAGAAACTTCAAATACATTTGAAGGTAATGTAAGTGGAATTGAATGGTTTATGGTACATTTTATAACAATCTGTTACTGGGACAGCTTATTGTAGTAAAGAAAACCCATTTTAACATCAGACACCCATACTGAAAATGCCTGTCATTATAAAGCGTGGCCGGAACCACATTCCAGATCATCTACAACAACCACGTGCTTTCAAAGATGAAATATCAACAAAGCTTGTTCATACTGATCTAGCAACAACTTCTCTAATTCATTTCAGAACCACTTTAACAACATCTAATTTATTTTTCCTTTGTGCAACTTAATTTCAATTATATATGTAGGTCATAAGTTTCACAGTTAAAAGTGTATTTAAACTGAGACCAGCCCTGATTTCTAAATTGCTTCCTTAATTAACATTTTATGGCTGATGGCTAGTATATCCTGTACACAAACTTATACTCTGTAAATTTAATTTGGTGAAATATTTTTAAAATGCAGCACCACCCATATTCCTAAAACAAAAACCAGTAGGAAGATGAAATGTATAGTCCTATATGTAAAACTTCAGAGAAAACTAAAATGAGTTAAGTTTCAATATAATGGCAAATACATGGATTGACAGGTTTCCAGTCCTACCAGCATTTCTCTTGGTAATTAATATACACTAATTATGTAAAAGCTACATTCAAACAGTTAAAATGGGAAATCCTGGAGGGCATATAAAATACTTTGCCTGTAAACATACATCTCAACAGAGGGCTTACAATAGCGCAGATGCCCAGAAAATGTGTGCCAATTGCTAACAATAGGAAGACTGTCGAATCCAACCAATTATTTGCATGTCACATCTTCTCTTTTCAATGGAAAATAACACCTTATGGAACCCCTGGAATATTTTTTTAAAAATAAATATCACTTATCTCCCTTACCAGGGAATTTCTGATATGTTGAGTGAATTTGTCATCCATCACAGTAAAACCTTATACATTTTAGGTCAGAAACTCCAAATCTGCTATATTTTATGTGTCTCTGGTTGATATTTTTATTTTACTGGATTTTTTTGGCCTGAATGGCAGGGGTCACATTCTTATATACATCTATTTAATCATCCCTGTAGAGCCTAACATAATGATTTGAACATAATTGGCAAGGAAATGTTGGGCAAATGAATGAAAACAAATCAAACAATCTAAGCCATCCATTCTTGCTCTCGCCATACTTTAAACTCATCATTTTACTCAAAAGAAGATCGAGACTTTGAGAAAGTAACTTAATTGTTTAGTTAGACAGAGCCAATTACTGGCAAAGTTTCCAAACTCTGCTGCCTCCCTGGTGCTGCTATTCTGGAAGAGAACATTGTAAAAGAAATACACTAAGAGAGAAAAGCTCATTGATACTGAAAGTCGTAAGTAATGTACTACAAGGGAAAAGTCAAGCCATTACAAATGTAGCAACAACATTGTAATTTGGTCAAGGCATAGAAATAGATGACCTGCTTCAGCCCATAATGCAGTACCCAGTTTCAATTTCTTGCAAAGTTAAACTTACTGGCTGCCTATTATATGCCAGGCCCTGTGGTGCCAAATAAGTGCTTTACATAGATTATTTCACTTACTTTTCAAAGCATTTCTATAAAATGGACATCATTATCCACATTCCTCTGGATGAAAAACCAAAGGCTCCAAATGGTGGAATAATTTATTCAAGATCACAAAGCTAGGCGTTAAACCCAGGTATGTCAATACAAAGACCATTCCCTCTCATCAAACATTTTTTCTTCTTGTCAATGAAAATATTTTAAAGCTATCCAATGCCATTTGAAGTTTGCTGCTAAATCTGAAATTTTATCAACAAAAGGATATATTGTGCTTTTCACTGAGTGTACCTCCTCCTGTAGCTTCCTTTGCATTAGAAAGGGCAAGTCAGGAACAGCATCCCCAGACTCCACTTCCTCACCTGGGTCTGGGTTTCAGCGGCCAGTGTGGAGCTCTCAGTACGAGACCTGAAAGGTGGGAGATAGGGGGGAGTTATTATTCTCTGGAGGTGGCCACAGGCAGACACATGTGAGATCCATAGCAGCTTCCAGGCTGTAGAAGGCAGCTGAGGTGGTGGGCAACAGTCCCTAGAGACTCCTTGCCTTGGTACTAAAGAATGAATCGTTAAGAGCTTTTTAGAGTCCTTGAGGGTCACCGAAGTTTCCAGAAGATATCTGGAAAATCACAGTAACTACATCATTGATGGTAGCTTCCTGGGACTTTGCCTCTCTAGCCTTTCCAACTTCCTATAAACCTGCAGTACCCTGGATTAAGCCTCCATACTTGGAATGCACAAATAATTTGTTTTCCTGGTCAAACCCTGGCTAATACAAATACCAGGGTCAGTTTTAAAATTCCAAGTCAAAATAAAATAAAATATAATAAATTTACAACTTGTTTAGCAAAACACTAACCATTTCCCTTTTTTCCCACCACAACAGAGCACCTAAACTTTTGTATATAAGACTTTTCTTTCTCTCTAGAAATTCTAGTCATTCTTTGTGGATCCTAATGTAAGTGGCAAACTGTAGGTTCTTTTTCCTTTGGATTTTTTTTTAGATTAAGACAACCATATGTTTTGATATCTCAGGGTATTTGTTCCTCTGAATCAGAATCTATACCAAAGATTGTGTTAAAATGTCTATTAATATCACCATTTAATCATTTCCTCTGGCTAGCAACATAGAAACAACGTCACACAATAATGGATTAAAAATTATAGCCCTGGCCAGTGTGACTCAGTTGGTTGGAGTATCATCCCATAAGCCAAAAGGTGACTGGCTCGATTCCCATTCAGGGCACACACCTAGGTTGCGGGTTTGATCCTCAGTAGGGGTACTTGTGGGAGGCAACCAATTGATGTTTTCTCTTTCTCTCATTTTATGTCTGTGTGTGTGTGTGTGTAATCTACATAGTTTAATTGCTAAGAATTATCTCCAGGGAAGACATTGTTATGCCAATATAAAACACTTTAAATAAAAACAACTTGGCTGTTTTGATTTTAAAATTAAAACTACCAAATTTTTAACTTGATGGTGAATAGCCTCTGAATTTTTAATTATTTCTATTTCCTTCCCAGACCACTAGTCGTGGTTCTGTTATGGAAACCCTCATAGTCATGGAAACTTTCTCCATCTCTATTACAACATTATTGGAGCATATACTGTGAAGAAAAAAAATCTATTTCTAAAAGAAATAAAGACACATTAAAAAGAGCTAAGAAAAAGCTACGGAGAACAAGTTCTTTGGAAACTTCTATTGCTTTCCACTGATAGATGCCTTCAGGATCCCTGGCTAAGCTATATATTACTTCCCCACTATTTACCAAGCCTTCAGGATGTACAAAACTAAAACTTTACATGGAGTGGTTTTTTCAGTAAAGTATGAAGCAGGGTCTCTCTCATAGGTAGCATTTGATAAATTACTATATGCTGGAGTTGAGGGAGATAAAATTAAAAGTCTATTGTGACTTTTAAGATTTGAATGATTAATGGTGTCATTAAGCAAGACAGAAAGCAAAGATAGAGAAGCTGGGGAGAGGAAAACACTGAGCTGAATAGACGATATGGTGCCTCTCAGGGGCCAATAGGACTCATTCAGGGATTGCCAGAAAATGATGCCAGAGAAAAACAAGTAAAACCAAAACATGAAAAATTTCAGTAACACACTAAGGGGCTTAAGTTTTATTCTATGGATACCAGGGAGCCATTGAAAATTGTTAAGGAGAATAACCTGATCAGACTTAGAAAGTGTATGCCAGCGCCACTATGGAAAATATAATGACGGGACAGGAGAATAGTAGACTACTACTTAGTAGTCTACTACACTGTTTCTTTGAAGCTGAATTCATCAGTGCTTTCTCTTTTGCCCAGCCCTCACATCTTGAGACTACGTTGCACTCTGGTCTCACAGCTCCTCCCTTGCCCATGACTTTTGCTGATCTTTACATTTTGTATAACTGAGATTGCAGTTGTTAATGTGAAAGATAGCTAAGGTAGCTGAGGAAGGGTAGGAAATGATTTCATGCCTGTTTCTGTAAGGTGAATTAGCTCTGTATCACTCAGGGGCCTGCCAGAAACAGATGGCACACTCAGAATGTTTAACTAACGATATTCCAAGTGAAGGGACTATTTACAGAGGCAAGGGAATGATTAAGAAAACAAATAAGAGGATGGTGAAGCAACCGGGGACTAGCAATAGCAAGAAGGAGCAAATCATGTAATTGTAGCCCACTGAAAACTGAAGCCATTGAAGAGGGGCCACAGCAAAAAGCTATGGCCGCAAAGGAGCAAAGCCATAACCAGAACTGTGGGCAGGCAGGGATGGAGTGAGGGCAATGGATGCCCTGGCCTCTCTTCTCCTATCCTCTGATCTCTAACCAGAGTCTCTGATTGGCCAAATGGCCAGCAATCCCAGGTGATAAAGATATACAAGTCAGCCTTCCAGAGCACACAGAGGACAGAAATGACTAGAGAATAGATCAAGGTGCAGTTGAAGCGGCAAATGGAGAATAAACAGTCCAAATGCATTCACCATAGGTACACGGGGGAATGATGTCAGCGTAACTTAGAAGTCACATTTGTATAGATACAATTCTTCCCAACACAGTTACGTCTTTCACTATCTAGTCTTAGAAGTTAAATATACAGAAAATATGGAGTGGTCAAACCCATAGGTACAAGAAAATTTATTCATTCAAAGAGAAATTTTCTGAGATCAGTAGTCTACATAACACCAATACTTAAGGGTGGGCACAAGAATAGAAATTCATCATGAAGACAGGAGAAACAGAGATCAAGTGATCCAAAGCCAAAGAAAATGGTTTTAAAGACAGAGTAAGTGTCCTGGCCAGGTAGCTCAGTTGGTTGGAGCACCATCTCATACACAAAAAGGCTGTGAATTCCATTGCCCTTCAGGGCACATACCTAGATTGCCAGTTGGATCCATGGTCTGGGCACATATGAGAGGCAACAAATCAATGTTTTTCTCTCACATTGATCTTTCTCTCTCCCCCGCCCCACCCTTCCCTCTCTTTAAAATCAATAAACTATCCTCAGGTGAGGATTTAAAAAAAAATTTTAAGACAGAGTAAACAATAATAAGGTAGTTCTGGCATGTGTAGCTTTAACTTTCTTAATTTTAGTTAGTTGAGCAACTCCAAATTCCATGGCAAGTAGTGATTTGAAATTTTAGTGAGGACACAAAACTGCATGGTCAGCTGGTGTAAAGAACATGTCATTTAGCAGGAAGCATTCACCTCTCCAAGTAGCTTTCCTGTCTTTCAGTTACTATCAAGGACACATTGACTCTCATTAAGAATTTGAATCATCAGAACACTTCAGCTGAAACCTACTACAAGTTATGATGACATTAAAGGCTATAGTGATATTCAAGAATCTAGGGTGCCTAATGTTCTTGGGACATATTTTGCCAAAGTGTCTAGGGTCTACGATACCACAGAGAGAAAATGAACATTAAAACTTTATATTTGACAATTAGAAGTCACTGGAGACTTTGGTATAGGATTTTCTGAAATATTGGGGTGGAGGCCAACATAAGGTGGGTTGGGGAGATGAGGCGCAGAAGCTCGATTGTAGATGATTATGAAATGAAGGGAAGGGGAGGAAGTCAGGAAGAGAATATGATGTACCTTTTCAAACACTTCAAATATGAAGAGAAGTAAGTGGGCTGTCACTTCTTGGTACAGAAGGCTTCATCAGAGTCTGATTAATGAGGAAAGAAAATGTGTAGGACAAGAGCATCTTCCTAGAGATATCACCCTCATAAATCTTACAGACCTCGATAATTAGAGAATTGGTAAGCTGACACCTGACTTGGAGTAAAGATGTGTTTGTTCTTACATGTCATCTACACGTGAGTATGAATCCTGTCTGTTTTTGTTAACTACTGAATCACCAGAAGCTAGCTCAGCACCTGTAGCATACTTTGTTCTTTTGTTAAATGTGGAAAAGAAAAGTGAAATGATCTGAGGCAGAACCCAGCTCATTTCATGAAGAGTCTCAGACATAAAGTAGTTTGGCTCATGGCAGAGACTGAGCAGAAGCTCAGCTGGATGCAGATAGTCAGATTTAGTCATCTTTATGATCCATTCACCTTGAATGAGAGCAACAGGAAGACAGCATAGCTGGGTCCTCTAAATGTATTAATTTCCTCCATATCACTGCAATATTTATAGTTGGTCAAGGAATAACACTAAACTAGAACTAGAAAACGTGTCTTGGTCCTAGTTTTTCACTAACTGGTTGTGTGGCCATGGCCAATTCACCCACGACATATTTATTGAGAATCAGCTACCATATTAAATACTTGGTAGGACAATGAACAAGAGAGTCACTTGGAACTTATAAGAGCAAACACAATGTGTCCTGAGTGGTGAAGGTAACACATACCCTTCCAAATGAGGTGTCATGATATCTCTATGGTGTCAGGGGAGGCTTCACAGAGGCAGTGATAATGAATCTGAAATGTTATAGACAAGTTAGATCCAGGCAGTCCTTTCCCCTACTGAACCATAGTTTCTACAAGAATAAAATAAGGGAGATTGCTAAAGGATCCCCTGGACCCCTTTTGGCTGTTACAGTGTATGATCCAATTTTTCTATGATAGAACAGAGCTGGAAAAAAGCCTTGAAATACTGTCCATAAAAAAGATAAATGCTCTGCTTAAATTGCAGGGTGGGGGAACGAGAAAAAGAAATGGTAGTGCTCAAAAATAAGAGACAGAAAAAGAGTGAGAGAGAGAGACAGAGAGAGAGAGAGAGAGAGAGCAAGTGAAAGCATATTTTCTAGGACATAAAGGATTTTTGTTTATTTTTTAACATAATACACCAAAAAAATAAATACAATTAACCCAATTTCTGCCCACAGTTTTCAGCATTGTGCAGCCTTTATTTAATGATACAACAAAACACATTCTCTGCCAATTCCTCTGTTGCTTAGGAACAGGCAGCAAGAGCCTGAGCTCAGAAACCATCATCGTCATTAAAAGGCTTCATGCATTGCTCAGTAAAATGATAATTTTGTAAGCCTGATTGATACCGTCCCCCCACCCCCATTAGCAAGTTCGAGGAATAAGATCCCAGATCCTGATAATTTGGCTAGTTCCCTTATATTCAGCTCAGTGTGGCTTACATAAAAAAATAAAATAAAAGGCTATCAGCCTGTGACTAGGAGCATTTTATTCTGAAGAGCTAGCTCTTGTTCAACACACTTCATGTTCTTGTCAAACCAGGACAGGAAAATTATTTACCTCCTGCCTATATTTACTTAGAGTTTTCTGCCACATAAGTCAGACTATTTCTAACTGCATAATTGCTCCATAACCTTTTCAGGCAGCATGTAGTTTCATCATCCTGGACTTGAGCTTCATGAGAAAAGGAAAAGGAAACATTTCTTTTGTTGTCAGGTACATATATGACAGGTGCTCTCCATCGTGAAAGGAAAACCAACTGTCTCCTAGAGATTCCCCAGCTGTGTTATTGTTAAAACCCAAGCTCCCAATCCACTCTGTTCCCTGACTCATACCTATGAACCAGCCATTGTCATCACTACTTATGACTCTCCTTGTTGACCTGTGCTGCCGTCCACATTTTTGGTCACTGCAGAACTGCAATATCACCCAGTCACCACAGAGTCACCTCTTCCAGCCATCATTTTCTCCACTGTGGCTTTGCTGCTACTGAGCCCTGTATTGGGTTGCTGCTACTCTTCTGGCTCTGTGCTGGGTGCTGGGAGAAAGCTCCCCTTACACATTGGGTTCCTTACCTCGTTCTCATTTCCTGGAGCTCAGCATCCAATGCTACTTCTTATTACCTTCTTCTCTCAAAGCAGAAACTTTGGAGAAATAATACTGCCTCTCTTTTACTAAGGGGACTAGGTCCCCCTTCCATTGTACCAGAAACCTAGCATTTTTTCCCCCACCTTGGTAGCGCTAGTTCTGCTTATGTTCAGGCAGCTTTATGCTTAATCCACAGAGTCTTTAATTGTAGCAGTCATGAGAATGCTTCCCACAGACCTCTACCCACAGAGAATGCTATTGGCCTAGAGCCCCAACTGCTAAGCTCCAAAATGCATCACCATATCTATAGCAAGTCCATACTTCTTGGGCTTCTCCCAGTGGATGACTGAGGCAATAGGGATACTAAGGCAAACCAAATCCTAGGAAACAGAGGACTTTAACAGGCAATTTTGGTTCCAGGCCTCCCACAATGCCTTGTCAACCTGTCCTTAGATTATATAAGTATATAGGATGCTTTCATCCAACTTTATGTCCCACTGTCCAGTACAGTCCATCAGCAGCATCGCCTTTCTCAGCTCTCTCTACATTTTCTCTCACAGGTTGTTCTCTAATATAAACCTGTCACTTTGCATCCTGTCTTGTATTCTGCTTCTTAGAGGACCTGAACTAACACATTCCTTCACCAGCTTTCCTTCTCCAGTAGATGTGGAGCCTCCTGTTTGAAACCTTTGCTGTGACTGCTCATTGGCATTTTGCCTGTAAATTATTTGGGAAAGCTTTGCTGCATGATACTTGAGAGCTTTCACCCGACTACACTGTGAAGCATTTGGCCTCTGACAAGCTGTCTCCTAGCCTCACATTAACTGCAGGCTCGGGCTGGGATACAACCACTGTGCTTAGTTGTCCCGGTAAGCACTCACTTTCCAAAGGTACGCCCCAAGCAGTGCATAGCATCATGACCCGCTAAACAAGGCCAGCTAGCTATGGCCTAAGCAAGCTTCAGGAGCTGATCTTGAGTGCTATGGATCTGAGGAGACTATTTCAACCCTAAGCCATTTTAGAAGCATTTTCCCTGACCCCACCAGCCATCCTTCACCACAAAATGCTAGGTCTCTTCTCAAACTCATGTACGTTTAGAGGCGCTAATTTGCGTTGGAGAGTGCTCAAAGAGATGGCGGATCAAAAAAGCTCTCTGAGTTCTGCCCTAAAGGTACTGAAACCCTGAACTCAATCCAGTTTGTTCCAGAATGAAACTAGGTCTTTTTTTTTTTTTCAATCAAAATTTGCATTAAATATTATTTTGTACTAGTTTCAGGAATATAACATGGTTAGACAATCATTTACTTTAAAAGTGTTAACAAAATAAAGGTGTTCCTCCTGATTTTTCTAATACTCACCTTACACCATACACAGTTATTACAATATTATTGACTATATTCCTTATGCTGTACTTTATATCCCTGTGACTATTCTGTAATTACCAGTCGGTATTTCTCAATCCTTTCACCTTTTTCACCCAGTCCATCAACCCTACTTTCCTCTGGCAACCACCAATCTGTTCTCTGTATCTATGAGTTTGTTTCTCTCTTGTTTGTTTATTTATATTGTTCTCTAGATTCCACATAAAAGTGAAAACATATGGTATTTGTCTTTCTCTGACTGACTTATTTCACTTAGCGTAATACCCTCTAGGGCCAACATGCTATCACAAATGGTAAGATTTCATTTTGTTGTGGCTGAGTAGTATTCCACTGTATATATGCACTGCTTTTTAATATACTTGTTTATTGCTGAGCACGTGGGCTGCTTCTATATCTTGGCTATTGTAAATAATGCTGCAATGAACATAGTTGTGCATATATGCTTTAAAATTAGTGTTTTTGGTTTCTTCAGCTATATACCCAGAAATAGAATTGCTGGGTCATAAGACAGTTCCATTTTTAATTTCCTGAGGACACTTCATACTGTTTTTCAAAGTGGTTACACCAGTCTCCATTCCCATCAACAGTGCATAGGGGTTCCCTTTCTCCATATCCCTGCCAACACTTGTTTGGGGATTTATTGATGATAGCCATTCTGACAGGTGTGAGGTGGTATCTCCTTGTGGTTTTAATGTACATTTATCTGACAATTAGTGACATTGAGCATCTTTTCATATGTCTATTGGTCATCTATATGGCTTCTTTGGAAAAAAGTGTCTATTCAGGTCTTCTGCCTATTTTTTAATTGGATTGTTTTTTTGTTTTGTTTTGTTTTGGTGTTGGGTTATATAAGTCCTTCACCAATTTTGGATATTAACCCCTTATCAGGTGATATCATTATCAGGTGCAAATATCTTCATACATTCAGTATGTTGTCTTTTTGTTTTGTTCATAGTTTCCTTTCCTGTGCAAAGACTTTTGAGTGTGGTCTCATTTACTTGTTTTCCTTTTGTTTCCTTCACCTGAGGAGATATATCACAGATTTTTCCACCTATGTAAGAAACTAGGTTTTTTTTATTTTTATTTATTTTTTATCCTCACCTGAGGATATTTTTCCATTTTTTGTACAGATAGAGTGGGAGGGAGAGAGAGGAAGGGAGAGAGAGAGAGAAACATCAACGTGAAGGGACACATCGAGTGGCTGCCACCCGCACGACCAACCAGGGCCGGGGACAAACTGCAACCGAAGTACGTGCCCTTAGCGGGGCCCGGGTCTCTCCGGACCGCAGGCCAACGCTCTAACCGCTGAGCCAAACTGGCCAGGGCAGAAACTAAGTTTTAAATGCACATTACTGACTAGCCATAAACCAAGCTGAGATGACATGAATGGATCTTGAGAATATCATGCTAAACAAAATAATTCAGACAGAATAATTTAAAAACAATATGATTTCACTCACATGTGGGATATAAAACTAAAAACAATAAAAGAATGAACAATAAAAACAAATAAAAATTTGTAGACACAGATAAAAGTTTGGCAATTATGGGGGGTGGGGAAGTAAAGGGTAAAGGGGGTGGGCACACAAAGCAATATACAGATCATGTATCACAAAAATGTACAATTGAAACCTATATAATCTTATTAACAAATGTTACCCCAATACATTTAATTAAAGAAATAGTGAAAGTGGAGTGACTACAGCCATTTCTTTTACCAGTGTTTGGGTGCTACACAATGTGTGTGTGTGTGTGTGTGTGTGTGTGTGTGTGTGTGTTATAGCAAAAAACCTTTGATCCAAAAGAGAATTTGTAACATGGAGATGCATGTCTCTGTGTTGAAAATTACTTTAATGTCAGCAGACAGAGATGCATAACTACAAAGTTGTTTGCTTTTTTTCCTCACTTGAGGACATTTTTCCATTTTTTTGTTCAGGTAGAGTGGGAGGGAGAGAGAGGAAGAGAGAGAAACATCAACATAAAAAGGGACACAACAAGTGGCTGCCACCCACACGACCCAATCAGAGCCGGGGACAAACTGCAACCGAGGTACATGCCCTTAGTGGGAACCGAACCCAGGTCTCTCGGGACCGCAGGCTGATGCTCTAACCACTGAGCAAAACCAGCCAGGGCCAAAGTTGTTTTTTTGAGGCCATAGAGATGAGGAATCTCTGCCTTGAAACAGCTTACCAGTTCCTTACCAGATTCATGTAGAGGGACACACAATAAAGGGGACAGACAGATTTATCTCCCCTCTTTTCATAGATGAGGAAAGAAAGTAGTGGTAAAGAAATTAATGTAAAACAAATTTCATTTGCTGAAGACTAGAAGTATCAAAGGCAGCTAGGAAATAATGTACAATGCTCCAAGCCTGGAAGAAAATGGAGTTTTCAGAGGACACCAATAATGGTAAGAAAACACATCTTTTACTCTACCAGGTTCTCTATTCCAAAATGAATGCACAGAGCAGCAAGACTGCACAGAAAGAATGCCCTTGTTTGAGGATCCAAGACCAAATACCTCCATGGAGAAGAGAAGGTTGCAGCCTGTGGACAGGAGCTGAGCAGATGCGGCTTTGATGTCTGCACTGCATTACAAGTTCAGTGTAAATCTGATGACCTCATCTCCCCAAAGCCTGTGATTAATTCTATTTATAAAATACAGCTCCTCAAATCAAAGTTAATCCTTTTCATACCAAACAGGTGGTACAGGGGATGGTGACTCAGTCAAAGGATATGAAACTAAATCAGGCTGCTGCTCTTCGTAGGGATTAGTACACTGAGCATTTACCTTAAAGAGGAAAAATTTAAGGACTCGGATTGAAGAATGTGCAATGCCCATTTGTTGATAACCTTAAATTCTATTTCAATTTTTAAACTTTATTCAAAAATGTAAAATTACTCAAATATTACTGACTTGTATTTGTATTTACTGTCATCACACACACATCACCATCACCAATATACACACACACATACATAAGTATTTATAGATTCTATGCCATTGAAACATCTCTATCAAAATGTGAGTATAAACACTAAGAATCCATATAGCATCTTGATGAAGTGCTTGGCTTCTGGAGCAAGAGCCCTAGGTTTGAATTCCAGTTCTGCCATTTATCAGTCATATAATCTTGGGCAAGTTACATAACCTCACTGTGTCTTGGTTTCTTCTTCTTTAAAATAGAGTTAAAGCTATACCTGACGCTTAGGAGCATTGTGAAGATGAGTGAGTAAAATGGAAAGTACTCACAACAGGGCCTGGGTCTATGTGTTAGTGTTAACCTGATCCCACAGCAATCTCAGGAGCATGACTTGTTCCATAGTCTTCCAACTTGATCTATTGTATCCCCCTGTCAGCCCATTAAAAATGTAGATTAGAGTTAGCCAAAGAATATAGTACTTTGTAGGAATCCTAATCAAAGATTCAGCTCACAGAACCTTTCTTGCTCCTTGTTACAAAACCATCCCATCCTCTTCCCGAGAAAACCAAGGAATATTTGAAACTTTTACTGCCCTTCAGGCAAATGTATAAAAACATCCAACTATTTTCATATTTTTTCTTCCTAATAAATGAGATACAAAGTGAGTTCTGAGGCAGAAAAATGCTATGAGTGATTTTGGTTTTTAACAGTGAGAACTTTTTTGGATATAACAGCCTGGAGCCCTTCTTTCTACCACCAACAGATGGGACAGAATATCCACCAATGAACCATTACGGTCTTTGGTTATTTTTCCTAGGGTTCAGCTGGAACATATTCAGAAAAATAATACACATTTCTGGAACAGGTTTGCATTATAATTTTGGAAAGTAATCCTAACATTTTGTACCCCCTTCTTTAATTCCCACTGCACTGAAAATTGAACCTCTCTCTAGTTCTATTTGGACTTCACTGGGAGGATGCAACTTGGCAAAACACAGTGACATTATGCTGCAAATGATTTGTAAAAACGTCGATGGTCCCACATGGGAGTCAGTACATCTACCATTCTAACTAGATTGTATTGGCTCTGTTGTCAGTAATAGGGAAGTATGTATGCAGTTATCACTAAAAGGCTTTTCATACTGTGACAATCAGATCCCCGGGTGCTCAGACATTGCAATTTATTTTCTAACTCATTCATCATGTGAATGAAATGAAGGAACGATGGGAGCTGTTCCTCATATTTACCCATCATTTAGTGAGGACACCATGTTCAGTTTTTTGGGGATGAAAAAAAGAAATGTAAATAAGAGGCTTATCATTCCTAACATCTGACAGTCCTTGCAACTCATGAGCCCTAATTTCTCTCAGAAACCACATGAACAACAACAACAACAAAAATCCCTTGAAAAAGCAGGAGGATGAATTTAGCAGAGTCTATCTGGCAATTCCAGGCAGGTACAGCTTCAAATCCCTCCTTTATCACTTTCTGAATAGACCTGTCAGCTAAATTCAAATGTTCTTATCTAAATTAGAATACAATTTCATATCCTTTGGCTCTGCAAATCCACTTTCAAGAATTTATTCTGAAAAAAAAATCAGAGATGTGCATAAATATAAATATTCAATGATACTCATTGCTGTAATATTTAAAATAGTGAAAAATTAGAAACAATCTAAGTTTCCAGAAAGTGCAGATTACTCAAATATTAAAATATCATCTATCATAAATAATGTTTGTGAAGAACATTTAAATATATGAATAAATACTCAAATATATCAAGTAAAAAATCAGATTACATAAGAATATGTAGGCTGTACTGCCAATTATGTAAGAAAAAAAGTATTAGTAATCATTTTATCTAGGTAGTAGAAGTATAAATCAACAGAAATAACTCCTCAAGGTGTTTGGTATCTCTCCTCAACAGGCAGAGATTAGCGGTGTCAAGACCTCATTGAACACTTAATAATTGAAATCATGCTTGAAAATCCCTGAAAAACTTTTAAGGAATCTAATATTTTATGGAGCACAAATTCTTCGTACTTGCACCTCCAAATTCCATTTCAAATTAGGTCCAGATAAAAGGGAATGAGGAAGGATGTGCAAACATGAAGGCACGGGTTTTAGAATGAGAGTCCCTTGGTTTCAAATTTAAGCCACCCATTTATTGGAAATGTCATCTCGGAAGGATTCAACTTTCAGTGCCTCTGTTTCCCCATCCACAAATAGTAATAGCACTAACTTCATAGGGTTTGGAAGATTAAAGGATAAAATTCATGTCAAATACCAAGTACATCATAAGCCTTCAACAACAGTTCCCTATTTTATTATGGGGGAGGAGATGAGCTTAAAATTATAGGTGTACTCCTGAGACTTGGCCTCCAATCCTCCAACAAAATATGATCAATCAACTGTTCTCATCAATGACGGATATTTATTGAGCACTTGTTCTGTGGGAGGCACCCTCTGGGAGTTTATCATCTATTAGTAGGATGAGATACAGACAGCAGAAAAATAACTACAGTGCAGGACAGTAAATCACACGCAGTGTGGGAAGCACTATTTTAAATTTCTAGAAAAGAGGGTATTGCCTTTATTGACGATGGGCTGGAAGATTTCACAGAGGAAGTAAGATCTGGAAATTCAGACTAGATGCTATTCTAAGAAGCAAATGAGGAGTCACTGGAGTTTTGTGAATATAAGTGACGTACTCAAGTAATGTTTTAGTGAACATTGTTCATAGGTAAACATGAATTAAGATCAGCCCCTCTTTGGAGGAGAGCAAGGGGGAGAGGTGCCATTTTCCTGAGCACTTATCAAGTGTATTTAGCAATAGGTCCACAAAATCTTCAACCAAAATCCTTTAGGGGAGTCAGTGAGGTGAGAGGAAATAGTTATCCAGAATAAGACTACTTAACTCCGATTGCCATAGAAAAAGAGAGATTTAGGTTAGAGTTACTGGTTGAGAGTTAAAGGTTGGACAGATGAATTCAGGCTTGGGAAGGATTTGCTAAATTTGAAATACTCTGAACATTTCAGTTAAGCTAATGACTGTATGGCAAACACAGGAGTAATTGATTTGTGACTTCATGCTAAAGGGAGAAACTGAAAAGCTGAATTAAATAAACTGCACCAGTAACAGTGAGATTCAAACGAGCCATCACAGACCATGTTTAACAAAGACCAGGAGCAATAGAATCTCATAATAAAGGATGTATTCATCACAGAGTGGGGAAGAAATGATTCCAGGAACATGCCTTGATTTTTAAAAAATATGTTTTTATTGATATTTTAGAGAGAGAGAAACATCGATGTGAGAGAGAAACATCAATCAGCTGCCTCATACACACCCCCTCCTGGGGATCAAGCCCACAACCCGGGCATGTGCCCTGACTGAGCTGGGGCCTCTCAGTCCATGGACTAATCCACTGAGCCACACTGGCTGGATCATACATTGATTTTTATTACTACTGTTATAAAACTGTTAAAAGATTATTAATATTGATGTTTGTTTAGGGATTTTACATCATCATTGCATACAAGCAGCTTAAAATCTGCCTTCTGTAAAGCCCACCAAGCTGTTTACATAACCCTAAATGTATGGCAAGAGTTCAGCTGGTAATTATTATTTCAGATGTACTTTGTATCAGTCACTCTCCCAATGTCCAATCACAACAGCTCATGGGAAACAATAAAAGACAAGAAAGCTTTCAGCCAAGTTTCCTCAGACGATCTACATGGGCATTCAATTTCACAGATCAAATGGGTATTATAAACATACACACAAGGGTTTTATTGAGACCATCAAACAAGCAAAATTATACAGCTGAGAGTTCCAAAATATGTTAGTTTAAACACTTTGTTGCAGATAGAAAAATTAGGTCAGACACAGATGGGAAGTATTTAGGTTTATTTTTAAACCTTCAGAAAATCATCACTGACTCTTGGCTGCCTCTCACACCTTCTCCATATTTCTCGCTCAGGACACATCTGTTGTCATTTTCCTCATATTAATGTTTGTGCATTTGGGGTCAGCACTTCTCCCTACAGAAGCACAAAAGAAATAGCATTTCTGAAGAAAGTGGCTAAATAGCTAACCAGAAAGATTTAATTTGAGCAGCATCTACTTGAACTTGAAGCCAGCTACCTGAACTAGGGCAGAACAGCCCATGCAGGGCAGAGTGATGCCTAAAGCCCCAATGTCCAGAGGATGGATTGAAGGAGAGATGGTATCACAGTTTATGGCAAAAATCCCAAGATCCCAGAAAACAGGTGTCAGGGATAATCCTACAATTTACCCCAGAAAACTTCTGACAACTCAGATAATATATGCAGAGGCAAAACATGGACCTGAAGATGACTGGCCTCCATCAGAAACAGAGGGCTTCATTACTGAATGGTGACAGAGTATGAGGCAGGGCCTAAAGATTTCATAAAACAAGGAAGCCTTCCTAGAAGACAAGATCATGATCACAGGACCACCTTTCAGGATTGACATCCATTGTCTTTAGGGTCTACACAGTTCACTTACACGTTTTATCTGAAATGGCTCCAAAATGGTTCTCAGCCTTTTGGGGACATTAGGATTACATGGAGAGCTTTAAATAGTACTGATACCTAAATTACACCCCAAAGATTCTTACATAGTTGGTCTGAAATGCAGCCTGGACATCCATATACTTAAAGGTGCCTCAGTTGTTCTGATGGGCCAAAAGTAAGAGTCATGAGCCTAGGATAATATAACATGGAATAGTGGTCAGCAGCTATTTCAGGGATATAAATCATGCTTAAAAGCATTCAAATATTGTCCTAGCTGGCTTGGCTCAGCGGTTAGAGCATTGGCTTGTGGACCAAAGAGTCCCAGGTTTGATTCCTGCTAGGGGCATGTACCTTGGTTGCAGTTTGTCCTCCACACATGTTAGGGTTGTGTGGGTGGCAACCACTTGATGTGTCTCTCTCACATCAATGTTTCTCTCTCTCTTTCCCTCCCACTCTGTCTAAAGATAAATGCAAAAATGTCCTCAAGTGAGGATAAAAAACATTTTTTTAAATAAAAAAATAAAAGCATTCAAATGTGCATGCATTAGAAAGAACTAACATTGTTTAAAATGTCCCTATTACCTAAAGCAATTTATATATTCAGTGCAATTCCTATCTAAACCTCAATGACATTTTTCAAATAAAACAAAAAATCTTTTGTGTGGAAACAAAAAAACTCTGGAATAGCCAAAACAATCCTGAGAAATAAGAACAAAGCCAAAGATATCACGGTCCCTGGTTTAAAGTATATTACAAGGCCACAGTAATCAAAACAGACACAGACCAATGGAACACAATCAAAACAGGCAGGAAAACAGTCACAGACCAATGGAATAGAATTTAGAGCCCAGAAATAAACCCACACATTTATGGACAACTCATTTATGACAAAGAACCCATGAATATACAATGGAGAAAAGAAAGGCTCTTCAGTAAATGGTGTTGGGAAAACTGGGCAGTCATATGCAAAAGAATGAAAGCAGATTATTATCTTACATCATACACAAAAATTAACTCAAAATGGATTAAAGACTTGAATGTAAAACCTGAACCAATAAAATAAATAAGAAAAAACATAGGTAGTAAGCTTCTGGACACTGGTCTCAGTGAGGTTTTTGTGTATTTGACTCCAAACACAAGGGAAACAAAAAAAAATAAACAAACAAATGGCACTACATCAAACTAAAAAATTCTTTACAGCAAAAGAAACCATTAACAAAACAAAAGATAATCAATCAAAGGGGCAAGATATTTGCAAATTATACTTCTAATATGGAGTAAATATCAAAAATATATAAATAACTCATATAACTCAATAATAGCAAAAAAATAAATAAATAAAACAATCTGATTTTTTTAAATGGACAGAGGAACTAGTCATTTTTCCAACAAAGACATACAAATGGCCAAGAGGTACATGGGAACATGTTCAAGGATTTTAATTATTGGGAAAATAAAAATCAAAACCACAATGAAACATCACCTCATGGCTGTTAGAATGGCTATGATTGAAAACAAAAGAAATAACAAGTGTTGGCGAGGATGTGGAAAAAATGAGACCCTCATGTACTGTTGGTGGGGTTGTAGATTGGTGCAGCCACTGTGAGAAACAATACAAAGGTTCCCCCCAAAACTAAGAATAGAATTACCATATGATGTAACAATTCCACTTCTGCATATTTATTCAAATAATATGAAAACATTAACTCAAAATAATATATGCACCCCTATGCTCACTGCAGCATTATTTACAATAACCAAAATTTGGAAACAACCTTAAGAATCCATCAGTGGTTGAATGTATAAAAAGGATGTCATATCTATCCAATGAAATACTACTTGGCCATATAAAAGATGAACTCTTGCCCTGGCCAGGATTTCTCAGTGGTTAGAGCATTGGCCTATTCATGGAAGGATCTTGGGTTCAATTCTGGTGAAGAGCACATGTCTGGGTTGCAGGTTTGATCCCCAGCCTTAGTCAGGGCAAGTGTGGGAAGCAGCCAATCAATGCGTCTCTCTCACAACAATGTTTCTCTCTCTCTCTCTCTCTCTCTCTCTCTCTCTCTCCCACCCCCCCTCTCTCCCCTTCCCTTCCTCCCTTTCACTCTCTAAAATTCAACAGAAAAAATATTCTCAGGTGAGGATTAACAACAACAACCAAAAAAAGACATCTTGACATTTGTGCCAATGTTGATGGACCTTCAGGATATTATGCTAAGTAAAATAAGTCAGATAAAAAAGGACAAAAACCATCATTTCATTCATGTGAAATATAAAATGAAAACTGAAACAAGTGAACAAACAAAACAAAAACAAACTCATAGATACGGACAACAGATTGGTGGTTACCAGAGGGGAAGGAGGTTGGAGGGGAGGACAAAATGGGCAAAGGGGGTCAAATATATAATGACAAATGAAAACTAGAAATTTGGTTATGAGCACACTATACTGTATACAGATATCAAATTATAATGTTGTTCACCTGAAACTTATATAATGTTATTAACCACTGTTATCTCAAAAAATAAATAAATAAGAAAATAAAAGTATTCAATTTTTTTTTTGTTTTTTAAATACTGTTTAGGTCAAACAAACACCTCCAGTTTAAAGCCCAGAGTTTGCAAAGGGATGAAGAAAAACTCCACTCAAACCAATTCTTCTCTAGTAAATGGTGCTGATAAAATAAAACCGTGTTTTGAAACAAATTAAGGAGATGACGATAGAAACTATGAATTACTCATTACTGACCAACGTTGTGTCATGCAGGATCTCCTCTAACCCTTTCATACTTAAAATAACACCTTAAAAATCATGTCTAGAACATAGAAGCACTCAATAAATATTTGTGAAAAATATTGTCCCATTTTAAAGACAAAGAAACAAAGGCTCAGAGAGGTTAAATAATTTGTCCAAAGTAACGTGGTTAGCAGTGACAGATCCAATATGTCAGCTCAAGTCTATCTGAATCCTTCCACAGGGCTATTCTGCCTTAATGTTTGAGAAGTCTAAATTATCCAAAATCTTTTTAAAAATGTAGTTTTAGAAATATGATATGGGATTTGCACTGGATACAAGATGTATTTGAGATACATAGCAGCACTGGATCTCACGCTGCAGACACAACGTGTTTGTTAATTTGAAAAAACATAATGGGTTCCATGCCCAAATGACTGAATTGAGCAATGTTGGCTCTCTTGTCAAATATTAGTTGACTGCATGCATATATGGGGGAGGGGTTATGGGTTTATATGTCAATTATTATGCCAATACATACGAGTTTATTACTGTAGGTTTGTAGTATAGTTTGATATCAGGGAGTGTTCTACCTTGGGAGAAGGGCGGCGCTGACAAAGCCCTCTCTGTTTTGCTGTGTTTTGTTTAGCTTTGTTTTGTTTTTTGTTTTGTTTTAGATGAGGGGATGAGTTTTTCTTTTTCACTCCAAAAGTATATTGAAATCTTTCCTTAGGAAATCTGGGCTTCTACCAAGGCTTTTTCACCTATCCGTGGGTGTCTGTTCAATTCAGCACCCTCCAGGTGCTCCTAACTTCACTGAGAGGGACTGGAGCTGGTTCCACAAATTATACCAGGTCTGATGCACAAGTGGGCGAGACTCCTCCTGGGTCCCTTGGGTAATGGTGCTGGATCCCGCAATCCCCACACAAGTAATTTTGTGCTTGAATGGATGTCTAATTTTAATTGTTAAATGAGGGAAGGGACACAAAGGAGGGATGTCTTATGCTGCCATGATGCCAACCTCACACCAAAAAAGCACAAGTTTCCTACAGCCATCTGAAACCATTAAATGATGTTCACAAGACCATAATACTGGATGTTCCCTATGGCCAAAAGTAAAATTTACTGAGCTAAAAACAGATTCTTCTTTAAAAAAAAAAATCTCTTATGAAAACAACAGTTTTTCTGTTTCAGACAAATTCAGTAGTTTAGTTCTTTGCAATAAATGGATAATAATGACTCATGAGGGCTCTGCAGACTTGGGAAGATACATTAACTTTGAGCCATGAGATCACAAATTTAAACTTGATCATCTGGAAAAGAGTTCATCTCAATCATCTCACCCACTCCACCTCACCCAATCCCTACGAAAAACTTTGTAAAAGGGAAGATATGTCTGCAAGAATTTACTTTGCCTTGAAGAGCAACATTTTTAAACTAAGAGCCAGGGTAAGGTTCACAAGCAAAATACTTAACCTATAAAATATCTCTTGCTTACTTTTAATGACTATCCTCAACTCAGGAATTTGTCATAATCACTGTTTATTGATGTGATAGTAAATTAATCTTTTCACTCTGTGGAGGGATAAAATGAATGTACCTGAATACACCCTTAAAGTTATCTTCTGAAACTCAATTTTTCTTGGTGAAAGATGGTAAATCACTCTTTAATAATTTATATTCTCCAGTGTGAGATTTTTACTTAAGGTAGAAGAAATTTTTGAAAGTTATCTGGATAAAAATAAATGAAACAGTGTACAATAAAGCTTGCTCCATGTCTCATTATAGACTTTCTTCACTTGATATAGAGACTACTAATGCTTTACTGTTCAGATGGATAAATAGAGCATTGGGCATGGGGGTCCAGGGCAAGAGGGGTAGGAGAGAAGACAGAGTGAGAGAATAGAAAGATACAGGTATTACTGGAACAAGTAACCAATATTATTTTAGATGTTGAGAATAACCTGATGAAATCTTTTCTTCAAAAAGCCAACAAAACAAAACAAAACAAAAAGCATGAGCTCTCAAGGCAATGTCTAGGTTCAAATCTTGGCTCTTATGACCTTCTGTTTATTTTTTCACTGTCTGTTCTTCAGTTTCTTTTATGTAAACTGGTAATAATAACGGTACCTGCTCGGAGACTTGTAAAGTATTTAACGCAGCAAGTACTTCATCAATGCTCGTTATACGGATTACATTTATTTACAGACTAAAAAAGTCACTAAAAAAACTAATGAATTCTAGAATGTGTTAGACAGCTAATGAAAATATCTGCTATGTCTTAAGTCTTACTAAGTTTAGACACGGTCCTAAAAGCTTTAAATGTATTAATTCATTAAATCCTTATGACAGTCCTAAGATGTAGGTACTATTATTTTTCCTGTTGTTACAGAAAAGGAACCAAGACTTTAAAAAGATAATAGAACAGCAGCTGGAAGTCAAGAATAAAGCAGAGATTTAAACGCTGCATGTAGATGAGCCTTATTCCTAAGTAAATACAGAGGAGAAAATGTAAAATTTTTTCTACATTTGTCTTTTTTGGTTATTCTGATCTTTTCTTAAAAGTAAACTCATGTTTTGCTCCAGTTTGTTGTATCAAATATTAACCAGTTTTTTTCCACCTAAAAATAATCATTCCAATGTATGAATTAATAAGAGGTAATAAACCAGTGATTGATCACAATCATGTACTTTTTCAATGCTAAAACATTTTTAATATTTGAGAGTAATGGAATGTCAGTTCACTTCTTGAAAATATTAATTCATTCAGTTACACCTATTGATTTTAAAGAAACTTAAAACCAATTTCCTTAATTTGTTGTAGAATGTAATTAGAGTTCAAGTAGGCATAGAGATTAAACAAAGGATTATTAAAACATGAATTATACCCTGTAACTGGAAACAAATGCAAGTCATTCTTCATATAGTTATTTTTTTTTTTGTTATTTAAGCTCTTCAGAAGCATACTAATACTCTTCCTCCAAAATACACCGATTCCATTCCTAAGACATTAAGCATATTTTTAAATGTGAAACTGCAGTAAGTTTAGAGAAGCTATTATGTTGCAAAGTTCAAGCTTTTTGCTTATGTCTCTCTTTGTAACAACTATTTGTTCAGTGTTTATTAGGTGCCAGACACTGGTATATATAATATCTCTTATTCAATACAATAAATTTATTTAACTCATGTTACAAATAAAGAAACTGAATCTTAAAGTATAAATCATGTGCCCAAGGCTACCCAGCTATGTTCATCAAAAGGCTTATTGGCTATGTTTCCCCATTAGTGTATCACTTCTACTGAGTTCTCAACTACAGTGTCCATCTACACACCTGAAAATCCTCCAGACATGCAAAAACAGAACCATCTGTATGAATAGTCAGAGAAATGTTATAAAGTATTAGAAACATGACAATGCTTCTACACTAATGCTTCATAAACTTTAGTGCACATGAAAATCATGCACTAATCTACTTAATATGAAGATTCCTAGGTACCTCCACTACCATTCCAAGATTCTAATCTAGGTTTGGGTAAGGCCAGAGAATCTGAATTTGCAACAAGTACCTCAGGTGATGTTCAGATCCAACCTTAAAAACCAGCATTCTATTACCCCCAAAAGATGTCAGTTACAGAGTCAGAAGCACAGATAATTCACATTTGACACACCTTATCTCTTCCAAACATATGGTAATAATAAAATACAATCATTTTATTTTTTCAATGTATCTTTATTGTAGAAAATATTACAGATGCCCCTTCTTCTTTCTCCCATTAACCCCTTCCACCCAGCTCCCCACCCCACAAGGCCTTCACTGCACTATTGTCTGTGTCCATGGGTAATGCATATACAGGGTAGGACAAAACTAGCTTTATAGGTCTGAGTACACAAAACACACAATTTATTCTTGTATTATTTATTGATTATCATATTATTTTCTATACAAGCAACTGTAAACTTACTTTTGCCACACCCTGTATGAATATTAGCTGTTTGGTTACTCTCTTCTGGCCTCCCCTCTGAGATTAATCAGTCTGTTCAATGCTTCCATGTCTCTGGATTGATTTTGTTAGTGAGTTTATTCTGTTCATTAGATTCCACATATAAATGTGATCATGTGATACTTGTCTTTCTCTGACTGGCTTATTTCGCTTAGCATAATACTCTCCAGGTCCCTTCATGCTGTCTTAAAAGGTAAGAGATCCTTCTTTTTTTAGAGCTTCATAGTATTCCATTGCATAAATGTACCACAGTTTTTTATGCACTCATCTACTAATGGGCACTTGGGCTGTTTCCAGATCTTAGCTATGGTAAATAGTGTTGCTATGAACATAGGGATGCATATTTTCTTTCTGATTGGTGTTTCAGGCTTCTTAGGATATATTCCTAGAAGTGGGATCAATAGGTCAAATGGCAGTTCCATTTTTAATTTTTTGAGGAAATTCTATATTATTTTCTATAGTGGCTACACCAGTCTGCATTCCCACCAGGAGTGTAATAGGGTTCTCTTGTCCCCACATCTTTGTCAGCAATTGTTTGTTGATTTGTTGATGGTAGCCATTCTGACAGGTGTGAGACGATACCTCATTTTGCTTTTAATTTGTATCTCTCTGATGATCAATGAATTTGAGCATTTTTCATATGTCTCTTAGCCATTTATATGTCCTCTTTGGATAAGTGTCTATTTGGGTCTTTTGTCCATTTTTAATTGGATTGTCTGTCTTCCTTCTGTTAAGTTGTATATTTTGGAAATTAACCCTTTATTAGATGTATCATTGGCAAATATGCTCTGCTATACAGTGGGATCCCTTTTCATTTTGTTTATGCTTTCTTTTGCTGTGCAGAAACTTTTTATTTTGATATAGTCTCATTTCCTTATTTTTTCTTTTGTTTCTTTTGCCTTAGGTGACATATTGATGAAAATTGCCATATGAGATGTGTGAGATTTTGCTGCCTATGATTTCATAACTTATATTTAAGTATTTTGTCTATTTTGAGTTTACTCTTGTGTATGGTGTGAGTTGGTGGTCTAGTTTCATATTTTTGCATATACCCATCCAGTTTTCCAACACCATTTATTGGAGACTGTCTTTACCCCATTGTATGCTCTTGCCTCCTTTGTCAAATATAAATTGAGCATAATGGCTTGGGTCAATTTCTGGCTTCTCTGTTCTGTTCCTTTGATCCATATACCTATCCTCATACCAGTACAAGGCTGTTTTGATTAAAATAACTTTATAATATAATTTGATATCCAGTATTGTGATTCCTTCTTCTTTGTTCTTTTTTCTCAAGATTGCTACAACTATATGGTTTTGGTTTTTGGTTCCATATAAATTTTTGCAATAATTTTTCTAAATATTTGAACTGTGCCATTGGTATTTTACTAGGAATTGTATTGACTCTATAGATTGCTTTGGGTAGTATGGACATTTTAATGATGTTAATTCTTTCAATCTTTGAACACAGTATATGCTTCCACTTGTTTGTATCTTCCTTCCTCTATTTTTTTTTTTTCCTTTATGGATTTTAGAGAGAGAGAAAGTAAGAGGGAGAGAGAGATAGAAACATTGATGAGAGAGAACATCAACTGGCCACCTCCTGCATGCCCCACACTGGGGATTTGGCCCACAAGCTGGGCATGTGTCCTGACCAGGAATCGAACCAGTGACCTCTTGGTGCATGGGTCAATGCTCAACCACTGAACCACACTGGCCATACTTTCTCGATTTTTTTTCTTAATTTCCTGTAATTTTCTGAGTACAGGTCTTTTACCTCCTTAGTTAAGTTTATTCCTAGATATATTAATTATTTTGCTGCAATAGTAAATGTGGTTGTTTTTTTAGTTTCTCTTTTGAGAGTTCATTACTGGTATATGAAAATGCCATTAATTTCTGGATTTTAATTTTGTATCCAACTACGTTGCTGAATTCATTTATTAAATCTAGTAGTGTTTGGGTGGAGTCTTTAGGTTTTTAATGTATAATATCATGTCATCTGAGAATAATGACAGTTTCACTTCCTCCTTTTTAATTTGGATGTCTTTTATTTTTTCTTCTGGTCTAATTGCTCTGGCTAAGACTTCCAGTACTATGTTAAATAAGAATAGTGACGGGCATCCCTATCTTGTTCCTGTTCTTAAGGGAAATGTTTTTAGTTTTTGCCCATTGTGTATAATGTTGGTTGTAGGTTTGTCATATATGGCCTTTATTATGTTGAGGTATGATCCCTCTAGTTCCACATTGCTGAAATTTTTTATCAAAAATAGGTGGTGGTATTGTCAAAACCTTTTTCTGCATATATTTATATGATCATATGATTTATATCTTTCATTTTGTTTATGAATTACATTTATTGATTTGAAAATCTCGTAACAGCCTTGCATCCCATGGATAAATCCCAGTTGGTCATGGTAAATAATTTCTTTAATATATTTCTGGATTTGGTTTGCTAATATTTTGTTGAGGGTTTGGCATCTATGCTTATCAGGAATATTGGCCTCTGATTTTCTTTCTTTGTAGCGTCTTTATCTAGTTTTGGAATTAGGATAATGTTGGCCTCATAAAAAGAGTTTGGAAGTCTTCCTTTCTCTTTCGTTTTTTACAATAGTTAGAGGAGGATAGGTGTTAGTTCTTCCTTGAATGTTTGCTAAAACTCCCCTATGAAGCCAGCAGATCCAGGATTTTGTTTGCTGGGATTTTATTTGTTTTTTTTTGTTTGTTTGTTTTGTTTTGTTTTGTTTTTTTTTACTGCTTCAATTTCATTAGTTGTTATTGGTCTATTCAGATTTTATGATTCATCCTGATTCAGTTTTGGTAGATTGTATGTTTCTAGGAATTTGTCCATTTCATCCACGTTATCCAATTTGTTGACATACTTGTTTATATTATTTTCTTATAATCATTTGTATTTCTGCAGTGTCAGTTTTACTTCACCTCTTTTGTTTCTGATTTTATTTAATTAGGTCTTCTCACTTTGCTTTTTGATAAGTCAAACTAAAGGTTCCTTAATCTTGTTTATCTTTTCAAAGAACCACCTCTTGGTTTCATTGATCTTTTTTTTTTTTTTTTTAATTTATTTTTATTGATTAATTTTTTTACAGATGATTCTCCTTTTTTCCCCCACTGATTCCCCCCCTCCCCTCCCTGCCCCTTCCCCAGATTGTTGTCCATGTCCACTGTTCATGCATACATGCGTATAAGTTCTGTGGTTCATCCCTCCCCCACCTCCCCACTCTTTAGGGGATTGTCAGTCTGTACCCCGCTTCCGCATCTCTGGGACTACCCCATTCCTCAAACTGTTATGTTCATTATATTCCACAAATAAGTGAGATCATATGAAATTTGTCTTTCTCTGTTTGGCTTGTTTCACTTAGGATGATACTTTCCAGGTCCCTCCATGTAGTCTCAAAGGATAAGAGATCTTTCTTTCTTAGTGCTGCGTAGTACTCACAGAAAAGTGGTCCTGAGAGGGAAGTTCACAGCATTACCAATACACCTCAAAAAACAAGAAAAATGTCAAAGTTTGTTTGTTTGTTTTTGGGTTTGTTGTGTTTTTTGTTTTGTTTTGTTTTTTTGCCTCTATGTTATTTATTTTCACTCTGATCTTTATTATTTCCTTCATTCTACTTCCTCTGGGCTTTTCTTGTTGTCCTCTTTCTAATTATTTGAGTTGTAGGATTAAATTGTTTATTTGAAATTTTTCTTGTTTTTTGAGGTGTATTTGTAATGCTGTGAACTTCCCTCTCAGGACTACTTTTTTGTGTCCCATAGATTTTGGGTTGTTATGTGTTCATTTTCATTTGTTTCCAGGATTTTTTAAAGTTTCTTTCTTGATCTCATTTGTAATCTATTCATTGTTTAATCAAGTACTATTTAGCCTCCATCGGTTTGAATGTATTTGACGTGTTTTTTATTGTAGTTGATTTCTAGCTTCATGACCGTATGATCCAGGAGGATGTTTGATATTATTGCAATCTTCTTGAATTTGTAGAGGCTTCATTTGTGTCCTAGCATGTGGTCTCTTTGAGAATATGTAGATTCTACAGCTTTGGGGTAGAATGTTGTGTAAATGTCAATTAAATCTATCTGATCTAGTGTATCATTTAGGGTCACTGTTTCTTTGTTGATTTTTTGTCTGGAAGATCTATTCAGTGAAGTCAGTGGGGTGTTATATTCTGCTACCATGACTGTATTGCTGCCTATCTCTCCTTTAAAATCTTCCAACAGTTATATATGTATATGTGTATGTATTTATGTGTGTGTGTGAGAGAGAGAGTGTGTGTGTGTATGTGTGTGTAATTTCAGTCCTCCTATATTGGGTGCATATTTGTTTACAAGGGTAATATCATCTTGTTGGATTGATCCTTTCAGTATTATGTAGTGACCTTCTTTGTCTCTCATTATGGACTTTGCTTTGGAGTCTATTTTGTCAGATAAACATATTGCTACCCCTGCATTTTTTGTTGTTATTTCCATTTGCATTGAAAACATTTTTTTTTTTTTTTTTTTTTTTTTTTGCATTCCTTCACTTTCATCCTGTGTGAGTCTTTTGCTTTGATGTGGGTCTCTCGTAGACAGCATATATATGAGTCATGTTTTTTTATCCATTCAGCTACTCAATGTCTTTTGACTGGAGCATTTAATCCACTTACATTTATGATTATTATTGATAGGTACTTATTTATTTCCATTTTATTCTTTATTATTATTATTACAGCAGTCCCATTAACATTAATAAACTCATTTAGCCTTTTTTTTTTTTTTTTTTTTGTCTGTGATGCTGTTTATTTCACCCTCTATTTTGAATGATAGCCTTACTGGATAGAGTAGTCTTTGTTTCAGATCCTTGCTTTTTATTACCTTGAATACTTCATGCCATTCCCTTCAGGTCTGTAGTATTTTTATTGAGAAATCAGCTGATAGCTTAATGGGAGATCTTTATAGGTAACACATTTATTTTCTCTTGCTGCCTTTGAAATTCTCTCTTTGTCTTTAATTCTGGCATTTTATTTATGATGTGTCTTCACATGGGCTTCTTTGGAATCTTCTTGCTTGGGACTCTGTGCTTTCTTTATCAGGTTAGGGGAGTTTTCTGCCATTATTTCTTCTAACAGTTTCTCTATCCCTTACACACGTTCTTCTCCTGGTACTCCTATGATGCAGCTATTGTTATGTTTTGTGTTGTCTCATAGCTCCCTTAAATTGTCCTTCTGTTTTTTAATTGTATTTTTCTTTTTGGTTCTTTGATTAATTTTTGTATCATGTCTTCTAATTTGTTGATTCGATCCTTGGCTTCCTCTAATCTGCCCTTTATTCTTTCCAGTGTATTCTTTATTTATGCTATGTCATTCTTCATTTCAGACTGGTTGTTTTTTGTAATTTTCATGTTTTTTATGCTGTTGAGAATCCCTATAATCATAACTCTGAACTCCTTATCTCATAAATTGCTTATCTCCATTTCATTGAGCTCTTCTTCTGGATAATTATCTTGTTCTTTCATTTGGGGCTTATTTCTTTGTCTCTCCATTTAAGCTGCTGGTTTAGATTTGTTTCTATATATTAGATAGATTTGCTATGACTCCCAGTCTTGGTAGTGTGGCCTTATGTTATAGGTGATCTGTGGGACCCAGTGTTGTAGTCTCCTCAATCACCAGACCTGGGTACTCTAATAATGTCCTTTGTGTGCATTTTGTTGGCCCTCATGTTGTAATGGAGTCTTGATAGTTATTGGCCTGTTTGTGTGTGGGCTCAATCCACAGGCTGGCTGACAGTAAGGTTTAACTCCCAACACAGTGTGCAGGCTGCTATGCAGGTGCTTATCACATGAAGCATACTTTTCCTCAGTAGAGATTAGAGCCTGCCAATATTTCCCTGTGCGTATACTGCTTGTGAATCTTATTGGATCCTTCACTGTTATTGTCTGAAGCTGGCCAGTGGATTTATTGATTTGGGGCCTCTTCATAGGGTGTCTGATGCAGGCCAATGTCAGGTACTCTTTGTGACTGGCTCTGAGTACCCTGTTTGGAGCTATAAGTAACCCATAGCTTGTGGCTTCCTCTGCTGGGAATGGGTGTGTGTGGAAGAGACTAAGCTCCACAACAAGGTCTGCTTTTATTAACCCTAGTCCCAGAAGCAGGTCAGGCAAAGACTCAAAGCACCAAGAGATCCACCTATGCCTGCAGGATGACTGTCAGTATCAGTCACTTAATTAGCTTCAGGTGGTAGTCCTCAGCAGGATGTAATTGCCATAGGATGTGGCAAGAGGGTTTCTAACGGGTGGGTCAATCGCTTCTCCCCAGGCTAAAGCTGCATTGATGGAAAAGCACTGCCTGGGAAAGACAGCTTCTTCAGGAAGAGGGAATGACTCAGTATATGGTCCTGGTGCCTGTCCTCTCAGCTCTCTCTCCAGAGCCACTAACCCCAGAATCTCCTCATGTAGCTCTAATTCACTCTGCCCTCCCTCTGTCAGAACCCAAGGTGAGTGGCTGCAAACAATTTAGTGTGTTGACCCTTTAATAGTGTGCCTATTTTTCTAGCTATCTCTCCATGTTAGATATAACCCCTGGTACTTTTCACAGCCAGATGTTATATGGGCACCTTTCCCTGTTCAGTTACTCTGGGCTGGAGAGCACAGCCTGAGGTTTAAACCCCACACTTCTCAGGGGAACACCCCACAGCTGATATATCCTTCCAGAACTTCAGCTGCTGCTTGTGGTAGCTCAGCCAGCCCTCTTGCACCTCCGCACTTCCTACCAGTCTTGGTGTGCCCTCCTTTTTATATCCTCAGTTATAAGAGTCTCTCTAGCTATTCTTCAGTTGGTTATTCAAGATAATTTTTCAATATTTTAGTGGTAATTTCAGTTTGATCCTAGGAGAAAGTCAGTGTAATGTCCACTTAATCTGCCATCATCTTGGAATCCTGAGAGTTGGAACTTCTTAACCAGCTTCCAGACTTTCAATGAGGGCCCCAGATGGCCAGAGCTCTCCAGAACCTAGCTGCTCCCCACAACCCAGCTGCTCCCTACATCTGTAGACTGTAGACCCTGTACATCAGATCTTATAGCCTCAGGTTCCTAACCTGGCCAAACACACCAAGTCAACTACTCTAAAATATAATGATTTTAAAATAGCCAAGCTAAAAAACTATATAAATATCTCTGTGGAACAGAAGTTGAATCTCTGTGGAGCAAACCAGTTACCATGAAATAAAGCACTGGATCACTAGCTCCTAACCCAGGGGCAGGCATTATTTATTGGGAGCGGCACTGCTATAAGAAATAAAAACACTAGTACCAAACAAAATAGAATATGATGCAGATCATTAATAGGAGCACAGATTGACAGTATGATCTAATAATGGGGAAAATTCTTTAAGGCTACATAATAATCATAAACTTGAATGTACTTAATAGCCCACCCTTAAAATATCACCAAAAAAATCTAACAATTATATGTAGAAATGGAAAGATTCACAATTGCAATGGGACATTTTAACATATTGCTTGCATAATTCAATGGATCAAATGGGGGGGGGGTAAGTCTAAAGATTTGCCCACAAAATTAACATTTACCTAATAGATATAAAATCCTACATAGAATATATAGAAACTATACATTATTTCCACAGATAGAAAATGCAGAACATTTATAAAAATAACTGTGTAATAAACCACAATGGCAGACTCAACAAAACCTTAAACATACATAAACAGTATATTTATTTTATTTTCTGACAATATGTAATTTAATATTAGAAAGAAAAAAACAAGATAATAAAAATATATGTTTTAGAATTTAAAGACACTAAATATACATTGTCCTAAAGAGGAATGGCAATAAAATTATGAAACATGTAGAGGTGAATAACAATAAAATTGCTACATATAAGTAATGGCACATGGTTAAAGGAATAGCTAGAAGAACTCTATTGCTTTAAATGCATTTATATAAAAGGGTAAACTTAGATAAATAAGCCAAGTTTTTAATTTAATGAGCCATAAAAAGAATAACAGACTAAGCCCAAAAAAATAATAAAAAAGAGATGATGGAGATTAATAGAAATTAATGAAATAGAAAGGGCATCAGCAGAGAGAATCAAATCAAAAGCTGATATTTTGAAAAAAGTTTCCAACAAAAATTGATATTTTTATTTTATTTTATTTTGTTATTTTAGTTTCTTTCATTAATTGTTTATTTTTTTTATTTTTGTTACAGATGTTTCTCCTTTTTCCCCACTGATTTCCCCCCTCCCTCCCTCCCTGCCCTGTCCCCAGCTTTGTTGTCCATGTCCATTGTTCATGCATACATGCATATAAGTTCTGTGGTTTCTCTCTCCCACCTCCCCCTCTTCTCAGGGTTGTCACTTCTACGTCTCTGGGACTATCCCATTCCTCAGATTGATAAAGTTGATTTCAAAATGAAGGCCATAACCACAGACAAAGAAGGCCACTACATAATATTGAAAGGGTCTATCAAATAGGTAAATATAACCTTGGTAAACATATATGCACCCAATATAGGAGCACCAAAATATATTAAAAATCTTCTGGAGGACTTCAAAGGAGAAATCAACAGCAATACAATCATAGCAGGGGACTTCAACACCCAGCTGACATCACTGGATAGATCATCTAGACAAAAAATTAACAAGGGAACACAGACTCTAAATGAAGCAATAGATCAAATGGATTTCATAGATATCTACAAAGAATTCCACCCCAAAACTGTAGAATTCACATTCTTCTCAAGTGCACATGGGACATTCTCAGAGATAGACCACATGATAGGACACAAACTAAGTCTCTACAAGTTCAAGAAGATTGAAATCATATCAAGCATCTTCTTAGATCACAATGGCATGAAACCAGAAATCAATTGCAACAAGAACATGCAAAGACATTGGAACACATGGACGCTAAATAGCATGTTATTGAATAATGAATGGGTTACCATGGAGATCAAGGAAGAAATTAAAAACTTCCTGGAAACCAGTGAAAATGAACACACAACAACACAAAATCAATGGGATGCAGCGAAAGCAGTTCTAAGAGGGAAGTTTACAGCACTACAGGCTTATCTCAAGAAGCAAAAAAAATTTCTAATAGACTATTTAACCTCACAACTTAAAGAACTAGAAAGCAAACAAAAAGAAAACCCCAGAGCAAGTAGAAGGAAGGGAATAGTAAAGATCAGAGCAGAAAAATGGATATTTTTAAAAACCAAGAAAGAATGAGAACGAGAAAGCACATGTAAAAAATATTACAAATGAAAAGGGGGACATAATTAGAACTAAAATTTGAATTTGAAAATCACAAGTGAAATCTATAAATGAATTTATGCCAATAAATTTGAAAATGTATATACGGTAACTCTTTTTTTAGAAAATTTACTCAAGGGAAATTAGGAAACCTAAATATATCAATAACTAATAAGGAAGTTGAATGGATAATCAAAAAACTTATAAACAGCTGTATATATAACTTCAGCAGAAAAAGCAGAAATAAAATACTTATAAATAGTAGACAGTTTCATGTTTTCCAAACCTTAAAGAAATATTCTTTATTATGTAAACTGTTTCAGATAATAGAATAAGAGGGAAGACTAACTCAGCATATTTTATGAGAGTAGCATAGTCTACCCAAATCAGACTGGAGAAGTACAAGAAAAATTAAACTTTAGGTAAATCTGACTTATGATTAAAGCAAAAAAAATCTTAAATAAACATTAGCAAATGAAATTTAGCAGATTATATTTTAAATACACACAAGAAAATAGAGTTTATCTCAGGAATGCAAGGTTGATTCAGCATCACCAAAGCTATTACTCTTATAATACTCAACATCAATAGCTTACAAGGGAAAAGAGTAATATCTCAATGAATGCAGAAAATGATTTACTAATATTCATTATCTATTCATGAAAATATTCATTTACCTGATCCTGATAGACCATCTAACAAACTTATAGCAAATATTATGCTATTTTTAGCATATTTTGGGAATATTCTCATTAAAGACTATCAACACAAGAATATTCTTTATCATTTTCTGTATATAAAAATGAGAAACTAGAATTATAAATAAGAAACAAAACAGACTCTATTTGAAGACAAAATTGTTATAGCATACAAATAAATTCAAGAGAAACTATGGGCATTATATTAGAAGTATTCATACAGGCTAGCAAGGTTTTTGAATATAAGATCAACTCATCAAAACCATTAGCATTTACATATGCCAACAATAAACAAAAGAAAATATAATAGAATAATGTATCCTGTTTACTAAAACAATAAAATATATAAGATATCTAATATGAATTTGTAAAAGTTGTGGAAGACTGTTATAAGAAAAATATAAAACTATATTTCAGGACACAAAAGAAGATGAAAATGAAAAGACATACTATGTTGATGGCAAGACTCAATATTATTAGTGTCCATTCACTCAATCAATCTACAAATTCAATACATACAGTTATAAAATATTGCTACAGAAATAGAGATATATAGACCAACAATACAAACATCTCAGAAACAGACACATATATATGTTTAAAATATATGACAGATGTGTCAATCCAAGTTAGTGGAAAACAAGCAAGTTATTCATTAAATGATGTAGAAAAATGTGTCCTCTTTATGGAAAAAAATTAAAAAATTGTGCTGGGGAAAAAAATGAAACTAGTTTACAGAAATTACAAAAATAATTTTGAGGAGGTTAAACATTTAAATGTGAAGAAAAAATATCTTTTGAAGACTATATGAAAAATATATTTATAGCTTCAAGATAGGAAAGGATTTCTTAAACACTAAAAAATAAAACAATTTTAAAATTTAAAGTTATAAAATCTGTTTCATTAAAATTTGAAATCATAAAACATCTGCTTATCAAATATTTGATTATGAAAAATATCAGTATTTTTTTATAGTTAAATAAAATTACAAGATTAAAAAATAGGATGCATTCGTATAAATTTTAGGATGCTTTTTCCTACCTCTGTAAAATTTGTCATTGAAATTTTGATAGAGGTTGCATTGAATCTGTAGATTGCTTTGGGTAGTTTGAACATTTCAATAATATTAATTCTTCCAATCTAGGATCATGGGATATCTTTCTATTTATTTCTTTCATTAATGTCTTACAGTTTTCAGTGAACAGGTCTTTCACCTCCTTAGTTAAATTTATTCCTACATATTTTTTGTTTTTTATTCTATTGTAAATAAAATTGCTTTTTTAATTTCTCTTTCAGAGAGTTTATTATAGTGTATAAGAAATACAACTGATTTTTGTATGTTGATTTTCTTATCCTGCAACTTTTCAGAATTCATTTAGTAGTTCTAACAGCTTTTGGTAAAGTCTTTAGAATTTTCTATATATAACATGATGTCATCTGCAAACAAAATAATTTTATTTCTCTCTGATTTAGATGCCTTTTATTTCTTTGTCTCGCTCAGTTTCTGTGACTAATGATACTGCTGTAATTAACCTAGTTATTAATAATAGGAAAGGAGCAAAGTAAAAGCCAGACATCATAGGCATTTCCCCTGCAAAACATTAAGGGAAGGGGACCAGACAAAGGAAAGATAGACATATGTCCAGTAAAGTTGGGATGATATAGGAAAGGTACTCGTCTGTCTCTTATACTTAGAAAAAAAGGTCATTGGCCAGAATGGGTGTGGCCACTGCAGGTGCACAAAGATTTGATATATTAATCTCCTGAACAAAGAAATTTGCCCTCTTGTTCTTTTGAGACCCTTCGGACTTTGTTGCTTGAGGCGTGCTCTCCTGCATTCTCCCATGTGCCCACAGCCATGCAGAACCCCACACACAATGAATTAATGGACTGCAGCAGGCCTGATGCTGTACTGGACTTGGCTGCAACATGGAAAGGAAACTCTGGACTCTGGCTCTGCTTCTAGCTTTACTGAAACCCCAGTTACACTTCTTTTGTGACTGGACTAAGGGAAATGAGACTTTAGAAATCCAGGGGTGTAATTCCATGCAAATAAAAAACACTCATTGTCCCATACAAGTCTCAAAAAATTCTTTTTTCTTCATATAACATAAGAACTCCACCCCTGGCAGCACCCAGTGGGGAAGAGGACCCCCCTACCTCATCCAAAAACACTAAGACTTTTATAAATCTACAGTAATCAAAACAGCATGGTACTGGCATAAGAACAGGCACATAGAACAGTGGAACAGAATAGAGGGCCCAACAATAAACCCATGCATATAAAGTCAACTAATTTTTTACAATGGTAAAAAAATCACACAATGAGGAAAGTTCAATAAATGGTGTTGGAAAATCTAGATATGCACATGCAAAATAATGAAACTTGACCCCTATTTAACATCACCTACCAAAATTAACTCAAAATGAATTTAAAATTTAAATTTAAGACACAAATTTGTAAAACATAGGGGGAAAGGTCCGTGACATTGGTCTTGGCAACAAATTTCTGAATAAGACACCAATAGTACAGGCAACAAAAGCAAAAATTAACAAATGAGACATTAAACTGAAAAGCTTCTACATAGCAAAGGGACCCATCGATATATTGAAAGGCAACATATGGAATGAAAGAAAATATTTTCAAACCATATATCTAATAAAGGGCTAATATCTAAAATATATAATGAATTTACAAAAACTCAATTGCAAAAAAGCAAATAGTCCAATTTAAAAATACACAAAAAGCCCTGGTCAGTTGCTCAGTGGTTAGAGCATCAGCCCAGGGACTGAAGGGTCTTAGGTTTGATTCTGGTGAAGGACACATATCTGGGTTGTGGATTTGATTCTTGGTCCAGGTCACGGTCATGCAGGAAGCAACCAATCAATATGTCTCTCTCACATCAATGTTTTTTGCTCTCTCTCCTTCCCTCTCTCCCTTCCACTCTCTAAAAATCAATGGAAAAATAGCCTTGGGTGAGGATTAACAACAACAAAAAATGGGCAAAAGACCTGAATGGACATTTTTCAAAGATGGCATACTATTACATGAAAAGGTGTTCAACACAACCCACCATCACAGACATTCAAATCAAAACTTCATAAGATATCCCCTCACATCTGTTAGTATGTCTGTTATCAAAAAGAGAAGAGATAACAAATGTTGATGACATGACAATATGAAGAAAAAGGAACACCTGTACACTGTTGGTGAGAATGTAAAGTGATAGAGCCACTATAGAAAGCAGCATGGAGATTCATCAAGAAATTAAAATTAGAACTACCATATAATCCACCAATCCCACATCTGGGTAGTATCTGAAGAAGTGAAATTAGTATCTTGAAGAGGTATCATCATCCCCATATTCACTGCAGCATTATTCACAATAGCCAAGATATGGAAACAAACTAAATGTCCTTCAACAAATGGATGGATAAAAAAATATATAATATATATTACATATATATTATATATATAAATATATATAATAAAGTATTATTCAACCATAAAAAGTAAAAAATCCTGCCATTTTCCACAACATGGATGAACCTGAGGGCATTATGCTAAGTGAAGTAAGCTAAACAAAGACAAATACTGTATAGTATTACTTACATGTGGAATCTTTAAAAAGTAGCTAATTTCATAAAAACAGAATAGAATGGTGGTTGTCAGAAGCTGAGAGGAAGTGGAAATGGAGAGATGTAAGTGAAAGGATATAAGCTCTTAGTTACACAATAAGTTCTGATGATCTAATGTACAACACAGTGACTATAGTTAATAATACAGTATAGTATAATTGAAATTTACTGAGAGTAGATCTTAAGTGTTCTCAGAAAAACAAGAGTTAACTATATGAAGTGATGGATGTGTTTATTATCCTGATCTTGGTAATCATTTCACAATGTATACGTATATCAAATCATCACATTGTACACTTTCAAAATATACAATTAGAGTTGTCAATCATTTCTCAATAAAGTTGAAAAAATAGAATAAGTATTTGCATTACATCATCTTATAAAGGATTTTTATCTACATTATAAAAAGAACATCTACTAATGAATAAGGAAAGGAAACATACCTTAAAATAAACTGTCATTTTCCATGAGAAATATTAATGGCTACTAAACATAGTAAAAGATATCAGAATGCACTAGTAACCAGAAAAATCAAACAAAAATAAGATACTATTGTACATCCATCAGATTAACAAAAAGATTCTGACAATACTGATTTGAGGCAGGATATGAATAAAGGGAAGTTCATCCACTGCTGTTAGGAGAGTGAGTTAGGATAACCACTTTGCAGAGAAATGTCTTCAATTGTATTTCAATATTAGTAAACTTTGAAATCCAGCAATTTCCCTCTTTTTCTTTTATAGCAACAGATTCCTTCTCAAAAATTTGATCTTTTTCATAAAAGAAGCATGCTGTTATTTCTCCCAACCTAAAAAATTTTTTTTTACTTGAATCTACTCATATTTTCTATTCACCTTTATTTATAGCAAAATTCCTCAAAAGAGTTATCTATTATTGATGGTTCCAGTCCCTCTTCTATTCTGGAGCTCTTTATTCTGACCTATTGAAGCAAATGATCTCGAATCCATTCCACTAAACCCACATGTATAAAAGCCACTAGTTACCACCTTACTTGACCTGTCAGCAGCATTTAACTAAGTGGATCACTTTCCTCTATGAAACATTGTCTTCATCTAGCTTCTAGACAATATATTCTCATGGTTTTCTTCTTTCCCTACCAGTCATCTCTTCTTTGTCTTTGTTGATCCTTCTTCATCTCCTTGATATTTTATGTTGGAGTGTCCCAGGGCTCAGTTCTTGCACCTTTTCTCTTCTTTTTCTATATTCACTCATTCCAGACCCATGATTTTAACTCTAAGTAACATACTGGTACTCTCAGATGTTTATCTCACTTGAGCTTAACACTTTCAGATACAACTGCCTACTTGAATCTCCATTTGGCTATCTAAAGTCATCTCAAAGTCAATATGCTCAAACTAAACTCTTGATCTCCAAAAGAATATGACCTTCCCACAATTTTCCTTACATTCCCCAACTCCATCTTTTCCATTTAAATGATAGTCTTCTCTTTTGTCATAGTCTATGTCAAATTCATCATGAAATCTTATTGACTCATCCTAAATATATATGCAAAATTTGACCACTACTCACTCTTTTACTGTATCACACTGGTCTAAGTCCTTATCATGTCTTACCTACACTAATAAACAGTGTCCTACTTTGTGTTCTTGCTTCTAACTCTGTCTATCTACAATCCACTCTCAAATCAGTAGCCAGAGGGATCTTGTCCGAAGATAGGATAATTTTGTTATTCTTCTTTTCAAAACCCCCCAATGTCATTTCATCTTAGGAAAAAAAGCCTTACCATCACCATTATCTAAAAAGTAGGTTTTAATTTTAACTGTAATTATTTTCATAAATATACATACATACTATTATTTGGAATATTTCACAATAAGAAATGTCAGGGTCCCTATTTCTACTCTGACCTCTGCTCTTATCATTGTCCCCTGACTTACCCCTCTCTAATTACATTGGCTCTCTTGATATTCCTTTATCTTACCAAAAACGCTATCTCTTTAGGACTTTTGCATTTGCTGCCCTCTTTAGCTAGAATGCTTTTCCCCCAGAGAGCCACGGGACTTACTCTCTTCCTTTCTCCAGGTTTATATTTATATATCACCTTCTAAGGGAGCCTCGCCTGGTCAGCTTCTAAAAGACCATGACACCACCCCTCCCTCTAGTAGTTTCTGTTCTCCTTTCATGCTTCATTTTTCTCGGTAACACTTATCACTTGTCTAACATACTATACCCTGTAATCATATTTTTGTTATCCTCCCTCCTACTAGAATATAACCTCTGTAAAAATACATTTCAGTGACTGCTGTATACCCAACACCTGGCACAGACAGAGTCTACCACATTAGATATCCAATGAATATGTGTTTAATAAATGAATGCACAAAAATAACACAATCTTTAATAGCATAAATAAATAAAAGTTATTTAAATGATATTTAATAGAAGAATAGATAAATACAGTATAGCCCAATAACTAAACAGGGGATTTTATTTTATCTGTAACTGTCTTCTTAAACATACATATATGCTGCTGCATTATTTGAAATATTTAATAATAATAAATATGTTTCTATTTGTCTTAAAACCATCTCTGCACCTTCTTGTCAGTGTTTGTAAAAGTATTAATAGGAGACTGTGTGAAAAGATTTTCTGATAGAGCTTTAAGATAAAATCCAATCTATGACTTCACTCAGTTCAGAAACTGCATTGATTGTATATCAGCAGGTTGAGTGCAAAGCCACATTGAATGTGCTAAGGATTCCAAATTTTGCTTGCAGTAGGACATTAATCAATTTCTAGTGATTCCTTGGCCAACTAGCCCACATCTTCACAGTAGCATAAGCAGCTCTTCTATCACTCACAGCTAGCTTGTGCTGTAAGTTAGCATAAAACTTCCAGACATTCTCATCACATGTCCTGCTGAGGCCTTGATGTGTTTTCAACATGCAGCTTTCCAAAAAAATAATATTTTTAAAAACGCATGACTCTATTTCCAAGGTTTATAAACTCAAATGTTAACCTAATTATTAAAAATCCATAAAGTGTTTGATGATTTGTTGATGGCGACCATTCTGACAGGTGTGAGGTAATATAATGAACATAACAGTCTGAGGAATGGGGTAGTCCCAGAGACATGGAAGTTCGGTACAGACTGACTATCCCCAGAAGAGGGTGGTGGGGGGGAGAGATAAACCACAGAACTTATGTGCATGTATACATGAACAAGGGACATGGACAACAAAGCTGGGGAGAGGGCGGAAAGGGAGGGGGAGGAGGGAGTCACTGGGGGAAAAAGGAGAAACATCTGTAACAAAAATAAATTAATTTAAAAAAAATTATAAAGTGAAATGTCTTAAATTGTTTTATATTGGCTACAAAAATCATTATAAAACGCCAAAGCTCCTTTTTATTCTGAATGAGAGATAACTGTAGATTAATTTTAAAATGCCTAATTGAAATTAGAACTTAAAAATTTGTGTTTAAAAATGAACAATGGTTTTAAGAAAAATCCATCCTAACCCCAAAATTAAATTTGTAGCTTTCATGGACCACCATTTGAAATAAAGTAAGAAACCTTGCCCATTGCATTTACATTGCAACTTGAAGGTAGGGAATCCTGTCTAACTGGGAAATGCCCTAAAATTAATAGACGGCCAGCTAGTTTTCCTATTGCTTGTGTCAAATCATGACCGAGGTTGACAGGTTGTTCAACTCGGCTATTTATTTTTGTTTTTAATTTATTTATTTTTGTTACAGATATTTCTCCTTTTTCCCCCACTGATTCCCCCTCCCCTTCCCTTTCCGTCCTCTCCCCAGCTTTGTTGTCCATGTCCCTTGTTCATGTATACATGCACATAAGTGAGGTGGTTTATCGCTCCCCCCCTACCACCCTATTCTGGGGATAGTCAGTCTGTACCCCACTCCCACATCTCTGGGACTACCCCATTCCTCAGACTGTTATGTTCATTATATTCCACAAATAAGTGAGATCATATGATACTTGTTTTTCTCTGTTTGGCTTGTTTCGCTTAGGATGACACTTTCCAGGTCCCACCATGTCATCTCAAAAAATAAGATATCTTTCTTTATCACAGCTGCATAGTACTCCATCGTGTATATGTACCACAGCTTTTAGATCCATTTGTCTACTGATGGGCATTTGGGCTGTGTCCAGATCTTAGCTATTGTAAATAGTGCTGCTACAAACATGGGGGTACATATACACTTTCGGATTGGTGTTTTGGGCTTCTTAGGGTATATTCCCACAAGTGGGAACACTGGGTCAAATGGAAGTTCAATTTTTAATTTTTTGAGAAAACACCATATTGTTATCCATAGTGGCTGGATCAGTCTGCATTCCCACCAGCAGTGTACTAGAGTCCCCTTTTCTCCACACCCTCGCCAACACTTGCTGTTTGATGATGTGTTGATGGCAGCCATTCTGACAGGTGTGAGGTGATACCTCACTGTTGTTTTAATTTGCATCTCTCTGATGATTAGTGATGTTGAGGTTTTCTACATGTATCTCTTAGCCATTTGTATGTCCTGTATAGAGAGGTGTCTATTTAGTTTCTCTGCCCATTTTTTAATTGGGTTCTTTGTCTTTCTTTTGTTGAGTTGTATGAGCCCTCTACATATATTAGAAATTAACCCATTATCTGATACATCATTGGCAATTATGCTCTCCCATACAGTGGGTAGCCTTTCCATTTTGATGATTATATGTTTTTCTGTAGAGCTTTTGAGTTTGATGTAGTCCCATGTGTTCATTTTCACCTTTGTTCTGTTGCCTTAGGTGATGTGTCAGTGAAAATTCTGGTGCGTATGATGTCTGAAATTTTGTTGCCTACACTTTCTTCTAAGATTTTTATGAATTCATGAGTCACATTTAAGTCTTTTATCCATTTTGAGTTTACTCTTGTGCAAGGTATAAGTTGATAGTCTAGTTTCTTTTTTTTTTTTTTTTTTTTTTTTTTTGCATGTAGCTGTCCAATTTTCCCAACACCATTTATTAAAGAGACTGTCTTTAATCCACTGTATGCTCTTGCCATCTTTGTCAAATATTAATTGAGCATATTGCCCTGGGTCCATTTCTGGGTTCTCTGTTCTGTTCCACTGGTCTATATACCTGTTCTTGTGCCAGTACCAGGCTGTTTTGATTACAGTGGCTTTGTAGTATAACCTGAAATCTGGTAATGTGATCCCTCCAACTTTGTTCTTCTTTTTCAAGATTGCTGTGGCTATTCGAGGTCTTTTTTGGTTCCATATGAACCTTTGAATTATTTGTTATAGTTCTGTGAAGTATGTCTTTGGTATTTTTATGGGGATTGCATTGAATCTATAGATTGCTTTGGGTAGTAGGGACATTTTAATGATGTTAATTCTTCCAATCCATGAACAAGGTATGTGCTTCCACTTTTTTATTTTTTTATTTTTTTATTTTTTTTATCCTCATCCGAGGACATTTTTTTGATATTTTGTTCAGATAGAGTGAGAGGGAGAGAGAGAGAGAGAAACATCGACGTGAAAGCGACACATCGAGTGGCTGCCACCCACACGACCCAACCAGGGCTGGGGACAAACTGCAACCAAGGTACATGCCCTTAGCGGGAACCGAACCCGAGTCTCTCCGGACCGCAGTCCGACACTCTAACCGCTGAGCCAAACCGGCCAGGGCTGCTTCCACTTTTTTATATCTTCCTCCATTTTTTCCTTCAATGACCTGTAGTTTTCTGCAAATAGGTCTTTTATTTCTTTGGTTAAATTTATTCCTAGGTATCTTAATTTTTTTGTCACAATGGTAAATGGGACTGTTTTCTTAGTTTCTCTTTCTGTGAGTTCATCATTGGTATATAAGAATGCCATCGATTTCTTGACGTTAATTTTGTATCCTGCTACTTTGCCAAATTCATTTATTAAATCTACTAGATTTTTGATGGAGTCTTTAGGGTTTTCTGTGTATATGTACCACAGCTTTTTCATCCATTTGTCTACTGATGGACATTTGGGCTCTTTCCAGACCTTAGCTATTGTAAATAGTGCTGCTACAAACATGAGGTTAGGCCTGTAGTGCTATGAACTTCCCTCTCAGAACTGCTTTTGCTGTATCTCATAGGTTTTGTGTTGTTGTGTGTTCATTTTCATTGGATTCCAGGAAGTTTTTAATTTCTTCCTTGATCTCCTCATTGACTCATTCATTTATTAATAACATGCTATTTAGCTCCCATGTGTTCAATTGTCTTTGCATGTTCTTGTGGCAATTGATTCCCAGTTTTATACCATTGTGATCTGAGAAGATGCTTGATATGATTTCTATCTTCTTGAATTTGTAGAGACGTAGTTTGTGTCCTAACATGTGGTCTATCTTTAAGAATGTCCCATGTACACTTGAGAAGAATGTGAATTATGCAGTTTTGTGATGTAATTCTCTGTAGATATCTATTAAATCCATTTGGTCTGGTGCTTCATTTAGAGTCTCTGTTTCTTTGCTAATTTTTTGTCTAGAGGATCTGTCTAGTGATGTCAGCGGGGTGTTGAAGTCCTCTGCTATGATTGTATTGCTATTGATTTCTCCTTTGAAGTCCTCCAAAGATCTTTGATATATTTTGGTGCTCCTATATTGGATGCATATATGTTTATCTAGGTTATATCTTCCTGTTGGATAGATCCTTTCACTATTATGTAGTGGCCTTCTTTGTCTCTGATTATGGTCTTCATTTTGAAATCTAATTTATCAGATATGAGTATTGCTACCCCAATACTCATTGCTTCCTTTCCGTTTGCTTGGAAGGTTTTTTTCCATCCCTTCACTTTCAACCTATGTGAGTCTTTTGTTGTGAGGTGGGTCTCTTGTAAACAACATATAGATCATCATGCTTTCTTATCCAATCAGCTATTCTGTGTCTTTATATCAGAGCATTCAATCCATTTACATTTAGGTTGATTAGGGATATGTATTTATTTATTGTACTTTTGTTTGATGTGTGGTTATATTTTTCTTCCTATTTCTCCTGCTAATTACAGCAGTCCTTTTAACATTTTTTGCAGTGGTGGTTTGGTGTTAATACATTCCCTTAGCCTTTTTTGTCTGGGAAGCTCTTTATTTGACCACCTATTTTGAATGACCACCTTGCTGGGTAGAGTAGTCTTGGATTCAGATCCTTGTTTTTCATGACCTTGACTACTTCATGCCATTTCCTTCTGGCCTGTAGTGTTTCTGTTGAGAAGTCAGCTGAGAGCCCTATGGGGTTTTCTTTGTAGGTAACCTGTTGCTTATCTCTTGCTGCTTTTAGGATTCTCTCTGTCTTTAGTTTTTGGCATTTTGATTACTAGGTGTCTTAGTGTGGGCCTGTTGGGTTCTTACTTGGGGCTCTCTGTGCTTCTTGAACTTGAATGCCTTCTTCCTTCACCAAATTAGAAAAGATTTCTGGTGCTATTTCTTCAAGTATATTCTCTAACCCTTGCTCATTTTCTTCTTTTTTGGGGACTCCTATGATGCGAATGTTATTTCGTTTCCAGTTGGCCCACAGTTCTCTTAAGCTGTCTTCCTGGTTTATAATTGTTTTTTTCTTATGGTTTTCTGATTGGTTGATTTTTTTACCCTATCTTCTAATTCACTGATCCGGTCCTCAGCTTCCTCTACTCTCCTATTTAGACCTTCCAATGTGTTCTTTATTTCTGCTATGTCATTCTTCATTTCTTCTTGGTGGTTTTTAATTTCCAACTGGTTGATTTTCAACATTTCTATGTCTTTACTCATGGTGTTCATGTCCTTACACATGCTGTTAAGCTTCCTCAAGGTCACGGCTCTGAATTCTAGTTCTGTTAACTTGCTTAATTGCACCTCATTTATCTCCTCTTCAATAGAGGTCTCTTGTTCTTTCATTTGGCTTTTGTTTCTGTGTTTCACCATTGTGGCTATCACAGCAGGCTTTGGAGTCTGCCAAATTTTCCCTGTGGGTGTTGGTGTTCTGCTGTTTGTGGCTCCCTCTACTGGGATTGGATGAGGCTGGGAGGACCCACGTTAGGCTCCACTGTCAAGCCTTACTTTCCTGGTTAGAGTTGCTAGCCCAGGGAATGGTCTAGTTATCATCTAGCTTTTTGCCTGGAGGCTATTTGTAGGGGTCACCTGAAGAACCTTGGTTTCTAACCTGAATGAAAAACTCCCTCAGGTGCTCTGTGTAAGAGGATTTTCTGAGGATGAGGCAGATGCTGGTTGTTAATGGGCCTCAATTAGCATTTCAATGTCCACTGTGTGGGGTTGAATCTCCCAGGGAGTCGCAGCAGCCGCCTCTCCCCAGGGCCCTGGGAAGGAGTAAGATGACCACAGTGCTGTGTGGCTGCAACTCAGCAAAAGCCCTGAGTGCCCTCTAAATCCCAAGTGTCCCCACACAGTTCCAGTCCAGTCTGCCCTTCCTCTGCCGGAGCCCAATTTGAGTGGCTGCTGCTATTTTAGCCTTTGTCCCAGCTCTGCACTGTGAAGTCACTTAGGAGTTTAACCTGTGGGATCTGCTCCCAGCTAAGGCTGTCGCTTCTGGCCTAGGCCACAGCTCCCAGCCTAGGCTGCTGCTGACTGTGGGCTCCCAGCCCCCTCTCGCATCTCCGCAGGCCTACCAGGATTGAGTCAGTGTCCCTGGTTATGTGGTCCTCCAAGCTGCTTTTTAATTGCCTTTTCCTGATGATTTGTCTTTATTTTTGTTGTAATTCCAGTTTGGTCCTGAGAGATGGTCTGTGTAGCTTCCATTCACTCTGCCGCCATTTTTTTTCCTCTGGCTCTGCTCATTAGCTAGATGTAGAGGTCATAGCTGCTATTATGCATCTATAAATGTGGCATTTAGAAATTTAAAAAATAAATAATAGTGTTCCTTATGATATTGCCATGGAACAATGTTTGACACAATTTGGTCCATCCTCCTTAAAAGAGAACCTAAAAGAAACAATTTACTTTGGGGTGCTGGTTACCCATAAGCAACACAGTAAGTATATTGTTTTAATTTATGACTTAAAAAAAATAAATTGAATTATAATAGAAATAACTCTACACATAAACACCATTGCTTACTTGTGGTCCCTGCTTCCCTCCAAAAATATTATACCTAGATAGCGTAGTTTTATTTGAGAGGGATTTTGCGATGAATTCAGCATGCTTTCAAGGTGTTTCTAGAATCCAACTGCAAAGGGCAGGAGATCCCAATCATTCTTATTACATAGACCTCTATTACTATTATTGAGTATTTACTACTTATCAGGTACTTTGCCATCCCTGAAGATAGTGAGATGAATAATAAGGTGCGGGCACTAGCCTCAAGGATGTCTAATCCAAGGATGTCTACTAAGATAAGTACACCGACAATTACAATGCAAATAATAAGAATCGTAAAAGAGGATGTTAAGAGAACTAACTTTTTCCAGCTCCAGCACGTCAGCACGTGATTCAGGCCCAAGCAAGCCAACGAAGCTTTCCAGAAGAATACACATCACACGAAGTCATTAAGAATAAATTAGAATGTGTAGCATAAGGACGAGATGGGGAAAGGCATACCAAGCAAAGCAACTGTGTGTGCAGAGAAGTACAGACACGTAAACTAACATGAAGGATCCAGGTAGAAGTACGGGGCAAATGTGAAACTTTATCTTGAAGGCAATAGGATCCTTTGAAGCATTTTAAGCAAGAAAATGAACTGATCATATACATGCTTCAGGAAGACCACTATGACAGCAGTGTGGAAAATGCCTCAGAGGAGGGCCAAAGGAAAGGCAGGGAGAGACTTATGTGGCCAGCAATTTATAAAATGTCAGATGTCTACCATATCACAAAACATGTCAGACTAATTTGGCAGTAATTTCTACTTGATGGCAAGAGGGAAATATTTTAGATGTTGCTATAACATCATTATAACTCTATTCTCTGAAAATAATACTGAAATAATAATGAAATAAGAAACTACCATTTCATCTCTTTAATCCTCACAACCATCCTGCATGGTAGAATTTATCCCCATTTTGCAGTTGAGCCAAAAACATTTAGAAAAATTCAGTAAACTATCTCTAGCCACATATCTACTAAGTCACAGCGACATCATATAAACACAGGTGATCTGACTACACAACCACTCTTTCTATTGCACTATGGTTCTTTTTAGAGCCTCCAAGTCAGGAGGTTTATTACTGAAGGCCTAAAAAGACCCTTAAATTGTAGTCTCGTGGAAAATATTCCAATAATGTTATTATAGAAATCTCACAATTGTTTTATTATTTTAGTCATCCATGTATTAAAGTTTAAAACATTACTCAGAGAAAATATACTAAAGGAAACAGGCCACCATAGTGCTGATCTGGACCACATGGGGTTATTCTCAAAATTAATGCAACTTCTCAGAAAGAAATACTAACACTAAATTATGCTAAAAGTATTTTTGGCTCTTACTAAATGATGCATATAGAAAGGCTAGTTTAAAATAGTCACAGGTTTAAGGAAGAGATGTAAGATACCTCACTGGCATCACCTTTCCTTAAATCACCTAATTAGTCATGCAAAATGCAACCTTTATGCAATGGATGAGTTAACATTGCTATCACAACCTTCACTTTTCCATTATCTGACTTTTATAAGTTTAAATTTGCAGTCTTAAAGGTTGCTTCACTCTAGAATTTTTGCATTTAATTAAACACAGCAATAGAGGAAATCACATTTTTCAAAACAAGTGTTCATCATCTTAAATCTAGCAATAAAAAAGATGAGTCATCACTATTTTCAGAAGAAAGCTTTCAACTTCTCTTGCTACTGTGCTATTACTCTTCTTACAGGCAATATAAGGTCTGCCAAAAACATGTGGTTGCAACATCTATAAAATGCAATCACTGTACTTGTTTTCAAACTTTCCTATATGTTATTCTGTCATAGAGTGCAAAATCAAACATCCTAGCTCAAATTTATCAATTAGGCCTTTAAATAATATAACTTTATTTTTTTTTACTATTATTATAACATGTCAAAGGAATTTCTCTCTTCAAAATCCCAAGAACATGATGTTCCCTACAACTTAAGCTGGATATCCTCAAGTCATGTAAAGTACCCAGACACCCATATCAAAACCCAAAGAAACAAAAGCATTTTATTTTCCTAAAACTGAGTGGGAAAAGATGTTCTTGGAGTATGTTAAAAGGACTAAAAATTACAAACATTATCATGGCTATTTTATATCTCTAAGAATCATTTAAATCTACAATATATGCTTTCAAGTTGTCATTAAAGCATCCATTCAACTAGAATGTGGATGTTGTAGCCTTAATTTTAAAGGAGTCTATATGCAGATAAAAGTTTAAATTTCTAAATAGAGAATCTTTCATTGTTCAGCCAACAAACATGTAAATAGTACTTTCTAAGGTCAGGCACTATACCAGACCCCATCTTCTAGCAAAGGTAACAGTAGGGGCCAAAAGATGAAATTTTAAAAAATTTCACTTGTACCTGCATTTTAAAAAAATAATGTCATTACATCAGTCCTTGAATTCATTTTAAACCCCTTAAAGCTTTTGCTTTACTTCTCTGACAAGACTATTGCAGTTACACAGAAATGAGGTAGGCACTTTCCCACAGTAAGTCAGTTGTTGACTTGGACCTCGTGGAGGGACACTGTCATGGTCTTGTCACCATGTCTCAGCCTCTTCTCCCTTCTAGTAAGGTTCAGAGAGATTAGCATCATCATGGAAGATGCATCACTCTTACTAGTCATATTAGAGATCAATAGGTAAATTTAAATGCTCAGTAATTGCATTACAATGAGAATTATAACAAGCGTTCAATTCTACGAGAAATCCCTTGACCAATGTATTCTATTCCTGCAGGCAAGCCTATTTGGGAAACCAAATTATATTCTGAAACTGACTTAGTAAAATGAAATCTGATCAAAGGGAGGTGAATATTATCAAAGATGTGGACTTGAAAAAGAAAGGGTACCAAGAAGAAATCTCAGAAAGGTAGATAGAAAGCCAGGGTACAGTGATATCTTTGAAGGCTTGGGAAAAGAGATTTTCAAGAAGAAAGACTTCTGTGAATGCTGTGAAAGATGAAATAAAGTGTAAACAAACAACTCCCCATCTCCCCCTCATCCCAACCCCACAAGGCTTTTGGATTTTTCTTTTAGAAGATAATTGATGTCTGCTTAACAGTCAATTCAGATAGTGGGGCTGGAATCAGACTACAATGGGCTGATGAGAAAGGTTCTTAAAAAGATAAGATGGCAAGTGTGGGACATCCTTCGAAGAGCCAGGCAGGAGGGGGAAAGAATAACAAATAGAGAGACAGGGTCTATGATAGTTCAGCCATGTCTGTACTCTGAAGTGTAGTAAATAACAGAGAAGAGAGTAAACAATAAAACAAAAACCAGCATTGATGAAATCAAGACCAACAATGGAGGCATCATAAATTAGGCTTAGATATCAAGGAACATCTCTTCTGGATTAAAAAGAAACTAGGTGGTAGAACAGATATAAATAAATTGATATGGATGGAGACATAATTCAACAAGAGGTACACCTGTCTTAAAAGACATTTTTTTTTCCACATGGGAAAGATAATTTGTTGAGAAAAGGGCCAATAGTGACAGGATAGGTATTTTGAAGAGGGCAGTAAATGTTTGGAAAAGGTGATGTGGAGAAATGTATGAGGAGCTGTTTAAGGAGAGTGCTGAGGTTGCAAGTCACAATGGAGACCCTCAGTTTGGTATTAGTTCCCTCAACTCTAATTTCATCCAGCATCTCTCAGCACATATACAGGAGTAGAAAAGACAGGAGATTGATCCAAATCATGGTGAACAGAACAGATCTAATAAAAACACAGGGAATCCCTGATGAGAGCACTGGTAAGAGAGTAGATAGAGCGATACACCCGAAGCTTCTACACAATATGTGGGAGAAATGAAGCCATCAGTGGGTGGTATACTAAGGAGAAAATTGAGGGCTGGATAATCTAGAAAGCTTGATGAAAACTATCACAGTCTGCAATTCCTAGAAGCAGAACCTGAAACAAAGGTTGTCTGTAGACAACTTATTTTAGAAACTCCAGGGAACCAGAATGAGGAAAAAGGAAGTGAAACAGAGAAGAAAGGAAAGGCAATAAAAGGATGTGTTATCAAATTACTCACTGCTATAATTAACTGGTGCTTGACACATTTGAACTTCTGAGAACTATAAAATGTGCCCATAACCGTTCACTAAGGGCACAAGAGGGTAAAGCATTTTCCATGTACTTTGCCATTTACCAAGGGTGACCCCATGGGCATGAACTCCATCACATTTCTATTTTGCACATACATGAATGCCAGAGTCCTGAAAACATCCCATGCTGCAGCATCAGAGAAGTCTCGGGGCAGGAAGTAAGAGATATTCAAAACACGATGTGTGATAAGATGCTTCCAGGTTTGCCTTTAGCAATTTGGCCAAATCCTAACCAAAATTCTTCCATAGCAGTGGTTGGAGAAAGGAGTAAGTATATGTAAAGTGGTACAAAACACAAGATCAAGTATAAAGTAAGAAAGTGAGAAAGCTAAAAGAATAAAAGTCTAGTGATTTCAGATTTCTATATCCACATTTCATATTTTAGAGTTGTAATTATTCCAGATATTAAAAAACATATGGATATGGCTTTGAGAGTTACTGAAATTGAGGTAATCTGGAAATTCTGAGAAGGTATGTCAGATTGGTTATACAGCGATAACAAGTTTGATACCCAAACCTCTAATTTATAACAATAATGATGTATTTCTTATTCAGATTATATGTTTAGATCAGAGAAAGCTCTACTCCATTACACTGCGGCTCATGCAACCCAAGCAATCTCTACCTGGAACATGACCAGTCTGTATGGCAAGAGGAAAAGACAATATGGTAAACCATGACTTGGCTATCAAAGCTTCTGTTCAGAAATTACACTCATCACTTCCTTTTACACTTCCTGGAAAAATCAAGCCATATGTCCATGCCCCAGCTCCATAGAGCAGGAACATATAATTCTTCCATAGAGAGGATCACTAGCTAGAGGGGCATCAAATGTAAGTGAACAGGAATATCATCTACCACTGGGACTACATTCTTGCATGACACATATGAACACTTGCTGATGGCAAGGTTGAAGTAGAAAAGAACAATGGCTTCCATTAATGAAGGTCAGAAAACAAAAAACAATAAGGAGCTCTAGAAGGTGGTCCGGCCAAAGAAAAAATGGAGCTCTTGGAAAATATTCTAGAACCTTTGGTGTAAAGGAGCATGGTGACAAAGACCATGGGCTTGAGAGTTTTCTAGGGAAGCACTGTCCTTGGGAGAGAGTTCATTTTTAATTAAGGTGAAAAACAGTTCTGGAAAATGATTGAGGATGAAATGGGAGTTATTTATGTTTGTTGTGGTGGTGTTTTGAGCTCTTCTTAGAGTTCAATCTTGTTCTGGATAATAAACTTCACTTGCTTCGCTTCAACTACCTCCTAAATCCAGACATCTCTCAATTTTTTTTTTTTTTTTTGTACAGATAGAGTGGGAGGGAGAGAGAGTGAGAAACATCGACATGAAGGGACACATCGAGTGGCTGCCACCCGCACGACCAACCAGGGCCGGGGACAAACTGCAACCAAAGTACGTGCCCTTAGCAGGAACTGAACCCGGGTCTCTCCGGACCGCAGGCCGACGCTCTAACCGCTGAGCCAAACCGGCCAGGGAAGACATCTCTCAATTTTTTACTTTAAGCCCATACCTCTCCCCTCACATGGTTCCCAGATCAAAGTCAGTTCATAGAGGCCCCTGGTTAATAGGGAGGTCATGGACCCTGTGCAAGGATGTTTCGGTGTCACTGGGAATACATGCTGTAAATACCATCCTGACTTCTCTCCAACAAGCATGTTGTCATTTTCCAGGGTAATTATGTACTGTGGGTGACCACACTTTTCAAATACAAATATATATGGAGTGTGAGGCAAAGCTGAGAATGTAAAACCCCATCATGAACCTCTGTTTATAGAGAGGAGCTTATGAAAACCAACTGTTTTGCCCCAAGTGTGTATCTGATTGTTAGTCTAAGGGTTGTTGGACACAGCATGTAGTCATTTCCTATCCCTGTATTTTATCATGGAACATTACTAACCTGTGACATAAGGCATTATAGTAGGAAGAGCCCAGTAGAAAATCTTAAAATTCCCCTTCAACAATATTAGTTCTGACCAAGGGACCTATTATAATGTTAAGGAAGTATGACAGAGCAGAAGACAACAGAAACCACTGGTCTTGCCAAGGACTCCATCACTTAGAAGTAACCAGCCTGATAGAGTAGAATGGTCTGTTAGAGGCAAAACTAAAGCATCATCTTAGTGACAATACCCTTTATATTAAGTTGTTGTCATCCAAGATGCAGTAGCTGATATGCAAGCCGTATCCCCAAAGGCTAGAATATACATACATCTGTGACCCAAGGAGTAAAAATAGAATTGGTGATTCAAACAATGTCCCTGTGATCTCATTGCAGGATGTGTGCTTACTACCCTGCAACTTTAGTCACTGACTGGTGAGAGGTCCTGGCCCAAAAGTATGTGTGTGTTGGGATTTGAGGGTATGGGGCAGTGGAAATAAATGGGGGTAATTTCTGCCAAGAGCCATCATATGCTCATCTTGTCAATTTGGAATTTTCATCCCAGGTAACTAAGATCAAAATAAAGGAGTTGTTATACTGGCAAAGGTCATGGACCCTGACTACCAAGATGAACTCTTGTCTGCTAAACAATGGGACCAGGAGAAGAGCATCTGGAACCCAGGGGCATCTCTAGTGCCTCCCTATCCAGTGATTATAGTAAACAGTCAGCCACAACAAGCACAGCACAATAAGGGCAAAGCAACCAAGGACTCAGGTTGCTTATGTTACCCGACCCCCAACCCTGCATGATCCAGGACCTTTCGCATGTCAGGCAACCTTCAGGGTCTTGACTCTTGCAGGAAAATTTTCAAGACAATAGTCCAGGTGAAAATGAGAGTACGTTTACTAAAGCTTGGGTCAGGGAAGCAAAAGACAAGCCCCCGGAGAGAAGATCATGGGGTGAGCCTGGGAGGAGCTACTGCCGACCCTGCTCCAGGGTGCAAGTTTCATTGGGAACCTTAGAGCTTAGAATAGAAGAAGCAAAGTACATGCCTAAGGAAAGGGGGATGCAGGTGAGCTCAAAGAATAGTACAAGCTGGCGTCCTATGCCCTGAGAGTGTTATCTATTTTCTATAGGTGAGAATTTAAGGGGAGGTCTCAGGGGAGGATCTCAATGGAGTATTCATTAGATTTCCAGGTGTGTTGTTTAGCATGCTGATGTATTAAAATGAGCATGTAATAAGGTCTGGGGTCATTTTCTGGTTAGTTTCACCTCTATGTTGGATTCATCTAGCTCTAATTGTTTTGTTGCTGTTGTTGTTACTATCTCCCTCAGTAAGGTGATTTAAACCACCTGCTCTTAGTTATCTTTGGTTAGGGAGAATAGGTTTAAACCACCTGCTTTTAGGCATCTTTGATTAGGGAGGAGTCCTGTGATTTATTAGCTGGCTGTTAATTGCTCAGCCTTTCCAGCTATTTGTTCAACGATTTATCTCATTTCTTCATTTCAGTTGCCAGGGAATTTTCCTGAGTTTCTTACTAACCTGCCTCTTTTGAAGAAGTAGTCTGGGTCAACCTGGCAGACAAGCTATTCAGATCAGTCAAACTTTTGGTAAAGAGAACATCGTAGAGGAATTAAAAGATGTCCATGATCCCTGGCCGATTTGGCTCAGCGGTTGGAGTGTCTGCTGTGGACTGAAAGGTCATATGTTCAATTCCTGGTCAAGGGCATGTACCTGGGTTGCAGGTTTGATCTCGAGCCCCTGTGGAAGTCATACAGGAGGCAACTAATCAATCTCTCTCTCTCAAATCAATGTTTCTCTTTCTCTCCCTCCCTCTCTTTCTTCCACTCTATCTAGAAAGCAGTGGAAAAATATTCTCAAGTGAGGATTTTAAAAATAATAATAATAAAATAAATAAATAAATAAAAGATGTCCATGAAATAAGGCACAGGGACCAGATGCAGTGTTTTACTTTTCTTCTTGCCTCGGAGACTGTAGCTAGCCACCATATTGAAGAAAACTGTGACTGGCACCTCCTCCCTGGGGAAGGGAGGGCACCACATCGTCACAACATTCCAGGTCCCATATTGTAATGGGGAGAAGGACGGACATAATGAAAGGATGTGAGTGGTCCAAGGGGTGGCTTGTATCAGATTTCTCAGACGTAGCAGTTCAGATGCCCGTGGCCTCATCTGCCCCTTGTTCTAGCTGCTGAGCAGATTCAGCTCTGCGTAGGCTCTCACTAACTTCACGCAGCGCATCCTGACAGCACGTCCCCTCGTGCCTGAACTGAGTGCCTCTCTTACCTCTTTTCTTTTAGATACTTACTCAGAACCAAGTGAGACAGGAGCCACAAGATAAATTATTCCAATTTGAAGTCAGAAATCAGAACCTGAGACAAAAATATACTCCAATTGATTTAATGAAGGGAGTGAGGAAAGCAAGACAGGGTAGAAGAAGGAGCCAAACAAGCATTTGACTTCAGCAGACCAGTGTCAGTCCCATGGGGCAACCTGGAGCATGAACTGGGCTGGCCCTGGGGCTGAGGACAGAACTTCCCGGTGCAATGACTTACTGGCAATACTCCAGAGATCAGCACACTGATGATTTGCTGGCAAACAACCCAGCAGCTTGGGGATGGGTGGACAAGCCCAGTAAAGAGAATCTGGTGGACCACCTATCACATCTTTTTTGTCTTGTGATGGAGAGTCCTGGGAAGCTGTTCACATGGCTGCTCAGAGTACAGCACTCAGGATCAAACAATCATTTCATGTAGTAGCAGCCAGCTTTATAGCACATCCTTGATTTAACTCTTCTTTCTCCTCTGTCTCCCTTCCCTAGTTTTATTTCATACTTCCTGGGATTTTAATCCCTAATAAAGCAGAATCTAAGGTAAGACTACTGTGAAAAGAAGAATCAAGGGACCTGGGGCCTGGGTAGATATTCAATGGCTCAAGATGCAGTCAGCTGGTAGAAAGGAAAGGGGGAGGGAGGGAGGCAGAATAAAAGACCTGATTTAATTAAGAGGCTTGTACAGAATGAGGTCTCTTGAGCATGGCGCGGGAGACCTGGTGAAGGTAGCAGTCTTGCTCAACACTTATGCAGTATTTTAATGAGAAGTTAATCTACAGAGTCCCATACCTCACGTAACTCAAGGCAAGCAAAACTCAGCCAGTCAAAGATTTTGGAAGATGGAAATCTCTCAAATATAAGATATTTTACGATTTGTCTTCTAACAAAAATGTGTGACTAAATAGTTCATAAAATTAATTACTCTATAATTAAATACCAAGGATGCCTACATATTGATAGGTGACTGGGAAAGGGTTATTTGACTTCCTGAATGCTTTCTACTCAGAAGACTCACAAACCTTCCCTCCTGGGAGAGAAGAAACCTCTAGTTACCTGGGGAAGTTATCATTTAAACCATAGTTCTTAAGGATGGTGTAAACTACTATATTTTTACTATAGGGGCCTTTGAAATATTCCTCAGTGTTGAATGTGAGCAACCTTTCATATAGTGCAGAGAAATAAAAATTATCTTAAAGCTCCATTTGAACTGCTTCTCTAGTATTAAGTTACATAGATTATTATGCCTACTCAATTTACTTACTTCATGTTTATGGTATATTCAATAAATACCCCATTATCTAAAGTCTCTTTAACCATCTTCAGTGTGAAAAGCAAGAATTCACTTACCAGCACAGAAAATAAGATTATTGTGCCTTGCAATACTATTATAATTCATTATATTCGTTAACTTTTTTATTTCCCCAGGTTCGGAACACTTCCTGAATGTTATCAGGTCACTATATGAAACAGTGCCATATAAAGCTGACTGGTGAAATATTACTCTGATTGTCACCGAAGGGTGAAGAATGGTCAGCCCAAGACCAATCAGTGAAGACATCAGAGACTGACTGAAACCCTTTATTATTTCTAATAAGCAGACATTATACCATGCTCTGTGTGTACACCTGTAAACAATATATTAACATGTTTGAATACATTAGTTATAAGCATATAGCTGTAAACAAATGCATTTTATATATAACTCAAGTGCCTTTTCATGGATTTGAAAGTTGTTGTTTTTTTTTAATGACAGAAGCTATGCATAATAAACAAAGCTAAACAACCACCACAAAGAAGGGAAATGCTCAAAATATGTGCAATTTTGGAAAGTTATACCAATAAAATGTTAAGAATATCTTCTAATAAATGCCTGTGAGTAGATATTTTAAAAGCTTAATCCTTTTGTTATTAAAAGTTTAAGGTACCCACCCACACATCTTAGGTGTCTGTACATTGTCACAAAATGCCTAGACAAAGAGCTACTATGTGAATAGGACATACATTTTCTCATAGTTATAAGAAACAGCGAAGAGGCATGTTCATTGACAAACAAATCTAGAAGGAGCTATTAAACAGAGTTTTACTGTAAATTTCCCTGTCATATTGGTTGCCAAGTTTTAGTTTTTTTAAATGCACACAAGCAAAACGTTGGAATATAAAACATCAGCAGAAATCTTCATATTTCTGAGACTCCTAACACCTATTCCAAATTTCAGTGTAGCATTCAGTGACATCCTAATGCTGTTAATTCATTCAGCATTAGTCATTGAGAGTCCACTCTGTGCCAGGCACTGGCTGGAGGCAGGGTTATAATGGTGACTGAAAGTACTTTGCAATATAGCATATGTGTCTCTCCAGATCATAACAGTGTAAGATCCTCAAGGAAGGGAACCATGTTTTATATTTCCCATGGAGATTAGCACAGTGCCAAGCACATATTAGGTGCTCAACACTACCTTTAGAAGTCCTGATGATGTTTGCTGACATATGAACAATTCATTTTTTTTTCTTTTTTATCCTCACCCGAAGACATTTTTGCATTTATCTTCAGATAGAATGGGAGGGAGAGAGGAAGGAAGAGAGAGACAGGAACATCGAAGCGAGAGAGACACATCGAGTGGTTGCCACTCACACGACCCCAACTGGGGCCAGGGATGAACTGCAACCGAGGTATGTGCCTTTAGCAGAAACCGAACCCAGACCTCTCTGGTCCATGGGCTGACACTCTAACTGCTGAGCCAAACCAGACAGGGTGAACAATCCATTCTTATACTTTAAAATATATCATTTAGAGCACAAACATAGAGTAATTTTTATGAGTTATAGCATAAAATGCCTATATATTGACCAGCAACTTTGCCTCTCAGACACAAATGGTCACCCCATTTCTTAATTGCTAGACAGCCTGAACTCTGTGTCACCGCTGTTCTCCACAACATGCTCCACACGAGTTCTTCTAACCACACTTATTTCAGCTCATCCATTTAATTTACCAAACAGTTACAGTCTTAGTCTTTTTACATTAACTGCTTTTAGGGCAGGTTCCTCACTTCATTTTGTTATTCCATTTATTATTTATATTCCATCTGCTTTCTAAAATGATTGAAGGTGGCTTAAAATATTAAAATGTATGATATACAAGACCATTAGAAATAAAAAGGGAGATAAAAAAAAAACAGTTCAGAGTAATGAATAAACATATCAAAAGATAAAAATGAGTTACTATAAGAGGGCACCAAATATAGCGTCACATTTTTGCAAAGTCAAGGAGAAAAGTGAGCTTATGCTATAATATATGGTTCTCCTTGACAGATTCAAGGACTTAGATAAACATAACTGTGGCAGAGACGGCTAGGTATCCACCATCTGTTCCTGTCTTCCACAGTGACAGAGTTGTGGCCGGGCCACAGTAGGGGCTGCACTTCTCAGCTTCTCTTTCAAGAAGGGGAGTGCATATCTGAACCCTCACCAATGGGATGCAAGCAGAAGTGATGTATAATTTCTGCATCTCATGCTTCAAAGGAATTATGGAACCCTGGCCTTCCAGTCTTTCTCCTTCTTACCAGCCAGAATGGGAATGGCCAGAATGGCCTTGGAAGCCACAAGATGAAAATGATGGAGCTCTGCTTGGCCTGGATTGACCAAAGGAAACAAGAGGGTAGGCTTTCTCTTAGGAAACACAGATTGCCTAATTTGAATAGTGTCCCAAAGTCATCCAAACACCTAAAAAAAGTAATCCAAAGAGGGTATCTCTGAGTGCAATAAAAAACGATACTGAATGTCAAGAGAAATAAAGTCTGAGGTGACAGCTGGTATGTAGGGTCAGACTATTTGAAGAATTAGGAGAATGGTAACAAGAAACATGCTGCATTCTAGCTGCCACCTGCAGTCCTGTGCCTGCACTAATGAGCACCAGGAATGCCTGTCCCAGGGCCTGGCACTGCCTACACAAGGCTCGATAAAGGGCCCCTCATTCTGACCCTTTGGGCCTAAGTACCCAGTTGACCATCATATCACTCAAGTCTGATTCCAGGGTTTCACTTATATGTGGAATATAAAGAATAAAATAGGATTCCAAAATGGTGGGGGAGTGAATGGAAGCTACAAAGACCATCACCCAGGACCAAACTGGAATTACAACGAAAATAAAGACAAATTGTCAGGAAAAGGCAACAGAAAAGCAGCTTGAAAGAACACATAACCAGGGACACTGAATCAATCATAGTAGGCTTGTGGAGACACGAGAGGGGGGCTGGGAGCCCACGGTCAGCAGTGGCCTTAGCTGGGAGCAGCGGTCTTGGCTGTGAGCAGCACTCTCGGGGTTATGTTCCCAAGCAGCTACACAGTGCAGAGCCAGGACAGATACTAGAGTAGCCACAGCCACTTACCTTGGGCTCTGACAGAGGGAGGGCAGACTGGACTGGAACTGTGTGGGGACACTCAGGATTTAGAGGGCGCTCAGAGCTTTTGTTGAGTTGCAGCCACACAGCACTGTGGTCATCTTACTCCTTCCCAGGGATCTGGGGACAGGAGACAGCCCCTCCCTCAGAGATTCAACCCCACCCAATGGCCATTAAAATACTAATTGAGGCCCATTAACAACCAGCAGCTGCCCCACCCTTGGAAAATCCTCTTACACTGAGCACCTGAGGGAATTTTTCATTCAACTGAGAAGACAAGGTTCTTCAGGTAACCTCTACTGATAACCTGCAGGCAAAAAGCTAGAGGATAACTATACCATTCCCTGAGCTAGCTACTTTAACCAGAAAAGTAAGACTTGACAGTGGTGTGTAACGTGGGTCCTCCCTGGCTCATCCAAAACCAGATGAAGGAGCCACAAGAAGCAGAATACCAAGACCCACAGCTAAATTTTGGCAGACTCCAAAGCCCACTGTGATAGCCAAAATGGGGAAACACAGAAACAAAAGCCAAATGAAAAAACAAGAGACCTCTATTGAAGAGGAGATAAATGAGGTGCAGTTAAGCAAGGTAACAGAACTGGAATTCAGAGCCATGATCTTGAGGAAGCTCAACAGCATGTGTAAGGACATGAGCACCATGAGTAAAGACATAGAAATGTTGAAAATCAACCAGTTGGAAATTAAAAAACACCAAGAAAAAATGAAGAATGGCATAACAGAAATAAAGGATACATTGGAAGGTCTAAATAGCAGAGTAGAGGAAGCTGAAGACTGGATAAGTGTATTAGAAGATAGGGTAGAAAATATCAACCAATCAGAAAACCAAAAGGAAAAAAACAATTAAAAAGTATCCAGTTGACCAGGAAGACAGCTTAAGGGAACTGTGGGACAACTGGAAACGTAATAACATTCGCATTATAGGAGTCCCCGAAGAAAAAGAAAATGAGCAAGGGTTAGAGAATATATTTGAAGAAATAGTGACAGAAAACTTCCCTAATTTGGTAAAGAAAGAAGGCAATCAAGTTCAAGAAGCACAGAGAGCACCAAGAAGAACCCAAACAGGCCCACACCAAGACTCATAGTAATCAAAATGGCAAAAACTAAAGACAAAGAGAAAATCCTTAAAGCAGCAAGAGATAAGCAACAGGTTACCTACAAAGAAAACCCCATAGGGCTCTCAGCTGACTTCTCAACAGAAACACTACAGGCCAGAAGGGAATGGCATGAGGTAATCAAGGTCATGAAAAACAAGGATCTGAATTCAAGACTACTCTACCCAGCAAGGCTATCATTCAAAATAAAAAGTCAAATAAAGAGCTTCCCAGACAAAAAAGAGGCTAAGGGAATATATTAGCACCAAACGAGCACTGCAAGAAATGTTTAAAGGACTGTTGTAATTAGCAGGAAAAATGGGAAGAAAAATATAACCACACTAAACAAAAATGGCATAAATAAGTACATATCAATAATCACCTTAAATGTAAATGGATTGAATGCTCCGATAAAAAGACACAGAGTAGCTGATTGGATAAGAAAGCATGACTCATCTATATGTTGTTTGCAAGAGACCCACCTCACAACAAAAGATTCACAGACGTTGACAGTGAAGGGATGGAAAAAAAATCTTCCAAGCAAATGGAAAAGAAAAAAAAGCTGGGGTAGCAATACTCATATCTGATAAAATAGATTTCAAAATGAAGACCATAACTGGAGACAAAGAAGGCCATTACATAATATTGAAAGGATCTATCCAACAGGAACATATAGCCTTGATAAACATATATGCACCCAATATAGGAGCACCAAAATATATTCAAAATCTTATGGAAGACTTTAAAGGAGAAATTGATAGCAATACAATCATAGCAGATGACTTCAACACCCCGCTGACATCACTAGACAGATCCTCTAGACAAAAATTAGCAAAGAAACAGAGACTCTAAATGAAGCACCAGACCAAATGGATTTAATAGATATCTACAGAGAATTACATCACAAAACTGCAGAATTCACATTCTTATCAAGTGCACATGGGTCATTCTCAAAGATAGACCACATGTTAGGACACAAACTAAGTCTTTACAAGTTTAAGAAGATTGAAATCATAACAAGCATCTTCTCAGATCACAATGGCATGAAACTAGAAATCAATTGCAACAAGAACATGCAAAGACATTTGAACACATGGAAGCTAAATAGCATGTTATTAAACAATGAATGGGTCAATGAAGAGATCAAGGAAAAAATTTAAAACTTCCTGGAATCCAATGAAAATGAACTCACAACACAAAACCTATGGGATACAGCAAAAGCAGTTCTGAGAGAGAAGTTCATGGCACTCAGGCCTACCCCCATGTTTGTAGCAGCACTGTTTACAGTAGCTGAGATCTGGAAACAACCCAAATATCCATCAGTAGAGGAATGGATAAAAAAGCTGTGGTACATATACACAATGGAGTACTATGCAGCTGTAAGAAAGAAAGATCTCTTATCCTTTGAGAAGACATGGAGGGACCTGGAAAGTGTCATCCTAAGAAAAACAAGCCAAACAGAGAAAGAAAAGTATCATATGATCTCACCTATTTGTGGAATATAATGAACATAACAGTCTGAGGAATAGGGTAGCCCCAGAGATCTGGAAGTGGGGTACAGACTATCCTCAGTCCTGGGGGGAGAGATAAACCACAGATCTTATATGCATGTATGCAGGAACAACGGACATGGACAACAAAGCTGGGGACAGGGCAGGGAGGGAGGAGGAGGGGGAATCAGTGGGGGGAAAAGGGGAAACATCTGTAAAAAAATAAATAAATAAATTTAATTTTTTAAAAAAAGAATAAAATAAACAAAATGGAAACAGACAGATACAGAGAGAGTACTGGTGATTGACAGAGGGGAGGCAGCTCGGGCACTGTGTGAGACGTGGGGGTGACTGAGATATACAAAGTGGTAGCCAGAAAATAGTCACAGGGAAGTAAGCACAGGAAATACAGTCAATAATATGGTGACAGCTATGTATGGTGCCAGATGGGTAACTGGAAACATCGGGGAGAACACTATGTACTGTACGTGATTATCTAACTACGAAGCTGTACACATGAAACCAACATATAAGAATATTTTTTAGCCCTGGCCGGTTTGGCTCAGCGGTTAGAGCATCGGCCTGCGGTCCAGAGAGACCCGGGTTCGGTTCCCGCTAAGGGCACGTACCTCGGTTGCAGTTTGTCCCCGGGCCTGGTTGGGTCGTGCGGGAGGCAGCCACTCGATGTGTCCCTTTCACATCGATGTTTCTCTATCTCTCTCTTCCTCTCTCTCCCACTCTATCTGAATAAAAAATGGAAAAATGTCCTCAGGTGAGGATAAAAAAAAAAAAAAAAAAAAAAAAAAAGAATATTTTTTAGAAGTCCTGGAACATAATGGGAAAGAAATATTCAGTAGAGAATCTATGTCTCCATATGACGTGGTGTGTGTTAAATAATCGTTCAATTCCATCCTTAATGTATATATCGCATTTTTAATTCCTTCAGCAACCCTGCCAAGTAGGTATTATCAACTCACTTTTAGTGAAGAAAATAGTTTCCAAGATCTGTCAAGACCCATTTCAGCATTACCCTGGGCTCTTTTAGTTACACAAGTGTAAAAACCAATTCACACCACCTTCAGTAAAAATATGGAAATCTTTGGTTGACACAATCATGGTGTGGAGAGTGCTTGAAACATGGCACAACAGGTGCTCAGATGGCAGGACTCTGTGTTCCTCTTCATCCCTGCAAAAGGAGATGGACCTGGGGGAGCATGATGGCCACCAAGAACACGAGAATCACATCTTCGGAGTTTAGAAAACCTAACCTAAAGAGAGTACTTTTCCCCAAAGCTCTGGGTAGGGTTGCATATCATTTCCTGAACCAAGCTCTGTGTCCAGAAACATGACTGTTCAGGTCTGGGTCTACTACACTCCCCTTTGAGAGAGGGAGGATTTAATGTAGCCCCCTCTGCTATGACACAGACCTGTCCTCCCTACCTGACGTATACACACAGGGTATTATATATTTTTTAAAGAAGAAAATGAATTCTGGGCAAAAACATGTGGGAGATATCTATTATAGTCATCACCCTTCACCTCCATGCATATTGCAATCCTTTTTCTCATACATATAAATATAAAATTATTTCACTTGACATGATGTAAATATTCACATATAACCTCTTCCCAAAGGACATGATCCAAATTCTCATAAACTCAGAATTTCTGAATATTATCCATGTTTTTTCACCCAGTTTGGTTGTCATTCTTCAAGATCTAGCAATCTATGGTCAATTAATGATTTAACCTCCATTTTCAGACATAGAAGGAAAACAAAATGACAGAAGGGAAACAAAATAAGGACAAATGATGCCCATTGGAGAAAAGAGAGAAGGGGAAGCAATGTCCAATGGGTAGCTATTCACAGCGTTGCCCATTCAGCTGGAAAAGGATAGCGAGGACTCACTCTCCTGATGGTGATGTGAGTTCCTTCATCTGCTGGATCATCACACTGCGCCCACCTGGAGGATCCTTGCTGTCAGTGACCCTCCACCACAGTACCTGAGAGACATGGGGAGGAGGCCCTTTGAGGGCCGCAAAGCTTCAAGCTATTGCCTGTTTGTATGGTTTCTAGGGTCTGAAACTGCCTTGGAGTTTAAGCAATCACATACTACGTGCTAGGCCTGGGGTTTCTCTTCAATACAGCTCCCCTAAAATCCTCTGAACTCTCCGGGACACATAGACTGTCCCCAAATGTCTAGTTGAGCCTCAATCTTCTCAGCCCTAGTAAAAATACAGTGAAAGTTGATTATCTCTTCTTTCAAAGCACTGGACTTAAGACCAACTTCCACAATCAGACAACAGCACTATAATATCAATTTATTCTCTTTTTTTTGGCATTATTTAATATGCTTCTTGAGATCTGTATAATTCAAGTACTGATTATAAAAGTTACAAGAGCATAGTAAAACCTGAAAGCCTCTTCCAAAGTCCACAATACTTTTTCAAGAAAAATAGGAATTGTTAAAGTATATAGAATATGCTCCAAGGAAATTAAGCCTCGAATTTAGTTTGACAGCCAGGTGTCCCAATCACCCAGATCATCGCTTCTCTACAACACTGAGCTTCTGCTCTGCAAAAGTGAGTGCCAATTAACTCTAACCAGCATTTGTGTGGTAAACCACTCTCCTTTCATCTCCAACACACACACGTGCACACACACACACACACACACACAAAACCACACGTCCAAAAAGTTTGTTACAGTAAAATAGACAATATTTCTATTCGTTTGTTTTTGTTTGTATTTTGCTTTTGAGAAGCTGTCATATCTGGAACCATCACTGAGGTATTTGGCTTTTAAACAAGTGTTTTGCAAGTGAGTTAATAGCAGCTCTTCTAATTCCAGTCAACAATGTCTGTTACGCACACCCAGCATACACACCCCATTTTACACTCTCACTGCTTGGAGGCAGTGAGCTATCTTTACACTTCCAACTAATTTCTTTCACATCTAAGATATCTGTTCAGCAACATTGTAATTTTCCTTATACACAGTAAATGAAAACTCTCATTATATGTTGCTACATTTGGGAACAGCTAAAAATGTTATTTCAAGAAAGGAAAACAGAAGATGTAGGCACCAAGAAACTTCTCCAAGTGTGTGTCCAACATTACATTATTGTGTGAGAGTCATCCAGCCCCTTTCCTATGTAGAGGGAGCGTGTTCCCAGTTGCATCATTTAAGCTATCTTTACAAAATTCCAGTAATGGGAAATATGCATAAATATTATCTCTGTTTACAGGTTGTGGCTAAAAAAAAAAAAATCATTATTTCAGACCTAGGAAGAAAGGCTGCCTTGATTTGAAAGTAGATGGTTTAAGATTGAAGAAAAAGACAAAGAAAAATATTGGGAGTAGAGATGGCAAACACAAAAGTTGAACTTCCATTCTTTTGTGTTTGGTTTGTGACTAGTTTGTGACACTGACCTCCCAGGAATTTCAAGTTGGAAGTTGTACAGTAAATAGTTGATTTATCAGGCCCTGGTTGCTCACACCCTGCTCACTTCAAAGAAAGGCCTGACTTCAAGAGTACTAGCCCTTGGCCAATTCCTGGCAAATAACCTCTGATCCCTTGGAATATCTTGCCTTATAAAACTATTTTGTATTTGTGAATTTTTTTTGCCATCTTCCATCAGTTTGACCAAATGGCTCATGCTAATGATGTGACTTGCAGTGAATACCCATTTTGTATGCCTGAAGTCCTGGGACACCCTGTATTAGTCTGACCTTTGTATTGGGGAGAGGGAGCTAGACACCAAATAGCTAAGGTCATCATACCTATATAGATGACCTCAAGTAAAAACCCTAGACACCAAGGCTTCCTGTGAGCTTCTCTGGTTGGCAAAACCTCATACATCTTGTCACATCGTTGCTAGAAGATTTAAGCAGGTTTTGGGGCAACTTCACTGGGAGGGGACACCTGGAACCTTGTGCCGACTTTCTCTTGGAGTTCCCCGTGCATCTTTTTGACCCGTTAATTTTGATCCCTGTCTGTTCCCCGTAATAAACTATCACCGTGAGTATGACAGCATCTCTGTGACCTGGGAGTCCTTCTAGCAAAGCATCAAGCCTGGGGATGGTCTTAGAGCTTCCACCCCCTCAAACAGAAGTAGCTCAAGGAGATGGCTGGGGAAAATTGTCCCCTGAATGTTTATCAGATCTAAATATTTTATATGGCCTGACCACAAATAGAAATGCTCAAGGGTAGCTGATAACTGCTCCATTGAAAGCAGTCCTATGATCAAACCTTTTCCCTTTATAATGAGTATATCAGAAAACTAATGAGAATCACTGAGCATAGCAAGTTTTCTCATGTTAATCTAGTCCCAAAGAAACATTTTGAGCATCTGACTTCTCTCGTCCTCTGTTCACTGCAGAATGAATAATGGTCCAGTACTATCAAAATGCAGGAGCCCACCAGCTTATAAGTCAAGAAAAGGACTACGAACTCTATGGTACTTCAAACTCCCCAGTCTTTCTAAAAGCAAATAACTTTCTTAGACAATCATAAAGTTTACAAAATTAACAATACACTATTTTGATATTATCTATTTTATTTTTATACAAAAAGTATTAAACTCTCCAAAATATTTTTTTTAAATCAGAATATAAAAATTTAGATTACTATCCTAATTGAGTTAAAATTGTAACTACAGTATATCTAAAAGAAGAAAGAAAGGAAGCGAAGAAAGAGAGAAATAAATTCCTAGGGTACTCATGTCACGTCAGACAGACAAATTCTCCTATTTGCAACATTCCAGTTGTTTTTCCTCTCCTAAATAGCCAGAAAATAAATGATCACATTTCAGTGGAGTAGCATGCATGAACTGGCTCTACACTTTCTAAAAATCCCACTTGAAATTGAAAATATCCTTTCCTTTTTATACTAACATTACAGGATAGTAAGGAATAGAAAAATCCCAGGGCAGGAGGAATAGGGAAACTGACACAAGAAAACTAACAGGTCAGTGGTTGGGCATCTTGCAGCCAGTTTGCAGCAAGATCTTATCTTTCCCAACCAAGGAGGCTTGAGAACAAATGGCCAATACCTCTTCTCACTAAGAATGCAGGGAAGGAGGGGTAGTTTTAATGTCTCTTCTCCCTAGCCAGAGAATACATCACTTAAATCACCCTGTAACTATTAAGGTGGGGGGGGGGGGTGCGGGGTGAAGAAAGGCGCATTTAACTCACCCACTGAGCAAAGAAGTCAACAGTCAGGACTTGCCAAAATAAAATTGCCAGATGTTCTCATGAGTTCTGAAAAAGCCACAGCGATGTAAAAGAGGGACCTTGAAATGTAGTCTATCTGGTAGGGGAACCTTGAAACCTGTAGATAAAAGGTATATAACCCCTTGAACCCCCGCCAGGCTTACTTCTCAGACTAGCTGGGAAGTCCATTTGTGCTTCATAAGCCAGATGTACAGATTTGCATGCCTTGCTTCTTTAATAAATTTACTTACTAGACTTCTTTAATAAATTGGCTTTACTACAATGCAATCATCTAGGGTAACTTATTTAAATTCCCTCCTATGAGACTGACAAGAACTGAGGAGGAGACAGCCTTCTCCCTTCAACTCAGGGACTGTCTGATAACATTTTTCTGGTGTTTCTCGTGTCTACAACATGAATGCACCCTATCTGCCCACCAGTTTCTCACTTTCCTCCCTTGTTAGTCACAAAAATTCCTCTTAGGACAGTTTTGGTATAATATACATTATTTTAAAACCTTAAGATACCTAGGACAGGAACCACTATTATCTCCCAATCAGTACAAAGTATGAAAATGCTCTTTGACCAGCCAAATCCCATGACGCTATTACCTTAGCTGAACAACACCATGTGCCATGGCTATAGAGGACTGGGGCCCTGGCTTCCTAATGTTAGAAAAATAGAATCTTTTCTACCAAATAATTAGGTGTGACTGAAGCCACTCCATTTCAAAGTCACCATTTTGTGAGGTTGACAGTCCCACTACCTGAAAACATCTCAAATACCAACCTCTCCTGAACCACCCACGCCACTTGAATTGACCAATCCCACCAGACCGTGAAACCACGCTCCAACCATCAGAGTCAGGTGCATCAATGCACCAGGGATAAACACAGAGCAGATTTTCTGCTCAGTACACGTGCTTACCAAATTCTTTTGTTCGGTCATGCACCCTTCTGCAGAAGTGAAGTTTGCCTTGCCGAGCCATTTTCGAGTTTCTGTTTCATTCTCGCCACACCACCAGAGAGTTATTTCCAACACTAACCAAGGCCCAGGTCACTCAGTCCACCTCGGCTTAATGCTAGCCCAAATTAAGGTAAGTGTTCCATTTAAAAATGTAAAACATAATTATTTTTCAACTGGAAAAATATGTTTGGGTCTCTTTTTAATTTTCATGTGTAAAGGACACAAGAAATGAACAACAATATCTCAAAATTTTTATTCTGAGTTCCCTTACCAAAGTATAATGTTAGCAAATCCATTATGAGCCTTGAAATTCTGGCCAGCATTAAAAGTTCCTCCACTCTAGCCTTGTATAAAAGCAACAAACAACCTCTGTGCTTGAGAAGGCTGTGAGTCTGTTTTATGGCCTCAATAGGAACGAGCAGCTAAACCAATCTATAGGTCCATTACCACTTAATAAACTCACATTTAAAAAGCACTAAACCTAATGCTGGAAAAAAACTGCCTCTTTCTATGATGCAGTTTCTGAAAAATCACAGCTATAGAGCCCCATCAGCTAATTTACCTAAAATCACTTAAAACTACACTTTCCTTGAATAAAATCTAAAAAGCCAGAGTGCAGAGAAGCATGCTCGATTTTGTTAATGTAAGTAAAGAAACAAGATTGGATTTAACGGTTATGAGAAAAGCAGCGGTCACCGAGAATGGCCTGACTGGAGTTAGGGTGGAGAGCTTTGATGTTCCACGGGCTCTTTGAAAACTATAGAGCAGCTCAACATTTGAACAAAAACTGAAGTAGACAAGAAGTGCAAAAAAATCTTTATGTCAATCTTCTCGCTCAGATCATTGGCTAGATATTTGACATCATGTCCTGCAGGCAGGATATTTGACTGTCTATATATTTGCATAATGACTTCCTCAGTCCTGTTGCTCTTTTCCCACTCATTGCTTTAGAGTACTTCTGCAATTTCCAGAAACCCTCTCATGGGAATTTAGCCTCCTGAGGGATAAAGTTTGGTACTGTAGGAAGATGGCACAGGCAGGACCAGAGGGAGGGTGAGTGTGGGAGAGACTGTGAGTGGACATGAAGGTGGACAACCAAACACGTGCAGTACAGAGACACAGAGAAGCCCGGGCCAGTTTGGCTCAGTGGTTGGAGCATCAGCCTTTGGACTAGAGAGTCCTGGATTCGGTACCCTCTAGGGGCACGGACCAAGAAAAAAAAACAAAAACAAAAAGAAGAGACACTGAGAAGAAGATTCCTGTGTTGTAGATCGGAACAGCTGGCTACCTCGGTAAGCAGCTCTTCAGGGTGCTTCTCGCTGTGCCACGGGGAGGTCCCACCATTTTGGAAGATCCTGGGTCTTCCCTGGGAAGAGGAAGAACGAGTGGCTAGGGCCCAGCAACCTGAGCCCACCAGGGCACCTGGCACCATCGAACTAGTGGACACACTGTGTCAACACAGACCAGTGTACAGTAGTGGAGCTCCCAAGGTGCCAGTCATGGAAGCCTCGGACAGCCAGGAGCCCAGCACTATCCTTCATAGTAGCAGCCCAATCAGAGTTGAGATATATGCCAAGCAACAGAGGCTAGGGAGCAGACATCCATCCCCAGGCATCAGAAGCACAGACCAGCAGCTGACACCCATCCCCAAAAACTACAGCAAAGGCTGAGCAGCAGTTGAGCCCCACAGGCAGCAGCACAACCCAGCCACCAGCAGCAGGACCTGAGGCTCCACAGAGGCCTGTGCAATCCAGTAGCTTATAAGAGCAGGGGAAGCCAGAGCCCTAGAGAAACTGGTGCGAACCAGCTGCCCTCCTAGGGGAACTGCAGGGTGCAGCGGCACCAGAGAGGCCTGTGCAACACAGCAGGGACTGTGCTATCCAGTTACCCTCGGGACCTACAAGGTGCTGAAGCACCAGAGAGACCTGTGTGACCCAGCAGCCCATAACTTAGGCATAGAGCTGGGTCCCCAAAGGGACTGTGCAATATAGTTACCCATGGGACCTGCAGGGTACGGGGCACCAGAGAGGCCTGTGCAACTCAGCAGGGACTGTGCAATCCAGTTAACTTCAGGACCTGTGGGGTGCTGAAGCACCAGAGAGACCTGTGGGACCCAGCAGCCCATAGCATAGGCATAAATCCGGGACCCCAAAGGGACTGTGTGATCCAGTTACCCGTGGGACCTGCAGGGTGTAGGGGCACCAGAGAGGCCTGTGCAACCTAGCTGTGCACAAGATAAACATAGAGGATGTGAAAATGGAGGCGGAGTGAACAGAAGCTACACAGATGATCTCCCAGTACCAAATGGGAATTACAACTAAAATAAAGACAAATCCTCAGAAAAAAGCAAGAGAAAAGGAACAGGACAGGACCATATAACAAGGGACACTGGTAGGATCTGTGGAGGTGTGAGAGGTTGGGGGGCTGGAAGCACAAGGACAGCAGCAGTATTAGCTGTGAGCAGCACCCTAGGGGAATAAACACCAAGCCCACTCCACAGAGCAGAGAGCCAAGACAGAGGGCTAAAAAAGTGACACCACTCACCTGGGGGCTACAGCAGAGGGAAGGAAGACTGGGTTGGAACTCTGTGGGGACAACTGGGATTTGAAGGGCACTCACAGTTTTTGCTGAGTTGCAGCCACAAAGAACAGTGGACAGTGTGCTCCTTCCCAGAGCTGTGGGGAAAAGCAGCAGCCCCCATCCCAATCGAGATTCAGCCTTTCCCAGGTGAGGCAAAGAAATGAAAACTGAGGCTCATTAATAACCAACATCTATCCCATCCTCTGGAAACCCTCTTATGCATAACACCAGGGCTACCTTCCAAGGCCCTGAGTAACTGAGACTACTAGCCACCAGGAAAAAGCTAAAGGATAACTGAACTTTTCCTGGGCTTGCAAATCTACCCAGGAAAGTAACACTTGACAGTGGTGTTTAATGTGGGCCCAGCCAGGCCAATCCAAACCCAATACAGGGAGCCACAAAAGGCAGAACACCAACATCAACAGAAAAAATTTGGCAGGCTCCAAAACCCACTGAGATAGCAAAAATGGTAGTAAAAAAAATAAAAAAATAAAAATAAAAATAAATCCCAAAAGAAAGAACAAGAGAACTCTATCAAAGAAAGATCAATGAAATGCAGTTAAGCAAGTTATCAGAGGTAAAGTTTAGAGCCATGATCTTGCGGAAGCTCAATAACATGAGTAAGGACATCAGCACCATGAGTAAAGATACAGAAACACTGAAAACCAACCAAGTGGAAATAAAGAATGACATAGCAGAAATTAAGAACACATTGGAAGGACTAACCAGTAGAATAGAGGAAGCTGAGGCCTGGATGAGTGAATTAGAATACAGGATAGAAAAAATCAACCAATCAAAAAACCAAAAGGAAAAAACAATTAAAAAACAGGGAAACAGCTTAAGATAACTGTGGGACAACTGGAAATGTAATAACATTTGCATCATAGGAGTCCCCGAAGAGGAGGATAATGGGCAAGGGTTAGAGAATATATTTGGAAAAATAGGGACAGAAAACTTCCCTTACTTGGTGAAGAAAGACAGCATTCAAGTTAAAGAAGAACATAGAGCCCAAGTACAAAGAACCCAAAGAGACCCACACCAAGATACATAGTAATTAAAATGCCAAAAATTAAACACAAAGAGAGAATCCTAAAGGCAGCAAGAGATAAGCAACAGATTACCTACAAAGGAAACCCCATAAGGCTGTCAGCTGATTTCTCAACAGAAACACTACAGGCCAGAAGGGAGTGGTATGAAGCAATCAAGATCATGAAAAACAAGGATCTAAAGCCAAGACTATTCTACCCAGCAAAGCTATGATTCAAAATAGAAGGTCAAATAAAGAGCTTTCCAGACAAAAAAAAAAAAAAAAAGCTAAGGAAATATATTAACACCAAACTAGCACTGCAAGTTACACATAAAGGACTGCTGTAGTTAGTATAAGAAATAAGAAGAAAAATAGAGCCACACTAAACAATAATGTCAATAAATAATTATATATCAGTTATCACCATAAATGTAAATGGACTGAACGCTCCAATAAAAAGACACAGTAGGTGACTGGATAAGAAAGCATGATTCACACATATATTGTTTACAAGAGACACAAGTCACAACAGAAGACTCACATGGGTTGAAAGTAGAGGAATGGAAAAAAATCATTCAAGCAACAGGAAGGACAAAAAAGCTCAGGTAGGAATGAAAAAAAATCATTCAAGCAACAGGAAGGACAAAAAAGCTCAGGTAGCAATACTCATATCTGATAAAGTAGATTTCAAAATGAAGGCCATAAGTAGAGACAAAGAAGGCCACTACATAATATTGAAAGAATCTATCCAACAGGAAAATATAACCTTGATAAACATATATGCACTGAATATAGGAGCACGAACATATATTCAAAATCTTCTGGAGGACTTCAAAGGAGAAATCAACAGCAATACAATCATAGCAGGGGATTTCAACATCCCATTGACAGCACTGGATAGATCCTCCAGACAAAAAATTGGCAAGGAAACAGAGACTCTAAATGAAGCACTAGACCAAATGGATTTAAGAGATATCCACAGAGAATTACATCCCAAAACTACAGAATTCACATTCTTCTCAAGTGCACCTCAGATATTCTCAAAGATAGACCACATGATAGGACACAAAATAAATCTCTACAAATTCAAGAAGATTGAAATCATATCAAGCATCTTCTCAGATCACAGTGGCATGAAACTAGAAATCACTTGCAACAAAATCATGCAAAGACATTCGAACACATGGAAGCTAAATAGCATGTTATTAAACAATGAATGGGTCAATGAGGAGATCAAGGAAGAAATTAAAAACTTCCTGGAAACCAATGAAAATGAACTCACAACAACACAAAATCTATGGAATGCAATGAAAGCAGTTATGAGAGGGAGGTACAGAGCACTACAGGCTTACCTCAGGAAAAAGCAATAATTTCTACTTAACTGTCCAACCTCACAAGGTAAGGAATTAGAAAGCAAACAAAAAGAAAACCACAGAGCAAGTAGAAGGAAAGAAATAGTAAAGATCAGAGAAGAAATGAATCACATAGAGAACAAAAAAAAAACAATTCAAAGGATCAATGAAACAAAGAGCTGGTTTTTTGAAAAGATAAACAATATTAATGGACCCTTAGCTAGACTCACCAAGAAATAAAGAGAGAAAACCCAAATACAAAAAAGTCAAAAATGAAAGAGGAGAAGTAACAACTGACACCACAGAAATACAAAATATCATTAACAACTACTATGAACAACTATATGGCAATAAATTTGAAAGTCTAAGCAAAATGGAAAAATTTCTAGAAACACACCGTCTCCTAAAACTGCACTGAACGAGATGGAACAGACCAATAACAACTAAGGAAATTGAAGAGGTAAGCAAGTCTCTCCCAGCAAACAAAAGCCCAGGCCCGGATGGCTTCACGGGGGAGTTTTACCGAACATTCAAAGAAGAACTAATGCCCATTCTCCTCAAACTATTTCAAAAAATTCAAGAAGAAGGAAGACTTCCAAACTCGTTTTATGAGGCCAGCATTATTCTAATTCCAAAACCAGAAAAAGACACTACAAAGAAAGAAAACTACAGGCCAATATCCCCGATGAAAATAGACACCAAAATCCTGAACAAAACACTAGCAAATCGAATCCATCAATACGTCAAAAAAATTATTCACCGTGACCAAGTGAGATTCATCCCAGGGATGCAAGGCTGGTACAATATTTGCAAATCAATACATGTGATACACCATATAAACAAAATGAAGAATAAAAACAACATGATCATATCAATAGATGCCGAAAAAGCCTTCGACAAAATCCAGCATCCATTTCTGATAAAAATGCTCAGCAGTGTGGGAATAGAGGGATCATATCTTGACATAATAAAGGCAATATATGAAAGACCTACAGCCAACATAATACTCAATGGGCAAAAACTAAAAGCATTTCTCTTAAGAACAGAAATAAGACAGGGATGCCCACTTCAATCACTCTTATTTAACATAGTACTGTATGTCTTAGCTACATCAATCAGACAGGATGAAAAAATAAAAGGCATCCAAATTGAAAAGGAGAAAGGGAAACTGTCATTATTTGCAGATGACATATTATACATAGAAAACCCTAAAGACTCCAACAAACTTTACTAGCCTTAATAAATGAATTTGGCAAAATAGCAGAACACAAAATTAACATCAAAAAATTGATGGCATTCTTATGCACCAATGATGAACTCATAGAAAGAGAAACTAAAAAATCAATTTCATTTACCATCGCGGCAAAAAGTTCAGATGCCAAGGAATAAACTTAACGAAGGAAATAAAGGACCTATTCCCAGAAAACTACAGGTCATTGAAAAAAGAAATAGAGGAAAATATAAAAAAGTGGAAGCATATACCCTGTTCATGGATTGGAAGAATTAACATTATGAAAATGTCCATATTACCTAAAGCAATCTATAGATTCAATGCAATCCCAATCAAAATACAAATGACATACTTCACAGAACTAGAAAAAAATACTTCAAAAGTTCATATGGAACCATAAAAGACCCCAAATAGCCACAGCAATCTTGAAAAAGAAAAACAAATTTGGAGGGATCACATTACCAGATTTCAGGTTATACTACAAAGCCACTATAATCAAAACACCCTGATACTGGCACAAGAACAGGCATATAGACCAGTGAAACAGAAAAGAGAACCCAGAAATGGACCCAAGGCAATATACTCAATTAATATTTGACAAAGGTGGCAAGAGCATACAGTGGAGTAAAGACAGCCTCTTTAATAAATGGTGTTGAGAAAATTGGACAGCTACATGCAAAAACTGAAACTAGACCATCAACTTACACCATACACAATAAAAAACTCAAAATGTATAAAAGACTTATATGTGACCCGTGAATCCATAAAAATCTTAGAAGACAATGTAGGCAACAATATTTCAGACATCACAGATATCAGAATTTTCACTGATACATCACCTAAGGCAACAGAAACAAAGGAAAAAATGAACACATGGGACTCTATCAAACTAAAAAGCTTCTGCACAGCAAAAGATACAATCATCAAAATGGAAAGGCAACCCACTGCATGGGAGAACATCATTGCCAATGATACATCAGTTAAGGGGTTAATTTCCAAAATATATAGAGTACTCATGCAACTCCACAAAAGGAAGACAAAGAATCCAATTAAAAAATGGGCAGAGGAGCTGAATAGACACCTCTCTGAACAGGACATACAAACAGCCAAGAGACACATGAATAAATGCTCAACATCACTAATCATAAGAGAGATGCAAATTAAAACAACAATGAGGTATCCCCTCACGTCTGTCAGAATGGCCGCCATCAACAAATCATCAAATAACTGTTGGCAAAGGTGTGGGGAAAAGGGGACTCTAGTACACTGCTGGTGAGAATGTGGACTGGTGTAGCCACTATGGAAAACAATATGGTATTACCTCAAAAAATTGAAAATTAAATTGCCATTTGACCCAGTGATCCCACTTCTAGGGATATACCCTAAGAAGCCTGAAACACCAATCAGAAAGAATATATGTACCCCCATGTTCATAGCAGCCCTATTTACAATAGCTAAGATCTGGAAACAGCCCAAGTGTCCATCAGTAGACAAGTGGATAAAAATGATGTGGTACATATACACAATAGAGTACTATGTAGCTGTAAGAAAGAAAGATCTTTTATCCTTTGAGAAAACATGGAGGGACCTGGAAAGTATTTTCCTAAGTGAAACAAGCCAAGCAGAAAAAGACAAATACCATGTGATCTCACTTATTTGTAGAATATAATGAACATTACAGTCTGAGGAATAGGGTAGACCCAGAGACGTGGAAGTAGGGTACAGTCTGACAACCCTCAGAATAGGGTGTGGTGGGGGGTGGGAAGAGATATACCACAGAACTAATGGACATGGACAACAAAGCTGGGAACAAGGTGGGGGGTATGGGGAGGAGGGTGTCAAAGGGGTAAAAAAGGAGAAACATCTGTAACAAAAATAAAATAAAATATATAAATTTTTTTTTTATTAATTAATTTTTGTTACAGATGTTTCTCCTTTTTCCCGCACTGATTCCCCCTCCCCATCCCTCCCCACCCTGTCCCCAGTTTTTTGTCCATGTCCACTGTTCATGTATACATGCATATAAGTTCTGTGGTTAAATGTATACTTGAAACATACATGATTCAATTAACCAATGTCACCCCAATGAATTTAATTATAAATAAATAAATGGTTAATTTTATATTATATGAGTGTCACCTCCCACCAAAAAGAGCTTCTAAAAAATAAAAATTATTGCCCATATATAGAAAAAGCATAGAATGGCTGAATAGATTAAAAAAAATATGCCACAACTATATGCTGCTTAAAAACACTCATTTCAGCTTTAAGTACACACACATAGGCTCAAAGTGAAGGGATGTAAAAAGATATTGCATGCAAGTAGGAACAAAAGGAGGAGTGGGGTAGCTATACTTACATAACACAAAACAGACATTAAGCCAAAAACGATAATAAAAGACAAAGTCACTATATTATGATAAACAGGTCAAGTCATCAAAAAGATATAACAATCATACATATATACACACCCAACATCAAAAGGAAGAAGTAGAAAAATAAATAAATATATATACATATGTATATATGTATATACACACAAACACACACATACATAATAGTCTGGGAATTCAATACCCCAATTTCAACAATTATTAGATCATCCAGACAGAAAATCAATAAGGAAACATTGGACTTGAACCCCACTTTAGACCAAGTGGATCTAACAGACATATGAGAACATTCTATCCAACAACAGCAGAATATACATTCTTTTCAAGCACACATGAAACATTCTCCGAATAGATCATGTGATAGGCAAAATGAGTCTTAGCAAATATAAAAAGATTGAAATTATACCAAGTATTTTTTTTCAATAACAATAGTATAAAACTGCCTGGAAGGTGTGGCTCAGTAGTTGAGCATTGGCCCATGCACCAAGAGGTCGTCGGTTCAAATGCTGTTCAGGTCACATGCCCAGGTTGTGGGCCTGATCCCCAGTGGGGTCATACAGGAGGCGGCCAGTTGATGTTCTCTCTCACAGATATTTCTCTCTCTCTCCCTCTCCTGTCCTCTCTCTCTAAAATCAATAAAGAAATAAAATAAAAATAATATTCAAACTAAAAATAAATAATAGGAGAGCTGTGAATTTTACAAATATAAGGAAATTAAACAATACACTCCTGAACAACCAATGAGTCAAAGTAGAAATCAAAAATGTCTTGAAACAAATGAAAATGAAAACAACATACCAACACCTATGGGATGCAGCAGAAGCAATAGAGCAGTTTATAGCAATAAATGCCTATATTGAGGAAAAAAAAAGATTTTAGACAACATGATTTTATCCCCCAAGGAACTAAAAGATGAAGAACAAAGCTCTAAGTTAGCAGAAGGAAGAAACTAAATAAAATAGAGACCAGGAAAATAATAGAATTAACAAAACTTTATCTAGACTACCTATGAAAAAAAGAGAGACGACACAAATAAAATCATAAATAAAAAAGAAGACATTAAAGCTGATATCAAAGAAATACAGAAATTATAAGACACTACAATGACAACAAATTGGATATCTCAGAAGAAATGAATAAATTCCTAGAAATACACAACTTATCAAGAGTGGCTTGTTTTGCTCAGTGATTAGAGCGTCAGCCTGCAGACCATGAGTCTCAGGTTCGATTCTGGTCAAGGGCACATACCTCAGTTTCGGTTCATCCTGGCCCTGGTCGAGGACATGTGGGAGGCAACCAGTCAATGTATCTCTTTTAAATCAGTGTCTCTCTCTGTCTTTCTCTCCTTTCTCCCTCTCTCCCACTATGTCTGAAGATAAATAGGAAAATATCCTTGGGTAAGGATTAAAAATAGGAATGAATCGTGAAGAAATAAAAAATCCAAACAGACCAATAATTAGTAGAGAGATTCAGTTATTTATCAAAAACCTTCCAAGAGTCCTTGCCACGTGTCTCGGTTGGAGTGTCATTCCTCATATCAAAAATGTGGGTTCAATTCCCTGTCAGGTCACATACTTAGGTAGAGGGTTCAATCCCCAGTTGGGGAACATATGGGAGGCAACTGATTGATGTTTCTTTCCTCTCTCCTCCCTCCCCCTTACTCTTTCTCTCTCTAAAATAAATACATAAATACATATATACATAACCTCCCAACAAAGAAAAGCCCAGGACCAAATAGTCTCCCTTGAGAATTTTACCTAACATTTAAAAAAATAATAATAATACCAGATTTACTCAAATTCTTGCAAAAAAAAAAAATTGAAGATGAGGGCACACTCCCAAACTTATTTTACCAGGCCAATATCACCATGATACCAAAGCCAGATAAGGCACTATGAGAAAAGAAAATTATAGTCTGACTCCCTGATGAATATAGATGCAAAAATTCACAACAAAACACTAGAAAAATGAATTCAATAGCACATTAAAAGAATCACATATGGTATTTATTCCTGGAATGCAAACATGGTTTATCACACACAAATCAATAAATGTGATACACTACATTAATAAAATGAAAGATAAAAATCATTAATTATCTCAATAGATTCAGAAAAACATTAGACAAAATACATCATTTCATGGTAAAAATCCTCAAAATTGAGTATAAAAGGAACATACCTCACAATAAAAACTATATATGACAAGCTCACAGCTAACATTATACTCAGTGTTGAAAGCCTTTCCTCTAAGATCGGGAACATGACCCTAAAGTTCACCTAAAATATGACAGTTAAGGAGATGGCACCCAAAAGTGCGAGAGGACTTTGAGAAGTGTGTTTGTGACAGAGGTAGGATTGACTGGCAGCAGGGAGCAGGATAAGGCTTAGGAAGGCCATATTTCTTTCTTGTTTTTAATTTTTTACACTATTACAGATGACCCCCCACCCCTGCCCCAGGAGGGCCATGTTTATGACTGAGTTAAGAGTACCACAGACCTACCACAGGAAAACCCAACAGAGATCTGGGAAACTGCAAGCAGGTAGAATCAGTTGCAGCCCAGGACTTCCTCATGGAATAATGGGAGAGAGCATTAGAAGAATAGGGTGGGACTTGATTGTGGAAGGTTTTAAACTCCAGAGATGAGCTTGCCTCTAACCCCTGATTCTAAACTCTGTGCATTAGAATGATCCGAGGAGCTTCTTCTTTTTTTTTTTTTTTTATCCTCACCCGAGGATATTTTTCCATTTTTTTGTACAGATAGAGTGGGAGGGAGAGAGAGGAAGAGAGAGAGAGATAGAAACATCGACGTGAAGGGACACATCGAGTGGCTGCCACTCACACGACCAACCAGGGCCGGGGACAAACTGCAACCAAAGTACATGCCCTTAGTGGGAACTGAACCCGGGTCTCTCCGGACCAACGCTCTAACCGTTGAGCCAAACCGGCCAGGGCCCGAGGAGCTTCTTAAACTCCCACACCCAAGCTCGCCCCCACCCCCACCAGGCCTTTGACATCAGAATCCTCAGGGACCAGGTGGTCTTTCATTCTAATGCACAACCAGGTTAAGATCATCAGTCCTGGATGGTGGCTATGACAAGGCCAAATATTAAACCCAACCCTTAAAACATGAAGGGAAAAGAAGGCCATCTCTTTTTCCGATCCTTCCGAACAGCCAACCTGATCCACGCCACCATCACATCTCTCAATGCTGGTTTGAAGCTGAACCTTGCATCAGAGGCTTCTGTCCATGCTAGAAGAGCCACTCAGGAAGCCATGCCACCTGACAAGCTGTCATCTCTGACAGCAGAAATCTCACTGTCTCCTAAGACACTGCATTCTGGCTTTGAGAGATCTAGCTGTTAGAAGAACTCCTGGTATTCAGTTGAAATCTGTGTCCCAGAAATCCATACTGCCTGATCCTGGTTTTCTCCTCTGAGGTGACATAAAACAAATTAAAACCAGTTACCACACAAAAGTTTTGAATAACTGGAAACAGCTAACATATCAGAACCCTACCTTTACTCAGCAGATTGAACATCTTCAATTCTTTCAGTTATTCCTCTTGTGATCTGCCTTCAGTTCTCCTCGCCATACTGACCATGCTATTCCGACTACACACTAGCTTGCCGTGTGACTCCCAGAATTGGGAGCTAAAACTGCATATACAGTGAGACAGATTGTTCTTTGGATCTGCACATTATTTTAATGCATTGGAATTTGTGATGGGGGTGCTGCTGGAATGTACACCCTGTGGCGATGGGCAGGGCAGGAGATAAGGTTCTCTTCCCTTTACATGTTAAGCCCTACATTCTAAATCTGCCCCAATTCTGGAAGAGTCTGATTTCTGGGCTATTGGAAAATATAACACCATGTTTAAAACTCCTGGGATATGGTTTTCCCTCTGACTCAGTCTCTTCCACTCATTCCCTCCTATTTTTAATTCTGATTGTGCCCTCTAAGCCTCAGAATATTCCATTTTTGGCTCGTTTTTTTTTTTATTACTTCTTTAGTCATCCTCTTTATCCAAGATAATAAACCAGAAAGTAGAGAACTTATTGCTGAATAATTTTTACTTTCTCCTCGAGCCAGGAAACCAAAGGGTGAGTAAATTGAGTGCCCCTCCCATCTTGTTGTCTCTTCCTCATGCCTAGGGTTGGGTTTTATATCTGCCTGACTTACAATGACACCCCTACCCCAGGAGTCCTTATCCATCTTCCCTGCTTTATTTATTTATAGTACTTATCATCTAACTTATTGAATGTTTTACTTACATTGTTTACTGCCAGTGTCCCCCTACTTGAGTATAAACTCCACGAGGGAAGGGATTTACACTGTTTTATTCATTGTTATATCCCTCATGTCTAGAGGAGTATTTGGCCTATTCTAGGTACTTAGTAAGTATTTGTTCAATGAATGAATGACAATTTCTTTGATAGCTCCCACTGATTTTCCAGGGGAGGCTTCCTGTATTTATTCCCTTGTGGTCAGACTCTATTTCTGAATACATTCCCCCTTTGCATTTAGTATTGGGCCAGGTAGGCTGGACTGTTGATTGTTGGGAAAACTTGCATCATTTACCACCAGGCTGACAGTTCTTCCCAACATCCAGCAGATAGTAACTCCTCCATCCAATCATGCCATGGAGATTACTGGAGAATTGTTCCATGTTCCTGCTGTTTCTTCCACTAAGCTGCTATAAGGTTCAGTTGCACTGAGTTACCCAGGGCCCTGGTCAAGCCATGGCCCCTGCACATGGACAGGCTGTGGTGTAGCCTTTGTCAACACTGCCAAGTTCCAAGATTTGTGGATTCCTCCAATTTAAACATCAATTCTTTTAAATCTGTGGCCTGAGTTTTTCCTCATTTTAAGCTTTCTTTACACTGGACCTTCTGGAATTTCCAGCAGCTCCATTTCAAAATGCTTGAACTTAGTCTGATCTCTTCCCTTATATTTCAACACTGCATATGTCTTATATGAGTGTCTGTTGCAAAGCGTGCAATTGGTATAAAAGGTATGCTCAGGTAAACAAGCTACATAAGACAAATCGAAAGCAATTCCCAGTCCTATAGGTGTTGATAGTCCAATTTATCACCCCGATTCTTTACTCCAGGGGGCCAATTCAATGTCCTCTTATTTTCCCTGGCACATTGTGGTAACCCAACTTCTAGAAAAGTCAACAGGAGAAGCACTTCCAGAGGGTGCACAGAAGTCCCAGGATACTTTTCAAAACACAGTGGAAGGGAGTAAGGCAGAGTAGACTGCATCAATTTCCCATCACTCTTAAAATTCCGAAGATGTACCTAACACAGTGTCAGAGATAAAACAGACCAACAACAGTAAAATACAAAGAGCCCTTAGGGGAGAGACGTGTGCACACTGTGGGGAGTAAGGGAGTGAATGAACATGGATTGCTCTGTGCCTAATCCAGAAATATGGTTAGTTTGCATTATCCATAAGTGCCCGCAAAAAATTGTATTGTTTCAAGCACTTTTCCTGATTTCCATAGCCATGACAGAAAGAAAAAAATACCTCTGTGAAATTCTGTCCATGAGGAACATAAGCTCTGCTTGACCCAGTTTTCCTGGCAGAGCTAGGGCATTTCACAAGCAGCACTTGAAAGGCTCAGAATTGCACAGCCTTGACCACATTGTTGATCAAAGAGTGGCCCTCTGGTAAAATAGGACCGAGCACAAAAGTCTAATCTGAACCCTCGCATGGTTCGATATACCTAGAGCAAATTTTTGCCTGAAGTCCTTACTTTGGCCACTCTTGAAGTTCAAAATATGAGTCTTAGGCTGCCAAATAATGTCTGCTAATTTACGGGAAAATGATGAAATCTCAAATGAACGAGAGTCCTGTTTCTCGACCTTCCAAAAGAGAACACAGTGTGTTTCGTCTTCACATGGAACAGAGGAGATTGGCCAGCTAGTTCACCGCTTAGCTTGTATTCAAAACACAGCTCTTTGCATTATATCAGAATTTATCTCCACTGTTGCCTCCTCCTCACCAAGTTATCAGTTTTCAGTGGGGGCACTATTATACCATCATCTCCCTGAACTCTGCAAAACAGGCTACCTGGGTACGCTTTCTTTCTCTCAAAGTCAGCTATCTATTTCCTATCAGGCTCCCTGGAACTATTTTTTTGCCTTTTTTTGAATGGAATTATGACACTTTTGGAAAACAAAGAATACACCGACAAAGGCTAAACAGGTAACATGTTAAATCTAGCAAATAAAAATTTAACTCTAACTTCAAGTAGTAGTACTTACTGAACCATAGGCACTAGCTTTCTGTAATCATGTGCAAAAGTATTAACATGGATCGCCTCTACTGTAGTTTTAAAATTATCACTGGAATGTAATTTCATTGCTCATGATGATGTAATTGTTGAGAAGCCATGTGGTTGGTAATTGCACAGTGCGGTGTATGGAACTGAACTAATGTCCTGAAATCTACCTATTATTTGATTTTTTTAAATCCTCACGAGGACATTTTTGCATTTATCTTCAGGTAGAGCAGGAGGGAGAGAGGGGGGAAGAGAGAAAGAGAAGCATTGATGTGAGAGAGACACATCGACTGGTTGCCACCCACACAACCCCATCCAGGGCTGGGAACAAACTGCAACCGAGGTACGTGCCTAGTGGGAACTGAACCCGGGACTCCCTGGTCCAAAGACCAATGCTTTAACTGCTGAGCCAAAACAGCCAGGGCCATTATTTGCTTTTTTATAATTCCTACTAATTAATTTCATTTTCTGATATTCATTTTATGGTTTAGATCAAATAAAATATACCATCCATATTCTCTTGCTTTGTCCTGGGAGAGTGGAGGAGTGTGGGAATGAAGATAGAGATGATATAACTGACTGGATTATTCTGAGTTACAGGGGAGAACACACTGAAGTGCTGATACATTACACCATTAATCATTTCTCCATTTCTACTACCAACAAGCCCTAAGAACTAAGTGCAACTGCCAGTAAACGCATGTTTAATATATGTATGTATGTATGTGCATATATACATTATTTAAAGGTAGAGTGACTGTTACTATCTTCTTTGAAAGATTCTAAATAGATTCTTAGGATAATCTACATAAAGCCCAGCTAGAAAGGAAAATAAAGGACAAATATTTAGAAAAACACCTGCAGTATGAAACCATCAATTGATCTTTTTTAAAAAATTTGACTTTATATGTAAATTAAAGCACATGTCTATGTGTCCAAAGGAGTATAGTTGTAAGAGTTGAAGAAAGGCCCAGATTTCATGGGGCAGCCCCTACTGTGCGCCCAGTGGTAATTTATACTTTTATCTTTGTCTCAGTCAAAGTGGTAGAGAATGTGTAAAAGTCTGGGCTTGGAGCCAGTCTGCCTGCGTTTACATCCTGGCATGGCCACTTATTATCTGCGTGATTTGAGAAACATTATTTAGTCACTCTCTATCATAGTTCCCCATATGTAGGAAGAGGATTATAATACCTTTCTTAAAGCAATATTTGTATATTAAGTGAATTAATGTATGCAAAGTGCTTAGAACGGTGCCTGTCACATAGTAAGCACTATTCAAGTATTAGCTATTACTGATTACACATAGAAATTATCTCTGGCTTACTTAGGCAGAAAAGGAACATATTGAAATGGAACCAGGTAGCCTGTGGAATCAACAGGAAAGGTGAAGAATGCACATCAAATGGACAGGAACAAAAGCATTTATATGGCAGGATTCCCCAAACTGTGTAGAACACCACTGTCATCAGCACCGCCACCTTCACCACAGGACACACCACTGCTGCCACTGCACATGGCCCACATTATGACGCATACCTTCTGCTGCCCAAATAAGTCCCAACCCATCCTTCCTCTTCCCATCACCCATTCCAGGGTCAAAACCCAGGTCCCATGGCTGTATGCTACCAACTACAATTGAGAACGAGTATCTGCTCCCTTCAGTGCCTGAAGTGGGAGATGCAGCTGTCTCCCACCATGATCCAAAAATATGGGGATCTCCTAAGCAGGAAGAAAGTTTGAATGTGGGGAAGAAAAACATAAACAGAAGTCTACTACCATGTTAAGTTGCCTGGAAGAGAACTTAACCTAGATCCCCGACCCATTTAGGAACAGAAAGAAAAATGACTTTAAGATCCAGAAAACAGAGATCAATGCATGTCACGAGTATTCAGGTAGAAAGCATGGAAGAATCTTTTTTAAAAAAAAGAGAGAGAGACAGAAGGAAACTAGAAGCTGTCTACTAGGTAGGACCTATCAGTGTAGCAGACAAAGAAATCCAGCCTAGGAGGCAGTAGGAAAAGAGCCTAGTCTAAAATGGTGGTTCTCAAACATGCTAATTTTAGAATCCCATTATAATTTTAATGTTTATTGATTACTTCAAAGCTATTTTGTTTATATGGGTATTAAGATGTACCAAGGCAGGGCATCTCAACAATGAACCAGAGATTCCGTTCCCTTCCCTCTTTCCATTTGGCCACTTCAGCATGTCAACTCTCCTCGAGGCCTCAGATGGCTGCCAGAGTACCAGATGTCACGTGTAGATACAATAACTTCAATAACAAGAAGAGGGACTATTTCGTGCTATGTTTCTTTTTTTTTTTTAGTCCTCACCCGAGGACATTTTTTTATATTTTGTTCAGATAGAGTGGGAGGGAGAGAGAGAGAGAGAGAAACATCGATGTGAAAGGGACACATCGAGTGGCTGCCACCCACACGACCCAACCAGGGCCGGGGACAAACTGCAACCGAGGTACATGCCCTTAGCGGGAACTGAACCTGGGTCTCTCCAGACCGCAGGCCAACACTCCAACCGCTGAGCCAAACTGGCCAGGGCTCGTGCTATGTTTCTTTATGACAGCAAAGTAAATTTTTCCTAAAGCCCACATTCAAACACTATGTCACATCTCACTTTCTTTGCCTAAACATTGCTGGCAGGAAGAATGTGACCCAAAAATGAGCTGAGACAACTACCATTTACTTCTATAATTGGGAACAAATCAGCTTTCACTGAGATCATTTTGGAGGGGTCTATCAGAAAGAAAAAAGAGAGAAATGAATAATAGTAATTTCTGCATTTTCAACATTTTTTTCAACCTAAGAATTCACTTACTACTTTTTTTTTTTTAGAAAATACAATAAACACTGTCCCATGAAAACAGAGACGTGAAGCCTAGTATAAAAGCCATGCTTTTTAAATGTAATATTAATAAATGTGGGTGACTGATTTTGACATAATGGAGCTAAGTAATTGCTAATTTACTAAATGTAACATGTTAATTTTTTTCAGTGTCTTCCATATAAAAATTGTCACTATACAACACTCCAGAGCCCCATTAAAACCACGAATGCAAGTAAATTCAATTAGTGCATGCTTTCAAGGCAGAGTGTGCTATTCATATTTGGTCTGTAGATGTGGTAGCACAGCATTAAGGAGTGCCCAAAGGCAATTTGGAGAATAAATGATTGGGAATGGGGCAACTAAGAATGAGGAGAATAAATTAGATTAATTGTTGTGAAAGAAAAGGCATCAAAACAAGGTATGAGTGGCATTCTATGAGTTACGCCCTCAGTGGGCCACAAGCCATTCTCTGCTAAATAAGCATCATCTGGACTGTAAATCATCACCAGCGCTAAACATCTACCAATAAAGGCCTTCCTATTCTTAGGGTCAAAGAATTTAGTACCTTTAATTGCAACTAATTACCTCTACTTTCAAGCCAAATGTGTGTGTGTGTGTGTGTGTGTGTGTGTGTGTGTGTGTGTGTGTGGCGGGTTTTGCAGAAGATGTCAGTCAATGTGGCAGTGGATATTTCCAAAGAGACCACTGGACATCAATTTTTCTCTGTAATAGAGTAAGAATTATACTAATACTACAACTGTGGTATAGCTAAGAAAAAAAATTTAATCTCCTTCCTCTAAGAAAATCTCAAATAGATGGAAGCAGTCTACGGCAGTTTTTAGTTCATTACAACTCTCCTCCCGATACAACATCTAGAGATAAACACAGCAATTGACAATGACAAAGTCAGATACTAAAGCAAAAGTATCTAAGAAAAAACTGACTCCTCTACCACTCAAGAAGGCTTACCCAGAATCTATCAAGGTGACTATGCAGTTAGACCATTTGGAGACACCTCCATGACCTACATACGGGGTGCTTTCCATCTCTCTGTCTGACTCCAATGTCTCGACGTAATAGTATGCCTGACAGACTCTAAGGTGGCCCTGTGATCCTGCCTCATGGTTTTCTTGCCTTGTGTAATCCCCTCCATGTGAGTGTGGGCAGGACCTGTGACTTGCTTTTCACCAACAGACTAGGACAAAGGTGATGTGGTGTCACTCCTGAGATCACATTATGTAAATTCCATCTTGCTAGAAGACTTGTTCTAGAGACACTTGTTTTCTCCTTTACTGGCTTTGAAGATGTACAACCATGTTGTGAGTGAGAAGCCCTGTAGAGAGAGGGAAAGAGGGTATGTGGCCAGGAACTAAGGGAGGTGTCTAGGAGATGTGGTCAGATAAACAACAGCCAGCAACATGCCGGGTCTGTCATTTTTCTAATCACAAAGAAATGAAATTTATCAGTAAGCTGAGTGAACGTAGAAGCTGATCCATTGCCCTGGCTATCACCTTCATTATACTGTTTTCCAGGACCCTGCTAGGGCTTGCCTGGACTCTTGACCCATAGAAACTGTGAGATGATAAATGTGTGCTGTTTTAAGATACTGAATTTGTAACATAGCAATAGAAAATTAATACACTAACCTAACCCAGAATAATAGGACTTCAGGTGGTAGAGATAAACCAGGAAAATCAGACCAGTTCTGTACCAGACTTTTCCGGCAACACGTTGTTTTCTACCCCCATTTCCTGTTCCTCAAAATCTTACTGATGCTTGGGTTAGTGTGTTAATCTGGTCTGCACATTTTGTGATCTACTATTGTAGCTCTTTTTTCCTTCTTAGAGACATTGCCGCTCTTTCCAGCTAATGGGAAACCCTTTCATGCAATGAAATAAAATTTATTAAACTGTGTCCAAATGGCCGGATAAAATTTATGCACCACCAAAGTGAACCAATTTACTCCTCATTCAGACACATCATTTTCATTGTCCCTACATCCATTAATATAGCATCTTTCACTGATGTTTTACTTGCTCTATGCTGTATCAACATCTTAGAAGATTGTGTAATAACCAAGAATTCTGAGAAAAGGATACAAAAGATGACATCTTATAAAATTTTTGCTATCTTTTATGAGGTGGCTAGACAGAGGGAGGATAGATAGATAGATAGATAGATAGATAGATAGATAGATAGATAGATAATAGATAGATGGAAGACCATTAACAATCGCTTCATTACAGATATAGTGAAATGTCACATTGTTGGCATCTATACTATATGTCCCTTTTATTCAAAGTGCCTTTGTCAGTGTTAAATGAGGCTGAATTTTGGGCTCAAAAAAGGATTGGAAGTAGATAGAAAAATATATGAATATCTTGTCTCCAACTCTGCAAGTACAGGAGCATATGTGTGAATTTTATGTTAGAAGGACAAATACAGAGCTGAGGACAGGAATGGGGGAAAACAGAAATAAACACCTGTGGGATATGGGAAGTAAAATTTTGATAACCTATGTATTTTAGAATCTATATAATTTCTTTTTTTTATTTTTAGAGAGAGAGGAAGGGAGAGAAAGATAGAAACATTGACGAGAGAGAATATCGACTGGCTGCCCCCTGCATGCCCCCCACTGGGGATTTGGCCCACAACCTGGGCATGTGCCCCGACCGGGAATTGAACCAGAGACCTCTTGGTGCATGGGTCGACGCTCAACCACTGAGCCACACCAGTCAGGCGAATCTATATAATTTCTTAATATGAGAAAAGGACACTAAAGTAAAATTCACACAAATCAATACGTCTATTTTTTTTATCCTCACTCGAGGACATTTTTTAATATTTTGTTCAGATAGAGTGGGAGGGAGAGAGAAACATCAACGTGAAAGGGACACATCGAGTGGCTGCCACCCACATGACTCAACCAAGGCCAGGGACAAACTGCAACCAAGGTACGTGCCCTTAGCGGGAACCGAACCTGGATCTCTCCAGACCGCAGGCCAACGCTCTAACCACTGAGCCAAACTGGCCAGGGCTCAATACATCTATTTAATTGATCTGTCTGTCTCTGAAATTTACTTTCCTCATTAGCAAAGGCTCTGAGCAATCCATTCTATTAATAAAACTCTATCACCAGGGCTCACCCAAGAGCTGACAAAAACAGAGAAACCCACGGGCTTTGTAATAAAATAACAATGTTTTCAACATCAGCTACAAATTCAGAAGCACCTACGTGTTCCAGAGTAACTGGGAGGGGAAATTTTAACTTAAAACACCATAAAAAAATCAGACTACACTGTCTTGCCTGGTCCTAGTGGCTCAGTTGGTTGAGTGTTGTCCTGTGTACCAAAAGGTTGCTGGTTCAATTTCCATTCAGAGCACATACCTGGGCCGTGGGTTCAATTCCTGCTCGGGGCACATCAATATTTCTCTTTCTCGCTTACCTTCTCTCTCTCTCTCTCTCTCTCTCTCTCTCTCTCTCTCTCTCTCTCTCTCTCCCTCCCCCCCCCTTCCTTTCTGAGCATGTCCTTGGGTGAGGATTTTTAAAAAAAGATCAAATCACAGTGTCTTAAACAATAGTAACCAAAGTTAATTCCCGCAAGCTGTAGTCCTATAGAGATTAGAGAAATAGTAGCAGCTCAGGAATTTCCTTATAGAAGGGACCTGTAGGGGGATCTATCTGGTTGGAAGGGAGGGAGAAACTAGTCTTAAATCATGTTTTCCTAGACCTTACATAAAAATTAAGAGGAATCAATTGTCCATTATTAAAAAAAAAAAGAGATGTGGAAGAAGTTGATAGCTAAAGTCACCTCTTTGCCCTACTATGATGAGATCTAAAAAAAAAAAAGAAAGAAAGAAAGAAAATGTGCTTGCCCAGGTTTTAAGTACTTAATAGGATGAGAGGAACCAATGAGTAAGTAGCTCATCTACTAGGTGAGCTATTAATCCCCAACACTATGAATTGTTTTACATAATTTCACTGCCCTCAGCTTCTCTGAGGACAGAGCCCTGCCTTGGCCATTTGGCCCTGATCAAGTTTAGCAACTGCACTTTGAGCATACATCTGGCATACATCTCACTTGCCTTACCTCAGTTCATTTTCTAAAATTTACTTTATCTTTATTGTTGAAAGTATTACAGATGTCTGTCCTTCTTTCCCCATTGATGATGTCCTCCCTGCTCTCCCCCCACATCCCCCCCCCACGCCTTCACTGCACTATTGTCTGTGTCCATGGTTATGCCTATATGCATATAAATTCTTTGGTTTATTTTTCCCATCCCCCTCCCCCATCCTTCCTCATTTCATTTTTAAAACAACCCCATGAAGTAGGCACTGTGGGAATCACCACTGTACAGTGTCCTTTTATTCCCCTGCAGTCCCTGGAACAATAGGGTGGCTACATAGAGGCTAGTTATTGTTGTTATCCCCATTGTGTTCATGTTTCCAGTGAGAAACAAAGGAATAATCCTGAGCATGACAATGAACATCAGAAATAAACTCTATGGACTAATGTTTTCTCAGTGTATCGGAACACAGGCAACCCAGCCAACTCCTTCTCCAGCCTCCCTCCATTGGCATCACCTCGGGAGCTGGGCAGACTTTTCCTTTTTATCGCCACCCGATTATTGTGGCTGTTCGGTCAGGGCTGTTTGCTGCTGCGTTTGGAAAATGAAATCTCTCTGCTTCCGCCTACTGTATTGAACTCTCTAACCATGGCATCAATACCTCACGCACTTCCCAATCTCTACCTTTGTGTTAAAAATCAGAGAGGGGTTGTGAGAAAATATTGCTTTGGAGGCAAGTGGTGAATAAAATGAATAATTTTCTGCTTGGTTCTCTGAGTAAATTCCATTTTTAACATGTACCTCGTGTTGCTGCTGCCACTGCAGAGCAAGACAGATACCCGGAGGGCAGATTTCAGGAATGCCATATCCTGTGCCACCCCTGGAATGCTGAAGGGATGGGGCTCCAGTCAGGGTGACAATACAGAGTGAATGCGGAAGGGGACCTCGGAGCCATACCCACCTTACGGGGGCTGACTGTCCGCGGTGTGGACTGAGCCAAGCGGAACACTCCTGATGCAGAGAGGAGAGAGGATGTTTCCAGGTGAACAAGGTTCAGATCTGCAGGCTGATGGACAAGTGTATTATCCAAATGTAACACAGACTCCGACCTAAGAAGGAATCCTACACCATTTTTAAAAACACAGTTGCTAAATCAGCTTAATATAATTTTAGAATTGGTTTAGTTAGCATGTTTTAAGTATAAATGTCAAACAGTGGCAAGAAAAAGTATATCAAACAGCAGAAGGACATCAGACTGGGGTTAACATTGAGAGCTGGCTAGCCTGAGTCGCCTTCTGCTACTGAAAAATAAAAGTAATTTTCAAATATAATGAACATAAGAATCACCTGGGCAGTTTTATTATACAAATATTCAAGCCCCGCCCTTAATGATTCTGATTCCATTGGCTTGGCAACCTACCCCCCAGATATTAATTCCTTTTTCCCCTAATTTTATTGAGATATATTTGACATATAATGTATAAGTTTAAAGTATACCACATGATGATTTGATATACAAACATGTTGCAAACTGATTACCACATTAAGTCAATTTACCAATCCATTCCTCACACAATTACCATTTGTATGGGTATTGACAATACATAAGATATCTTGCCCAACCAGTGTGGTTCGCTGGTTCAGCATGGACTCATTCACCAAGAGGTCGCTGGCTCAATTCCTGGTTCAAGGCACATGCCCAGGTTGTGGGCCTGATCCCCACAGTGTAGGGCATGCAGGAGGCGGACTATTGATGTTCTCTCTCATCAATGTTTCTCTCTCTCTCTCTCTATCTCAATTTCCCTCACTCTCTCTCTTTCTCCTCCTGTCTAAAATCAATAAAGGGAAAAACAGAAAAGATATCTTAGCAACTTTCAAGTAAACAGCACAGTACTGATAAGTATAGTCGCCATGCTGTACATTACATCACCAAAACTTCTTCATCTGTAACTAAAGTCCACATCCTTCTACTAAAGTTCATTTGTGGGCCAGTGCTAAAGGGCAACCAATGTGTGACTCAGTGGAATTGGCTGTGGAAGAAGCTTGAATCACGTCCTTCCCTGGGCTTTTTACCTAAGATTTATCCTGAAAGCTGGAGGGGAGACTACCAAAGTCCCCTTCAGAAACTCTGCTCTTCCATTCTGTTTGCTGACTTTTCTCTCAAAACGTTTAGATTTTAACATATCACCTAGTATTATTCCATTCAGAAAATGAGGAAACAGACTCAGAGAGAGGGTACAGAATTTTTCTAAGTTTACACAAAAGCTACATAATAACAGAAGCAGCATTCAGTCACTGTATGCCCCCTGCTGTCCCTCCCCTACCTCCCATTGCTTGGCCTATAATATCGAATATCATCTAATAATCATTGAGCCCCTCTCATGTGCTGTGTACTGACTACATTGTTTAGATTATTATGTTTAATTCTAGTAAATATTAATATAAAAGGGAGCCTACACATTATTGGAAATAATAGAAAATTTTTAATTAAGAAACTTTTTGCAATTATTGACACTGTTACAGATGTCCCCCATTTCCCTTCACTTTGCCCACTTCCACCCAGATACCTCCCTCCCCTCCCTCTGGCCCTCATCACACTGTCTTTGTATCCATTTGATTAAGAATCTTAATATAGCAAAAGAAAAATTTTAAATACAAGAGATACACTCATTGTGGCCAAATGTGATGGAATAAGAACAATAGGAATCTCCCTTAGGTAGTCTTTAGCCTTCCTTGGGTTTAATGATATATTAAGTTGCCATCAAGCGATAGTAGAGCCTACAGGCAAGTCTCTTCTGCCCCTACCTCCACCTCCCCAAGCAAGTAGACTTCCCCGTAGATCAATAAGAAAGGGGGATCAGGAAGGAAGAATTCTGAGCAGACCTGAAGGCTTGGAGGCAGATGTCAAGAAAGAGTCAAAGGCTCAATCAAAGATATTCAGTAGAAAAGTTTAGGAATTTTTACAATAGCCCTACATGGCACTCTACAACATTTGTAAGCTGAATATAATGATAACTAATGTATTATTGTTTAAAGAGTTACCTTTTTATTAAATGTATGGGGGGGACATTGGTTAATAGATTATATAGGTGTCAAGTGTACACTTCTATGATACATGATCTGTGTATTGCATTGTTAGCCCACCACCCAAAGTCGTATCTTCTTCCATATATTTGACCCCCTTTACCCTTTACTACTTCCCACCCCCTTTCCTCTGGTAACCACCATACTATTGTCTGTGTCTATGAGTAGTTTTTGTTTATTTTTCTTGTTTATTCATTTGCTGCTTTCAGTTTTATATCTGACATATAAGTGAAATCATAGGGTCCTTAACTTTTTCTGTCTGACTTATTTCATTTAGCATAATATTTTCAAGGTCCATCATGTTGTCGCAAATGGCAATAGTTATCTTTTTATGTTTTTAAATATATAAATAAATTACAATAACCTCTCAGGTTTTCTCAGAGGATTAGAAGAAAAAGATATTGAAGCACCCAGATGAGTGCCCAGCTCATCAGGAAGTCCTCAGCACAGGTGGGCTGGTCTCATTTTATACAGCCCAGGTGAGCCTAACAGCCATGCCTTTAATAAAGCTTTACTAACTACCCAGTGGTAACTGCCACAGAGGAAGGTGTTGGGAAAACATAATTAAAAATAAAATTTACTGCCAACCAAGAAAACCTCTCAACAAAGAGAGAGAGAAAGTTTTATTACTGAATAAAGCATTAAACTAAAATGTGATGCCCATCACAGACAATGCACTAGGAGATTGCAAAACAAAAGAAATCTCTCCTTTTTATGTAGCCAGTCAGATACAACCCATTACATACATATTCTCCAGATAAACAATACCTAGTCCTCGAGGAGGAGGATTTAACAGCACCATCAGTCACACATAGTTCATCCTAGAGTCACCTGGTAGTCAGGTGACTATTCGTGTTAGCTAGTCTGCTGCTCCAAAGGAAAATAAGTGCCTCACATCTTTACGATGGAGGAAGTTTTGGAGCCATTACCCTTTGAAGTGACCGCCTCTGAAAAACTGGGATAGGGGTGCTATCCTCTTTGATGATTACATTTCCAAGAGTTGGATCCCAGGTCCTTGAGAGAGACATTCTTAGGTCATAAAACTGATAAAAGACTTATTTAGCTTTTAAAAAGGTTTACATGCATTTCAAAGGGACAGAGAAGGAACTTAAAATTTTTTCTAAAATAAATCCTCTAAGAAAATGGAGGACAGTCTCTTGCTTTATTATTAACAGAATGAATTAAGCCTCTTATTTTTCATTTGCATTTGCCTTTACAAAGGAAGATATCTGGGAGGAGTTTAAAAATCTTTCTGGTATTCTTTCCAGACATGTCAATTATCTCCTAATGAGAAAACCCATACAAACAAAAACAAAGGCAATTCAGAAATTAGAAATTTCCAAAGAACATACGAGTAGTAGAGGGGATATACAACATCTAGTTTTTATTACGTTACAAGAAGAGGGCTATTACCTCTGAAAACAAAAAATCTAAGTTGGCAAAATGTTAAGAGACAGTGTTCTATAGAGGGACATATAAAAGTCAAGTGTTGGCTTCATAATCATCACAAGCTTTCTGAAAATCTTTTGAGGGACATTGATATTAGGGTGCCCATCAAATTATGAGTAGATTATGTTGCTTTTACATTAAGGCCTGATTGACGATTACATCATCACCTTTGTCCTTGGTGGGTGCCACACTGCTGTGATCTTATGGGCATTGTTACTCTCCTCAGAAATGGCTGCATTGCAGGAAATAGTCATTCCTGTAGACATATACTTAGAGGGTACTCTGGGACCCTTCATGGTGAAAGTACCTTGTAAATGTGAGATAGTGCCACCATTAGGAGTGAGATCTAACCCTGGACGATGTCATAAACTTAATAGTGGAAGTTAAACCACCATCATTTCCAAGTATTCCATCCAATGTGTATTCTTGTCATAGCTCAAAAAGCATGGGCTGTCATTATCAGGACATCTGCTCACAGACCATGTTTTTCAGATCATAAAAGCACCGGACACTCTAAGCCTGGCTTATCCCCATCAAGTAGTAGATTTAAAGTATTACCCTTTAGAAAAAAAAATTAAATATATATATATATATATATATGTGTGTGTGTGTGTGTGTGTGTGTGTGTGTATCAAAATGATTTTATTTTTCCACTTAAAATACGCAAATAAATAGTACTGATGTAGTAAATTTTTTAACACAATACTTTGGGTTTTATTAATGTCAAGTATAATAAAGTGACATTCACTTCCATTAATAAATAATTAAACTTCATTTAGTTTCTCATTATATTTATGTCAAAAGATAAGCCTTTCAAGGTTAGCAAGACACTATGCCCAAAACAATATTGCGCCTAAAATAAGGAGGTGATATATTATAAAATAGTCTTCCCTCATTTTTAGGGTTCATCATAATAAAAAAATCAGAAGGCTTCCAGTCACAAAAAGACAAAAATGATAACAAACACAGGTGACTAATCAAAGTGTGCACACGGCAGGATTGCCAAGCTCCTGAGTGATCTACAAAGTCACAGCTCTGCACCTAGTATATTACTTTACTGCTTTCCCCAGCTACCAGTTTCAACTTCCACCCAAGACTGCAGTGTTTAGCACTTTGTTCAAAGGTTCTTGGAGCTTTAGATACCACTGGGGTTCTATTGAATAAGTGCATTCTTTGTTTCCTTCTGCCTAATGGGAATGGCGATATTCAAGCAGGGCTAGATGGCTATGGATTTCATAGGGAGAATATTTGCTTACAGAACACCTGTTCATGCTCTGGGACAGGCTGTGACCATCTCATGAGCTCCCATCTGACCCTTGCCAGCTGCATCTAGTCTGCACCTCAGAGCCTGCTCTGCACATCTGCACTCATTGCTTACCTGTACCTGTACCTCTCACTCCAGAGAAAAACTTCCTAGTCAATAAAGTTGCATTCAAGCTGTGTAGTGGTGTCTATCTTGTAGAACAGAACATGACGACCTGACCATTCAAGTTCAAAATTTCACTTCTCAAAATCCTCACCCACCCCCTGAAGCAGTATAGTTAGTGCTCTAAGTGTATGACTTTGGGAATCTGACAGGCATGGGTTTGAGACCAGCTCCCACAAAGAGTTACCTGAATAACCATGGGCAAGACACTGTCTCCCCAGCCTCAGTCCATTCATTTGGTAGAAGGGGGATAATAATTCATATCTACCTCACAGGGATGTGAAGATTCAAGGAAAGCACTTAGCCTTATAACTTTATAAAAGTGTTCTATAACTGCTACCTACTATTATTAACATTACCACCAAGTAGTTCCGTGAGTGCCACGTAACATGGATGATCTCTCTGGTGAAATTTAATTCACAAATTTGAAAAGCACAAGACCTCAAGAACATAGACCCATGCACATGAACTCATGACATTCCCATCCAGCTAGAATTTCATTACCTTCAGCTGGCACAAGCACTGAGCCATCCTCATTTCTCAGCAGAACCTGACTATTCTTTGTGAAAACTCAGTGTCAGACCTAATAGCACCTCCATAATGAAAGGCCTTTCATATACACATTTCTCCAGAGTGTAGCCATCTGGCAGGCTCAAATATACAAAGTCCCATTATGTCATGGATTGCTTACCCTGTGGGACCACATGCTCTGCATAAGGTCCTCTTCAAGGTTTTTAAAGGATTCAGGTGACCTCAGATCCACCTCAACAGGCCAACTTCCTAATCCATAAAGACCATCTTGAGACCTTGCTTAAGGGTCAAAGGCTCATTCTAAGACATAAGTACCCAATCCCTGGAAAGGAATTTGGTGCAATGCAAACCCCCTGCTCAGCATAGTAATCAGAGGTAATTCAAATATATTACCCTGTTATGCAGGCAGTCAAGGATCAGGGGAAATTGTACCAGCAGCCTCACTCTAATTATCCTCAGAATAGAATGATAGAAACTGAACCAGTATCATCCAAGTGATTGTCTCCCACAAAATGCCTGCAGAAAGGGAGAGGAGGTTGTTTAAGGTAGGATTTCCCTAGAGCCCCAACACAGCCCAGAGACTTCAGTGAACTGACGACACATTCTCTCACCAGCTTCCTTACTCCTCGTTCCTCCTCTGTGCCCTATGGTCTAGGCTTACTGAATGAATGAGATTCCCTCTCACACCTTGATACTATTTTCCATCACTTCCCATAAGTGAGCAGTCTTTCCCCATTGAAATTAACCAATTTCTTGTTTTTCCTTTAGAACTCAGCTGGAACAACCCCATCTTGCATGTCTCCTCTATCATAGCCCTTAATATACCATACTGAGTGTGGGTTTGCATATTAGTTTTACCCACTAGCATGTAAGCCCATGAGAGCAAGAACAATAAAGTTTAACACTTGCATATGGTTGACTCTCAAAAATATTTTTTGATATCATGGATAATGCTATTCCTAATGAAAACTTGACTGTACTTTTCACCTGTTGTAGTTAGTTAGTAGTTACTAGTTTATAAGAAAATTATTAGCTTGACATTATTTTCCTAATGTGTTTCTAACTAGTTTCCTGATATTACCTATTAGTTGTAATAGTTTCAACTGCTTCTCTTACATTTTTTTAGATCAAAAACTTACATGACCTGAGCCCTGGCCGGTGTAGCTCAGTCAGTCAGTTGAAGCACTGTCCTGTAAATCGAAAGGTGGTGGATTTGATACCTGGTCAGGGCACATACTGAAGTTGTGGGTTCAATCCCTGGTTGGGGCATGTATGAGAGGCAACACATCTATGTTTCTCTTTCTCTCTCTCCCTTCCTTTCTCTAAAATTAATCAAAAGCCTATATTCAGGTGATGATTGAAAATGTAAATAAATAAAATAAATAAATGTATATCACTGGAGTATGATGATATTTTAATCTTTTAATTTCAAATATTGATATCTCATTTCTATTTCATAATTGCATTGGCCACAAATTTGAGAATATAGTAAAAAAAAAATAATGGTAATTTCAGAGTCTTGTTTTATTTCTGAATTTAGAACAGTCACTCATATTTTCCCATTAAATGTGATGTTGGCTGTTAGTCTTCAATAATTAATTCAATTAAAAGACAAAACTTCTTAAAATAAAAAGCCAAAGCCAATCTCTTTAAAACAAAATTACATAATTAAAACAAACAGGCAAGGTAAAAAAGCAAATGTGAACAAAGAATGCAAAGATATAATATTAATATCAGACAAAGTAGACAATGACATTTCGCTTGTGTATCTATCTTAGACACAGAATATCAAGATACAATATTTAGTAGCAACTGTTAGAAAAAAGGATTTGGGGATGTGGGTTTAATTGCTTCTAAGGACAATTTTGTAGTGACTAGAAAAAAAGTAGAAAGATTCAGTTTGGGACTGTAAAACAAACCACAAATGTAAATTTTTGTTTATACTGTCCAGGGTCTAATTTTAAAATATGGTCTTTATTTTACATGACTAAACAGTTTTCATAGAGGTAAGTCATTGCTACAAAAAAAAAAAAAAAAAAAGACAAAAATTCTTAGCTGGTTTATATATGTCTCTAGGAGTTGAGAATGATGAGATACAAGCTGTGCCTCAAGGTCATGAATTTCTTAAAGTAAAGGATTTTTATGGGAGTATTGTTCTGTTCCCTGCTGGTAGATATTTGAAGGCCAAGCCTGTATTTCATTTTTCTTTGCATGATAAGGCCCACACCGAGGGAGGCCTGAGTTGTATTACCAAACTTCCTCTCTTGCTTTAACCTCATTCTGTCTCACACACAAGAAGGGAAGGGTAGGTGAAAAAAAAAAATAATCTGGCTATATTTACAATTGTTTTCATTCTATTTAAAATTCCATACTGCTTCTATCCTACTATTTGCCCCACTACAAAGTCTAAATTTTGATCCACCTTTTAGTTATCTACACTATGTCTTTAAGTAACTTAATTAAGAAGGATACCTACCTAGGTCATGAATATATTTATATTTAAAATATTTAAGCAAGTATACAAGAGCACATAAAATAACATGAAATATTAAAAATAAGAACGGGGGAGAGAAAAAAATGGCGGCGGAGTGAATGGAAGCTACACAGACCATCTCACAGGACCAAACTGGAATTACAACAAAAATAAAGACGAATCGCCAGGAAGGGGCAACCAAAAGGCAGCCTGGAGGACAACATAACCAGGAACACTGACACAATCCTGGTAGGCTTGCGAGGATGCCAGAGGGGGCCAGGAGCCCACAGTCCGCAGTGGCCTGGATAGGGACCTGCTGCGGCCTCGGCTGGAACCAGCGGACTCAGCTGGAAGCTTCGCCCTCAGCTGGGTCCTGTGGCCTTGGCTGGGTGCTACACCCATGGCTGGGAGCTGCCACAGCTTTGGCCACCCTTATCTGGGAGCAACGCCCTTGGGTTAAAGTCCCAGGCAGCTCCATGGGGCAGAGCCTGGACAAAATATAAATTGGCAGCAGCCACTCACCTTGGGCTCCGGCAGAGGGAGGGCAGACTGGACTGGAACTGTGTGGGGACACTCGACATTTGGAGGGTGCTTAGAGCTTTTGCTGAGTGCAGCCACACAGGACTGTGGTCATCTTACACCTTCCCAGGGCCCAGGGGAGAGGCGGCGGCCCCTCCCACAGACATTCATCCCCACCTGGTGGTCACTGAATTCCTAATTGAGGCCCTTTAACAAACAGCATCTACCCCACCCTCTGGAAATCCTCTTACACTGAGCACCTGAGGGAGTTTTTCAGTCAACTCAGAAAACAAGTTTCTTCAGGTGACCTCTACTAATAGCCTCCAGGCAAAAATGCTAGATAACTACCATTCCCTGGGCTAGCAACTCTAACCAGGAAAGTTAAGACTTGACAGAGATGTTTAAAGTGGGTCCTCCCTGCCTCATCAAAACCCAGGAGAAGGAGCCACAAACAGCAGAACACCAACACCCACAGGAAAAATTTGGCAGACTCCAAGGCCACTGTGATTGCCAAAATGGTGAAAAACAGGAAAAAAAAAAAAAAAAAAAAGTCAAATGAAATAACAAGAGACCTCTACCAAAGATGAGATAAATGAGGTGCAGTTAGCAAGGTAACAAAATGACAATTCAAAATCATGATTTTGAGGAAGCTCAACAGCATGTGTAAGGAAATGAGCACCATGAGTAAAGACATAGAAATGTTGAAAATCAACCAGTAGAAAATAAAAAACCACCAAGAAGAAATGAAGAATGACATATCAGAAATGAAAAACACATTGGAAGGTCTCAATAGCAGAGTAGAGGAAGCTGAGGACCAGATCAGTGAATTAGAAGATAGGGTAGAAAAAATCAACCAATCAGAAAACAAAAAGGAAAAAATATTTAAAAAACAGGAAAACAGCTTAAGAGAAATGTGGGACAACTGGAAACGGAATAACATTTGCATCATAGGAGTCCCCGAAGAAGAAGAAAATAAGCAAGGGCTAGAGAATATATTTGAAGAAACAGTGACAGAAAACTTTCTTATATTGGTGAAGGAAGAAGGCATTCAAATTCAAGAAGCACAGAGAGCCCCAAGTAAGATAAACCAAAACAAGCCCACACCAAGACATATAGTAATCAAACTGCCAAAAATTAAAGACAAAGAGAGAATTCTAAAAGCAGCAAGAGAGAAGCAACAGGTTACCTATAAAGGAAACTCCATAAGGCTCTCAGCTGACTTCTCAACAGAAACACTACAGGCCAGAAGGCAATGGCATGAGGTAATTAATGTCTTGAAAAACAAGAATCTGAATCCAAGACTACTCTACCCAGCAAGGCTAACATTCAAAATGAAAGGTCAAATAAAGAGCTTCCCAGACAGCCCTGGCCGGTTTGGCGCAGCGGTTGGAGCATCGGCCTGTGGTCCAGAGAGACCCGGGTTCGGTTCCCGCTAAGGGCACGTAACTCGGTTGCAGTTTGTCCCCGGCCCTGGTTGGTCGTGCGGGTGGCAGCCACTCGATGTGTCCCTTCACATCGATGCTTCTCTCTCTCCCTCTTCCTCTCTCTCCCTCCCGCTCTATCTGAACAAAAAATGGAAAAATGTCCTCGGGTGAGGATAAAAAAAAAAAGAGCTTCCCAGACAAAAAAAGGCTAAGGGAATACATTAGCACGAAACCAGTACTGCAAGAAATGTTAAAAGGACTGCTGTAATTAGCAGGAGAAATGGGAAGAAAAATAGAACCACACTAAACAAAAATGGCAATAAATAATTACATATCAACAATCACCTTAAATGTAAATGGATTGAATGCTCCCATAAAAAGACACAGAGTAGCTGATTGAATAAGAAAGCATGACTCATCTATATGTTGTTTGCAAGAGACCCAATTCACAACAAAAGACTCACATAGATTAAAAGTGAATGGATGGAAAAAAATCTTTCAAGCAAACAGAAAGGACAAAAAAGCTGGGGTAGCAATACTCATATCTGATAAAATGGATTTCAAAATGAAGGCCATAACTAGAGTCAAAGAAGGCCACTACATAATATTGAAAGGATCTATCAAACAGGAAGATATAACCTTGATAAGCATATATGCACCCAGTATAGGAGCACCAAAATATATCAAAAATCTTCTGGAGGACTTCAAAGGAGAAATTGATAGCAATACAATCATAACAGGCGAATTCAACACCCTGCTGACATCACTGGATAGATCCTCTAGACAAAAAATTAGCAAGAAAACAGAGACTCTAAATGAAGCACTAGACTAAATAGATTTAATAGATATCTACAGATAATTACACCCCAAAACTACAGAATTCACACTCTTCTCAACTGCACATGGGACGTTCTTAAAGATAGAACACACGTTAAGACACAAACTAAGTCTCTACAAGTTCAAGAATACTAAAATCATATCAAGCATCTTCTAAGATCACAATGGCATTAACTAGAAATCAATTGCAAGAAGAACATACAAAGACATTTGAACACATGGAAGCTAAATAGCATATTATTAAACAATGAATGGGTTACTGAGAAGATCAAGGAAGAAATCAAAAACTTTCTGGAAACCAATGAAAATGAACACACAACACAAAATCTATGGGATGCAGCAAAAGCAGTTCTGAGAGGGAAGTTTATAGCACTACAGGCCTACCTCAAAAAAAAAAGAAAAATCTCTAATAGACTATCTAACCTCACAACTTAAAGAACTAGAGAGCAAACAAAAAGAAAACCCCAGAGCAAGTAGAAGGAAGAAAATAGTAAAGATCAGAGCAGAAATAAACAATATAGAGTCCAAAAAAAAAAAAAAAAAACAATTCAAAGAATCAACGAAACAAAGAGCTGGTTTTTCAAAAAGATTAACAAGATGGATGGACCCTTAGCTAGACTCACCAACAAACAAAGAGAGAGAACCCAAATACACAAAATCAGAAACGAAACAGGAGAAGTAACAACTGACACCACAGAAATACAAAAGATCGTTAACATCTACTATGAATTTGTTATATGGTAACAAATTCCACAATTTAAGCAAAATGGACAAATTTCTAGAAACACATAATCTCCCAAAACTGGACCAGGAAGAGATAGAAAACTTGAACAGACCAATAACAACAGAAGAAATTAAAGATGTAATCAAGACTCTCCCAGGAAACAAAAGCCCAGGCCCGATGGTTTCACGAGGGAGTTTTACCGAACATTCAAAGAAGAATTAACACCTATTCTCCTCAAACTATTTCAAAAAATTTAAGTAGAAGAAAGACTTCCAAACTCGTTTTATGAGGCCAGCATAATTCTAATTCCAAAACCAGAAAATGACACTACAAAGAAGGAAAACTACAGGCCAACATTCCTGATGAACATAGACGCCAAAATCCTGAACAAAATACTAGCAAATCGGATCCAGCAATACACCAAAAAAATTATCCACCATGACCAAGTGGGATTCATCCCTGGGATGCAATGCTGGTACAATATTCACAAATCAATAAACGTGATACACCACATAAATAAAATAAAGAATAAAAATCACATAATCATTTCAATAGATGCCGAAAAAGCCTTCGACAAAATCCAACATCCATTTCTGATAAAAACTCTCAGCAATGTGGAAATAGAAGGATCATATCTAGACATAATAAAGGTCATATATGAAAGACCTACAGCCAACATCATACTCAATGGGCAAAAACTGAAAGCATTTTCCTTAAGAACAGGAACAAGGCAATGATGCCCACTTTCACCACTATTACTTAACATAGTACTGGAAGTCTTAGCCACAGCAATCAGACAGAAAGAAAAAATAAAAGGAATCCAAATCAAAAAGGAGGAAGTGAAATTGTCATTATTTGCAGATGACATGATACTATATGTAGAAAACCCCAAAGACTCCATCAAAAATTTACAAAACTAAATAAATGAGTTTGGAAAAGAAGCAGAATACAAAATTAACGTCAAGAAATCAATGGCATTCTTAAACACCAATGATGAACTCACAGAAAGTGAAACTAAGAAAACAATCCCATTTACCACTGTGGCAAACAAGTTAAGATACCTAGGAATAAACTTAACCATAGAAATAAAGGACCTATTCCCAGAAAACCACAGGTCATTGAAAAAAGAAATAGAAGACGATGTAAAAAAGTGGAAGCACATACCCTGTTCATGAATTGGAAGAATTAACTTCATTAAAATGTCCATATTACCCAAAGCAATCTATAGGTTCAATGCAATCCCCATCAAAATACCAATGGCATATTTCACAGAATTAGAACAAGTACTTCAAAAGTTTATATGGAACCAAAAAAGATCTTGAATAGCCACAGCAATCCTGAAAAGGAAGAACAATGTTGGCGGGATCACATTACCAGATTTCAGGTTATACTACAAAGCCACTGTAATCAAAACAGCCTGGTACTGGCACAAGAACAGGCATATAGACCAGTGGAACAGAACACAGAACACAGAAATGGACCCAAGGCAACATGCTCAATCAATATTTGAGAAATGTGGCAAGAACGTACAGTGGAGTAAGGACAGCCTCTATAATAAATGGTGCTGGGAAAATTTGACAGCTACATGCAGAAAAATTAAACTAGACCATCAACTTACACCCTACACAAGAATAAACTCAAAATGGATAAAAGACTTAATGTGCCTCATGAATCCATAAAAATCTTAGAAGAAACTATAGGCAACAAAATTTCAGACATCATACGGAGCAGAATTTTCACTGATACATTACCTAAGGTAATAGAAAGAAAGGAGAAAATGAATACATGGGACTACATCAAACTCAAAAGCTTCTGCACAGTGAAAGATACAACCATCAAAACAGAAAGGCTACCTACTGTATGAGAGAGCATAATTGCCAATGATATATCAGATAAGCGGTTAATTTCCAATATATATAGAGTGCTCATACGACTCCACAAAAGGAAGACAAAGAACCTAATTAAAAAATGGACAGAGGAACTAAATAGGCACCTCTCCAAACAGGACATACAAATGGCTAAGAGACATATGAATAAATGCTCAACATCACTAATCATCAAAGAGATGCAAATTAAAAAAGCAATGAGGTATCATGTCACACCTGTCAGAATGGCCGCCATCAACAAATCATCAAACAACAAGTGTTGGTGAGGGTGTGGACAAAAGGGGACTCTAGTACACTGCTGGTGGGAATGCAGACTGGTGCAGCCACTATGGAAAACAATATGGTGTTACCATCAAAAAATTAAAAATCGAACTGCCATTTGACCCAGTGATTCCACTTCTAGGAATATACCCTAAGAAGCCTAAAACACCAATTAGAAAGAGTATATGTGCCCCCATGTTTGTAGCAGCACTATTTACAATAGCTAAGATCTGGAAAGAGCCCAAATGTCCATCAGTAGACAAATATATAAAAAAGCAGTGGAACATACACACAATGGAGTACTATGTAGCTGTAAGAAAGAAAGATCTCTTATCCTTTGAGAGGACATGGAGGGACCTGGAAAGTGTCATTCTAAGTGAAACAAGCCAAACAGAGAAAGACAAGTATCATATGATCTCACTTATTTGTGGATTATAATGAACATAGCAGTCTGAGGAATGGGGTAGTCCCAGAGATGTGGAAGTGGGGTATAGACTGACAATCCCCAGAAGAGGGGGTGGTGGGGGAGAGATAAACCATAGAACTTATATGCATGTATCCATGAACAATGGACATGGACAACAAAGCTGGGGAGAGGGCAGGGAGGGAGGGGGAAGGGGGAATCAGTGGGGAAAAAAGGAGAAACATCTGTAACAAAAATTAATTAATTAAAAAAACTAAGAACAGGGAAAGAAAAATAATGAATATATAAATTATAGCTAGGACTGAGACTTCTAAATGCATTATATATACACTTTTTACCTACACTAATTAAAATTCAGCTGATGTGTCAAAGCATAAAATGGCAATGAATGTAAAATATAAGAAATTTTTCCATGCCCAGCCTGTATGACTCAGTGGTTGAGCATCGACCCATGCACCAATAGGTCACTGGTTCAATTCCTGGTCAGGGCACATGCCCAGGTTGTGGGCCAAACCCCAGTGGGGGACATGCAGGGGGTGGCCAAGAAATGCTCTCTCTCTCATCCATCTTTCTATCTCCTCTCCTTCTCCCTTCCTCTCTTTCTAAAATCAATTTAAAAAAAAAAATTTTAAGTATTTTCCTGGTCCAGTGGGGGTGTGGCTAAATTGGATGGAGCACTGTTCCCTGAACCAAAAGTTTGCAGGTTTGATTACTGGTCAGGGCACATACCCAGGTTATGGGTTTGCTCTCCCTGTTGGGGCACATATGGGAGGCAATCAACTGATGTTTCTCTCTCACACCAATTTTAATCTTCCTTTCTCTCTCTCTCTCCAATCAATTATAAAACATATCCTTGCCCTGGCCAGTTTGGCTCAGCGGTTAGAGCGTTGGCCTGCGGTCCAGAGAGACCTGGGTTCGGTTCCCGCTAAGGGCATGTACCTCGGTTGCAGTTTGTCCCTGGCCCTGGTTGGGTCATGTGGGTGGCAGCCACTCTATGTGTTCCTTTCATGTTGATGTTTCTCTCTCTTTCTCTCTTCCTCTCTCTCCCTCCTCCTCTGTCTGAGCAAAGAATGAAAAAAATGTCCTCGGGTGAGGATAAAAAAATAAAATAAAATAAAAAAACATATCCTTGTCTGAGGATTAAAAAAAAAAAAGTATTTACCTGTCACAAAAAATTCAATCAGGTGAGGTGTGTCTGCTATACATGGTCTTCAGAGGCTACTTTTCTATCCCATGGTTCTGTCATCTCTAAGGCATAATTGCATTCAAATGGTTCAAGATGGCTCTTCATCACATCTGCATTCCAATTGCGTGATCAATTCCACTCTATCTCATTGGCCTGACTGTAATCATGTCACCACACCTAGTGGCAAGGAGGATTGGGTGAGGTAATCTTTGCAGAGGCAGTATGTACTCAGCTCAAAGTTCTATTGTTGTACAAGAGAAGGGAAAAACAGAGTGGACAACTAGCAGTTTTTACTTCATCACAGTGGGCATCAAATAAACCATCGTCCCTTACCACTTGGCTCTTCGACTTGCATGGCTGCACTTTATCGGGGATTTTTCAAATGCATTCATGAAAATGTTGATTGAGACAGTGAAAATGATACAGCCCATGCTCGGTTGTCTGAGTCAATTATACACCCCTATATTACAATTAAAATTACTGTTCGTATGGACTGTAGGGTTATGTATTTGAGCACCCAGGACTCCTTCAGCGCCAGGTGCAACCACCAGAGTCTGGAAGGGATTAACTGCGATAAATGAGGGACGGCTGTACATGACATTACAATTCTTCCAATCAATTGAAAAATAAAACATTGTAGTTACATAGTTTGTGGCGAATATATGATAGAAAATGGATATGCTTTGTAGAACAATTACAAGATTTTCCCTAGGTAGAACAAACTAGAATTTCTCCAAAGTGCTATATGGTTCAAAAATTTGGCACATCAGAGAAAGTCTCAATGATTCTCTAATCCATGAACCACAATTTTGAGAGGTAAAAATTTTTTTCCAATTTTTAAAAATTTAGCTACAGATGTTTCTCCTTTTTTCTCCCCTAGTCCACCTCCTCCCCATCCTGCCTCTCCACTCCCTGGCATTCTTGACTATGTCCATTGGTTAGAAATACATGCATATAAGTACTTTGGTTCATCTCATCCATTGCCCTCCCACCCCCCTACTCTGAGGTTTCTCAGACTGAACCATACTCCTTTCTATGTCTCTCGGTGTATTTTGTTCATCAGCCCACGTTGTTCATTATATTCCACATATAAGGGAGATCATGTGGTATTTATCTTTCTCTGATTGACTTATTTTGCTTAACATATACTCTCAAGGTCCCTCCATTTTGTCTCAAAGGATAAGAGATCTCTCTTTCATATAGCTGCAGAGTATTCCATTGTATATATGTACCACAGCTTTTTTATCCACTCATCTATTGATGGACAGTTGGGCAGTTTACAGATCTTGGCAATTGTAAATAGTGCTGCTATGAATATAGAGGTACATATATTCTTTCTCATTGGTGTTTCAGGCTTGTTAGGATATATTCCTACAGTGATGGGATCACTGGGTCAAATGGTAATTCAATTTTTAATTTTTTGAAGAAACACCATACTGTTTTCCATAGTGGCTGCACCAGTGTACTAGAGTCTCCTTTCCTCCACACCCTCCCCAGCACTTACTGTTTGATGATTTGTTAATGGCGGCCATTCTGACAGGTCTGAGGTGATACCTCATTGTTGTTTTAATTTGCATCTCTCTGGTGATTAGTGACTTTGAGCATTTCTTCCTATGCCTCTTGCCATTTCTATGTCCTGTTTGGAGAGGTGTCTCTTTAGGTTCTCTGCCCATTTTTTAATTGGGTTCTTTGTCTTCCTTTTGTTGAATTTTATGAGCATTCTATATATTTTGGAAATTAACCCCTTATCTGATGTATCATTGGAAATTATGCTCTCCCATACAGTGGGTTGCCTTTCCATTGATAGTTGTTTGTTTTTTTGTGCAGAAGCTTTTTAGTTTGATGTAGTCCCATGTGTTCATTTTTTTCCTGTTTCGGTTGCCTTAGGTGATGTATCAGTGAAAATTCTACTGTGTATGTTGTCTGAAATTTTGTTGCCTAGATTTTCTTCTAGAATTTTTATGGATTCATGAGTCACATTTAAGTCTTTTATCCATTTTGAGTTTATTCTTGTGTGCGGTGAAGTTGATGGTCTAGTTTCATTTTTTTTTTATATATATATAGCTGTCCAATTTTCCCAACACCATTGATTTAATAAGCTGTCCTTACTCCACTGTATACTCTTGGCACCTTTGTCAAATATTAATTGACCATATTGCCTTGGGTACATTTCTGGGTTCACTGTTCTGTTCCACTGGTCCATATGCCTGTTCTTGTGCCAGTACCAGACTGCTTTGATTACAGTGGCTTTGTAGTGTAACCTGAAATCTGGTAATGTGATCCCCCCAATTTTCTTCTTCTTTTTCAATTTGCTGTGGCTATTTGAGGTCTTTTTTTGGTTTCACATGAACTTTTGAAGTACTTTTGTTCCAGTACTGTGAAAGATGTCGTTGGTATTTTGATGGGGATTGCATTGAATCTATAGATTGCTTTGGGTAGTATGAACATTTTAATGATGTTAATTCTTCCAATCCATGAACAAGGTATGCGCTTCCACTTTTTTATATCTTCCTCTATTTCTTTTTTCAATGACCTGTAGTTTTCTGCGAATAGGTCCTTTATTTCTTCGGTTAAGATTATTCCTAGGTATCTTAATTTTTTCACTGCATTGGTAAATGAGATTGTTTTCGTAGTTTCTCTTTCTGTGAGTTCATCATTGATGTATAAGAATGCCATCAATTTTTTTATGTTAATTTTGTATCCTGCTACTTTGCCAAATTCACTTATTAAGTCTAATAAATTTTTGAAGGAGTCTTTGGGGTTTTCTATGTATAGTAACATATCATCTGCAAATAATGACAGTTTTACTTCCTCCTTTCCAATTTGGATCCCTTTTACTTTCTTCTTCCTGCCTGATTGCTGTGGCTAAGACTTCCAGTACAATGTTAAATAAGAGTGGTGAAAGTGGGCATCCGTGTCTTGTTCCTGTTCTTAAGGAAAATTCTTTTAGTTATTGGCCATTAAGTATGATGTTATCTGTAGTTCTTTCATATATGGCCTTTATTATGTTCATATATGATCCCTCTATTCCCACATTATTGAGCGTTTTTATCAAAAATGGATGCTGGATTTGTCGAAGGCTTGCTCAACATCTATTGATATGATCATGTGATTTTTATTCTTCATTTTGTTTATGTGGTGTATCACATTTGTTGATTTGCAAATATTGTACCAGCCTTGCAATCCTGGGATGAATTCCTCTTGGTCATGGTGAATAATTTTTTTGATGTATTTCTCGAATCAATTTGCTAGTATTTGTTCAGGATTTTGGCATTTATGTTTATCAGAATTATTGGCCTGTAGTTTTCTTTCTGGTAATGTCTTTTTTTGGTTTTGGAATTAGAATTATGCTGGCCTCATAAAACGAGCTTGGAAGTCTTCCATCTTCTTGAATTCTTTGAAATAGTTTAAGGAGAATGGGTGTTAGTTGTTTTTTGAATGTTTGGTAAAACCCCTGTGAAGCCATCCTAGCCTGGGCTTTTGTTTGCCTGGAGAATCTTGATTACATCATTAATTTCTTTTGTTGTTATTGGTCTGTACAAGTTTTCTATCTCTTCCAGTCCATTTTTGGGAGACTATGTATTTCTAGAAATTTGTCCATTTTGCTTAGATTGTGGAATTTGTTACCATATAACAAATTCATAGTAGATGTTAACGATCTTTTGTATTTCTGTGGTGTCAGTTGTTAATTCTCGTCTTTCATTTCTGATTTTGTGTATTTGCGTTCTCTCTCATTGTTTCTTGGTGAGTCTAGCTAAGGGTCCATCAATCTTGTTAATCTTTTCGAAAAACCAGCTCTTTGTTTCATTGATCCTTTGAATTGTTTTTTTGGACTCTATGTCATTTATTTCTGCTCTGATCTTTACTATATCCTTCCTTCTACCTGCTCGGGGTTTTCTTTTTGTTTGCTTTCTAGTTCTTTATGTTGTGAGGTTAGATATCTATTAGAGATTTTTCTTACTTCTTGAGGTAGACCTGTAGTGCTATGAACTTCCCTCTCAGAAATGCTTTTGCTGTATTCCCTAGGTTTTGTGTTGTTGTGTGTTCATTTTCATTGGATTACAGGAAGTTTTTTATTTCTTCCTTGATATCCTCAGTGACCCATTCATTTTTTAATAACATGCTCTTTAGCCTCCATGTGTTCAAATGGCTTTGCATGTTTTTGTTGCACTTGATTTCTAGTTTCATGCCATTGTAATCTGAGAATATGCTTGATGTGATTTGATATGATATGATTTGATATGATATGATTTGATATGATATAATTTCAATCTTCTTGAACTTTTAGAGACTTAGTTTATGTCCTAATATGTGGTCTGTCTTTGAGAATGTCCCATGTGCACTAGAGAAGAATGTGAATTCTGTAGTTTTGGGGTGTAGTTCTCTGTAGATATCTATTAAATCCATTTGGTCTAGTGCTTCATTTAGAGTCTCTGTTTCCTTGCTAATTTTTTTCTAGAGGATCTATCCAGTGATGTCAGTGGGTGTTGAAGTCTCCCTGCTATAATTGTATTGCCATTGATTTCTCCTTTGAAGTCTTCCAGAAGATTTTTAATATATTTTGGTGCTCCTATATTGGGTGCATATATGTTTATCAAGGTTATATCTTCCTGTTGGATATAACAGGATCTATCCTGTTGGATAGATCCTTTCACTATTATGTAGTGGCCTTCTTTGTCTCTAGTTATGGTCTTCATTTTGAAATCTATTTTATCTGATATGAGTATTGCTACCCCAGCTTTTTTTTGCTTTCCGTTTCCTTGGAAGATTTTTTTATATCCCTTCACTTTCAACCTATGTGAGTATTTTTTTTGTGAGATCAGTCTCTTGTACATAACATATAGATGAATCATGCTTTCTTATCCAATCAGCTACGCTGTGTCTTTTTATCAGAGCCTTCAATCCATTTACATTTAAGGTGATTATTGACATGTACTTATTTATTGCCATTTTTGTTTAGAGTGGTTATATTTTTCTTCCTGTTTCTCCTGCTTATTGTAGTAGTCCTTTTAAAATTTCTTGCAGTGCTGGTTTGGTGCTAATGTATTCCCTTAGCCTTTTTTTTTTTTTTTTTTTTGTCTGGGAAGCTTTTTATTTTACCTTCTATTTTGAATGACAGCCTTGCTGGGTAGAGTAGTCTTGGATTCAGATCCTTGTTTTTAATGACCTTGATTACCTCATGCCATTCCCTTCTGGCCTGCAGTGCTTCTGTTGAGAAGTCAGCTGAGAGTCTTATGGGGTTTCCTTTGTAGGTAACCTGTTGCTTATCTCTTGCTGCTTTTAGAATTCTCTTTGTCTTTAATTTTTGGCATTTTGATTACTATGTGTCTTGGTGGGGGCCTGTTTGGGTTCTTCTTACTTGTGACTCTCTGTGCTTCTTGAACTTGAATGCTTTCTTTCTTCTCCAAATTAGGAAATTTTTCTGTCTCTATTTTTTCAAATATATTCTCTAACCCATGCTCATTTTCTTCTTCTTCAGAGTGAATATTATGTGAATATTATTATGTTTCCAGTTGTCCCACAGTTCTCTTAAGCTGTCTTCTTGTTTTTTAATTGTTCTTTCCTTTAGGTTTTCTGATTGGTTGATTTTTATCTGCCCTTTCTTCTAATTCCTCTACTATGCTGTTTAGACCCTCCAATGTGTTCTTTATTTCTGATATGTCATTCTTCATTTCTTATTGGTGGCTTTTAATTTCCAACTGGTTAATTTTCAACATTTCTATGTCTTTACTCATGGTGCTCATGTTCTTACACATGGTGTTGAGCTTCTTCAAGATCATGGTTCTGAAATCTATTTCTGTTACCTTGCTTAACTGCACCTCATTTATCTCACCTTCGGTAGAGGTCTTTGTTCTTTCATTTTGCTTTTGTTTCTGTGTTTCACCATTTTGGCTATTGCAGTGGGCTTTGGAGCCTGCCAAATTTTCCCTGTGTGTGTTGGTGTTCTGTTGTTTGTGGTTCACTCTCCTGGGTTTGGATGAGCCAGGGAGGACCCACATGAAACACCACTGTCAAGTCTTACTTTCCTGAGTAGAGTTGCTAGCCCAGGAATGGGTCAGTTGTCCTCTAGCTTTTTGCCTGGAGGCTATCAGTAGCAGTTACTTGAAGAGCCTTGGCTTCTTAGTTGAATAAAAAACTCCCTGAGAGAACATCATTGCCGATGATGTATCAGATAAGGGGTTAATTTCCAATATATATAGAGTGCTCCTACAACTCAACAAAAGGAAGACAAAGAACCCAATTAAAAAATAGGCAGAGGACCTGAATAGACACCTCTCCAAACAGGACATACAAATGGCCAAGAGACATATGAAGAAATGCTCAACATCACTAATCATCAGAGAGATCCAAATTAAAACAACAATGAGGTATCACCTCACACCTGTCAGAATGGCCGCCATCAACAAATCATCAAACAACAAGTGTTGGCAAGGGTGTGGAGAAAAGGGGACTCTAATACACTGCTGGTGGGAATGCAGACTGGTGCAGCCGCTATGGAAAACAATATGGTGCTACCTCAAAAAATTAAATATTGAACTTCCATTTGACCCAGTGATCCCACTGCTGGGAATATACCCTAAGAAGCCTGAAACACCAATCAGGAAGAATATATGTACCCCCATGTTCATAGCAGCACTATTTACAATAGCTAAGATCTGGAAACAGCCCAAGTGTCCACCAGTAGACGAATGGATCAAAAAGCTGTGGTACATATACACAATGGAGTACTATGCAGCGGTAAGAAAGAAAGATCTCTCATCCCTTGAGACGACATGGAGGGACCTGGAAAGTATTATCCTAAATGAAAGAAGCCAAGCAGAAAAAGACAAATACCACATGATCTCACTTATATATGGAATATAATGAACATAACAGTCTGAGGAATACAGTAGACCCAGAAACATGGAAGTAGGGCACAGACTGACATCCCTCAGAAGAGGGGGTGGGGGTGTCGGGGGGTGGGGGGGTGTGGGCTGGGAAGAGATAAACCACAGAACTTATATGCATGTATGCATGACCAATGGACATGGACAACTAAGCTGGGGACAGGACGGAGGTGGGGTGGGTTGGGGGGTGCCAATGGGGTAAAAAGGTAAAATATCTGTAACAAAAAAATAAATAAAAAAATTCACACACACACAAAAAAAACTCCCTGAGGTGTTCAGCCTAAGGGTTTTTCCCAAGGGTGGGGCAGATGCTGGTTGTTAATGGGCCTCAATTTGCATTTCAATGTCCACCAGGTGGGGTGGAATCTTTGAGGGAGGGGCCACTGTCTCTCCCCAGAGCCCCGGGAAGGAGCAAGATGTCCACAGTCCTGCATGGCTGCAACTCAGCCAAAGCGCTGAGCGCCCTCCAAATCCCGAGTGTCCCCATACAGTTCTAGTCCCGTCACCCTCACTCTGCCCATGCCCAAAGTAAGTGGGTGTGACTATTTTAGTGTCTTTCCCAGCTCTGCACTGTGGAGCCACCTGGGAGTCCATCCTGAGGGCCCTGCTCACAGCCAAGGCCACTGCAGTCTCTGAGCTCCCAGCCCCCCTCTCGTACCTCCACAAAACTACCAGGATGGAGTCAGGGTCCTTGGTTTTATGGTCCTTGCAAGCTGCTTTTCTATTGCTTTTTCCTGATGATTTGTCTTATTTTCGTTGTAATTCTAGTTTGGTCCTGGGAGATGGTCTTTGTAGCTTCCATTCACTCCTCCACCATTTTGGAATCTGTCTAAAACTTGAATTTCTATACTTGTTTTCTTATTTTTTACCATGGTTATCTCTTTATTCTTTTCCTTTGCATTATGATCATATTTCTCTAATTTGTCCTGCATACCATGGTCTCAATTTTTTACTAAATGGAAACATTTCTGTTACTTAGTGCAAGATAACTTGTATAATAATTTTGTCTCTTGTAAATTCCAACCCTTATCATTAAAAGAACTAGTTTTATTTCAAATTATACTTTGTTATGAAAATTACAGTCTCTCACACATCTGGTGTGGCTCAGTGGTTGAGTATCAACCCATGTACCAAGAGATCACCTGTTTATTTCCTGGTCAGGGCATGTGCCCAGGTTGTAGACTCACTTACCAATAGGTAGTGTGAAGGAGGCTGCTGATCGATGATTCTCTCTCACATCAATGTTACCATCTCTTTCTCCCTCTCCCTTTCTCTCTCTAAAAGTTAGTATAAATATTTTTTAATGAATAAAAATTGCAGTCTCTCCTTTTGTGTTCATTTCTGTAATAGTTTTTGTTTGTGTTTTCAACCTCTTTTCTACAATGAAGGAGAAATCTTCATCCTCAGCTTTATCTTCCTGGAAGTGCTACCAAAGGTGTTTTTAATTCCTATATACTTGAGATGATTAACCAACCCAACAACCAAGTAGCATATGTTGAGTATCTGCTATGTCTCGGGGACTGTGCTGAGTATTTGTAACTCATTGGAAAACCAGAATGACATGGTCCCAGCTTCCATGGAGTTACACTCTAGCAGCAGCACGTTGAAGCAGAATTAATTACACTGAAGAGAAAGCATATGTATTTGCTATTTGACCTTATATATTAAAGGATTTTATCTAGGCTAGATTTGGGGAAACACCTCCCTCAAGATGCACCACTTAGTTACATTGAGACTAAAACTGAATAGAGCTTAAAGTTAGGGAGTCAGCCTGAGACAGGGAATGTAGAGTATGAAGGGAGGGAGGAGAGGTGACCAAATTAAGGAGACTTCTGTACAGAAAGCTGGCATAAAAATGGAGAATATAGCATCCTCAAGATACTAGATGCTCCCAGATGGCTGAAGCTTAAATATAAAGGGTCAAACAGAATAAACTGTATCTGAAGTGCAAGTTGTGTCTTCAAGTACATGATGAGGTGAAGAGAGCAGTGACATGATGTGAACCCCCAACGCTGAGATTTTATAACATCTTAGTTAAGGCATCCAGTACCAACTGAGGAAGGCTGAGTCATAACCCAGAATTTTCCACAGGTATAAGTCAACATCTTGCCTGAAAAAAAAGATATCATAACAGTTACCTGAAAAAGTCTGTGGCCAAAAATTATTCAACACAAATAAATTTTAATCTGTAGATGCTCAATAAATATTGGTGGTTAGTTAATCAATTGTCTCCAAATGTATAGAAAGAAAAATGCTAGCAATTAAAATAGACCCATAGGTTAAATTTTAATTTAATTTTCAGATTTGTTAAAGATCTTTAACATTAACATGAAAGTGAAACTTGGTTACAACCATAATATATGCACATATTACAAAGAATTAAGAGTTTTAAGTTTTCAAGAATCACAATAGTCTATCTTCGATGGCTCAAAAGAATCATTAAGGACATAAAAGAAAGGTCAAATGTCAGTGGTTTCTTTCCAAACATGATCTGAGGGTGCAATAGTGTGACTTGTTATAAGTAATATCAACAGCTAGATAAACAGTTTTCAAGGTCACAAAATTATACTACTTTCTATTACCCTCTCTTACAACTAGCAAAGAGAGAGACCTACCCACTTATACTAATGTGTTATGTCCTTCTGGAAATATTCCAACCTCTTTTGGTGAACGTTTTCCAGTGAAAACTTGAAATATTGTGGGCTGAACACAACACATGAATATCAGACTAATTCTCCCTGTGTTGGTGACTTACTGTGGGATGCTTGTGACTCCACTTAACCACACAGTGTCTCCATTCCCCAATCTATAAAACAGGGTTAAGAATTTTAACCTACTTTTCAGAGACAGTAGGTGGATTAACTATAATAACAATAAATTAATTTAAAATACTAATTATGAGAATGTTTCAGCAAGTGCTATAATATCTAATGTAAGAAATATGAATCCCTTCTTCTCTAGAATTGTTTCAAATGCTTCAGCTAATAAGTTATAAGAATAAAAAATACATAGTGACCTTCCCGTTCAGTGACTGAAGATACTTTCTTGTCTTTTTTTTTTAATAAAAACTTAAGTTTTTTTAGGTATAAAAAATGACTTTGATCCTATCTCAGCTCAGCAATTCAATGGATGGCAACTCAGCCAAGAAGATTTAAGAGCACTGTCCCCAACTTATAAGACTCCACTGAAAAATATCCATTTAACAGTTTGAGAGTTACCTTGACCTAGAATTTATGCCAGAAACAACAAGGGCGTAAAGATAAAACAGCTTTAGCCCACTGATCAAAATAAACTTATCCTAGACAAATTTACTGAATAAATGTGGGTTAGCCAATTCAATTGTCTACCCAGACTTCACAGTTGCAAGAGCTTAAATACCATACATTTAAATACTGTTCCTAAAACAATTAAGCTTATTGTTTTCTCAGAAATTTGTATAACAGGAAAACACTGATGTTCATTGTCAAACACTCATCATAACAGTTAGTGAATAGTCAACCGGAATTTGTACGTTACAGAAATATTCACATTCCTATCACTCAGAATGCTAAAATGCTAGTGCAGGGAGAAAGTTTAATCTGCACAATACATATCAGTGTCAAAACCTAGCTGGGTACAATTTATTAACACCACTGATAGATTCCTTATGTTGAAGTTAAACTGCTTAAAGAAAAACAAAAAGATATTTTCTATAATCTGGCTACACATTTTTCCTACAACTTTCAAAGAATTACAACTTTCATTTTATGACATGACCACATTTGTTCCACCAGAGGGCAAAGGATAAATCATATTGTGTATAATAGGTGTGGGATCCCAGGACAGGAGGGTCATAAATTCCACCCCCAAAAGGGATGTAAAAGCTCCCATCCCATGACAGAAGCCAGTGCGCAGAACAAGGCATCCACCTAGCCATATGGCTGCACAACTTGGACACAGTGGGTCAGAAAGTTCCCAATGTAACAGCTAGATAAACAGTTTTCAAGGTCACAAAATTATACTACTTTCTATTACCCTCTCTTACAACTCGCAAAGAGAGAGACCTACCCACTTATACTAATGTGGTATGTCCTTCTGGAGATATTCCAACCTCTGTTGGTGAACGTTTTTCCAGTGAAAACTTGAAATATGAAGAAGAAAATTTACCCTCAGAAGAGGGGTGGTAGGGAGAGGGAAGAGATAAACCACAGAACTTATATGCATGTACGCATAACCAATGGACATGGACAACAAAGCCAGGGAAGGGGTGGGAGGGATGGGGAAGAGGCTGTCAATGGGGTGAAAAAGGAGAAATATCTGTAACAAAAATGAAAAATAAAAAGATAATAAAAAATATAAAAATAAAATAAATAAATAGATAAACAATTAAAAAGCACAAAGAGTAAAAGTACTGGATTATTTTCAATTTGTTCAAAAAGGTGTAACATTCCTCATTTTTAAGGTTTTATCCTTAAAAATATGTTAAAATATCGCTTTTAAGTTATAAAGTGATAGGTTGTATGTCCATAAAATGCTGGATTACTCTAACTTTCTAGGTATGGTCACTGTTTCTAGAATGACTAGAGTTAAATTGAGAGAAAATTTGAAGTAGAGTAGTATTAATCATGAAGTAAAATTATATTCTTGTTATTCAGGCTAGATATCCAAGAATAATGAAAATTTCAAGAGAAGTAGAAAGATTTAGTTTGGTTTGAACTATTCATAAAATTTAAGGAAGTAAAATAATTCTTTTTAATAAAAATAGAGGAACCTTTCTACTGGTGCTCAAATAATACCAGATGGTCTACATTGGCATAAGCCTATCTTCTACATATATTTCAGAGATGAATTTGTATAGTCACTGGGCCAATTTAAATAATATAAATGGATATAGGAAGTCAAAGCAGAAAATAGATCAGAAAAGTTTTCAGGTACAGTACTAAAAATGAAATTAGCATATGATGAGACTGTCTCTCTGCTCCAGACTTTTTATTCTGTCCTCAGAATACCAAACCAGTTGCTTCTCACATCCCTGCTCCACTATTTATTAGAAAAATGTATACAGATGAAGAAACTTTTTTTTTTAATTTATCTAAATTAATATATTTATTTTTGTTAGAGATGTTTCTCCTTCTTCTCCCACTGATTGCCTCCTTCCCCACCCTCCCCACCCATTTCCAGCTTTGTCGTCCATTCCATTGTTCATGCATACATGCATATAAGTTCTGTGGTTTATCTCTCCCCCACTACCCCCTCCTCTGGGGACTGTCAGTCTGTACCCCACTTCCATGTCTCTGGGACTACCCCATTCCTCAGATTGTTATGTTCATTATATTCCACAAATAAGTGAGATCATATGATACTTGTCTTTCTCTGTTTGGCTTGTTTTGTTTAGGATGACACTTTTCAGGTCCCTCCATGTTGTCTCAAAGGATAAGAGATCTTTCTTTTTTACAGCTGCGTGGTACTCCATTGTGTATATGTACCACTGATTTTTTATCCATTTGTTTACTGATGGACATTTGGGCTGTTTCCAGATCTTAGCTATTGTAAATAGTGCTGCTACAAACATGGGGGCACATATACTATTTCTGATTGGAGTTTCAGGCTTCTTAGGGTATATTCCTAGAAGTAGGATCGCTGGGTCAAATGGAAGTTCAATTTTTAATTTTTTGAGGTAACACCATATTGTTTTCTATAGTGACTGTACCAGTCTGCATTCCCACCAGCAGTGTACTAGAGTTCCCTTTTCTCCACACCCTCACCAACACTTGTTTGATGATTTGTTGATGGTGGCCATTCTGACAGGTGGGGGTGATACTTCATTGTTGTTTTAATTTGGATCTCTCTGATGATTAGTGATGTTGAGCATTTCTTCATATGTGTCTTAGCCATTTGTATGTCCTGTTTGGAGAGGTGTCTCTTAAGGTCCTCTGCCCATTTTTTAATTGGGTTCTTTGTCTTCCTTTTGTTGAGTTGTATGAGCACACCATATATTTTGGAAATTAACCACTTATCTGATAGATATATCATTAGCAATTATGCTCTCCCATACAGTGGGTAGCCTTTCCTTTTTGATTATTGTATCTTTCACTGTGCAGAAGCTTTTGAGTTTGATGTAGTCTCATGTGTTCATTTTCTTCTTTGTTTCTGTTGCCTTAGGTGATGGGTCAGTGAAAATTCTGCTCCGTATGATGTCTGAAATTTTGTTGCCTACAGTTTCTTCTAGGATTTTTATGGATTCATGAGTCACATTTAAGTCTTTTATCCATTTTGAGTTTATTTTTGTGTATGGTGTAAGTTCATGGTCTAGTTTCATTTTATTGCATGTAGCTGTCCAATTTTCCCAACACCATTTATTATAGAGGCTCTCTACTCCACTGAATGCTTTTGCCACCTTGGTCAAATATTAATTGAGTATATTGCTTTGGCTCCATTTCTGGGTTCATTGTTCTGTTCTAATGGTCTATCTGCCAATTGTTGTGCCAGTACCAGGCTGTTTTGAGTACAGTGGCTTTGTGGTACTCCATTGTGTATATGTACCACCGATTTTTAATCCATTTGTCTACTGATGGACATTTGGGCTGTTTCCAGATCTTAGCTATTGTAAATAGTACTGCTACAAACATGGGGGTACATATACTCTTTCTGATTTGTGTTTCAGGTGTAACCTGAAATCTGGTTATGTGATTCCCTCCAACTTTGATCTTCTTTTTCAAGATTGCTGTGGCTATTCAAGGTCTTTCTTGATTCCATATAAATTTTTGAAGTATTTGTTCTAGTTCTATGAAGTATGTCATTGGTATTTTCATGGGGATTGCATTGAATCTATAGATTGCTTTGTGTAGTATGGACATTTTAATGATATTGATTCTTCCAATCCATGAACAAGGTATGTGCTTCCATTTCTTTTATATCTTCCTCTATTTCTTTTTTAAATGACCTGTAGTTTTCTGCAAATAGGTCCTTTATTTCTTTGGTTAAGTTTATTCCTAGGTATCTTAAGTTTTTTTGCCATGATGGTAAATAGGTTTGTTTTATTAGTTTCTCTTTCTGTGAGTTCATCATTGGTGTATAAGAATGCTATTGATTTCTTGAAATTAATTTTGTATTCTGCTACTTTGCCAAATTCATTTATTAAGTCTAGTAAATTTTTGATGGAGTCTTTTGGGTTTTCTACATATAGTATCATGTCATCTGCAAATAATGACAGTTTCAACCCTAATTGCACAGAATTCATATTCTTCTCAAGTGCACATGGGACATTCTCAAAGATAGACCACATGTTAGGGCACAAACTAAGTCTCTAAAAGTTCAAGAAAATTGAAATCATTATCAAGCAAGCATCTTCTCAGATCACAATGGCATGCAACTAGAAATCAATTGCAACAAAAACATGCAAAGACATTTGAAAACATGGAGGCTAAATAGCATGTTATTGAACAATGAATGGGTTCCCATGGAGCTCAAGGAAGAAATGAAAAACTTCCTGAAAACCAATGAAAATGAACACACAACAACACAAAATCCATGGGATACAGCAAAAGCAATTCTGAGAGGGAAGTTCATAGCACTACAGGCCTACCTCAAGAAACAAACAAACAAAAAAATATCTAATAGAATATCTAACCTCACAACCTAAAAAACTAGAAAGCCAACAAAAAGAAAACCCCAGCCCTGGCCGGTTTGGCTCAGCGGTTAGAGCGTCGACCTGCGGTCCTGAGAGACCCGGGTTCGGTTCCCGCTAGGGGCTCTAACCTCGGTTGCAGTTTGTCCCCGGCCCTGGTCGGTTGTGTGGGTGGCAGCCACTCGATGTGTTCCTTTCACATCGATGTTTCTCTCTCTCTCTGTTCCTCTCTCTCCCTCCCACTCTACCTGAACAAAAAAATGGGAAAATGTCCTCGGGTGAGGATTAAAAAAAAAAAAAAAAAGAAAACCCCAGAGCAAGTAGAAGGAAGGAATGGTAAAAATCAGAGCAGAAATAAATGACATGGAGTCCAAAAAAACAATTCAAAGGATCAATGAAACAAAGAGCTGGTTTTTCGAAAAGATTAACAAGATTGATGGACCCTTAGCTAGACTCACCAAGAAACAAAGAGAGAGAACCCAAATACACAAAATCAGAAATGAAAGAGGAGAAGTAACAACTGACACCACAGAAATACAAAAGATCGTTAACAGCTACTATGGACAATTGTATGGCAACAAATTCCACAATCTAAGCAAAATGGACAAATTTCTAGAAACACATAGTCTCCCAAAACTGAATCAGGAAGATTCTTTTTGTTGTATTAATTGAGTATATTGCTTTGGCTCCATTTCTGGGTTCATTGTTTTGTTCTACTGGTCTATCTGCCTATTGTTGTGCCAGTACCAGGCTGTTTTGAGTACAGAGTGTTCTCATTGGATAGGCATGGGTTCAATGTGATTGTTGTATGGGTTGTCATTTTGATTCCAAAATTTACTCAAAGGTTTCAGTAAGACATTATCATGAATATAGTAAATATAATCATATATTTTGGCCAGTGTAATCTAAAAAGGAAATACATTGTCTTGCCTTCCTCCTTTAAAATAAACAGGTTCCTGCCCTTTGTAGTATAACATTTATCAATAGAACACATTGAATTCTGGTTGTTGTTGTTTTTTTAATTTGGAAGAATTTGCTCTTAAGGTGTCAGAGTTTCTTATTTATTTATGTATTTATTTATTTATGTATTTATTTATTTATTTATTTTATTTTGTTACAAATGTTTCTCCTTTTCCTTCCATTGACACCCTCCTCCCAACAACCCCCCACAGCATTGTTGTCTATGTCCATTGGTTACACTTACGTGGATATAAGTTCTTTGGTTTTTCCCTTCCCTCCTCCCAGTGCCACTCTTTTGAGGTTTGTCAGTCTGTACCCTAGTACAATGTCTCTGGGTCTATTTTGTTAATCAGCTTATTTTGTAAATTATATTCCACAAATAAGTGAGATTATATTGTATTTGCCTTTCTCTGATTGGCTTATTTCGCTTAGCATAATACTCTCCAGGTCCCTCCATATTGTCTCAAAGGATAAGAGATCTTTCTTTCTTACAGCTGTGTAGTACTCCATTGTGTATATGTACCACAGCTTTTTTATCTGCTCATCTACTGGTGGGCACTTGGGTTGTTTCCAGATCTTAACTATTGTAAATAATGCTGCTATGAACATAGGAGTACATATATTCTTTCTGATTGGTGTTTCGGGTTTCTTAGGGAATATTCCTAGAAGTGGGATCACTGGGTCAAATGGCAGTTCCATTTTTAATTTTTTAAGGAAACACCATTGTATTTTCCACAGTGGCTGCATCAGTCTGCACTCCCACAAGCAGTGTACTACAGTCCCCTTTTCTCCACACCCTCGCCAGCACCTGTTGGGTGATGATTTGTTGATGGCAGCCACTTTGGCAGGTGTGATGTGATACTTCATAGTCATTTTAATTTGCATCTCTCTGCTGATTAGTGATGTTGAGCATTTTTTCATATGTCTCTTGACCATTAGTATGCCCTGTTTGAAGAGGTGTCTATTTAGATCCTGTGCTCATTTTTTAATTGGGTTCTTTGTCTTTCTTTTGCTGAGTTGTATAAGTACACATTTTATTTTGGAAATTAACCCCTTATCTGATGTATCATTGGCAATTATGCTCTCCCATATAGTGGGTTCCCTTTCCACTTTGATGGTGGTTTCTTTTGCTATGCAGAAGCTTTTTAGTTTGATGTAGTCGTATGTATTCATTTTTTCCTTTGTTTCTCTTGCCTTGGGCATTGTATCAGTAAACACTCTGTGGTGTGCAATGTCTGAAAGTTTGTTGCCTACATTTTCTTCTAGGATTTTCATGGATTCCCAAGTCACATTTAAGTATTTTATTCATTTTGAGTTTATTCCTGTGTATGGTGTAAGTTTTAACTTTCTGAGGAAACATCATAGTGTTTTCCACAGTGGCTGCATCAGTCTGCACTCCCACAAGCAGTGTACTACAGTCCCCTTTTCTCCACACCCTTGCCAGCACCTGTTATGTGCTGTCTAGCTTCATATATTTGCATGCAGCTGTCTAATTTTCCCAACACCATTTATTAAAGAGGCTGTCTTTATTCCATTGTATGGTCTTGCCACCTTTGTTAAATATTAGTTGAACATAATGTCTTGCATCAATGTCTGGGTTCTCTATTCTGTTCAATTGAGCTGTAGGTCTGTTCTTGTGCCTGTCCCAGACTGTTGTGATTATAATGGCTTTGTAGTATAACCTGATATCCAGTATTGCACTCAATCCTACTTTGTCCTTCTTTTTCAAGATTGCTGTTGCTATTTGGGGTTATTTTTGGATCAACATAAACTTTTGGAGTATTTTTTCTAGTTCTGTCAAATATCTCATTGGTATTTTAATGGGGATTGCATTGAATCCATAGATTGCTTTGGGTAGTATGAATATTGTATTTATGTTAATTTTTCTAATCCATGATTATATGGTATATTCTTCCACTTTTTTATATCTTCCTTTATTTCTTCTTTCAATGTCCTATCGTTTTCTGAGAACAGGTCCTTGACTTCTTTGGTTAAGTTTATTCATAGGTATCTTAATTTTTTTGCCGCAATGGTAGATATGATTGTTTCTTCAGTTTCCCTTTCTGTGAGTTCATCATTGGTGTATAAGAATGCTGTCAATTTCTTGATGTTTATTTTGTATCCTGCTACTTTGCCAAATTTATTTATTATATCTAGAAGATTTTTTGATGGAGTCTTTAGGGTTTTTTATGTACAATATTATGTCATCTGAGAATAATGACAATTTCACTTCCTCCTTTCCAAATTAAATCCCTTTCATTTTCCTTCTTGTCTAATTGTTCTGGTGAACACTTCTAGTACTGTGTTAAATAAAAGTGGCAAAAGTGGGCATCCTTGTCTTGTTCCTGTTCTTAAGGGAAATGCTTTTAGTTTTTGCCCATTGAGTATGATGTTGGCTGTAGGTGTTTAATATATGGCCTTTATTATGTCGAGATATCATCACTCTATTCCTACTTTCCTGAGTGTTTTTATCAGAAATGGGTGCTGGATTTTGTCAAATGCTTTTTTAGCATCTATTGATATGATCATATGGTTTTTATCTTTCATTTTGTTTATGTGGTGTATAACATTTATTGAGCTCATCATAATGTACCAGGCTTACATCCTTGGGATGAATCCCACTTGGTTATGGTAAATAATTTTTTAAAATTTTCTGCTGGATCTGATTGCTAATATTTTGTTAAGAATTTTGGCATCTATGTTCATCAGAGATATTGACCTGTAATATTCCTTCTTTGCAGTGTCTTTATCTGGTTTTGGGATTAGAATTATGCTGCCTCATAAAATTAGTTTGGAAGTCTTCTTTCTTTTTGGATTTTTTTCAAATAGTTTGAGGAGAATGGGTGTTAGATCTTTGAATATTTCGTAAAACTCCACTGTGACGTCGTTCAGGCCTGGGCTTTTTTTGCGGGGGGTTGGGGGGATTTCTTAATTACATCTTCAATTTCCTTAGTTGTTATTGGTCTGTTCAAGTTCTCTCACTCTTCCCAGTTCAGTTTTGGGAAACTGTGTGTTTCTAGAAATTTGTCCATTTTGCCTACATTGTCCAATTTGTTGGCACATAAGTGTTCAAAGAATTTTTAACAATCCTTTGTATTTCTGTGGTGTCTGTTGTTATTTCTCCTCTTTCGTTTCTGATTTAGTTTATTTGGGTCTTCTCTTTTTGTACCTTGGTGAGTCTGGCTAAGGGTCCATCAATACTGTTTATTTTTTTAAAGAACCAGCTCTTTGTTTCATTGATCTTTTGAATTTTTTTTTTTTTTTTTACTTTCTATGTCATTTATTTTTGCTCCGACCTTTACTATTTCTTTCTTTCTACTTGCTCTAGGATTTTTTTTGTTTGTTTGCTTTCTTGTTGTTTATGTTGTAGGGTTAGAAAGTCAATTAGCAATTTTTCTTGTTTCTTGAGGTAGTCTTGCAGTGCTATGAACTTTCCTCTCAAGACAGCTTTCACTATGCTTCATAGATTGTGTGTTGTTGTGTATTCATTTTCATTGTTTTCCAGGAAGTTTTTAATTTCTTCCTTGATCTCCATGGTAACCCATTCATTGTTTAATAACATGCTATTTAGCCTCTTTCAGTTTGAATGTTTTTGTGTGTTTTTGTTGTCATTGATTTCTAGTTTTATGCCACTGTGATCTGAGAAGCTGCTTGGTAGTATTTCAATCTTCTTTAACTTGTTGAGACTTAGTTTGTGTCCTATCATGTAGTCTATCTTTGAGAGTGCCCCATGTGCACTTGAGAAGAATGTGAATTCTGCAGTTTAGGGGGTATAATTCTCTGTAGATATCTATTAAATCCATTTGATCTAGTGCATTATTTAGAGTCTCTGTTTCTTTGTTAATTTTTATCTAGAGGATCTATCTAGTGATGTCTGCGGGATGTTGAAGTTCCCTATGATTGTATTGCTTTTCATTTCTTCTTTGAAGTCCTCCACAGTTTTTTAATGTACTTTGGTGCCTCCTATGTTGGGTGGATATATATTACCAAGGTTATATCCTTCTGTTGGATAGATCTTTTCAATATTATGTAGTCACCTTGTTTGTCTCTAGTTATGACCTTCATTTTGAAATATATTTTATCAGATATGAGTATTGCTACCCAAGCTTTTTTTTCTTTGTTTGCTTGGAATTTTTTTTTCCATCCCTTCACTTTCAACCTATGTGAGTTTTTTGCTGTGAGGTGGGTCTCTTGTAAACTGCACACTCTCTTATCCATTCAGCTATTCTGTCTTTTGATTGTAGCGTTTAATCAATTTATGTTTAAGGTTATAATTGACATGTACTTATTTATTGCCATTTTTGTTTATTATAGTTATGTTTCTCTTCCTATTTCTTCTGCTTATTACAGCAGTCCTCTTTAATATTTCTTGCAGTACCTATTTGATGCTAGTATATTCCCTTAGCCTTTTTCAGTCTGTAAAACTCTTTATTTCACCTTCTATTTTGAATATTGGCTGGCTGGATAGAGTAGTCTTGGATTCAGATTCTTGTTTTTCATTACCTTCATTACTTCATGCTATTATTTTCTGACCTGTAGAGTTTCTGTTGAGAAGTCAACTGATAGGCTTATGGGGGCTCCTTTGAGGTCATCTGTCACTTATCCCTTGCTGCCTTTAGGATTTTCTCTTAATCTTTAATTTTTGGCATTTTAATTATTTTGTGTCTTGGTGTGGGCCTCTTTAGGTTCTTTTTATTGGGCCTCTCTGTGCTTCTTGAACTTGTACGTCTTTTTCCTTCACCAGGCTAGGAAAGTTTTCTGTCACTATTTCTTCAAATATATTTTCTAATCCTTGCTCATGTTCTTCTTTTTCTGACACCTAAGATGTGCATGTTGGTACATTTTGAGTTGTCTCACAGTTCTCTTAGGCTGTCTTCCTGTTTTATCATTGTTTTTGTTTATTTGTTTGTTTGTTTTTGTTTTTTGTTTTGGTTTTCTGATTGGGTGATTTCTTTTACTCTGTCTTCTAATTCACTAATCCAGTCCTCAGTTTCCTCTACTCTGCTGGTTACTTCTTCCGATGTGTTCTTTATTTCTGCCATGTCATTCTTCATTTCCAATTTGTTGGTTTTCAATGTTTCTATAGCTTTATCTATGTTGTTGAGCATCCTTCTTATCATTATTCTGAACTCTCTACCTGATATCTTGCTTAATTCTATGTCATTTACTTCTTCTCCTGCAGAATTGTCTTTTTCTTTCATTTGGGATTTGTTTCTTTGTTTCACCATTTTGGCTGTCTCAGTGGGTTTTGGATCCAGCCACGTTTTCCTTGTGGTGGTTGTTGTTCTGCTGATTGTTTGGATGACTGTGAGAAGAACCATGTTAAACACCACTGTCAAGTCTTACTTTCCTGGGTAAATTTGAAAGCCCAGGAAAGGTTCAGTTATCTTCTGCCTTTTTGCCTGGAGGCTACTAGTCTCAGTTACTTAATGAGCCTCAATTTGTAGCCCTCAGATGCATGAAAAACTCCTCATATGTAAGAGGATTTCCAGTGGATGGGGCACTCGATTGCTATCAGACTGGATGTTAATGAGCCTCAATGTGCATTTCCCTGGCCTAGCTGGATGGTATTTATTCCTGTGGGGGATGCTGTTCTTCTCCCCAGGGCTCTGGGAAGGGGCTCTTTGAGTAATATGGCTACTGTCCTGTGAGTGAGTGATTCAGCACAAAACTCCCGGTGTCCTCTTGTCCAACTCTGTCCTGAGCCAGAAGCCCTAGGCTCTCTACACACAATTCCAGTCCAAGCACACCCTCCCTCTGCCAGAGCTTAAGGTGAGTGGCTGTAGCTGATTTGGTGCTTTTTAAAATGCCCACTTTCTCAGTGGGAAGCACACTCAGCTAATACAGCTCTCTACTGCTGTCCGTGGGCTCCCAGCCCACCCTCACTCACCTCTGAAGTTCTTACCAGGCTTGATTTGGTGTCTTCTTTCTGTCCTTGGTTGTACGAGTTCTGTCCAGAGGCTTTGCAGTGAGTTTTTCCTGATGTTTGTCTTTATTTTAGTTGTAATTCCACTTTTGTTCTGGAAGACAGTCTGTGTAGCTTCCATTCACTCTATGGCCATTTTTCACTCTCCTCACTGAAATTTTTTTTTTTTTAAATCAATAGTCTTTTAAATTATTTTTCATGTGGATATATATATTTTTATTTTTTTTACAAATTATTTTTTAATTTTCAATAACAGTTAACATTAAATATCATATTAGTTTTCAGGTGTACAACATGGTGGTTAGTTTCAAGTGGGATCATAGTGATCCTCTCAATAAGTCTGATACCCAGCTGATATTTTACATAATTATTAAAATATTTACTGTATTACCTATGCTATACTTGACATCTCCATGACTACAGTGTGCTTTTTAAAAAGTGCTGTCGCCCTGGCCAGTTTGGCTCAGCGGTTAGAGTGTCGGCCTTCGGTCCAGAGAGACCCGGGTTCGGTTCCCGCTAAGGGCACGTACTTTGGTTGCAGTTTGTCCCCGGCCCTGGTTGGTCGTGCGGTGGCAGCCACTCGATGTGTCCCTTTCACATCGATGTTTCTCTCTCTCTGTCTCTTCCTCTCTCTCCCTCCCACTCTATCTGTACAAAAAAATGGAAAAATGTCCTCGGGTGAGGATAAAAAAAAAAAAAGAATAAAAAGTGCTGTCATAAGTTAGCATCCCATTTTCCTTCTATAGCACATACTTATAGAATGAGTTTCTATTCATTATAAACTTTTATAATTTTATTATTAAATTGCCAGTTGATATTAATATATGTCAATTATCTCCTCCATGCAAGGAAATGTGCTAGAGGTAGTAATTTTCATAATAAATTGGCCAGTTTCTTTCTCCCACTTTTATATCATTACTCACCTATTAGAACCATTTAAAATGTCCAAAGGGGAGCCAATCCTTCACACTTCTAGAATTAAAAATATATTCATGTCAGATATCCCTAATAATAACAATTACCATTTCTTGAGCATTGTGATGGTCAATTCACTGACCTTCTCTGCCCCTCTTGGCCTTGCTGACTTCTATGGACTATGTGACCCCGGCTCTGAGCCCTTGGTTTCCAGTTCATTTTGGCCCATGGGACCATCTACCAGAGATAGGAAGGCAGAAAGAAAGAGGTCTGGATTTATTCTCTGTTCCCTCCTGCTTCAGTGAAAGGCTGTGGCACTGGCTGTCTTCTTCAAGGGCCATGGCTTTTCCATAGTCCACACTCTCACCAGGTTCTGATAATGATGTCCTACTATTGCTAGTCTCTAGGTGCATTATAATCCCTTCTTTCTCCATTTCTTCTTCCCACACCTCCATAGACAGTCTCTTTATGAACATCTAATTAATTGCAACCAGTTATGGAAGGCATAATTCTAAAATAGTCCTTTTATGGGCACACTGTATATAATCCCCTCCTCTTGAATGAGGGGAGCACTTTAAAATGAAGGCCTAGGGGTCAGAGACAGAAGAAGTCAGAGAGATTCAAAGCTGCAGCAGATACTCTTTTGAAGGTCTTGAAGGAGCAAACTGTTATATTATAGAAAAGGCCACAAGGCAGGGAATGGTAGGCAGGCTTGAGGAGCTGAAAGTGGCCCTGACTAACAGCCAGCAACAAAACAGGGACCTCAGTCCAACAACTACCACCAAAAGCTTGCAGGAGGGTCCTAAGCTCCAGAGGCCCAATGCCTTAAGTTCAGTTTTGTGAGACCCTGAGCAGTAGACCTGGCTACTTCATACCCAGATTTCCATGCTATAGAAACTGGGACAATAACTGGTTGTTTACACAACTATTACACAAATATGTCACATCAATTGACTAAATTAAAGTGCAAATGTTTTGCTTTCATAGAGTAACTCCATGCACTTATAAAAATATACTCCCCCCGCCCCAAAAAAGCCGGGCCACTGTGGCTCAATGGATTGAGCGTCGTTTCATGGAGTGAGAGTCCTGGTTTGATTCCTGGTCAGGGCACATGCCTGGATTGTGGACTCAATCTCCAGTGGGGGGCATGCAAGATGCAGCCGATCCATGTTATCGATGTTTCTCTCTCTCTCTCTACATAAATAAATATATATCTATATATTTTCTCCCTTTTCCTTTTCATATCCTTTTTTATTCCAGAAAAGATTTAAAGTAGCTAATCTAATTTTTCATATATTCTATAGTTCAAACTTTTCAAAGATATCTACTCCAAAGATTTGTCTGCATTAGTGAACTCGTATTGTCTTGAAAACTGATTTCTGAACTTTGTTTGAATGAATTATGACTCTCAATATTAGAAAATCTTTGTCTTCCTTAGGCATCTTGATAACTTGCGAGTTGTACTGTTCTGGTTCAATAACTTTTCACTCTCCTCCTATTGCTGTCACTGTTTCAAAATTAGGTGAATGACTGGCTAACTCCTTTCATTAATCAAATAACATTCTTCCTGTGGTTTCAATGGAGTAAGTCAAGCTTCAGAAACTAGCACAGATACTTATAGTAACACTGTTCCAGGGACCCCAAGAAATGAAAGACTCTGTGAAATAGGTCTATATAAGTCACATCCCCACTCAGCACAATCATGAGCTCTGCTGCAGTTGCAAACAATAGAATGCTTGAATTCTAAATCAGTCCTTCAATTATCAGAGCTGTCGCTCCTTCTCCTTGGCATTTTTCTGCTCCAGCAAAATCGTAGCCACTAATGCTATTTCTTCAAAGTTCTCAAATTCTTACCATCAAAATTATTCCAGAGAACAGAAAGTTTTAGGAAGCAATGACTATTGGTGAATGCTGATGTAAGAAAAATTCTCTCTTTGTAGTATATTCAATTCTCTCTCTCTCTCTCTCTCTCTCTCTGTCCTCCCCATTTCTCGGTCAGATCTTTCTCCATAAAAATGTGAACATCCTCAAGTTGCTCTGATTTAGAAAATAAATCCTCCCTCAAACCCATATGAACCTTTATTTCATATTCATTTCTCAGCCAAATTTTTGTAGTTATTTGTATTTACTTTATCCCTTTGCCCTTGACCCATTCATTTTGGCTCCTGCCTCCATTGCTTTACTGAAATAAAACTGGCTAAGATTATCAGTGATCCCATTGTTAAATCCAAAGGATGGTTTTCAGTCTTCATCTATTTACTATCTCAGAAATCTTCTTGAAAACTCTCTTCCTCTGGCCTCTGGATCACACTCTCCTGGTTTTCTTTCTCCCTCTCCAGCTGCTTCATCTTATTTATTTGTAGGCTCATTCTGGTCTACCAGCCACTAACTACTTAAAAAGAGAGAAGACCTAGAGTTGATTATTGGAATCTCCTTCTTCAAGTCTGCTTAATTTTGCCTTCTAAATAGCTTCAAATCCATCTTTTCTATCTCCATTATCATCACCTCACATCCAAGCTATAAGCATCTTTCCCTATATTACTACAACAGTCTCCTAATTGGTCCCCCTTTTAATGAGGCCAGAGAGGCCCTCTAAATATGCAAATATAACCATGTCATCCTATCTCTTTTACAAAAGCTGTTCCATGGCTTTTAAGATAAAAATCTTTCAATGACTTCCAGGTTCTTTAAGTGATCTGCATATTCACCTGCTACCTATCCACTGCCATCCTACACCATTCCCTCTCCCTTCATTTGCATCCCTGTATTTCCTTAAACAGTCAACATCCCTCCATGTGTTGTAGACACTGCCCACAGACACTGGAGAGGTGCTATGGGACATCCCCTTGAGTCAGACAGGGAGGGGATCCCCACCTCAGTTCTTATTATGCTTGTAGAAACAAATTCAAACAAGTGATCTTAATTGCATTGTGATAAAGCCAATTTATTAAAAATTAAAGCATGCATATGTATTAAAGAAGCAAAGAAGCAAATTTATACATCTGGCTTATGATGCACAGATGGGGTTTCAGGTAATCTGAAGATCCAGTGGGGTGGGGGGTTTCTGCCTTGTATACCCTCCTGTCCATAAGATTTTTTTTAATTCCTCTGCTAGATATCCTGGTACAGATTAACTCTAAAGTTCTCCCCTTTTCTTTGTTATGGCTTTTCCACAATTTATGGGAAGCACCTGGCAAATAAATCCTGAGATTGTTGGTTTCTCTGTTTAAACAGTGGGATGAGATAAAACTACACTTCTTCCTCTCTTCCCTGCTGTTTTAATAGCTCCAGCATGATTTCCATTAAGTAGTCTCTGATTAGTGAGAAGGTGAGGATTCCTTCTCCTCCTCTCTCCCTTCCCTTCTCTCTGCTCTCCTGCATTCTTCTGTGAGATGTTTTAACCCTTTGTTCTCAAGATAATGTCCGGCTACAAGCTACCTGCAAAGCTTTGTGGCTTTATTTTTCCTGTCTCAGTTTCCCCATTCCACTTGCCTCAGACTTTTCCTAGCTTTTCACTGCCCAAAACACATGGTTAGAGTAACAGGTGTGTCCCCTGTGAAGAAACACCTCCCCTCTCATCTTATTCAATAATCACTTCTTCAGGGAAGCTTCTCTGACCTCTCAGTCTAAGTCAGAGTCTTTAGTTGTATCTTTCGTAATTACATATATTGGCATTCATTACATTAATTAGTATGATCTTTTGAGTATTTAAAGTCTGCTTCCCCTACTGGGCTGTAAGTTCCTCGGGAAAAGGAGCTGTGCTCATTTTACTTATAGTTGCATGGTCTGCAGTTAGTACAGTGCCTGAAAGATGTTCTTTAAGAAAGGTGCTTCATTAATTCCTGAATAAATAAAAATAATATTAAAGCCATGCATGACAATTACCAGGGCTTGACTCTAACTCTGTTCCTCTCCTCTTAAAGAAACCATGAGAAATGATTAGGAGTTCAGTAAAAATAAGGTGCTGCTTCTTCAGTCCTACGAAGTATATTCAATAATTCACAATGCCACTTTTTGCCTATCTTGCTGAATACAGACTTCTCTTCCAAACCCTCAAAGCCCTCTACCATAGAGCACCAACTAGCACAGTCTCTATGTTTGTTAAAAATCCTTCCCAATATACCCATTAACAAACACACGCACACACACACCACTCACATTTCTGGCTCTGAACTTTCATCTCTGCAGCTTTCTCCCCTAGCCTGTCTGCACCCCCTCAGTCTACCCAAAACTGTGCCTGTATTTCAGAGTCTTGCTTACACATATCTGTCTCATCAATCTTCTGTGATTGCCCAAAGCACACATGAAATATTTTTGTCCCTGAACTTCTATATCAGAGATATTACAGGCCAATTATGGGCCACATAATCAGAAATCCAGGTGTTTAAGCCCCATTAACTTTTTATAACAATGGCAAGGAACTTATTAACTGTTCAGAAACATGGATCTAAAAGCAGTCCCCAAAAGAGTCAACTTTATTTAGATGAAAATGCCACTCTGGCCAGTTTGGCTCAGCGGTTGAGCATCAGCCTGTGGACCAGAGAGTCCCGGGGTTTGGTTCCCGCTAGGGGCATGTACCACACAAAAAAATAGATGTAAGTGCCAATCTAGGCTTCACATTAATCATTAGTTGTTTTTTGCTGAATGAGAATGCTAGCATTTAACAAACTATTCTTAAAAACACTAAGACATATTCAGTCAGGAAATATCTCAGTTCCAGCTCCAGATCTTCCTCACCAGAGATGCTTCTTGGTTTCTCTCTCAATAGTTAGGCAAAAGAGAATGTACTTTCACAAAGTTTCACAAGGACAAACAAAGCATTGTCCAGGCATTTGCTGTATAGCAAAGACTTTCTAGAGAGTTCTGAGAATGATATTCTCATCTTCAAAATTCTAAGAATACTTGCGAATATGCACAGTCTGTCTTCAACTCATGCAGTTCTTTTTGACACTCACCTTTCTCAAGACTTTACTGAGTTTGGCATCTAATAAAAGCTCAATAAATACCTGCTGTTTAGTCAATTGAGGCATTTTGAAATTATAGTATTTCAATGCTGCCCTTAATTGAGATCACCTACCAAGATGTGGTAGCTGAAATACTTAACTCTCAATAGACTACTAAACAAAAGCAAACCATGAATATACTTTGGATTCTTATCTTCTTAAAACCAGTGTGTGTGTGTGTGTGTGTGTGTGTGTGTTTCCTGAAATGCTATTTTCTAAATTTTTCAGTGATTATGTAACAAATCACTTGCTGACAAGTGTACCTAAAAATTTACTATATAACAACTAATAAGAAAATACAATAACTTACACAACTATCAAGGGTTAAAAGAAATAAAGTAAACACGATTAATTATACTACTGTAGAGGAAAAACTTTGTTGCTATTCATTCGTCATTACCTATCTGGCATATTATGTACATCACAGCTCTCTGAACTTGGGCTTTTATGTTTTTGATTGGCTGAATCACAGTCAAAAGATGAAATAATAAAGAAAAAATTTTCAAGGAATTCCAAAATGGCAGTGGAGTGAATGAAAGCTACACAGACCGTTTCCCAGGACCAAACTGGAATTACAACTAAAACCCAGACAAATCGATGGAAAAAAAGCAACAGAAAATCAGCTAGTGAGGACCACATAACCAGGGACACTGACTAGATCCTGGTAGGATTGTGAAGGTGCAAGAGGGGGGCTAGGAGCCCACAGACAGCAGTGGCCTCAGCTGTGAGCAGCGCCCTCAGGTTAAAGGCCCAAGCAGCTCCACAGCGCAGAGCTGGGACAGAGGCTAAAATAGCCATAGCCACTCACTTGGGGCTCTGGCAGAGGGAGAGCAGACTGGACTGGAACTGTCTGGGGACACTCGAGATTTGGAGGGTGCTCAGAGCTTTTGCTGAGTTGCAGCCACGAAGGACGGTGGCCATACTGCTCCTTCCCAGGGCTCTGGGGAGAGGCAGCAGCCCCTTCCTCAGAGATTCAACCCCACCCTGTGGGTTATTGAAATGCAAATTGAGTCTCACTAACAACAAGCATCTGCCCAACCCTCAGGAAATCCCCTTACACTGAGCACCTGAGGGAGTTTTTCAATCAACTGACAACCCAAAACTCTTCAAGTAACCTCGGCTAATAGCCTCCAGGAAAAAGGCTAGAGGATAACAGTACCATTCCTGGGCTAGCAACACTAACCAGGAAAGTACGACTTGACAGTGGTGTTTAACGTGGGTCCTTCCTCGCTCATCTAAACCTAGGAGAGGGAGCCACAAACAGCAGAACACCAACATCCACAGGGAAAACTTGGCAGGCTCCAAAGCCCACTGTGATAGCCAAAATGGTGAAACACAAAAGCCAAATGAAAGAACAAGAGACCTCCACCGAATATGAGATCAATGTGGGGCAGTTAGGCAAGTTAACAGAGCTAGAATTCAGAGCTATGATCTTGAGGAAGCTCAACAGCATGAGTAAGGACATAGAGAAGCTGAAAATCAAACAATTGGAAATTAAGAACCACCAAGAAGAGATCAAGAATGACAATTCAGAAATAAAGAACACATTGGAAGGTCTAAAGAGCAGAGTAGAGGAAGCTGAGGACCAGATCAATAAATTACAAGACAGGGTAGGCATAATCAACCAATCAGAAAACCAAAAGGGAAAAACTATTAAAAAACAGGAAGACAGCTTAAGAGAACTGTGGGACAATGGGAAATGTAATAATATTTGCATCATAGGAGTTCCCAAAGAAGAACAAAATGAGCAACAGTTAGAGAATATATTCAAAGAAATAGTGAGAGAAAACATCCCTAATTTGGTGAAGGAAGAAGGCATTCAGGTTCAAGAAGCACAGAGAGCCCCAAGTAAGAAGAACCCAAACAGGCCCCCACCAAGACACATAGTAATTAAAACTAAAGACAAAGAGAGAATCCTAAAAGCAGCAAGAGATAAGCAACAGGATACCTACAAAGGAAACCCTATAAGGCTCTCAGCTTACTTCTCACAAGAAACACTACAGGCCAGAAAGAAATGGCATAAAGTAATCAAAGTCATGAAAAACAAGGATCTGAATCCAAGACTACTCTACCCAGCAAGGCTATCATTCAAAATAGAAGGTCAAATAAAGAGCATCCCAGACAAAAAAGGCTAAGGGAATACATTAGCACCAAACCAGCATTGCAAGAAATGTTAAAAGGACTGCTGTAATTAGCAGGAGAAATAGGAAGAAAAATAGAACCAATCCAAACAAAAATGGCAATAAATAAGTACATATCAATAATCACCTTAAATGTAAATGGACTGAATGATCTGATAAAAAGACACAGAGTAGCTGATTGGATAAGAAAGCATGACTCATCTATATGTTGTTTACAAGAGACCCACCTCACAACAAAAAACTCACGTAGGTTGAAAGGGAAGGGATGGAAAAAAAATCTTCCAAGGAAACGGAAAGCAAAATAATGGTGGGGTAGCAATACTCATATCTGATAAAATAGATTTCAAAATGAAGGTCATAACTAGAGGAAAAATAAAAGGACACTACATAATATTGAAAGGATCTATCCAACAGGAAGATATAACCTTGATAAACATATATGCACCCAATATAGGAGTACCAAAATATATTAAAAATATTCTGGAGGACTTCAAAGGAGAAATCGATAGCAATACAATCATAGCAGGGGACTTCAACACCCCTTTGACACCACAAGATAGATCCTCTAGACAAAAAATTAGCAAGGAAACAGTCTCTAAATGAAGCACTAGACCAAATGGATTTAATAGGTATCTACAGAGAATTACACACCAAAACTATAAAATTCATATTCTTCTCAAGTGCACATGGGAAATTCTCAAAGATAGACCACATAATAAATCTCTACAAGTTCAAGAAGATTGAAATCATATCAAGCATCTTCTCAGATCACAAAGGCTTGACACTAGAAAGCAACAAGTACATGCAAAGACATTTGAACACATGGAAGTTAAATAGCATGTTGTTAAACAATGAATGGGTTACAGAGGAGATCAAGGAAGAAATGAAAAAATTCCTGGAAACCAATGAAAATGAACACACAGAAACACAAAATCTATGAGATGCAGCAAAAGCAGTTCTGAGAGTGAAGATCATAGCACTACATGAAACAAAAAAAAATTTCTAATTGACTGTCTAACCTCACTACTTAAAGAATTAAAAAGCAAACAAAAAGAAAACCCCATAGCAAGTAGAAGGAAAGAACTAGTAAAGATCAGAGCAGAAATAAATGACATAGAGTTCAAAAAAAAAAACAATTAAAAGAATCAGTGAAACAAAGAGCTGGTTTTCTGAAAAGATAAACAAGATTGATGGACCCTTAGCTAGACTCACCAAGAAACAAAGAGAGAGAACCCAAATACACAAAATCAGAAATGAAAGAGGAGAAGTAACAATTGACACCACAGAAATAACAAAAGATTGTTCACAGCTACTATGAACAATTATATGGCAACAAATTTGACAATTTAAGACAAATTGACAAATTTCTAGAAACACACATTCTCCCAAAACTGGACCAAAAAGAGATAGAAAACTTGAACAGACCAATAACAACTAAGGAAATTGAAGAGGTAATCAAGACTCTCCCAGCAAACAAAAGCCTAGGCCCAGATAGCTTTATGGGAGACTTTTACCAAACATTCAACAAAGAACTAAGACCCATTCTCCTCAAACTATTTCAAAGAATTCAAGAAGAAAAAGACTTCCAAACTCGTTTTAAGAGGCCAGCATAATTCTAATTACAAAACCAGAAAAAGACACTACAAAGAAATAAAACTATAGGCCAATATCCCTGATGAACATAGACGCCAAAATCCTGAACAAAACACTAGCAAATTGAATCCAGCAATACATCAAAAAAATTATTCACCATGACCTAGTGGGATTCATCCCAGGGATGCAAGGCTGGTACAATATTTGCAAATCAATAAACGTGATACACCACATAAACAAAATGAAGAATAAACACCACATGATCATATCAATACACACTGAAAAAGCATTCGACAAAATTCAGCATCCATTTCTGATAAAAACGCTCAGCAATGTGGGAATACAGGGATCATATCTCAACATAATAAAGGCCATATATAAAAGACCTACAGCCAACATCATACTCAATGTGCAGAAACTAAAAACATTTCCCTTAAGAACAGGAACAAGACAGGGATATCCACTTTCGCCATTCTTATTTAACATAGTACTGGAAGTCTTAGCCACAACAATCAGACATGAAGAAAATATAAAAGGGATCCAAATTGGAAAGGAGGAAGTGAAACTGTCATTATTTGCAGGTGACATGATATTATACATAGAAAACACTAAAGACTCCAACTGAAATCTACTAGACTTAATAAATGAATTTGGCAAAGTAGCAGGGTACAAAATTAACGTCAAGAAATTGACAGCATTCTTATACACAATGATAAAGTCACAGAAAGAAAACTGAGAATACAATCCCATTTATCATTGTGGCAAAATAATTAAGATACCTGGGAATAAACTTAACCAAAGAAGTAAAGGACCTATTTGCAGAAAACCACAGGACATTAAAAAAAAAAAAGGAAGATATAAAAAAGTGGAAGCACATACCTTGTTCATGGATTAGAAAAATTAACATCATTAAAATGTCCATATTACCCAAAGCAATCTGTAGGTTCAATGCAATCCCCATCAAAATACCAATGACATATTTCACAGAACTAGAACAAATACTTCAAAAGTACATATGCAACAAAATAAGACCCTGAATAGCCACAGCAATCTTGAAAAAGAAAGACAAAGTAGGTAGGATCACAATACCAGATATCAGGTTATACTACAAAATGACTGTAATCAAAACAGCCTGGTACTGGCACAAGATCAGGCATATAGACCTGTGGAACAGAATAGAGAACACTGAAATGGACTCAAGGCAATATGCTCAATTAATATTTGACCAAGGTGGCAAAAGCATACAGCGGACTAAAGACAGCCTCTTAATAAATGGTGTTGGGAAAATTGGACAGCTACATGCAAAAAAAAATGAAACTGAACCCTATCAACTTTCACCATAGACAAGAATAAACTCAAAATGTATAAAAGACTTAAATGTGACCCATGAATCCATAAAAATTCCAGAAGAAAATGTAGGCAACAAAATTTCAGACATCATAGATAGCAGAATTTTCACCAATACATCTCCTAAGGCAACAGAAACAAAGAAAAAAATGAATACATGGGGCTACCTCAAACTCAAAAGCTTCTGCACAGCAAAAGAAACAGCCATCAAAATGGAAAGGCAACCCACTGTATGGGAGAACATCATTGCCAATGATACATCAGATAAGGGGTTAATTTCCAAAATATATAGAGTACTCATGCAACTCAACAAAAGGAAGACAAAGAACCAATTAAAAGAGGATCTGAATAGACACCTCTCCAAACAGGACATACAAATGGCCAAGAGACATATGAAGAAATGCTCAACATCACTCATTATCAGAGAGATGCAAATTAAAACAACAGTGAGGTATCACCTCACACTTGTCAGAATGGCCGCCATCAACAAATCATCAAATAACAAGTGTTGGCGAGGCTGTGAAGAAAAGGGTACTCTAGTACACTGCTGGTGGGAATGCAGACTGGTGAAGCCACTGTGGAAAACGAGATGGTGTTACCTCAAAAATTTAAAAATTGAACTTCTATTTGACCCAGTAATCCCGCTTCTAGGAATATACCTTAAGAAGCCTGAAACACCAGTCAGGAAGAATACATGTACCCCCATGTTCACAGCAGCACTATTTACAATAGCTAAGATCTGGAAACCACCCAAGTGTCCATCAGTAGACGAAAGGATAAAAAAGCAGTGGTACATATACACAATGGAGTACTATGCAACTGTAAGAAAGAAAGATCTCTTATTCTTTGAGACGACATGGAGGGACCTGGAAAGTATTATCCTAAGTGAAAAAGCCAAGCAGAAAAAGACAAATACCACATGTTCTCACTTATATATAGAATGTAAGAAACATAACAGTCTGAGGAATAGGCTAGACCCAGAAACATGGAAGTAGGGTACAGTCTGACAACCCTCAGAAGAGCAGGTGGGTGGGGTGGGAAGAGATAAACCACAGAACTTATATGCATGTATGCATAACCAATGGACATGGACAACAAAGCTGGGGACAGGGCGGGGGCGATGGGGAGGAGGGTGTCAATGGGGTAAAAAAGGAGAAACACCTGTAACAAAAATAAAATTAAAAAATAAATTTAAAAAAATTCTAAAGGAATATGAATAAAAACTTTTCTCATATTTGTTCTTTATTATGAAATAGGCAAATAAGAGAATATTGAAAATCTGTTTGCTTTTTATACCTCATTTTGATAAAAAGTTGCCTGTCTTTCTTTCTAAGACTAACTATCAAGAACAGGTAAAGAATATTGACTTAATCTTACTTTATTTTTACTCTGACAAGATATTTTACTACATTACATAGAATGAAAAAAAAAATCATATATATATATGTACATATACACACAGACACACGCCACACACACACAAGCTTCCTGGATTCTAGTCCAAATGGCTAGAAGTTGTGAGCTGGTGAGATTTTGCTGTTAATAAATGAAAAAAAAAAAAGATTCTGCTAGATTGAGAGATAGATAATAGATAGGTAGATAGATGATGATGAGAGATAGATAGATGATGATAGATGATAGATAGATAGATAGATGGATAGATAGATAGATAGATAGATAGATAGATAGATAGATAGATAGATAGATGATAGATAGATAGATAGATAGATAGATAGATGATAGATAGATAGATAGATAGATAGATAGATAGATAGATAGATAGATAGATAGATAGATAGATAGATAGAGATAGATAGATGATAGATAAGATAGATAGATAGATGATAGATAGATAGATAGATAGATAGATAGATAGATAGATAGATAGATAGATAGATATAGATAGATAGATGATAGATAGATATTAGGTAGATAAGATAGATTGATTGATAGTTGTTCAACATTTTAAATGTTTATGTATATAATGTTTTAAACATCAATTTCTCAAAAATGAAAGTTTATTTTTTCCTTATATAAATTCTTCAGATTGTTTTCTTTTTTTCCAAATCTTTTAGGTGAGTTTAGATAATGCAGAAGATAAGAAGGCAGACCATGCTATCAGGCCCTATAAAGTAGGCTTTTCAAGTATATGAAGATTACAAGAAAGATCTCACTTCCACAAAAATCAATAAGATAAAGATAATTAACATCGTTTTGAGAGTATTTCACTGTCTAGATTTCAGACTAGGGAGAAATCTCCTTGTGTATAAATATACATGCATGTATTGGATATAAAACATGTTTTGTCCTTTTAGGCAATTCAGCTCTTACTCTACCTAAAAATTTCTATAACACTGTCCTGTGCATCTACTATTAGTAAATCTTATTAAAGAAATGCTGCACAAATAAATAATTGTTTATTAAAAACACTAGAAACTTTTTGAGGATGGTTTCTTTTGCTGTGCACAGGCTTTTCAGTTTGATATAGTCCTACTTGTTTATTTGGTCCTTTGTTTCTCTTGCCCTAAGAGATGTACCTGTGAAAATTCTGCTACATGAGATGTTTTCTTCTAAGATTTTTATGGTTTTATAACTTATAATTAAGTCTTTTTTCTATTTTGAGTTTATTCTTGTGTATGGTGTAAGTTGATAGTCTAGATTTAGTTTTTTCATGTACCTGTCCAGTTTCCCAAAACAATTTATTGAAGAGACTGTCTTTACTCCATAGTATATTCCTGCCTTTGTTGTTAAATATTAATTGAGCATAAGGTTTGGGTCGATTTCTGAGTTCTCTGTTCTGTTCCTTTGATCTATGTGCCTATTCTTATGCCAGTACCAGACTGTTTTTATTACAACAGCTTTGTAGTATAATTTGATATCTAGTATTGTGATGTCTCCAATTTTGTTCTTCTTTCTTAAGATTGCTGTGACTATTCAGGGTCTTTTTTTGGTTCCATATAAATATTTGGATTATTTGTTTTAGATCTGTGCAAATTGCACTGATATTTTAATAGACATTACGTTGAATCTATAGATTGCTTTCAGTAGTATGCACATCCTCAAAATGCAAAGGAAATCCACTGTATGGGAGAGCATATTTGCCAATAATACATCAGATAAGTGGTTAATTTCCAAAATATATAAAGAACTCATACAACTCAACAAAAGGAAGATAAACAATCCAATTTTAAAAATGATCAAAGGACCTAAATAGACACTTCTCCAAAGAGGACATACAGATGACCAATGGACATATGAAAAAATGCTCAAAGTCACTAATTATCAGAGAGATGAAAATTAAAACGACAATGAGTTACCACCCCACACCTGCCAGATTGGCTACCATCAATAAATCAAAAAACAACAAATGATAGCAAGGATGTGGAGAATAGATAACTCTAGTACACTGCTGGTGGGAGTGTAGACTGGTGTAGCCACTATGGAAAACAATATGAAATTTCCTCAAAAAATTAAAAATCAAACTGCTGTTTGACCCAATGGTCCCACTTCTAGGAATATAGCCTAAGAATCCCAAAACACCAATCAGAAAGAATATAGACACCTCTATATTCATAGCAGCTTCATTTATAATAGCTATGATCTGGAAACAGCCCACGTGCTTATCAGTAGATTAATGAATAAAAAAGTTGTGGTACATCTACACAATTGAATACTATGCAGCTGTAAAAAATGAGAAACTCTTACTCTTTGAGACAGCAATGAGGGACCTGAAGAGTATTATGACAATTGAAAAAGCCAGTCAGAGAAAGACAACTGACACATGATCTCACATGGAATATAATGAGCAAAATAAGCTGACAAACAAAATAGGTCCAGGGGCATAGAAGCATGGTATAGACTGCCAGATCACAGAGGGAAGGGGGAAGGTGAATAACAGACAGAGAATAACCAAAGGATTTTTTGCATATAAGCATAACCCATGGATCCAGACAACAGTGCAGTGAAGGTCTGGGGTAGGGCAAGAATTGGGTGGAGGGGGGCAATGGGGAAAAATTGGGGACATCTGTAATACTTTCAACAATAAAGTTTAAAAAAAGGAACAAAGAAAACCACTAGAAGTGATCTTATCCAAGTGAGTCAAAATCTGCACAGAAAAAGTGTCTCAGAATATGAAAGCGAAGCCAGAAATTTTTATTCTCTAAAATAAAAAATAAAAAAGTACCCTAAAAAATGTTTAAATTGGGACTTTTCTCATATTTAATAAAGTCAGGGTTGCCATCAGATAAACAACTGATAGGGAACTTAGGAAACAAATCGATCTACTCACTTGGACTGACCTTGACAATAAGACAAGGAGCTATGTAAAACAGAGCCAAGGACTGTGTGGCAAGGAATAAAGGAGACTCTGAAGTAAAAATTTGTCAGTTTCCACAGATGCCCAGGGACAGAATTCTTTCAATAGGCAAAATTGTCTTTGGTGTGTAGAAAAACAATCCATCCTACTGGCTTAAATCATTGCTTACTGGCCTAAATCATTGTAGATATGCCTTACCATCATCTGTTCCCCTCAGTTTGGAATCATTCATTCCTTCAATAGCTATTAAGTGTTGACTTTGTGTAAGATACTGCAGTACATAGTAGGTAGAGAAGGTAAGTACCAAGAATAAGGTGTTCAATGAGAGTCCAGTCTGGAGGGAGAAGGAGAATAGTACACAGACAATTAAAAAGTGGTTTGATAACTCTTCATTCATTGAGTCATTTGTCGATATATATTCTCTCTACTGAGAGCCTATCAATATTGTCCTGGTTCTTGAACCAGGCATGACTTCTACTACAAATTAATCAGATAATGCAGTATTCTGGTGAATTTATCAATACAAGCCAAGTTCCCTATAGGTAAATATATCCGATTCAGTTTCTGCATATGCAAAGTTAAGGTCCAGGCCCCAAACCCATGAAGACTTCATCCCATGTGTCTCTGCCTGAAGCAGCCAACTGATACCTTCTTGACAACTAGATGCAAGGAAAACCATTCTTTTTTTTAATTTATTTTTTTATCCTCACCCGAGGACATTTTTCCATTTTTTTTGTTCAGATAGAGCAGGAGGGAGAGAGAGGGAGAGAGAGAGAGAAACATCGATGTGAAGGGACACATCGAGTGGCTGCCACCCGCACGACCAACCAGGGCCGGGGACAAACTGCAACCAAGGTACGTGCCCTTAGCGGGAACCAAACCCGGGTCTCTCTCTACCGCAGGCCGATGCTCCAACCGCTGAACCAAACCAGCCAGGTCAGGAAAACCATTCTTAAGCAATACTCAGACCTAGCATGAGAGGGCTTCTATTGCTCAATAGCATTTCCCTAAGTAATTTCATTATACATGTGTATGGCCTGTCATCTTAACTATACTTGTGATTCTCAAACTTCAGTGAGTATAAGAATTCCCTGGGAAGATTATTTTAAATGAAGATTCCTAGTCCCACCTTAAAAAATAGATCCAAGATGCTGGGTGGGGCCCAGAAATATGCTTTTTATTTTTTAAGCCCTCTATGTGATTCTGATGTGGTTGTATCCAAGATTATACTTTAAGAAATATTCTTTAATATGACACTAAAAGTGGTATCCATAAATTTAAGGTGTATGTATTAATGTGGAAGTAGTAAGTGACCTCCATAATCTTGTTTTTAATAGTAATGATAGACTCACTATTGTAGTTTTAAAATTCAACTCCAAGCCTTACAGGACAGGACCTACTCAGTCCCACTGCTGTGCTCAGTTGTGCCCTACCTGTCAGCTCAGCCACTCTGAATCCTAAATCATATGCTTAATTTCCAAGAAGCTAATCCCAAACCAAATCACAGTGGCTTTTCCTTATCCTGCTCATCTCTAGCCCCTAGTGTAGTTATGTAGATCATTCTACAGAGTGCATGTCTGCATAAACGTCGTTTTACTGTTTTATCCTTGTGCCTGGCATAGGTGTTAGAAACATTAGGCAAAACTCGATGTGTTCCTTTCACATCGATGTTTCTCTCTCTCTCTCTGTTCTTCTCTCTCCCTCCCACTCTACCTGAACAAAAAATGGAAAAATGTCCTCGGGTGAGGATAAAAAAAAAAAAAAGAAAGAAAAAAGAAACAATAGGCAAAATTATTTGATGATTTCTAAATCCGAGTGATGGTGAGGCACAAACAGAAGTGAATCCACTCTCCCTCTGGCATCCCCAGGACGGCCTCACCACTGTTTCTCCTCCTTCTAAACTAAATCGATCCTATGCCCATCAGTCAAGCATTTGGCCTGGACGTGAGCAAGTTGAACACCACAAGCGATCACAAGACAAGATGAAGTTTTGGAACTTCAAAATCTACCAGGTCTGAAAATCGTAGAAACAACACTTGTAGTTTTAGTAGAAATTATAGGAAACCCTGGAACTTCTGGATAGGAAATGTGAATATAACAAAATGTTGAGGGAGAACTTAGGCTGTTGTCTCAGAAATGGTAGCATGAAGACGAAGCCGATGACAGAGAAAATTGAGGACCAGACACTCCTCCCATGGCTTACTAGGAGAAAACCAAACCGGTACTGCAGCCCCCCACTGACCACTCCAATCCCCAGAATCTTCTCCCAGCCCCACGAAACAGAGGAGAGGGGGAGGACAGTCACTGTTCTGCCTCGTGAGACAGCCTCCCCCCCCTTTCAAACAACCCCTGGGAATTCACTTGTTAATCGCCCTTTGTGTGCTGCACAGTGGGTGATACTCAACTGAGGACATTTCCAGACATTGTACAAAGACACCACCGAAGAGCCAACAGTTCAGTTTCAACGGTTTTCATCTTTGCCAGTCCAGCCTGGCAATGACGGGATGTCAACTCCCATCGCCTGAAATACAACTTTCTTTTATACAGATTCTATAACCCCGTGGCTAAGCCAAACACTTAAAAGTTATTTTTACTTTCCTTCTATTCTTTTTTTTTATACCCTGTCCTGGTAGGGGTTAGTCCTAAGAATCAAAATATCCTACTTGCTTAGTAAATGGACTTCAGGTCTGGTGCCACCAAGGTGAAGCACTGCGTTGAGAAGCGGAGCTACTGCAGGGCACTCCTCTCGCTGAATTTGCCAGCACAGTGGTATTTGAGGTTGATGCAATGTTAACTGTTGAGTGAACTGGAAAAGGAATCTGATGATTTAACCACTGCCCTGAAACAATTCAAAAGAATAGTAGAAAAGAAACCCCATATTGGATGGAGAAGAAGTATCCCGGATTTAGTAGCCTGGTGGCTTTGAATGAGCCAGATGATTCAACAATTCATTTTGTATCTATCATCCATTGAACAAAAATGATGATGGTGCCATTCTGTCATCACCATCTACACATGCTAAGATGACAGCAAGATGCCATTTATTTTCAGAGTTTCTTTGGAAATAGGCTGTGATGTGTGGTGCAGTGTTTACTGGTACATCAATTCACAATTGATTGTGACTGTCACAAAAATGTGAAACTTCAAGTAATGTAAAAGAGAGGTGGATCTTTACCACAAAACAGAGATGATCATTCATCTGGGTATGTTTCTACCTTCCTACTTTCTGTAACTCTGGATGTAGACATTCCATTTCTATCTAGACCACAACCTAGACTGTGTTAGACCACATACTTCACCATATGGCAGCTATAACACAAGGGAAAACCACATTAGATCTCCAATAATCTAGACTGGGTTCACAGCCTAGTTTTGTCACCAGCTGAGTTTAAAAACTTTCATATAGTTTAAAAATTCTCGCCCTGGCCAGTTTGGCTCAGCGGTTAGAGCGTCGGCCTGCGGTCCGGAGAGACCCGGGTTCGGTTCCCGCTAAGGGCACGTACTTCGGTTGCAGTTTGTCCCCGGCCCTGGTTGGTCGTGCGGGTGGCAGCCACTCGATGTGTCCCTTCATATCGATGTTCCTCTCTCTCTCTACCTTCCGCTCTCTCCCTCCCACTCTATCTGTACAAAAAAAAAAAAGGAAAAATATCCTCGGGTGAGGATAAAAAAAAAAAAAAAAAATTCTCATCGCCTTAGTTTCCTTCCCTGTAAAATTTGAACAATGTTTTAACTCTTTGGAGACTTAGAGGGGTTTTTACTTAATTTATTGGGGTGACATTGGTTAATAAAATTATAGATTTCAGGTGTACAATTCTATGATACATAAACTATATATTGTATCATGTGTTCACCACCCAAAGTAAAGTCTCCTTCCATCACCATTTATTCCTCCTTTATTCCCTTCTATCTCCCCCACCCCCTTTCCCTCTGGTAATCACCATGCTGTTGTCTGTGTCTATGAGGTGTTTGTTTGTTTTTGTTTGTTTGTTTTGCTTAATCCCTTCATCTTTTTCACCCAGCCCCTCTCCCTCCTGACAGCTGTCAGTCTGCTCTCAGCGCCTAGGTTAGGGAATTTTAAGTTAGAAAATATTTGTGGAAACACCTAGCACAGATGCTCAGTCACTAATCTCCTCAAAATCTATTAAAATGGTATTTTTCTAAGTTATCCTTCATGTTTCTTGTTCTTTTTCCTTCTCTGCTACCTGTTGTAGCTGTGGCAAAATGTCCACGTACAGACGAAGTGACCCTTGTCCAGCAATAAAGCAACAAATCCTCACACAGCCAGCTCCTGCCCGACAGTTGGTATGCATATGCTTCACTGACTTCGCTGTGTAGCCATGAAACCTTCATCATAAGTGTCATTTGGCTTTAACGTTGCAATAAGGTAATTATAGCGCTGGGCTTATTAAAAACAGACTCCATCACAGGAGACGTTGACGGATGTTGGTGGAAGTTCTAACGCGACAGGCAAGTGGGATGAGCAAGTGAGTGCCAGGGCTCAAGACATTATATTGCAAATGCTGTTTATTCTCTGTCAGCTATAAACTGTGCAGTAAATAACAGATTATAAAAGAGATCCAGAAATAACATTAAGCTAAAATGGAACCATCAATTATCCTTTCTTCTGTAGCTTTCAGAAGATTTTTTTTCCCTTCACTGTTGGTACTTTTTTCTTTATTCGTTAATTGCTTTTTTTCCCTGACTCTCCTGTTCTGCTCCAGGGCCTATAAATCACTGTAAAAAAGATAAAATGTTACTATTATGAAACGAGTGTAAAATGGTATTTAAATAAATTTGCTTTTGCCGTCAAGCCAACTTTCTCTAACCTTTAAGCGAAAGTTTAAAGCTTCTGCGGAGAATGTTGTCAACTCTTTCCGGCAGAGTGCATGTATTTTTAGCCTCACGCTGTCTTAGGTACTGGGCAGAGTCCAGATTGAAGTAGTCATTTCGCAGTGAGTTTTGAGATGTAAATTTAAAATACACTATCAGAGGAAGTTGAAGGTTTTCCTGGAAGGAGCGGTTCTGAAACATGTTCACCTCAGACTGGATCACACGGGTTGCAGCTTAGCAGCTGCAGCAGCAGAATGATAATAAATGGAGCGAGATGGGAAAAAGGAGCAGAAGGAAAGAGTATGTGAGAATTCATGTCTGACCTAACGGCTTCCACACTGGCAACCATGCCCACACCACCACCTTAGAAAGCCCTTTTAGTCACTGGGTTCCTTTCCCCAATGAAGGGTCCAAGGTCCACACCTACATCGATAAGTTCTTTCTGAAACTCTGTCACATGTGCAGCATCGTGGCGAACACTGCTTTCACACATGAGGCAGTCATTCAAACATTGGAGTAATATATGACATCTATTAGGACCCTATGTGGATGAGACATAAATGGCCACTATTCTCAAGGAGCTTATACTTTATGCCTATACCTGCTCTTAAAATATTCAGACTTAATTCTGACAACTCTTTTATTTTATTCAGGATAATGCCCATTGGATATAGCTGTATTGCCACTCTATTGGACATTTATTGGCAAATAACCCCTTTATTACACAATCATTGGTGAGTACATCATTGTTACAGGTAAAATAATGTGGGGGGGAAAGCCTTTGGTTACTTAAATTAAACAAATCTGCTTATGTGCATCAAAGCAGAGAATTAAATGGAACTGAATGGGATGGGTTGAAGAAAGTGCTAGAATGAGGCTAACACACATATTTCAATTTCCTCAGTGGGTTACAGAATTAGAATTTAGTCAACTCTATGCACACCAGAAACCCACAGATACAAACACCATATAATAAAACCCCGTGAGCATGCTAGTCCTGTATTTCAGCTTCTCTAAGATTTCAAGTTCTCATTGAAAATACAACATACCTGCAGGTGTTCAGCAGTGCAGGTGGCAGTGGATACTTTGAATAGTGGCCAGAGTTACTCATAAGCAAAGCACAAAGGGCCATCGGCCCCTCATTGACTTTTTTAGTTATATACTACAATTAGATAACTATCCCATGTTAAAAAATAATAAACAAATTGTAATGCATTTTATTTGAGAATTTTAAATTCTTTGCATCTCTGCAGGTAACTGGAGACCCTCAAAAATGTATCATAACACCATGCCTGGGAATTACTGCGGTTACCAAAGTGCTATATGAATCACAAGGCTTTGGAAACTATTTATTAACTGGAAAGGGTGTGTGTTTCTGGCTAGTACAAAGTATCAAGGGAATAAACAGAAGTATTTGAAACCACTGTCCATTATCACAATCCAATAGAAATAAGATATAAGAACAGAAAAGCTGATGTACTTAGATAACAGGATTAAATCTCCTTGACAAAGTGCTGCAAAGAAATCTCCACTGTACCAGGACAACGCAGAGACATTCCACCATTTCTTTAACTCTCTGATCACTAAAATTCTCTAAGACCATCAAATAAAAGTGTGAGCATTGTTATAAAGCAGATGTTTTTGTTCATGAAAGGAAGGCATCCAGATGCAAGCAGCAGTCACTGAGGCCTCTTCAAGCACGGAGTCTCCAGGGCCATCAGCTCTAGAGTGTGCACACTGGCTGCTTACTGATTGGGCCACTTTTCTAGAAGCATATTCTGGCACATTGTCTCTCCCACATCTTGGAATATACATTTATTTATGACACATATTGGTGATATGGGAGAAACACACGGACAACCAACATCAGAAGACTCAAATGATTTCACTATGTGTTATCTCATTTGTGACGCTCTGGTTTCTTCAACTATAAAATGAGGATAATGTCAGAATTTTCTACCTAGGTATGTTATAAGGAATAAATGTGATAATCCATGGGTTATGCCAAGCATGGTGCTAGCTAATAATTACTATAATTGGTGCTGTTGAAATGTTGATAATATCTCTACCAATAGTATAACTGGTATGTATATATCAACATATATTTGTGTGTTATATTGTTTTATACATATATATATATATAGAGAGAGAGAGAGAGAGAGAGAGAAAGAGAGAGAGAGAGAGAGAGACTGAGAGAGAGAGAATTTGTGCATAATGGGTAGAAAATGTGCCTGAGAGATGGTATGTTTTTGAAATAACCACTGTTTTTTAGACCTAAAACCACTGCTGAATGATTCTGAACAAAAACGATATATTCTTGCAGGTCTCCAATGTAGAGGTCCACCCATGTACCCCAGGGCTCCCCTGGAAGGCTCTTCCTTCTCCATCAGGACCATCCAGCTGTCCTTCAAAATCTTTGTTCCTATCGTGTCTCTGCGTGCCTCTGACAACACTTTCCACATGATGCTGACATGATTTCTTCCCACGGAAATCTCTCACCTCTGTCAACTCCTGAGAACTGACCTGAGTCCTGCAGTCCTAACATAGCACCTCGTTCCAAGTTTGAAGAAAGAGGCAAGTAAAAATAAAGAGAACAGAGGAAAGGAAAATGGAACAAATGAAGAGATAGAGAGAGCAGAGGCAGAGTGTGCACAATGAAATCTCCAGTACACATTTCTATGTTCTCTTCTCAGACGACTCTGTTACTGGCTGCCAGAGAGGTGCCCCCTCTGGAAGTCTTTGGCTCTTGACTCTGGTCTGAATTTGAACTCTTGGAGACAATGAATTCTGTTGGTTCAACAAGTGAGAACCATGAAACCACAAGAAAAATGCTAAGAAAAAAAAAAGCCTTCATTGAAATATCTAGACATTATCCCGCTGGATATGGCAAGAAGTTAAGAAATTATAAGTCCTGGACATTTTAGGAAATTGTGATGATCCTTTTTTCATAAAGTCTTATCATTGTTTGCTATACTTTAATTAAGCCAAGTTACTTAATTCATTCAACAAAGATTTACTGAGCACGTACTACGTGCCAAGCATTCTTATGAGGAATGGAGCCTGCCTATATGAAGCTTACATGCCCAAGGGCAGAGACACACAGAAAAATCAATAATAAGTTATTAGGTGATAGATGGGGAGGGGTGAGGAAAGAAGGAATAGGGTAATCAGAGTGCCTGGTCCAATTTTAAATGAGCTGGTCAGGTTAAGTGACTGAAAAGGTGACATTTGAATAAAGCACAGACAGTTGTCAGGGAGTATTCCACACAGGAAAAAGCCTCTGCAAACATGCCTGGAGCCCTTAAAGGGCACTGTGGAGGCCCAAGTGGACCAGAGCTCAGTGTGGCAGCAGGAGTGGCAAAGGGGAAGGTCACGGGATAAGGGGTGACAGATTATGCACAGCCTTGTAGCCACTGCAAAGACTAGAAGTTAACTCTGAGTCACATGGCAACCCACTGGAGTTTGCCTTGATTTACCTTTTTTTTCATATAAGAAACTTCCTACAGTTTCTGGACAAGGGGCTTTTACAGTTAGCCTGCCTGCTTGTGTTTTTACAAAGATTTAACTACCAAGGGCAAAGTCAGTTTGACATCAAATGTACTTCCCTTCGACCTGGAACTGAGGTTCCTGTCCTGGGTACCATGCTTTAGAATTCTGCCCTGCTCTGGCCCTCTCCTGGTTGTACCTTACTTTGTGGGGCGAGGAGGCCAAGAGGTGAGGGTATTGCTCACCCAGAACCTGCCTCCCTCCTTCTAGACCATGCTGCAATACACAGGAACTTTCTGCCCAAACAGCAGACTCTACTCTCCAAGGCCTGTGCAACCCTCACTTCCTGGTCCACCCCCCCCCATCCAGGCCAGGTTCCAAAGCGCACAAAACCCTAGGCCAAGGATGACCAGGGGGTAGTTGTTTGCAGGAGGGTAGAACTAGGTCTTTCAGGCTGGGGGAGGGGGCCACAAGCATTAACTCAAGGCCCCTTGAGGTGTAGATGGAGATACAAGGGGTGGGCTGGCAAGTGTCCAGCAGACTAGATATCAAAGCCCTTCACCTAGAAAACCAAAACTCTCCTCCACCTGGTTCCACCTGCAACCAGAAGCTGTTGTCCCCTGCGGTTCTACTGTCCCTGCACCCCTGGCTTATTCACATTATCAAAATGGATTTCCAGATCAGGGGGAGATGTGGGTTCCTTTTGTTACCTGAGCATATCTTTTGTGGGTCCCCTTTATTCCAGGCTGCAGCTTTCTATGAGATAAGAGTCACCCAAACATCCCTGAGGTCCTCTCTTCAGCCACAGGTCATCAGACACATCATGGAAATCGATTCTCATATTCTCTTTAGCTCAGAGGTAATAACCGTCCATCAAAATGGCTATTGCCAGCAGCAATCACTTTGTAAAGTGACTAAACACTTATGAACATTTTTAACTTGAACATAACATTTTCAACAGTTAAATAGTAGCTTTCTCTGTAAGAGTACTTCTTTTTAGACATGCCTTTCAAATCCATTATGTCCCTTTATTACTTTAGCATCTCTGTGAAGCAGGTAAGTAGTTGAAGGAACAGAATCCCAGAGAGGATGAAGACTTGGACTATGGCCACTCACAAAGGTAATGTTCCTCCTAAGTGTAAATCTTAGTCTAGACTGGACTCCCAAAACCTTTGCAGTACCCATGCACATTCAGACCGCTGCCTGCCTTCTGAATAACTCCCTCCCCACCCAGACATCCTCAGTGCCTTCGGCCACTTCCAAGTCTCATGGGATATCGCTTCCTTTCTGGATCTAATGAAATCAGTGTAAGAGGCAATATATATTTTCCAGCAAAATGTCATGTCTCTTCATTACTCAAATAATATTTGTTGAATGCCCACTCTGTTCCCGGCACCATGTCTGAGGAACTCAAAATAGTCAACATCCCTGCTCTGATGGCGCTTACCTTCCAGAGGAGGGAACGTCGATCAGCTAGAACACACATTAATGAATAGGAGCAGCAGGTGCTGTCTCTGCCCGGTTCCTTTCCCTCTGCACTCACATTCCCGTGCCTGCAGGTTCAGCCGCTCTCTCCTGTAAGTACCTATGACTTTTCACCTGAGACTTTCTCTGGCTTGCCTGGCCCTCGTGCAGGACAGGCCTGAAGTGCCGGGGACTTGATAGCAACAGCAACAGCACTTAACCAATAACAGATTAGAGTTAGTGGATAAATACCCCAGCTTCCGCACCTCTCCGGTGGGACAACTTTGAAGCATGCTCTTCTACACTGTCGCCCAGGTTCCCCAGTGGCAATGAGCCCCAATTGTCCAAAATGGTCATCTGCTCATTAAGTACCGTGCATCGGCTTTCATGGCCTCCCATACTTACTTCCGTGCTCCCCCCCTGTACCTCCTGGGATCACCCCCCCAGAAATCAACTTAAACTCACATTCTTGTCTGGGGGTACTTCCAATAGTGATAAATACTACAAGGAAAATAAGTCTGTAATATGAAACCTATTGAGGGAAGAAGGGCATTAGATCAGGTGTTCAGGGAAGACTAGAAAACGAAGCCCTGCTTCAACTGAGGTGATAGCTGAGCCGAGACTTGAATGACAAGGAGGAACCTGCCAGTGGGACCTGAGGACTAGGAGGGCCATGCAGCATTCCAAGGAGAGAGAACAGGAGGTGGAAAGACCTGGAGGATGAATGAAGTTGGAGTGCTTGAAGAATACCCCAGGCCAGAGTGGCTGGATCAGTCGAGGTTAGAGACAGCAAGAACTGGTCCCAGACTCCCTTGGGGCTATGGTAAAGATTTCTGGATTTCATTCTACACACCACGGGAAGCTGCTAGAAAGCTGAGCCACAGGTGGAGTGATCCCATCCACTTGTTTGAAATGTCACTCTGGTTTCTGTTAGATGGTGTGCCCTCCATACCAACACCATGCAGTACACATAACCAGCCCCTTGAGATGGCCGAGTTAGACCACATATGAAGTGTACTTAGAGTGAACTTTGTAGGGGGGTGCAATTTAGGAATTTTCCTATGGTCAGAAGAGAACTTCCCAACTCTCTAGCCCCGTACTCCCGTCAATAATGTGTTCATCAAGCCCTTTGTGAAGAACATCACGGGAAGTACAACTGTGACATCACCACTCCCAAATACGTGTCAAGTAGTAATGTGCTCAAGAGTTTTTCACACATACAAGTTGAGAAAATCCAATCACTTTCCTGATAAGTCCTTTTAAATTAAAAAGAAAAAAAAAAAAAAACGTCTTTTGCTAAACAGAGAGACATGAAGGTCAATATATCTGACCATCTCGCCCCTGATTTCAAAAGATTCCTGCTTTTAAGTTTGTCCCACTCTTAATGGTGCATATTCCCCCTGATAGCAACTGCTTTGCCATTTTGTTATCTAATGCGAATGCTGTAGAAGCAAAGGTTAGCATCTTTTAGGGCAAAAAGTTGGGGCTAGTTAGGCTGATGCCTGACAAGCAGTCAGAATAAATTAGTTTCCTGTCTTCGAAATGCTCCTCTGTCAGCTTCAGAGGGGGTCAGACACTATTTTAGCTCAGCTAATGCTGCCAAGAGCAGAATATCAGATGAGAAGCAGAGGAGTTTATTTCAAAATCACTGCTTTGAGCTCAAACATCCTAAAATGCCTAATCCATACGGTTCATCACGTGACCCTAAAGGCTAGTGCCATTTCTCACTACTGTTCCCAGGAGTTATTTCCTGGGAAGCAGATTATTTTTGGAGAGAACGCATTACTAAATTCCTTCATCCATGTATTCATGAAAAGAATTACAAAGGGAAACTTTTCTCAAAATTAAGCAAAAGAAAGCAATTTTCTACATATTGTAAGGGGAGTTTTGTTTTGTTTTTAAGAATGAAAAATAGTTTTATTCACTTCTAATTCTGGATATTTTCAGGATATTTCATATCACAGAAGAGTCACTTATTGATTAAAATATGTTTTGCAATGTTAGCTCTCACAGCATTTTCCTCTGCGATTTGAGTGTGATGTCACTAGGTAGCGATGGAAAGTTACACACACCTGAAATCTAAGGAGTGGTTATGTTTTGCCAGGGTTGAGACAGCATGTCCCTATTCTATGCTCAAGTATCAGGATAATAACCAGCACGGTAACAAGGAAAGTCTTCTGTGAACCTACTATATTCAAAGTCATTGTTGGGAGACAGAGGTAATGCTTTTCTGATCCATAGTAGCAAAACAGGAAGTTACATTTAGATTTTGAATTTCTTTTTCCATGTTTTATTGCATCACTTCTTTTTTATTCTCAGAATAATTATCAAGGTTACAAATGTTTATGTAAATAACTATTCAAGCTTATCAAGTCTATTTGCGGAATAAATTCCAGTAAAATCACTTGTTTTAGTTTACATATGAATTAAGTAAAAAAATATTGAGCTATAATTTCTACATTATTAATTTACATAGGTATATTATGAACAATATGTGAGATTCATTCATCCCATCATTCATTTATCAAATTTTTATGGGGTGCCTATTCTGTACCAGGCATTGCTCCTGGTCCTGAAAAGCACCAATGAACAGAAAACCCTTCACCTGTTGGAGTTTACATCTAGTGAGGCAAGGTAAACCAATCAAAAAGCTAGACATATGTATGTTTATGCCAGAAGCAATAAATGCTCAGTAGAAACACAAAGCTGAGATGACAAACAGGGATGGTCATGGGGGTTGAATAGCTATTTTCAATAGAGGGCCTTGGAGGCTTCACTGATAAGGTGGCATTTAATCAGAAACCTGAAAGAAAGAGGAGTCATTCCTAAATCCAGGAAGAACACTGCAGGCTAAAATAATGGCAAGTGCATAGGGCCTTAGATAGAAAGAACATGAAATAAAATGTGGCTGATGCTCCCTATGCAAGAGGGAAAACAGCAGAGAGAGAGATAGTGAGCAGAGTCCAGGGCAGATTATGTAGGACCCTGAAGGTGGTTGTCCAGAACTATCAGGCGTCTGCTATAAGCCAGCTACTAAGGTTGTGGCAGTGAACGAGACAGCGAAGGTCCATGCTATACAGAGTTTACTTCTGGTAGATACACACACACGGTTAACAGGGACTTGTTTCCACCCGCTAGCACTTACCAATAGATTTTTTCAGTTTCATGGCTTTGTTTTTCCCTTTGAGGATCTTTTCTTCATAAGTATTCTGAGTTCATCATGTCCTGCCTCTTCATCTTCCCCCGTTACTCACACCTAGAAAAAAGCTACTAATTTCCCCCCTGGCATGTGTGATTCAGTTGGTTGAGCATCATCGCATGAACCAAAGGGTTGCCAGTTCCATTCCTGGTCAGGGCACATGCCCAGGTTGCGGGCTTGATCCCTGGTCAGGGGCATGCAGGAAGCAGCCAATTGATGTTGTGCTCTCGCATTGATGTTTCTATCTCTCGTTCCCTCTCCCTTTTTCTCTGTCTAAAAATCAATTTGAAAAAATATTTTTAAAGTTAATTTCCTGCTAGGTAACAGAGGTAGAGAAGGGGAGAATGGGGTTGAAGCCAGGTTGTTCCTTACAACTCCCCAAGATCAGGAAACACCCACCCTGCCCTCTGCTTCCAAGCCAGGACTGAGTGGCTTAATCTGTACACAATGATAGAGGTTAATTAATTAACTGCCTCTGCCCTGGTTGCCCCTAGCAACTGGCTTTGGTTCATAACTAAATCCCAACTAGAGATATTTCTTGGCAATTTTGTTAACTTTTACTACAAGAGCAATTTGATAAGAATTTAGAGCAGAAAATTAACTTGTTGTAAGAGAAACTTTTTCATTGATTAAAATCTCTAAAGCCCCATCTTCTAACAGTGGTGATGCCCTCATTACTCAAGGTCACAGTAAGAAAGCCCCTGATTACATGCTGTTCTATTGAATTAAAGAAACAAATATCCAGTGGCCTTTAGCCCATCAAAAGCCCCTCCTGAAAGAGCCCTGAAACAACAATGTGAACACAATATGAATAAAGTAAGGGGGTGACGTGGGGTGGCAGAGCATTCCTAACCCCCCCACCACCACCACCACCAGCTTCGGCCACCACAGGCCCGGCCAGCCTCCAGCCTCTGCCTGCTGCAATCACTCTGGGCCTCTGCGGAAACTGTTTGTGCCTTTTTCAGCCCATTAATTTCTCTGTATTTAAGAGGAACAGCATTTCCATCTCAGATTAGATTGTGTTCATTAAACTCTCATCTCACTTTCCAACCTGCCAAATTTTCATCAGTAGAGATCTGAGATTCAGACGCCACAAGCCATTAAGTACAACATCTTGAAATTTACAGTTTCGTTCCTCAAAACCCTCTACAGACAATCTATCTCACATATATCAGCCTAGTATGCATTTAGATATAAATAGATGTTTTCTAAAGCACTTTGAATATATTACTATTAACTTAACACTTCACAAATAACCTATTTCTATTTTGCAGAATATTCTTAATCATGGGCAATATGCAAAGAATAAAGAATTTGTTATTGTTTGCTTTTTTTAAATTATAAGTACTTAAAGTTACCATTTGTTAACTTTCTTTTTAATTTTTTTTTTATTTTAATTACTGAGGGAGAGAAATATACATGATGCTTTGGATAACATGTAGTTTAAAAGTCTTAAAGTAGAATGTCTGAGTAACCCAATTGTATTATGCCAGAAAGGTTCGGAAAAAGCCTGAACCCTTAGGGGGAAACAGGGCAACCCCCTGGTCCATTCAGTTTCCTTTGTGTGACCTCCCTGATTAAAGAAAGCTGGTCATAGAGGGAGGCTTAAATAAGTCCAGGGCACAGCTGGGCAACATCAAGCCGTATGGGTCAGCCCTCAGACCTCCTTATAAGCAATGCATTACCTACCAAGGAAGGAGGCCAGGGATGCCATGTAGGAAGGAGCATCCCTGAAAATGCTAGAAGTGGAAGAGTCCCCCCTTCTCAATGAGAGAAGCAGGAAAGGCTGACGGTTAAAGTTTTGCACCCAGACCTGGGAAGACAGCCCAGAGGTAGGGAGCTGGGAAAAGTCACTAACCTAGAAACCTTGATCCAAATAAAGAAGGGTTTTACCATTGGAAGAAGCAGCTTTAGCAGTTTTACAAATAATCTCTCAGCCTCAGGAAACTAAAGCAGGGTTGTGCTCTGAGGAAAGGCAGATGAGGGTTTAAATATTTGGGACTTACATTCTAATGTAGAAGTTAATCATGTCAAAGATTTAAAAAATGATTCAGCTACAATTTCTCATACTTCCTGATCAGGCTGCTCTATTATGTGATTAACACTGTGATCACAGTAAAAATGTTTTATTTAGTGGATAATTGTACATACTGGTGTCTACCATTTCCAAATGTCTCCTTTTATTACCCTTGTTCAAGAAAGTTGTAATATTCAAGTGATTTACTGATCACTTAAAATGCCAGCCTCGCCATTAGGAGATATATTCACTATACATTGCTTAATTTTATAGTACATTATTTCTTTATAAATAGACACATTACTGTAGAACATTAATTAAGTCTTTTCCCCATTATGCATTACATTTTGAGGACAACAATGTTACCAAGTGTTGGTCTGATTGATGTGCCTGTGACTCCGTTTCTTGGCTCACGAGGAAGCACAGTCCCCAAGAAGTGGTGCTGCTGGGACTCCAGGATTAGGCAACAGACAGCTCTGATTTGTGAAAGACGTACTTAATGAATAATGCATGGCAGATGTGCTTCGACAACCCAATTTGCTGAGCTATTTAGCATCAATAAGCTAGCTATAATAGAAACAGAAGGCCTTTTAGAGCTAGGTTATGAGAAGAGGTTTAATAAAATGATATCACTCCAGTCATGTGCATCACATTTGCATTTAGTAGAACCTGGTGTTGGGATTGCTCTAAAAGAAAACTTGTGCAGCCACTATTATTTTGTAAGCTGTCACTCAGAAATAAGTTGGCATGTGGGTGCTATGCCAGCATCGGCCATCGGAGAAGGATTTGAGGAAACGCATAGCAAGGTCTTCTCCCTACAAATCACATGGCACTAAAAAAGCCAAACTCTGATTTCAGAAAATGCTTCTGGTTGAAAAATAATTCTAGTGAGGAACGCAAAACTACAGGCAAATTTCTTATTTGCTCCGAGACTGAATGACCACTATCAAATTAAAATTTCCTATGGAATAACAGATTTTCTAACATTCATGGAAAAGGGCAAGAGGAATGTCAAGAAACTAATCTTGGCCCAGCCAGGGTGGCTCAGTGGACTGAGCGTTGTCCCATGGACTGAGAGATTCCCAGTTCAACTCCCGGTCAGGGCACATGCCTGGGTTGTGAGCCCGATCCCCAGTGTGGGGCGTGTGAAATGCAGCTGATTGATGTTTCTCTTTCACATCAATGTTTGTATCTCTCTCTCCCTTCCTCTCTCTTTCTAAAATATATTTTTTAAAAATCAATAAAAACACATTAAAAAAAACTAATCTTTAGTATCATTTTATATTTCCCTGCTGACCCCTAATCTCCAAAATCAAGAAGCAAGAACAAGGTCCCATGTTCTAATGCTTGAAAATGCTGTGTGCAAGTTATCCCGTTACCATCATTTAAATGCAAATTTATCATTTAGTGCCTTTTCACTGATAAGAATAAGAATGTACAACTATGTCAGCTTTCCCAGTACTAATAACATACATAAAGAACAGGACTAAATCTAACAATAGGGTTTTACTGTTGCATAAGCAGCACTTATTGAGGGAACAGAGGATGAGCTCAACATTCAATATCAATAGTTACATAAAAACTAGAAGAAATTTTCTAGAGCAAAAGACTGGACTGGAGCCCAAGTTTCATGCAGAACAGCCTATACCATCTTCTAAAAGGAACACATTATAATCCCCCGAAAGCCAGCCTTGTATCCCTGGAAGCCTTGAAACCCAAGGACATCTCTGAAGCACAGGAATCGACCAAGCAGGAGACTGAGCTAAGGGACCCCAGCCTCTAAGAAGAATCTCATCATGGTTCAAGATCATATACCATATGTAAAGCAGCTCACACGAATGTCAGACCAAATGTGAAAGGAAAGTTCTGCCTCCCTAGATGACTTAGCTACGTTCAGAGGTGAACAATTGGGGAGAAAGTCATTATAAATGAAAGACATCAGGCTTCTGCTGAGAAGGAAGATGATGATTATTGAGCAGCTTCCATATCCTGGCTTTGTGCTTAGGTGGTCCACGCACCATCAGTGATGATTAGAAAAGATGAATATTGAAATTGACAAAATAAAATGAAGGTACAGTAAATGGAAGAATCAAAGTATATCTTTTTGTGATGCAGCTTTGAGAGAAAGAAAGATCAAAAGAAGCAAAATAAGACATAGAGAGGGCACACAGGGTTACATTCTTGTCTGTTTTGGAGATGGAGCTGGATGAGCAGGTTGGCAGGTTCTATTCCATCCTGTTGTGGGGGGGCCTTTCCTGCGCAGCATGAAGTCATGTATCCCTGCATGCTGAGGGAAAAGAGAAAGAAACAGCCCACAGGCATGTTTCTCTTAGCATCCCAGACCTAAATGGGTTTATAAAAATGCCCCAAAATTCCTAAGTCAAGCACCCAACTTGTTCTGCCTTCATAGTTGATGCAGGACTCCTGCCATAGGAATTAATCCATATATTATCGCAATGAGTCTTGCACTTTATAGGAGACAAAAAGGAGGTTTAAAAATATAAATTGTTCGTGTCATTGACTGCCTTGTGTTAGGTCTGGTTGACCACAAAGCTTTAAAATATCACCTCTCAGATCTGAAAAAGCTGAGCATTTGGAGTGCAAATTCAACAGAATCCAAATACTATGGCTAAGTCAAAGATTTTCATCTTGCTGTGAATTAATTTCAAATTCCATCTAAGGGAGAAAAAAATATTGCAAAAGTCCCTCGTATTCAACATATCCTAGAACAACTCATGCCTTTTCACTCCCCAAAATATCTGTTCCGACTCCTGTGTTTCCTCTCTCAGTGGGTGGTACCAATACCCATCTAGTTCTGTCCGCCAAGGATGTAGAAGTCATTCTTGACCTTTCCATTCCCCCCAGACACACACACACGTACATATCATACCCAGTCATTCACCAAGATCTGCCAATTTTAGCTCCTGAATGTCTGCCCTAACTGTCTAGTTTCCTCTATGCCTGCTGCTGATGTGATGGACAGTTAGACAGACTTGAGCAGAGCAAGGACCATGGGCCACATACAGAAGGTCACTGGGCTGGAAAGCCTGAGTACATAGCAAAAAACAATTTTAGGGTGGGTCCTTGTCCCCAGCGGGACCTTTCCTCCTGAGAGATAACATCTAGGCCTCAGCCTTTTTCAGCTCCAGGCACAGAAAAGTAGCAAAGCCAGATAAGTAACACCAAGGCTGACCTCAGGACCAGCTGCTTTCAATAATGACCCATTCCACTGGCCCTGACCAGTCAATCAGCAGAGACCTCAGCACTGAAAGGACACACCTGGAAAGCTACTGACTATTGAGATCTTCCACTGGAACCTTCCCTAAATTCTGCACCCTTAAAACCCTGAGGACAGAAGACGCAGCTCACTCTCCCTCCCAGGAGTACACGCATGCCCTTCCCTACCCCTTCCCCCTCTGCCCAAGCTCTTTACCTTTCTCACTGCCAAGCTCCAAAGGCCCTTCCCTTGTCTCTATAACTTGTTTCCTCAGCCCATTTCTTCTATGAATTACTTCTTCTACCTCTGTGATTTTCTAAACTAATGTTCTCTTATAGTTTGAGTCTTGGCCCTGAATTCTTTCCTAGCCAGAACTCAAGTACTAAGGTTGCTGAACCCAGGTCTGGTCTGACCCCCACCAGTCTAACACCTGGTGCCCTTCTCACCAACCGACACTAACAGTCTAACCCAAAGCACCATCACCTCCCCTGGACAAGTGCAGCAGCTTCTCAACACCACTCTCCACATAAACTATAGCCTCACCCAGCCCCTTTCACTTCTACATATTGAAGCCAGAGGTCACTGGTTCAATTACCGGTCAGGGCACATGCCCAGGTTGTAGGCCAAATCCCCAGTGAGGGGCATGCAGGAGGCGGCCAATTGATGTTCTCTCTCATCAATGTTTCTCTCTTTCTCTCTCTCTCTCTCTCTCTCTCTCTCTCTCTCTCTCTCTTTCTTCTTCTTCTTCTTCTTCTTCTTCTTCTTCTTCTTCTTCTTCTTCTTTCTCTCTCTAATATCAATTTTAAAAAAAAAAAGAGACACCAATAGCTTCTCATTGTTAATAAGACAGAGAACAAAACCTTAGCGTGACCCTATGTGGACCTACTCTGCCTACTTATTTCTCCAGAGTCATGTCCAATTATTCTCCTTTCTGTGTATTCCAACCACTTACAGTATTGTTTGTAAAATATAGTATTATTTGCAGTCTTCAAACATTCTATCCTTCTTCTCTTCCTAAGACCTTTTCCAGCATACAGAATCTACCCATGCTCAGCTGGTGTGGCTCAATGGATTGAGTGTCATCCCATGGACTGAGAGGTCCAGGTTCGATCTCCAGTCAGGGCACATACCCAGGTTGTGGGCTTGATCCTCAGTAGGGGTTGTGCAGAAGGCAGCCAATCGATGTTTCTCTCTCACATCAATGCTTTTATCTCTCTCTCCCTTCCTCTGTCTCTAAAAAATTCAAAAACATATTTCTTTTTAAAAAGAATTCACCCAAAATATTCCTCCCCACTGCCAACCTACTTAAAACTGCTATCCAATCTTTTTTTTTTATCCTCACCCGAGGACATTTTTTTGATATTTTGTTCAGATAGAGTGGGAGGGAGAGAGAGAAACATCGACATGAAAGGGACACATCGAGTAGTTGCCACCCGCACAACCCAATCAGGACTGGGGACACACTGCAACTGAGGTACGTGCCCTTAGCGGGAATTGAACCCCGGTCTCTCAGGACCGCAGGCCGACGATCTAACCGCTAAGCCAAACCTGCCAGGGCTGCTAACCAATCTTCACACCTCAATTCAAATGCTGAATTCTGATAGAAACCTTTCCTAAGGCCCCAAACTAAGACAGGCCCTCTTGTTAGACACTCACAGAGCATCCTGTACCTTCTTTTTGTGGCACTTACCAAGGTTTATAATTATACATATATTATATTATTATATGATTATTTGATTCTCTCTCCGTCTTTCAGTTCCAAGCTCCCTGAGGGCAGGGCCTGCATCTACCTGCATTCTCTCCTGGAATCCCTGATACCAAACACAGTTCCTGACACCTAGTAGGTGCTTAGTGAACATCTGTAATGACGGAAGGAAAGATTAAAGGAAGGAAGGAACATGGTAAAGACAACTAATTTGTAGCCTAAATCTCAGGATTAGCTTGTGAAGTGGAATGAGGTGAGCCAGCCCAGCTGCTAAGAGCAGGAGAAGAGCAGGGGATGAAGAACTGCTCCACCCTCCCTGGGATTCACCTGTTTGAACACCTTTGAAGCTGTCCTATGTAAGCCAGAATCTCCCTGACAGGATTTCTTTTAGTATTTGGCCTACTTTTATTTGAGGTGAAATCAGAGAGTAGGTAGGAGCTGAGAAAAGATTATGACTTTGCACTGGCCTAAAGCTCTGACCACATATAAGCTGTACTGTCCAAGAAAGGTTACTGCAAAGTACTTGCTCAAGTTAGTGTTGTATTGCTTTTTCCCACTCAGCTGTTCAGGATTAGAATTTTCTATATTTCTGCATAGGCTGGTTGTTTATAGTGTTTCATAACTGCCTTAGAATTTGTCCCAGAGGTATTCCCTTTCCTCTTCTCATATCTCCTATGAAGCGGCTGTAAGCTAACTCATCCTTCACTCTTAAGTCCTCCTGAGCTGCTTCCCAGCTTACACCTGTTCTTCTGTGAAGTTGGCACCTGGTGGTGATTTTAGAAACACTGACTCGCATAAAGGGCATAACAAGCCTCTGGGCTGCCACATCTGCACCATGTCAATCCTGCTTATGTGCTCAAAGGATTCCTACAGCGAGTTAGTTACAGTCCAAAAGCTGAATTTCTGTGTTTACCACAGGCAGAAAGGAATACCCTAGTCACACTCTGGCATCGGCTGCCCCTGAGCTCTCAGTTTAGAGAGCTGCCCAGTTTAGAGGACCACTTGAAAAGCTACCGCCAGTGGCTCCCCTGCCAGTGTGGCTAAGCAGCACATTTTAGAGACTCCAGAAAAGCTCATACCACTGGCACAAAGACAATCTCTGGGAATCAAAGAGCAAGAGGCTGGAATGATGCTGGCACAATCTATGGCCCTTCGCTCATCTACTGATTGCAGAACAAATGAGGGCTTAAAAGAGAAGAATGCATGCTGGGAAATCTATTTGATCCGCCCTCTGATGAGGAAATAAAACCTCTACCGTAAGAGTGCAGCACCAGTTTTCCTCACCCACCAATACAACTTGCAGGTAGATTACTAGGAAGTAGGGGACCACCTTCAAACTGAGCTTCCAGAAGCACTGGGTTGAGTAGACAGAAAAGGAAACTGCAGATGCAGCTGCTAAAAAAAGTAAAGTTTCTCCTGTACCAGAGACTTGAGTATTTTCCTCAGAAGGAACTCGGGGTGAGAGAACTCTCAGGTCTGATTTGGGGGAGGCCCCTGCTTGGTTCCGGAAGGGGAGCTGACAGGAGAAACAGATTGAGTAAATGTGTTCCCACTCTGCACTGGTTTGGTTTGTAGCCTCGTGCTTATGCATGTAGCCCTAGAAGTAGGACCAACACAACGGACAGAAGCTACAAAGGACGGATTTGAGTTCAATATAAGCAGGAACCAAGAACAGCCCAAAGATGGTGTTAGCGCCCCTAGTGGCCATGAGTTCTCCATCAGTGGCTGTCCAATCACAAGAGTGAGGGACCTCAAAGCTCCTGAGGTCCAGAAAGCTCCGTGGGGTGTGAACACCTGGCATCAACCTCCGCTGGAAATACATCTGGAGGCAGCACCTCAGCGGGATTCACAATCAGAAAGTATATTAAAATGTCCAAAGGAGAAGAAAACAAAAACAAATACACCCAAAAGAAACAGACTTGGGGAAAAGAATCCTATTCAAAGACAAAGAAAAAGAAGCAAAAGCCAAGATTTAAAGTGAAGAATGAGCCCTGGCCAGTTTGGCTCAGCGGTTAGAGCGTCGGCCTGCGGTCCGGAGAGACCCGGGTTCGGTTCCCGCTAAGGGCACGTACTTCGGTTGCAGTTTGTCCCCGGCCCTGGTTGGTCGTGCGGGTGGCAGCCACTCGATGTGTCCCTTCACGTCGATGTTTCTCTCTCTCTCTCTCCCTTCCTCTCTCTCCCTCCCACCCTATCTGTACAAAAAAATGGAAAAATAACCTCGGGTGAGGATAAAAAAAAAAAAAGTGAAGAATGAGAAGCAAAGCCTTGAGGAAGCTTCTGAGGTGACTGGCAGACGGAGACAGCCATCCTGCTTAGGGTGCTGGGGCCAAAGCTGGGCCTTGCCCTGGAGATTCCAACTCTAAATTGGACAACTGTTTGCTGGGGTATCACAGAAGGTATTTAAGTTTTGGGTAAGTAGTGGGACTTCATCAGTTTTCAGCTGGAATTGCTGAACCCCCAAATTATATGTCATATTTTATGAGTATGTACCCCTGTACTTTTTTCTGGAGAGAGAGTTGATTACTTTTATCAGATTCTAAAAGGTCACACTGTCTTAGATAAACTTGAAAGCATCTTTAAATTATATCAGCATGTTTAATACCAAATACTTGAATATTTGGAAAGATTTGCTTTCTTACTTTGTGTTACATAATTATAAGTTTAAAGTTGTATCTAGTATTAATTCTTACTCTCTGGGGTCTGATAGTAAAATAATTGATAAATGTTCATCCTACTGAACGATTATACTTCAGGTGGTATTCAGGCTTTGGAGTTTTATGAAGCCTGGGGAATAAAAATATAACTTAATACACCAATATATTAAGTCACGTCCAAGGGAGGATTCATATGGCATGTATACTGAGCATTTGCCCTTTGCCCCCCCAAACTGCTTTCCCCCTTCTAACAACTACCTCAGTTTTTGCTTGGGATCTGCCCCAGCCCACTCTCGAATAATATGATCTGGTTTGGCTCCTTCCCCAGTTGTGCAGGTGAAGCTCCTTCAGTCAGAGTCAGACCTTCCCTGGCCACAATGACTGGGGTAGGGTTGGCAGGTCAGCTAATCCAGTCTCGTCCTGGTGACTCTCAGGACATTTATAGGAATACTAGGACAAAGACTCTTGCTTTTTTGGCCTTGGATTTAAATCTCTGAGTTGCTGACAGGCACCTCTTAACTATGTGAGGTCCCAAGACAGATCCGACACTGGAGAAGCAGGTCTAAGAAATGGATAACAGGAACTCGGTTCTTGGTGATGTGGTTTAAGCCATGAATCAAGACGTACCTGAGGCTCTTTATATCTCATTATATTCCAATGAACTCCCTCTTTTAAATAACCCAAGCCAGTTTGGGTTGGGTTTTCTGTCACTTATAACCAAAAGGATTCTGATTGTAAGTGAAAATGAAAAACTCCAGTTTGACAGTTATCATGTATTAGAGTCCCCATAAATAAATCTATATCAATTCCTATGGTTTTTTTCTAAGCACACCTAAAGGTGAAAGAGTTTTACCTGCTTTCTCCTCACTCTTGTCTTTGCTACCTTTCTCTTCTAAAGTATCTCCAAGATAACACACATTCCCTTGAGGATTCATATTTCCATTTAAAACATGCTCAGAAATGCAATCAGCTCTTAAAATCATTTCACAGAAACTTAAAGCAAAGCAGCAAAGGGAATGCAAAGTGAAATATGGCCATGGTGTTTGAACGGGGTGGGGGGGGTATTATAGCATAATGAGGACCCAGAGTTCCTTCCAGTTTCATTTATCCCAAGGAGTTAAAATCAGTGTGAAAATTAATGAAATAAATTCATTTTTTCATGGGAAAACATGGGTTATATACTCTGAAACCGAAACCTCTGTTTATAGTTTGTGAAATTATAATTCCACAAACAGATGACCAAATACCAAAGTTTGACCCCAGAAGTCTTGAAAGCTGTGTATAGCAGGGACAGAAATGAAGTCAGATAAATGGACAACTCTGCCTGGTTTGGTCAATGAGCTCATGGGTACTTGGTAAACCACTATTCAGCACAGTTCCTTCTTTAATTATTTAAACCACATACAATTTATGGTGGTGAGCCAGACACAGGTAGTCACACCTAATTTGAAATAGACAAGTAATCCATCAATGAATAAGACTATTTGCTGAATAGAAAACTGTTTTTTATAAACAACTGAAATAGCAGAAAAAGAAGCTCAAGTACAGAATTCTGTACATTCTGAAACTGAAAGTAAAAGAGAGAGTATTTGATAAAGCAGCTGTAAACACCAAAGGGAGTTTGAAGAATCCTTCTAAGATATCTTCCGCCTGAACATAATAGTTCACAAGAAAGTAAATGCCATGTAAGTAAACCTCTAGATATCTAAGAATTTGCCTCAGTTAGAATATTTTCCCAAACTAACTTATGTGCTGTCATTCTAGAAGCAAATAAAAACATATCTGGCCCTGGCTGGTTTGGTTCCGCGATCTGAGTGTCAGCCTGCAGACCAGTCACAGGTTTGATCCTAGCCAAGGGCACACACCTCAGTTTTGAGTTCGATCTCAGCCCCAGTAAGGATCATGTGGGAGGCAACCAATTGATCAATCGATGTGTATGTGTCTCTCTCACGTCGATATGTCTCTCTCTCTCTCTCTCCCTCCCATTTTTCTTTAAAAAAAAGAAAGAAAGAAAAAATATCCTCAGGTGAGGATTTAAATATATATATTTAAATATATATATTGAATGGTTTGGGGGGGGTTTCTAAAATTTATCTAGAGATACTTTTTTAGATGAAATAAAGAGTTTATTCACCCAGGTAAATTATATATAACTCAAAACTTACAGTTTTCTAAATTCCTCTGGCTCTAAAGGGTTTCTTATGTACTACACTTAATTGTAGAACTTTTGTCTCATAAAATCATCTCTCCATTTCTATGAAAAGACTAGCTCAGAGAAATATTGGTCAGACCCAATGATTCAAAGCCCAAAGATTTGGTAAATCATGGTATTAGATTTTCTTTTTTTATCCTCATCAGAGGACATTTCTCCATTTTTTTATTCAGATAGAGTGGGAGGGAGAGAGAGGAAGAGAGAAAGAGAAACATCAATGTGAAAGAGACACATCAAGTGGCTGCCACTCACACAACCAACCAGGGCCAGGACAAACTGCAACCGAGGTACGTGCTCTTAGCAGGAACCGAACCCGCGTCTCTCTGGACCACAGGCTGATGCTCTAACTGCTGAGCCAAACTGGCCAGGGCATGGTATTAGATTTTAAAACATCCTTGCTTCTCTCCATTTTCTGTGACTTCTGAAGCATTCGCATTAAATTCAAACTAATTGAATTTTAAAACTTTTCATGACAGCTTTTAGGATAATTGGATAACCATAGCTTGTGAACAAAAGATCAATATGCCCAAAGGCTTCTCAGAGCAACCCTAACATGCTTCCATAGAGATTTATGGTGGTCTTAGTCTTGGGGGCAAGTTCTACCGGACTTAAGGTCCAATATTCTTAGAGTCAACTAATTTCAAAATATAATGGCTGACAGTAATCATTTCAAGTCCTTAAAAGATATTTAATTATGTTTAAACTAAGTACAAAAGCTTATGAAACACTAGACAAAAAGTTAAGCAGCTCTTTATATGGCTCACCAATTTGCAGTCCATAAGAGAATATAAAACTAACCACCTGAGGTTTAAAATGGCAATGGAAATGGGAAATGGGGAAAAGGCAGTGCAAAAGCCTTTCCAAAATACTGTCAGCATTTAAAGCACAAAAATATGCTAATATACAAAAATAATATTACATAAATAAGCTTTTAAACCTAAAATAAAGTGGGAAAAGAATAAGACTAAATTTGGAGCCTAAAACACAGTTCAAATAAAATTATTTCAATTTTAAATGCATGCATTTCTTAAGCAGTTTGTCCCGTGAAATAACACTCATAAAGAAACTATCTTTTCTGGAAAACACTAATAGATAATTAAAGCTACCAATTCACACAGCTGGAGCATGAATTATTAATGAACTTAAGGGTTGGTAATAAGAAAGCATAAGAGACAGCTGAGCACTGCACAAACCACAGAAATAGGAGAATCAGGAAAGGAAAACTAGCTCTCTCAAGGAAGAGAAATAAAGCAATCTCTACAATTGAATTCAAATATTAATAAAGAAAGAAAATTAGAGATTCCTGGTAAAAGTAAGAATCAATAATATATAAATTCTATTGATAAACATTACTAATGAAGTTAACTGCTAGACAGTAGTAATCATTCTACAGTCAGCAGAGCAGATACAAATTTTTCTTTAGATTGTTATGGTCACCTACTCATTAAAAATGTATGTATGATATATCACCTAGGGCAAGAGAAACAAAGGAAAAAGTTAATAAATGGGACTACGTCAAACTTCAAAGCTCCTGCACGGCAAAAGAAATCAGCATCAAATGAAAAGGGACCCACTCTCTGGGAGAATATATTTGCCAACAATACATTAAATAAGGAGTAATTTCCAAAATATATAGAGTACTCTTATAACTCAACAAAAGGAAGATGAATAATACAATTTAAAAATGGGCAGAGGACCTGAATAGACACTTCTCCAAACAGGACATATAAGTGACAGGAGATACATGAAAAAATGCTCAACATTTCTAATAATGAGAGAAATGCAAATTCAAACAACTATGAGATATCACCTCACACCTGCCAGAATGGCAGCCATCAACAAAATCCTCAAACAACATATGCTGGCAAGGATGTGGAGAAAAGGGGACTCTAGTACACTGCTGGTGGGAATGCAGACTGGTGCAGCCACTATGGAAAACAATATGGAGTTTCCTTAAAAAAATTAAAAATAGAACTTCCATTTGACCCAGTGATCCCACTTCTTGGAATAATATCCTAAGAAAATTAAAACACCAATGAGAAAGAATATATGAACCTCTATGTTCATAGCAGCACTATTTACAATAGCTAAGATCTGGAAACAGCCCAAGTGCCCATCAGTAGAAGAGTGGATAAAAAGCTGTGGTACATTTACACAATGGAATTTAATGCAGCTATAAGAAAAAGAAATCTCTTACCCTTTAAGACAACATGGAGGAACATGGAGAGTGTTATGCTAAGCAAAATAAGACAGTCAGAGAAAGAGAAGTTCCACATGATCTCACTTATTTGAGGAACATAATGAACAAAATAAGCTGTCGACCAAAAAAGATCCAGAATCATGGAAGTAGGGAACAGACTGACAATCCTCAGAGGGATGGAGGGTGGGAGGGGTGGAAAGAGATAAACCAAAAAACTTATATGTATATATGCACAACTAGGCTGGGGAAGGCAGGAGGGGGTGGGAGTGGGAAGGAGTGGGTCAATGGAGAAAAAGGGGAACATCTGTAGTACTTTCAACAATAAAAAAAAAATAACAATAAATCCAAATTGGAAAGGAGGAAATGAAATTGGCATTATTTGCAGATGACATGATATTATACATAGAAAACCATAAAGAATCCATCAAAAATCTACTAGACTTAATAAATGAATTTGGCAAAGTAGCAGGATACAAAATTAAGGTCAAGAAATCAACAGCATTCTTATAGATCAATGATGAACTCACAGAAAGAAAAACTAAAGAAACAATCCCAATTACCATTGCAGCAAAAAAATTAAGATACCTAGGAATAAACTTAACCAAAGAAGTAAAGGACCTATTTGCAGAAAACTACAGGACATTGAAAAAAGAAACAGAGAAAGATATAAAAAAGTGGATGCACGTACTTGTTCATGGATTGGAAGAATTAACATCATTAAAATGTCCATACTACCCAAAGCAATCGATAGATTCAATGCAATCCCCATCAAAATACCAACAACATATTTCGCAGAACTAGAACAAATATTTCAAACGTTCATATGGAACTAAAAAAGACCCCGAATAGCCACAGCAATTTTGAAAAAGAAGGACAAAGTAGCTCAGATCACAATACTAGATATCAGGTTATACAACAAAGTGACTATAATCAAAACAACCTGGTACTGGCATAGAAATCAATGGAATAAAACAGAAAACCCAGAAAGGGACCCAAAACATTATGTTCAATTAATATTTGACTAAGGTGGCAAGAGCATACAATGAAGTAAAGACAGCCTCTTTAATAAATAGTGTTGGGAAAATTGGACAGCTACATGCAAAAAAAAAAAAATGAAACTAGACCATCAACTTACACCACACATAAGAATAAACTCAAAATGGATAAAAGACTTAAACGTGACCCATGAATCCATAAAAATCCTAGAAGAAAATGTACCCAACAAAATTTCAGACATCATACATAGCATAATTTTTACTGATACATCACCTAAGGCAACAGAAACAAAAGAAAAAATGAACACACAGGACTACATCAAACAAAAAAGCTTCTGCACAACAAAAGAAACAATCATCACAATGGAAAGAGAACCCACTCTATGGGAGAGCATAATAGCCAATGATACATCAGATAAGGGGTTAATTTTCAAAATATATAGAGTGCTCATACAACTCAACAAAAGGAAGACAAAGAACCCAATTAAAAAATGGGCAGAGGCCCTGGCCGGTTTGGCTCAGCGGTTAGAGCGTCGGCCTGGGGTCTGGAGAGACCCGGGTTCGGTTCCCGCTAAGGGCACGTACCTCGGTTGCAGTTTGTCCCCGGCCCTGGTTGGTCGTGCGGGTGGCAGCCACTCGATGTGTTCCTTTCGCACATCAATGTTTCTCTCTCTCTCTGTTCCTCTCTCTCCCTCCCACCCTACCTGAACAAAAAATGGAAAAATGTCCTCGAGTGAGGTAAAAAAAAATAATAATAAAATAAAATAAAATAAAATAAAATGGGCAGAGGACCTAAAGATGCACCTCTCCAAACAGGACATACGAATGGCTAAGAGATATATAAAGAAATGCTCAATATCACTAATCATCAGAGAGATGCAAATTAAAACAACAATGAGGTATCACGTCACATCAGCCAGAATGGCTGCCATCAACAGATCATCAAACAGTAAGTGCTGGTGAGGGTGTGGAGAAAAGAAGTACACTGCTGGTGGGAATGCAGACTGGTGCAGCCACTGTGGAAAACACTATGGTGTTACCTCAAAAAATTAAAAATTGAATTGCCATTTGACCCAGTTATCCTACTTCTAGGGATATATCCTAAAAAGCCTGAAATACCAATCAGAGAGAATATATGTACCCCTATGTTCATAGCAGCACTATTTACAATTGCCAAGATATGGAAACAGCCCAAGTGTCCATTAATAGATGAGTGGATAAAAAAGCAGTGGTACATAAATACAATGGAATACTATGTAGCTGTAAGAAAGAAAGATCTCTTATCCTTTGAGACAACATGAAGGGACCTGGAGAGTATTATGCTAAGCAAAATAAGCCAATCAGAGAAAGACAAATACCACATTATCTCACTTATTTGTGGAATATAATGAACAAGGTGGGTGATGAACAAAATAGACCAAGAGACATAGAAAGGGGTATGGTTCAGACTAACAAACCTCAGAGTAAGGGGTAGAGGGGGGATGAATGAAATGAACCAAAGAACTTATATGCATGTATGCATAACCAATGGACATAGACAACAATATTACGGGGATGGGGGGGCGCGATCGGGAGGAGGGCATCTAGGTGGGAAAATAAGAAACATCTGTAACAAAAATAATAAAAATTGAAAAAAAAAAAACAAAAAAAATAATAA